>NC_071670.1:5322500-6522500 GCF_028554725.1 Zeugodacus cucurbitae
CTAGGTTTAATTTTTTTTTATAAATTTTATGCAACGTTTTGCACTTATTGCACACATTAGCGGCGCTCTTTAGTGTCAAAGCTGGCGTTAGCTATGCAGCTTAGCAAAAACAAATACAAAAAAAAGCAAATGAAATTTAAAAAATCGAAATCGGTGGCCAAATTGCTTCTACAAATAGTATTTATAATTATTGATACCCCCACCCCCGCTCACTGTATGCATATACCGTTATGCACTTTTAGCTAAAAAACAAAAAAAAATAAATGTTTATTAAACATTTGCATTTTTGAGATATCTTAATATGTTTATCTTAAAAAAATGTTCCATAATGTGATATAAAAAATTTTGAAAGTTAAACCGCGAAATTTTTTGAAAATTTTAGTTTTTACCTTTTTACCAGTTTTGCAATATTATTATAATATTGCTGTTGCTGCTTTATTTTATTACAATATTTTTTTACAGTTTTGTTAGTTTATTTTTTTTAGTAAATATTTTGCATTAATTTTTTTATTTTAATTATATTTTTAATATTATTTTTCAATTTAAAAAGTTTTTTTTTATAATTTATTAATATTTTTTTGTTATTAAATATTTTTTCTAATTTTTAATTACTTTTTTATAATTTTTCTAATTTTTAAATACTTTTTTTGTATTTTTTCTAATTTATTAATCATTGTTTTATTACTTTTAAAATTTTTTAATAATTTTTCAAATTTTTTAATAATTTTTAAAATTTTTTAATAATTTTTTTTTATAATTTTTTTTAATAATTTTTCAATTTTGTTCTAATTTTTTATAATTTTGTAATAATTTTTTATAATTTTGTAATAATTTTTTTTATATATTTTCTAATTTTTTATAATTTTTCTAATATTTAAATACTCTTTTTGTATTTTTTCTAATTTTTAATAATTTTTTTATTATATTTTATTTTTAAAATTTTGTAATAATTTTTCAATTTTTTTTATAATTTTTTAATAATTTTTCAATTTTTTTCTAAATTATATAAAATTATAAACAATTTTTTTTAATTCTTTAATAATTTTTTTTACAATTTATTAATATTTTTTAAATATTTTTTCAAATTTATAAAACGGTTTTATAATTTTTCTAATTTTTTGGTAATCTTTTTTTTTATATTTTTTCTAATTTATTAATAAATTGTTTATAATTTAACAAATTTTTTAATAATTTTTCTAATTCTTTAATACTTTTTCAAATTTTTTTAATATTATTTTTATTTCTTTTTTATTGTTTTTATTTTTTTCTTGTTTTTATTTTTCATATTTTTTATATTTCTTTTAATATTTTATATTTTTTTTTTAATATTTTATATTTGTTTTTATTTTTTATATATATTTTTTTTAATTTTTTATATTCATTTTTAATTTTTTATATTTATTTTTAATTTTTTATATTTTTTTTTAATTTTTATATTTTTTTTAAATTTTTTCCTTTATTTTAAATTTTTTTCCACTATTTTATTTCTCTCTACTGTTCACTGTTAGTTCCTCGTTTCTTTTTGGTAGTTAAAATTGGCAAATTTCTCAAATATTTATTAATGAATATAAATACGAATTTTATTATATATTTATACAAAATAATTAACGAAATATATATGTACTTATAAGTGTATGTTTATTTATAAAAAAAAGGTGAAATATGTAAAACGTCAGCTGCAAAGCAACAATCTTGTGCAAATGTTAAGCATTAGTTATTGAATGGTGAATAAAGTAAAATTGTGGCTGCGTATCTGCGAAATAATAAAATACAATAAAACCATAATTAAAAAAAAAAGTTATTTACAAATTTACGAAATTGAAAATTATACTCAATGATGCATAAGTAAAATGGTAATTAATTTAAAAAAAAGCTATAAACCAAAAATGCAAAATTACAAACAAAAATTTAAACAATTTATAATTATTAAAAAATATATAAATTGTAATCAAAAATTTAAATCTAAAGCACATAGCAGTAATCGGAGCGCACTAGCCACCTTTAGTGCAGCCTCAGTTTCAATAAATGCTTTAACAATGCTGTTACAACAACAACACATTCCAAGGAACTGAATTGTTGGAACAGGTAATTTACTTATCAACTCCTTAAACCTTCCTCAAATATAAAAAAAGTCCTTTAATTTTCCTCTACCCAAATATCTAAAAATCTCCTCATTAATATCAACATAATTTTAACTTATTTATTTCAGCTAAGCGCCAATAAATTATGCTTAATTCACTAAAATACACGCATACTTACATACTACTCCAAAATTATATTAATAATACTACTTTAATGCTTACAAGTCTAATGGAAATTAAAAGCTAATTAAATGCATACATTTTGTCGCACTGTAATAGACACGCAAAATGTTTGTATGTATGTTCCTGACGATGTAAATGCACGCTTGCTTATATATTTTTAATATAACTGTCACTCCATCGCCTCTTCCGTAATGTCCACGGCACGCGTTCTATTCTCCAACTGCAACAACTCCACTGAACGTTGCAGCATCTCCATTTGTTCACGCATATGCGCTTGTTTGTCCTTCAATGTGCCCGTAATGGGGCGTATACTGCGTGCGGTGCGTTGTATTTCATTAATATCTTCCAGTAACTCCATCAGTTTAACTTCGCCGCCTTCATTATGGTCATTTTGTGTAGTCATGATTTGCTCAAAGTCGCAAAGATCTTTATAGATAACATCCAGACGCGTGTTAATGTGATCGGTCTGTGCGGGCATATGTAAAAGTATATTTAAAAGCAAGCAATGTATAAATCAATAACACTTGGTAAGTGCTTACCCAATCCTCAAGCGACATATTACTGGAGTTGTGCGACATTGTGCTGTTGTTTTTCGACATCTTTGCTGTTTGTTAAATGTGCACACCTGCCAATAAAGTTTCTGCTACGTTTGCTTTTATAAAAATGTCAAAATAATAATTTTTTATTTGTTTAATAAAAGAAATTTCCTCCTCTTTGTTGAACGTTTACAAATTTTAAACAAAACTACAGCTGTCAAGCTAAACAGCTGTTTATTTGCGCTATTGCCAACTACTCGTACATGGCAAATACATGTTTGGACATGCTTGCACGCTAGGTGTCACTGCGCAATAACAACGAATGTCATACATTTGGCGGATGTCATTAGTTTTATTGCGCGTTTTAAAGCGTTCGGTTGCGGTTGTTCGTGTTGCGAAATTTATTTAGTGAAAAAGCGTATTAAAATATAGTTTTTTATAGTTTAAAGTGTTTACTGCTTTAATTTAAGTGTGCTACTAAGTGTGTAGTGAAAAAAACTGACTGTGTAATGTATGCTAATAGTTTTCTACGCCTTGAAAAAATTGCGTATCGTTGTTGCTACAAGTGTGTGCGTTTTTTGTAATAGACTCTCGTTCGTCACTCGTACGCTCGTTCGTTGTTCCGGTTGCTGTCTTCCATTTACTGTGAGGCATCGTTGAAACACTTTCATTTTGCTGTAGTACATAAAAGTGGTGAGTGCTACTTTTCATAAATAGTTAATTTTACATTATATTATTTATAACATCCCTCGCTTTAAACACACTTTGAGGTTATATAGCTGATGATGCCTATTCTTCCGGTCGTGAGGGCAAGCCGCTACAGTAGATATAAAAAATGGAAAAAAATAATACAAAATACAGAAAAACTAACGCAATTTGTTATAATTTGTTTTATATTTGTACTATAAGTGCCATAATGTATTCAATTCTATACGTTTAAATAACATTCTCTGCCGATTCCACTTCCGTCTGTGTGAATAACATTGTTCCCGTAGTAGAGCTGCAGACTATCCGCGGTACGCCAGATTTCCTTAACTGCTTTACCGGCTTTCCTTCACACGTAGCAGAGAATGTAAAATCAGAGAATGTAAAATATAGAGAAGGTTCACGGCGGGCTAGTTGGCCACACTAACAGAGAATGTAAAATATAGAGAAGGTTCACGGCGGGCTAGTTGGCCACACTAATTTGCTTTTCGAAGGGGTACTCGTTTCTATAAGGAAGTTTCACCACAGAATTCTATAAGGAAGTTTCACCACTGTTTAACATCAGAGGGCTAGAAAATAGCAGAATTGAGCGTTTGCAGTGTTAAATGAGAAAAATTGTGTTAATTTCTATGTTAGGAAATGTACGCTTACATATTTGCCTATATACAATGCGCATATGACTTTTTTGCATATAATTTATAGATATTTTGTTGATAATTGATATGAAGGCACATACGCACATACATACATATGTAATGCTTTACAATATATAATAACCTAAATTACTTTATATTCTTATTTAAATGTAACATAATAATACTACATTTATTTACTTTAGTCATTAAAATGTCACATAATATCATAAATATGTATATTATCACAAAATGATAAACGTACGCGCATTCGTAATTACATATGTGCACATGTAAACAAATATCAAAAGAACCATTCGAATTGTGTCTATATGTCAATTTGTCAGCATTCAATATATGTATGTATGTATGTAAATAAATATGTGTACTCATGGCTTCATATAAGATCTTCGTTGCCACGGACAACGACGAATGGCCGTAGCTTATGATTTTTTTGTGTTCATGTCAAAGAGCTGTAAGGAATGTGGAGCGTACGCAGGCAAAGAGGCCCAGATGTCCAACATATAATGTCTTTAAGTTTTATGCCTTGTTTCTTTAAAAGATCATTAGTAGTTATTCTAAATATGATTTAATACGTTGGTAAATATTAAAATTCATTTAATTATATAGATAACCAATTAATACTTCAATATTTGACAATACATATGAAGCGCAAATATTATTACGGCGGGGTCACTTGAAACGGCCCTGTAAAGCTCGATGTGTCGAAAAATTGATGGCCGCCTGCGCAATGCCAAAGCAACGCATCATTGTGTTGTTGGTAGAAAATCGGCTTGTCGTAAATATGTATGAATATGTATGAGCAAGCAAACATATCGACATAAATTTTTGTGAGCCACAGAATTTTTGCTGAAAAATATTTTAAATCGACTCAAGGGCTATGTTGCCATTTTTATCCTTTTTTAGATTTTGCGGCGTTGCAACTTTTCCTTTTGCAGGGAACATTAGAAAAATCTTCAATTTATGATTTTTGTCATCGTCGCGAAAAGGCGTTTGTTGGCATGGCATGCGCGGAGAGATGTGTATGGCTCTGCTTTTATGAACGAAGCAACTTTGCCAAGTGAATGTGCGCCTGCGTTCATGAATGAAAATGTTTTTGTTGTGTTTACTACAATATTTGGCTATATTATAGTAAGCATATAAATGCATCAACATATAAACAAAGAGCCTAACATGCGTCTATAATAGAAATGTAAACCTCTGAGCATATTTTTCAGTTAATACTCAGCTCTGTTACGAGGCACTGTTAATATTTCTCCTTCCGAGCCAGCAGTGGTGAAACTCGCTTATAGGATTTTGTTAGTTTTTGACAATTCACATGCTGGTCCGCAATTGGACCTTCTCTCAGAGAATGTAAAATATAGAGAAGGTTCACGGCGGGCTAGTTGGCCACACTAATTTGCTTTTCGAAGGGGTACTCGTTTCTATAAGGAAGTTTCACCACAGAATTCTATAAGGAAGTTTCACCACTGTTTAACATCAGAGGGCTAGAAAATAGCAGAATTGAGCGTTTGCAGTGTTAAATGAGAAAAATTGTGTTAATTTCTATGTTAGGAAATGTACGCTTACATATTTGCCTATATACAATGCGCATATGACTTTTTTGCATATAATTTATAGATATTTTGTTGATAATTGATATGAAGGCACATACACACATACATACATATGTAATGCTTTACAATATATAATAACCTAAATTACTTTATATTCTTATTTAAATGTAACATAATAATACTACATTTATTTACTTTAGTCATTAAAATGTCACATAATATCATAAATATGTATATTATCACAAAATGATAAACGTACGCGCATTCGTAATTACATATGTGCACATGTAAACAAATACCAAAAGAACCATTCGAATTGTGTCTATATGTCAATTTGTCAGCATTCAATATATGTATGTATGTATGTAAATAAATATGTGTACTCATGGCTTCATATAAGATCTTCGTTGCCACGGACAACGACGAATGGCCGTAGCTTATGATTTTTTTGTGTTCATGTCAAAGAGCTGTAAGGAATGTGGAGCGTACGCAGGCAAAGAGGCCCAGATGTCCAACATATAATGTCTTTAAGTTTTATGCCTTGTTTCTTTAAAAGATCATTAGTAGTTATTCTAAATATGATTTAATATGTTGGTAGATATTAAAATTCATTTAATTATATAGATAACCAATTAATACTTCAATATTTGACAATACATATGAAGCGCAAATATTATTACGGCGGGGTCACTTGAAACGGCCCTGTAAAGCTCGATGTGTCGAAAAATTGATGGCCGCCTGCGCAATGCCAAAGCAACGCATCATTGTGTTGTTGGTAGAAAATCGGCTTGTCGTAAATATGTATGCATATGTATGAGCAAGCAAACATATCGACATAAATTTTTGTGAGCCACAGAATTTTTGCTGAAAAATATTTTAAATCGACTCAAGGGCTATGTTGTCACTTTTATCCCTATGTTTTTGCGGAAGAAACATTTCGTTCTGGAAGAAACATTAGAAAAATCTTCAATTTATGATTTTTGTCATCGTCGCGAAAAGGCGTTTGTTGGCATGGCATGCGCGGAGAGATGTGTATGGCTCTGCTTTTATGAACGAAGCAACTTTGCCAAGTGAATGTGCGCCTGCGTTCATGAATGAAAATGTTTTTGTTGTGTTTACTACAATATTTGGCTACGTCGATTGGCTGCCATATTGACTTGTGATGCTGCTTATGCGTTTGAGGCGCTTGTTGTTTTTGTAGAACAATGCTTTTGATTTTTTGTGATGGTTGGCAGATTTACGTGCACGCATATGCAATTGTAAGTTTGTGTGTTTGTTCAGTACATACAAACATATGTATGTATATGCATACAGAGCAATGCGCGCACATTTGAAATGTCCTTCACTGATAAGTGATAATGAGACAATTCGAATTTTTGAAGACATATGTACCTGTATATGTACATATATATGTACATACGTAAGTTTCAGTTTATGCAAGTTTAAGTTACGAAATATGAAGTTCATTATAATGTTATAGGAAATGTATTTAGTATAAAAATATAAACATATTTTTATGAAAGTATGTACATACATATGTATATTATTATAGAACATTACATAAATATGTGCGTCCGTTTGAATTTTTTTTTACAAATATACCTCTGAAATCGCATAATTTATTTGAAATATTTTCAATTGTGGATGCATTCATAAATATCCGCAAAAAGAATTTCATATCAGTTGTATATAGTAAGCATATAAATGCATCAACATATAAACAAAGAGCCTAACATGCGTCTATAATAGAAATGTAAACCTCTGAGCATATTTTTCAGTTAATACTCAGCTCTGTTACGAGGCACTGTTAATATTTCTCCTTCCGAGCCAGCAGTGGTGAAACTCGCTTATAGGATTTTGTTAGTTTTTGACAATTCACACGCTGGTCCGCAATTGGACCTTCTCTATATTTTACATTCTCTGCCAGCAGTGGTGAAACTCGCTTATAGGATTTTGTTAGTTTTTGACAATTCACACGCTGGTCCGCAATTGGACCTTCTCTATATTTTACCAGAGAATGTAAAATATAGAGAAGGTCCAATTGCGGACCAGCGTGTGAATTGTCAAAAACTAACAAAATCCTATAAGCGAGTTTCACCACTGCTGGCTCGGAAGGAGAAATATTAACAGTGCCTCGTAACAGAGCTGAGTATTAACTGAAAAATATGCTCAGAGGTTTACATTTCTATTATAGACGCATGTTAGGCTCTTTGTTTATATGTTGATGCATTTATATGCTTACTATATACAACTGATATGAAATTCTTTTTGCGGATATTTATGAATGCATCCACAATTGAAAATATTTCAAATAAATTATGCGATTTCAGAGGTATATTTGTAAAAAAAAATTCAAACGGACGCACATATTTATGTAATGTTCTATAATAATATACATATGTATGTACATACTTTCATAAAAATATGTTTATATTTTTATACTAAATACATTTCCTATAACATTATAATGAACTTCATATTTCGTAACTTAAACTTGCATAAACTGAAACTTACGTATGTACATATATATGTACATATACAGGTACATATGTCTTCAAAAATTCGAATTGTCTCATTATCACTTATCAGTGAAGGACATTTCAAATGTGCGCGCATTGCTCTGTATGCATATACATACATATGTTTGTATGTACTGAACAAACACACAAACTTACAATTGCATATGCGTGCACGTAAATCTGCCAACCATCACAAAAAATCAAAAGCATTGTTCTACAAAAACAACAAGCGCCTCAAACGCATAAGCAGCATCACAAGTCAATATGGCAGCCAATCGACGTAGCCAAATATTGTAGTAAACACAACAAAAACATTTTCATTCATGAACGCAGGCGCACATTCACTTGGCAAAGTTGCTTCGTTCATAAAAGCAGAGCCATACACATCTCTCCGCGCATGCCATGCCAACAAACGCCTTTTCGCGACGATGACAAAAATCATAAATTGAAGATTTTTCTAATGTTTCTTCCAGAACGAAATGTTTCTTCCGCAAAAACATAGGGATAAAAGTGACAACATAGCCCTTGAGTCGATTTAAAATATTTTTCAGCAAAAATTCTGTGGCTCACAAAAATTTATGTCGATATGTTTGCTTGCTCATACATATGCATACATATTTACGACAAGCCGATTTTCTACCAACAACACAATGATGCGTTGCTTTGGCATTGCGCAGGCGGCCATCAATTTTTCGACACATCGAGCTTTACAGGGCCGTTTCAAGTGACCCCGCCGTAATAATATTTGCGCTTCATATGTATTGTCAAATATTGAAGTATTAATTGGTTATCTATATAATTAAATGAATTTTAATATCTACCAACATATTAAATCATATTTAGAATAACTACTAATGATCTTTTAAAGAAACAAGGCATAAAACTTAAAGACATTATATGTTGGACATCTGGGCCTCTTTGCCTGCGTACGCTCCACATTCCTTACAGCTCTTTGACATGAACACAAAAAAATCATAAGCTACGGCCATTCGTCGTTGTCCGTGGCAACGAAGATCTTATATGAAGCCATGAGTACACATATTTATTTACATACATACATACATATATTGAATGCTGACAAATTGACATATAGACACAATTCGAATGGTTCTTTTGGTATTTGTTTACATGTGCACATATGTAATTACGAATGCGCGTACGTTTATCATTTTGTGATAATATACATATTTATGATATTATGTGACATTTTAATGACTAAAGTAAATAAATGTAGTATTATTATGTTACATTTAAATAAGAATATAAAGTAATTTAGGTTATTATATATTGTAAAGCATTACATATGTATGTATGTGTGTATGTGCCTTCATATCAATTATCAACAAAATATCTATAAATTATATGCAAAAAAGTCATATGCGCATTGTATATAGGCAAATATGTAAGCGTACATTTCCTAACATAGAAATTAACACAATTTTTCTCATTTAACACTGCAAACGCTCAATTCTGCTATTTTCTAGCCCTCTGATGTTAAACAGTGGTGAAACTTCCTTATAGAATTCTGTGGTGAAACTTCCTTATAGAAACGAGTACCCCTTCGAAAAGCAAATTAGTGTGGCCAACTAGCCCGCCGTGAACCTTCTCTATATTTTACATTCTCTGAGAGAAGGTCCAATTGCGGACCAGCATGTGAATTGTCAAAAACTAACAAAATCCTATAAGCGAGTTTCACCACTGCTGGCTCGGAAGGAGAAATATTAACAGTGCCTCGTAACAGAGCTGAGTATTAACTGAAAAATATGCTCAGAGGTTTACATTTCTATTATAGACGCATGTTAGGCTCTTTGTTTATATGTTGATGCATTTATATGCTTACTATAATATAGCCAAATATTGTAGTAAACACAACAAAAACATTTTCATTCATGAACGCAGGCGCACATTCACTTGGCAAAGTTGCTTCGTTCATAAAAGCAGAGCCATACACATCTCTCCGCGCATGCCATGCCAACAAACGCCTTTTCGCGACGATGACAAAAATCATAAATTGAAGATTTTTCTAATGTTCCCTGCAAAAGGAAAAGTTGCAACGCCGCAAAATCTAAAAAAGGATAAAAATGGCAACATAGCCCTTGAGTCGATTTAAAATATTTTTCAGCAAAAATTCTGTGGCTCACAAAAATTTATGTCGATATGTTTGCTTGCTCATACATATTCATACATATTTACGACAAGCCGATTTTCTACCAACAACACAATGATGCGTTGCTTTGGCATTGCGCAGGCGGCCATCAATTTTTCGACACATCGAGCTTTACAGGGCCGTTTCAAGTGACCCCGCCGTAATAATATTTGCGCTTCATATGTATTGTCAAATATTGAAGTATTAATTGGTTATCTATATAATTAAATGAATTTTAATATTTACCAACGTATTAAATCATATTTAGAATAACTACTAATGATCTTTTAAAGAAACAAGGCATAAAACTTAAAGACATTATATGTTGGACATCTGGGCCTCTTTGCCTGCGTACGCTCCACATTCCTTACAGCTCTTTGACATGAACACAAAAAAATCATAAGCTACGGCCATTCGTCGTTGTCCGTGGCAACGAAGATCTTATATGAAGCCATGAGTACACATATTTATTTACATACATACATACATATATTGAATGCTGACAAATTGACATATAGACACAATTCGAATGGTTCTTTTGATATTTGTTTACATGTGCACATATGTAATTACGAATGCGCGTACGTTTATCATTTTGTGATAATATACATATTTATGATATTATGTGACATTTTAATGACTAAAGTAAATAAATGTAGTATTATTATGTTACATTTAAATAAGAATATAAAGTAATTTAGGTTATTATATATTGTAAAGCATTACATATGTATGTATGTGCGTATGTGCCTTCATATCAATTATCAACAAAATATCTATAAATTATATGCAAAAAAGTCATATGCGCATTGTATATAGGCAAATATGTAAGCGTACATTTCCTAACATAGAAATTAACACAATTTTTCTCATTTAACACTGCAAACGCTCAATTCTGCTATTTTCTAGCCCTCTGATGTTAAACAGTGGTGAAACTTCCTTATAGAATTCTGTGGTGAAACTTCCTTATAGAAACGAGTACCCCTTCGAAAAGCAAATTAGTGTGGCCAACTAGCCCGCCGTGAACCTTCTCTATATTTTACATTCTCTGCGAGTACCCCTTCGAAAAGCAAATTAGTGTGGCCAACTAGCCCGCCGTGAACCTTCTCTATATTTTACATTCTCTGGTGCATGCTTACACTCTAGGTGGCGCTGTGCATTTGGAAATTAAACTTTTTAAAACGAACGAACATTTGAATTTATAAAGTGAAATGTTCTAATGAAAAATATTTTTAATTTATATTTTCTTTTTTATTCATATTTTTTATGGTTTAAGTGTTTACTAAGGAAAATTATGTGTTTTAGTTTAGTGTTTCTAAATTAAAGTGTAATGAATATTGAAGTTTTTTTTTAAATTTTTAAAATATTTTAAATCGTTGTTGTTGTAAGTGTAGTTGTGATACATTTGACTCTAACTGGATTTTCAGCAAATTTTCGGTAGCTGCCAGCATAAAATGCGATCATTTTAATTATATTATTATAGTGTATAGAAAATTTTACGAACTTTTCGTATTACAACAACATTTGTACTCGGAAGTGACTTTGGCGGAATTTCCGCTTACTTATAGATTCTTCCGTAATATACAGGAAAGTCTTCTTGTGTTTTCAAATTTATTTTTTCCGTCAGCTAAGCAGTGTTTTCAGTTTTTTATATTTCACCTGTTCTTACACAGATGGTGCTGTCTACTTTTGCGCTATTAATGTTGTAGGTGAAGCAAAATATACTATTATTTCTTCATATTATCAATTTTTTGTCTAATTTCATCAATCCATCTTTTAATTTGCTTAATTTAATATATAATTTATTAAAATTAACTAAAAATATATATATTTTTGAAAATCGAAAGCTCTGTATAGATCCGAGCTTGACATATTCTTGTCCATTACCTAGGATTGCTTTGTAATATTAGATTTTTTGGTGGCTTTGAGTAACTTTAGTTTTTCAAAGTCGACCTTGTTGTTGTTGGAGCGTCAAAAGTATTTTCGAAATAATTTGAGTTGAGAAATATTTTTCAAATATAAATCCTTGTTCGATTCATTTAAATTGACTCGATAGTTGTGAGAGCAGCAATGAAAAGCGCTCTTAGCTGGTCTTGGTTCTTCTTTATTCAGGTTCGGTTTTTAAGAACAGTCATATCAGTTGTTTTAACCCCTTAAATTACCGCTAAAGGCAATATAACTTTCCACACAACGGCAGATCTTTTCCATTTCAATTCTAATATTCAATTTACTGACTTCTTATTAGCCTCGCACAGCATTCAACTACATTGTATACTTACTATACGCATATGGCTTATTAGAATTTTATGCCCGCGAGCATTTATGTAACTAGCCAAGCAATCCATCAGATAATGTTTAATACCAATAATTTCCGTTTGCACTATTTCTTTTTAATATCCGTTTCGCCTGGAGTTTACGACCGAACCGGCTACCCCGCAGTTTTTATAAGCACAATAACAGTGGTTGGCTGACCAACCCCTCGCCTCACTATGTTATTTAGTAAATCCTGTTATAGAGTGTGCCGTGTGGTGGGGCCGCGAATTGACCTTTTTAGCCCTCACTCACATATCAATTTCATGCCAATGTTGCACTACATAAATTTTATAAACTCTATTTGAGCGTTACGACCGTGCGTCGCACTGAAAAAAGTGCATTGATAAAAAAAACTGGGGAGAAAGAAAAAAAAAACAAATGAAAGATGTCCGAAATGAAAGAATTATTATGCTTATTAAAGGGCCACATTTGTTGTTGGCTCAAATTTAAAAGCATTCATACATATGCTTCTTTTTTATAAAAGTGGCACTAAATTGGCTATCTTTCGGGAAGCGTTGTATGCTGCTGGCGGCGGTGAGAATGTGGGTACTGTTTTTTTTGTTATCTTTTTATTTTTTTTCTTTTGGCTTAAGAAAAAACGTCGAAAATTGTTGACCCTTTTCATTAAATTAAAAGATCCTTACTCACTCCCTACCTACTTTTGGCAACAAGATTTTGTTTTGTAAGATTGCTTTCGAACGATAAGCTTTTCCTAATATGTTTGCCATCACTACCGCTCTCTCTCTGCGTAAGAGTTGGAGGCTATAAATTAACAAGCTCGCTGTTGTTTACTTACTTCTGAGTTAAACTTCAAATAAGATAATTGGTTAATATTGATGGATAAAGAAGTGATTTGACAATTTTTTGGAAGAATTAGTATAATAATTGTCTTATTATATTTGTTAAGACATTTCTTCTCGGTCGGGAAAGGAAAAGAGAATGAAGAAATTATTTTTGAATCCAAGCTTTGCGAAGAGCTTTGATTTTCTTTGAGCATCACCCGGATTTGTAGCGCTTCTCCATTATTCATTACTCTTATGTTCCATGGGTTCCTTCAGGAGACCAGAATATGTTGATTGGAAGACTCCATTTCATTATTTTCTTTGGAATATTTCTTATGTGACCTGGTATTCGTCAGGAGATCAGAAAGTGTTGATTGGAAGATTCCATTTCATTATTTTCTTTGAAATATTTCTTATGTTCCATGGGATTCGTCAGGAGACCAGAATCTGTTCGTTTGAAGACTCCATTTCATTAATTTGTTTGGAATATTTCTTATGTGACCTGGTATTCGTCTGGAGATCAGAAAGTTTTGATTTGAAAATTCCATTTCATTATTTTCTTTGAAATATTTCTTATGTTCCATGGGATCCCACAGGAGACCAGAGCCTTTTGATTGAAAGATCCCATTTTATTATTTTCTCGAAATATTTCAAGCGGGTTTGCGGAAATCTTTACGCATTCACTTCTCTTTTCGAGATTACCGGGAATTCGTGTTGACTTTCCTAAGCAATTCTTCATTTAAAATAGTTTTAGTCTAAAGGATTCGCAAAATTTCATGATACCCACAAGTCATTTCTAGTTTTACCTTCTTCAAGCTGTACCTATCTTCAACCTTTTTCTTTTCCATGTTTCCTGAGACTCTAAAAGTTGAAATTCCTCCGTTGGTAGGGTTCTGGTTCCTTCTCCAGATGTCCGGGATTTCGTCTAAGAATTAATAAGGAACTCATTCTTACGACAAGCTAAATACATAATTAGCTGAAAAATATTACGATACTTAATGCAATCTCAGTAAGTCCGGTTGGAAACTTTGAGGATATGTGAGGAGACCAGAATCTGTTGATTTCATGACAGCCTTAGTTTTATTTTCTTCGAGTTGAACCCGTTCTTCAACCTTTTTTCCATTCCAAGTCTTGCAAGCTTAGATCCTGCCGATTGTAGGATTTTAGTTCTGATGTTCTGCAGTTAGGTTTTATAAGCAACTCTTCTTTAGTTTTGCTGATAAGTTACTACGAGTTAAGGTATAATTATTGAAGCCTCAGTTAGTCTGGTTGCTTTGAAGAACTTCAGAAACCCTACGTTGCCTCTTCCCTTACTGTTTCTCGGCTTACTCGTCCAACCTTCACACACCACTTTTTACACCCACTTTCCATACACATTCCTCCTTAATGCTCTCCACCCTTGAAACCCCAAATAATATTTAAATAGAAATGGCAATTTGCTGTTTTGTGTCTGTCTCATTATGTGTTATCTGCATTTAATTGATTTGCTAACAGCCTCTCTGGTCCTCGAAATGTCACTCAGCCAGTCGCAATATGTACGCATAACACAATTTCGGTTTGATTACACTACGAAGCCATAGCAACAAAGCCAAAGGGTTCAACAAATTACCAAAGCAAATAGCAGAACAATAGATGAGATGCAAATATTTGTTGACTTATTGTTTAAAAGTTAATAGTTGCTGTTAGTGAAAGACATATTTGTATTTAATAGTTGTGCCATATAGACTATTTCTAAGTCTATAATAAAATTGTATGAGTAGTATGAGCTTTGAGATATTTACTTACAAATATGTGGTCTGTAGGCAGTGAAAATTATTATGATGATTATGAAAATTGATTAAATGCTGGTATATTGTTGGAATGCTTGATGTTTAAGAAGAAGAGTAGCTTTTACTCATTTAGTTGGGTGCAGCTCAATATGAACTTTCTTTAATTTTGAGGTGGACAATTGAGTATTATAGTTATTCTTTCACTCTATAGTAGAGAGTCGTGGGCTTATGGGTTTAGAATTATGTTAGGCACCCATTTACAATATAAAGAACCCTATATTATCGACACTGTGAGTACATTTAATATATAAAATTTGTTTCATAAACCAGTTGAGAATTACATTTTTTTATTGAAGGAATGAAATTTATAGTGCCTCAAAGTATGCTAAAGACTCGAGTCAATAGTGAGTGTGTAATAAAATTCATATGGATCAGACCTCACGGATTATGTTGTGATAACACCTCTAATAGGTTAGTCTTGAGATAGAATTCAGTTCAAGGCAATATAGAAAATTGTGAGAATTGAATGAAAATTTATCTTATTTATTTTTCTGAGTTTTTCTGCTGTTAATTTTTTGTTTGACAGCAAATATATGTATTAAGTATCACACGATTTAGAATTTTCATATTTAAAATCCGAATACAGAATATAGAAGATACCGTTAGTCTTCTATAATGGATTCCGACGTGGAATATGCAAAAATTTAATATTAATGTTAAATTTATTTCATTTTTTTATCATGGCATATAATTCTTTTTCTACCTTTAACCTTTTTTTTTGGTTTTTCTCTATTTCGTTAGTCTCTATTTCGAGATTTGAAAATAACAATTTCGAACTAAAGAGATTTCCTCGGAATTTTCTTCAGGATCATCTGTATAATTTATACTGTGCACAAAAAAATAATTACACTTGAATTTAAACTGCGCGCGTCGAAGGATTTGGAGAATTGTTATTTTTTTTAGGTTGATAGTACAGTCAGTCACATTTATGTCAAATTTCATGTCAAAATATTCATTAGAGTTTGAGATACGTGTCGTTTTGTGAGCTGCTAAAAGTGAGTTTTTCGTTTTTTGCGATGTCGATGTCAAAGAATTTGCATTAAGTTTTATTTACGGAATCAATTTTCTGCTGCGGATACGTTGAGGATGGTGCAGAAAGCCTTTGGTGATGAGGCTATGTAAAAAAAAAAATGTTTACAAGTGGTATAGTGAGTTCCAAGCCGGCCGTGAACGTATCGAAGACGTACAGCGTCCAGTGCGACCATCAACCTCAACCGACGAAGTTCAAGTTCAACAAATCAAAGATTTGGTGTTGAAAAACCGTCGATTAACAATTAGAGGCCTTACTGATGAAGTTGGCATATCGAAAGGCTCTACTATTTTGAAGGATGTTTTGGGCCTCAAGCGCGTCAAATCTCGACTGGTACCGAAAATTCATTCGTAATTCGTGATCATTTCGTCAAAAACTCAACCCATATCGTTCCGCAACCACCGTATTCACCTGATCTGGCGCCGTGCTACTTCTGGCTGTTCACCAAGCTCAAAAGACCGCTCCAGGGACACCGTTTTTATACGATAGAGGAGATTCAAGCCGCAGCGCAGATGGAACTGAAGGCCATCCCGGAAAGTGACTACAACCAGTGTTGCAAAGATTTTAAAATCCGTTGGCATAAGTGCATTGCATTACTTTGAAGGGGATGAAATTGATTTGGAAGAATAAATAAAAGAATTTTCAAAATAAATACAATGTCACCTTATTTTTTGGGCACAGTATATAATAATATAATTCGGGGTTTTATATTTTTTTCTTCTTCATTTCGAGATTTCAAAATTAAAATTATTGTTGTGGATTTTTTTATAACATTCTTTATTTAATGAAACGATAATGTTTTTTAAATAGAATACAAAATGTCATAATCCCGAATTTTCGGAACTTTTTCGGTTTTTTCCTAACCCCCTCTTTAAATTACTTCAAGCTTTTACCTGCGTTCATCTAACCTTTGACTCGTCACAATTTGCACACTTGAAGCGCAAACCGTCAAAGTGTGAGTGACTTAAAATTTCAACAGCAACAACAACAACAACATAATAACTTAAATATTTTCATATGCTAGTAAGACGCTAGCATTTTTCGTCATTTTACTCGTCAACTTGCCATTGCACGACTTCTGCTGACTACGAGTGTCTTGGTTTCCTGTATGAGTTTGGTCATAAGTTCTTCTGCAAAATTTTTCTTCCCCTTCTACAAATTTTCATTTTATTTTGTGAACTCACGTGCCTATTGCGCGTAAACTAAAAAAAAACTCGGTGTAAACCTAAAGTTGCACGCAGAAAAGTCACAAAAAGTAGTAAACTATTTGAAATTCAGCGGTTGGGGTTATGCCTACTTTTAGGCGCACAAACGCACACACATATGCAGCCACTCAGCAAATCCACATAGCTGATGCTGATGAAATCTAAGGAAGTGGAACGTTTCATGCGCTTTATGGAGCATGTGATTGCATGCAGTGCTTGCTCAACGTAGGGTTGACGCTTTGCCTCCATATGTGTGTGAGAGTGGGTGTGTGAGTGTGTATACACTTAAGTAGTTGGTCTAAAGTGGTGGCAGCTTTCAAGTGCGTTAAGTTGTGTTTTTGAGAAATTTGTTTAGTTTGCCAATTTGTTATAGTCGGGAGCCTTTTAAAGGTAGTTACTCAGGGGAAAATCATTTAATAAAAATTGCCTGGGATTTAAGTAGCATTTGTATGGTTATAAACATAAATTGAAGTATTAAATTGTGATTGTGAGAAGTTATTTAAATTTGCTGAGGTATTTTTAAAGAGATTTTGATATAAAATAGAAAGCTTATTGGTAATTTAAAATGGAATCACCGGAAGATCAGCAAACTCAAAGCCATTTGAAGTCCATCATTCAATCTAAAGGTAAATCTTGTGTAATAATCGTTATCGGCAAATGAGAATTACAGTTATTATTTCATGCTGTAGTTGAATTGCTTAGCGCTTGTGAGAATATAGTTAAGTTAAAGAGTTTATAATAGAAATCACTAAACCTATCCAGACATCCTGAGTGCATACAATACATAAATTGGTTTTGATAAACTATTTGAGAAGTACACACTCATTTTTATTGAAGGAATGAAATGAAAGAAATTGATATATTTCCTAGAGGATTTCGATCTAATTGTAATAGGGTTTCTTAGCCATCCAAAATGGTATACATTTATATTTTTTACCTACTTCTGGTACTTTTCTGTGTTACCAGCATATTAGATTATAGTTCTTGTGGAACTGGTGGACAGATTCGGTAATTTACACTTACTTTATTTTAATAATCTCCCCGACGCTTTTCAAAGAAGATGGTTGTAGAGGTACTATCAACAGAGAGTTCTTCATGGAGCGACTAAAAGCATTTTGTATAGTTAAATGTCTTTTAGGAGATCATAGAGGGTTTTGAAGAATGTTGATTTCTACTATATTTCTTGTATGATGCTCTCGAAGCAGGTAGATCTAAGACTTTTCGAGACGAGATTTTTTTTAAGTTAATCAAAGAATATTATGAAGTTCGCTCGGAATAATATTGTTTTCTACTCATCTCTACAAGTCGCTTATCATTCCCGTCCTGCTTTATGGTGCAGAAGCTTGGACGATGTCAACATCAGATGAGACGACACTAGGAGTTTTCGAGAGGAAAATTTTGCGCAAGATTTATGGTCCTCTGAACATTGGCAACTGCGAATACGATGGAACGATAAGCTGTACGAGTTATACGACAACATTGACATAGTTAAGCGAATAAAAAGACAGCGGCTACGCTGACTAGGTCATGTTGTCCGAATGGATGAAAACACTACAGCCCTAAAAGTGTTCGAGACAGTACCCGCCGGAGGAAGCCGAGGAAGGGGAAGGCCTCCACTCCGTTGGAGGGACCAGTTGGAGAGCCACCTGGTTACACTTGGGATCTCCAACTGACGCCGTCTGAGAGAGAGAAGTAGCGCACTATCGTCGATTCGGCTATAACCGGCTAAACGGTTGCAACGCCAATCACATACATACTCATCTTCCTATATTATGCTCTATTACCTAATTTGAGACAGTTCGCTAAGTTTCTCAATCAGTATTCTTCTCGGAAAGAAAATGAATCCGAAATTTTCTTTTGACCAATATTACAATTAAATACGACATTACCAGATCATTACACTAGGTAGTGGCTTCTTATTGGGCTACAGCTCTCCTTTATGGTAATAACAACAGGCACACGTAAAAATCTCTTAATATCGATGTAATTATGCGAGAACGGGCTTGGTGGTACTAAATCTACTTCCACCTTCCTTATGCTAGGTTTAGTGGTTGTGAATTGACACACATATGTTTTTGGGACCAACTAGAAAATAGAAAAAAATGTAATAAAACTAAATTCTGTACAGATTTTCTCGTCATAACAAATATCATCCAAAGTGGGCGTTGTCTTATGGATACCAAGCTTACCTTTATGTAAGAGGTTGCGTTTTCCAATTGGACATATCGAGTTTTAAAGTAGATTGCAAAAGTCGACGTGGTTTTATTTGAACTTGGCTTTCCTCTCATATTACGGTTGCGAAGTTTTAAAGCTAAAATACGGTTTCACTTCACTTACGTCTGGTGCAAAATCTTTTTATGAACTTCAGCATGAACACATTAAATTTATACCTCATTTATGTATGTATATGTACATGCATACAAGTACTCATATGCCAGCTTGCCATTATCACCTTTTGCTTTTAGTACACCTCCAACTCTCACGCCAACTCTTTGAAATATGTCTTATTAAATCTCTCCACAACCCGCTTTTGATTGAATTTCACCAATAACTATAACTAACACGTACAAATGCATACGTACGCTGCAGCACGCTGCCAACTTAATTCAATTTGTGATAATAAAATTTCGTGGCACGCACACACACACACAAACTGGTGTAAACGCGCTTGGTTGCGCCTGTGTGCGAACGCGCAAATGCAATAAAATACCGCTATAAATGCGCCACATTTATGATTTTTCGGTTAGTCGCTA
The DNA here is from genome assembly GCF_028554725.1 of Zeugodacus cucurbitae. Classification (NCBI taxonomy): domain Eukaryota; kingdom Metazoa; phylum Arthropoda; class Insecta; order Diptera; family Tephritidae; genus Zeugodacus; species Zeugodacus cucurbitae. The sequence continues at coordinate 5,342,792 of NC_071670.1, forward strand.
TATTTTCAATAGCTTTTCGCTTATTCAATTTACCAACACGCACACACTTACCCTTGAAAGCTTTTAAGCTTTCTAAGCAACCTTTTTTGAACCGTATGCCAGGTTTAATGTGCATACAAGTAAATATGGCTGTGTGTTTGTATATGAAATCAAGCAGTCATATTTTGCTACCTGTTCACACCATATGCACTCATACACACATACACACATTCTCAAAAGCTTGGAAGCTACTTTGCCAGCCATTCAACCATGCATGTTTTGTGCCTTTAAAAATATTGTTTACACACCAAATACATACATACATATCTACATAAGTGTAAAGTTATGCTGCTTATTTGTTTGTTGTTGCCTTTTTGTTGTTGTATTGGCTTTTGTATTTGACAGTTGTTAAAAGCACGTGTGAAAGGCGTAAAATCTCATTAACAATACGAAGTGTTATTTGGTCATGTTGTTGTTCCTATTGTAGTTGTAAATAGCAGTGAATTAAATTTTATGCTTTCCTGTGTATGTATGTATGCGCATATGAATTTATATTTCCTTGCTTGCTTCCGTATTTTATCGCATTTTGGCGCTTTCAATTGAATTTTTTTTTACATAAAATTTTATTTCAATTGTTTTTAGGTGCGTTTTACAGTAACCTTGTAGGTGTTGTGAGAAACAGCTAAAACTTTTGAGGTGAGAGCTTCTTTTGATCGGTAGTGAGGCTTTTGGGGCCTCAGTGGTCATTTGTAGACATAAATTTGTAAACGGTAGGTAAGACTTTGGGTTTTGGACGGCTTTTAATAGCCTTATATATTATTGTACCTTCTTATTCCTATAAAGAGTTTAGTAGTTTGGATCGAGACCAATGAATTCTTATCTGTTTTTGCCATTTGACTTAAAATTTCAACATTTCTACCAACCAAATCCATAGACAACTTTTCCAAAAAGCTTTTATTGCTTTTATTCTTGTTCAGAATAAAAAAATTCCATTTCATCATCCAGAATCCACAACACAACTAATATAAATCCAGGCTAAGTTCCGGTAGCTAAGACATGTCTGCTGTACATCTGAAGCTGCTATTGTCTGGTTAAATGTCCCGACTCTCAAAGTTCCTTCTCGCCCGTCAGAATCTTTGAACTTAATTATCTGTAGCATCGTGGAATGGTTACAGAGCTCGCTAGGGACTCCAAGTCACATTTTATTTCACAAGTTACCAATGTTCCCTTTAAGTTATTCTTCTTCTTGACTGGCGTAGACACCGCTTACGCGGTTATAGCCGAGTCCACAACAGCGCGCCACGCATCTCTCCTTTTGGCAGTTTGGCGCCAATTGGTAATACCAAGTGAAGACAGGTCTTTCTCCACCTGGTCCTTCCATCGGAATGGAGGTCTCCCTCTTCCTCGGCTTCCACCAGCAGATACTGCACCGAAAACTTTCAGAGTTGGGACACTTTCGTCCATTCGCTGCCAATGTTTAAGGGACCATAAATCTTCCGCAAAACCTTTCTTTCGAAAACTCCTAGTGCCGCCTCATCGGATGTTAACATCCTCGCTTCTGCACCGTAAAGTAGGACGGGAATGATGAGGGACTTGTAGAGTTTCGTTTTTGTTCGTCGAGAGAGCACTTTACTTTTCAATTGCCTACTCAGTCCATAGTAGCACCTGTTGGCAAGAGTGATTCTGCGTTGAATTTCCAGGCTGATATTGTTATTGCTGTTAATGCTGGTTTCCAGGTAGACGAAACTATCTACAACCTCAAAGTTATGACTGTCAACAGTGACGCGGGAGCCAAGACGCGAATGCGCTGACTGTTTGTTTGATGATAGGAGATATTTCGTCTTGCCCTCGTTCACCTCCAGACCCATACGCTTCGCTTCCTTATCCAGTCTGGAAAAAGCAGAACTAACGGCGCCGGTGTTGTTTCCAATGATATCGATATCATCGGCGTACGCCAGTAGCTGTACACTCTTATAGAAGATTGTACCTTCTCCTTCTCTTGTCCGTCAGAATCATTGAACTTAATTATCTGTAGCACCGTGGAATGGTTACAAAGCTCGCTAGGGACCACTTATTTTATTCCACAAATTACTAAGGTTCTATTTAGGTTATTAAAGAACCGAATTTAACATTCCACCATTAGGTGTTAATCAAACGTTCAGTAGAAGGAGAGAAGGAGGCGTATATGCACATATAATCCACCTCATTTACCCCAGCTTACTCTCAGTCGACTCGGATATGTGTTTTTATTAAAACTATTCGATGAAAGCTCGTAATAGTCTGTCAGAGCTTTTGTTTTGGAAAATTTCTATATATATGAGGACCTTTTAGCCTCATTTAACAGTTGTATGTGAGTTAAGCGATCAATCTCATTTATCAGTAACTTCCAGATCCATGGAATGTAGTCATAGCTTATTTATATAGGATAGTATGTCCTAAGTTAAATGTCCTCACTTACTTCGGATTGACTACCTTTATAGTCAATGGTAAATATGCGCTGCGACTCTGACTGAACGTGTTCGAACAAGTTTTCTGTATTGTTAGAGAAACCCCTTTTGGGTCTTAACAGATCTTAGTAACATCTGACATGAAAAACTATTCACAAATTGCTTCAGTCCTTTAAAACTTCCATCGTCTCCTATGTGTCATATAAAATCCAGTCATGCTTCACAAAGACTTTGAGAAGTTCTACAGAAAAGCTTCGAACTCCCTGCGTCTTTAGTATTTGAGCTTAAAGCTTTGTTGCTGAGTTCAACTTACCTTCCCATTTAAATTTATTTCATTTATTGTCCGCAGACCGCCCATCGCTTGGAATTCATTAGCGTAAAATTGTCGCAATCACACCCAACGCACTTGAGAAGCATAATTGCGCAGCATAAGTATGCTCAGAAACCCGCACACAGCGTTGCAATCACGTTGGATGCCATTAAGTTGTCATGATACCGTCAATTTTTTCGGCAAACTTTCGAGGGTTCGCATTTTGATGTTATCAATTTCTTTCTCCTCCTTTTTCTTTCTTCTTTTTACATTTTTTAGGGTTGTACCTAAAAAAAATTCTGTGTTCGTAGACTCATTAAGTGTTTTCAGTCAAAGCTTATCAGTATCTGATGGTTGCTGTTACCTTACCTTTCATTTGACTTACTGACCTTTAACATTTTTTACCTTTTACTTTACTTTCTTATCTTTATCATTTGTTTACTTTTGAAACTATTAACGGGGAAGTGTCATTTTTCAAAATGAAAAGACTTCCTTCCCGCTATTCTTGCCTGACAGTCAGGTGTAAGTGTGTGCTAAATTTTTATGAATACAACCCTGTCACTTAAAGTTTTTATTATAAATCAGATAACAGTTGTAGGAATGATAAGTAGCGAGCAGATAATTTATTTGATATAAGAAAGCACAAAGATTTTCATATCCTTCTGTTTAAACTGTTAAAAATTAATTGTTTGTAATAAGCTGAAAAAACAAATTTTAGTGGCAACTCTCAAGCTCAACTGAGCAACCAAGCGATTAAAATCGTTGAGAGAGAACTTGCCACAGAAATTTTCAAATTATTGCTTCGATTGCGATTATTACATTTGCCCTCTGGGCACACTTTGCAGTCCTGCAACGCCGTCTCACCATATTTCGTAGCCAACAGTTCGCAGGCGGTCCGTTTAGCAGGCACTGCGATGCAGCCTTTGTTGACTTGCACTTTATCTTTGCCTGAAATAAAATTTAAGAATAAAGAAGAAGAAGACATCCAGATTTCAATTAATGAAATTTAGAATCTATCAGGTTTCCAAAAACCCAATCTGTAGTCTTACCTTTAACGCGCACTGTATAACATTTGTAGGTTATGTTTACTTGCTTCAATCCTGCTGCATACCTCAGTTTGCTATATTTGTTTAATAGAATGTCTGCAGGATTCTGCTTAACTAGGAAGGGCTTTCTTTGCTTGACTGCCATTATGGCAGATCCCCCGGCATTCTCAGTGTTTTTGTTAGTGCCAAGCCTTTCGTGATATGTCTTCGAGCGTTTCAGAAGACCTTCTTCAGAATCCGAAACGAACTTGCTGTCATCTTCGTCAGAGTATTCTTCAGAAATAACAGTTCCAGCTTGTGCATTATTTGAAATTGTTGTATTTGACGCAGATGTGGTTGAATTTGAAGTACCGTTAATTTTAGTCGCTTCGTTTGTAATATTTGCTGTTAAATTTAACAGGGTTGTTGTGTTAACATTTTGTGGAGCACCGTTAATATTTGTTAATGTTCCGTTCATATTTGCAGTTGATACTATACTAGAACTATTTCCATTTGTTGCATTGGTCAGTTCCTTGATTTCAGTTGCTGTATAATTGCTTTGTGCCAATGTGAATGTGGAATTCATGGACCCCGCTCCTAAACTCGAATTTCCAGCTGTTGTTAAGTTCCCAACATTGACAGTTGACCCTTGTATTGTTCCGTTTTGCACCATGGAGCTAAGAGTTGTTGTATTGACGGGAGATGTAACATTAAGATCCACAGAGCTCATGGATTCATTTCCCAATATCGAAGTACCTGTAGTTGTTAGGTTCCCAGTGTTAACGATTGTTGTATTGCCTTGAGCTGTGCCATTAAGACCGACAGAACTCGTAGTTGTTATGTTCCCAGGAATACCAATAGTTGTATTTACTTGCGTTGTACCATTAAGTACCACAGTACTTATAGTTTCATTTCCCAAAGTCGAAATTCCTATATTTGTTAGGTTTCCAGGACTAGTGGTTGTAGCATTGACTTGATTTGTTTCATTAAGCCCCACAGAACTGGTAGCTGCTATGTTTCCAAGAATACCAGTAGTTGCATTGAATTGCATTGTACCGTTAAGTCCTACTGAGCTAGTGGTCTCATTTCCCAATGTCGAAATCTCTGTAGCTGTCAGATTTCCAGAGCTAACAGTTGTTGCAGTGACTGCTGAACTATTAAGCCCCACAGAACTCGTGGTCTCATATCCCAATATAGAAATCCCTGTGGTTGTCACGTTACCAGAGTTAACGGTGGTTGCATTGACTTGACTTGTACCGTTAAGTCCTACCGAACTTGTAGTCTCATTTCCCAATATAGAAATCCCTGTAGCTGTCACATTTCCAGAACTAGCGGTTGTTGAAACTTGTGTTGTACCATTTAGATCCACATAACTCGTCGTCTCATTTTCCAATATCGAAATTCCTGTGGTTGTCACGTTACCAGAGTTAACGGTGGTTGCATTGACTTGACTTGTACCGTTAAGTCCTACCGAACTTGCAGTCTCATTTCCCAATATCGAAATCCCTGTGGTTATCACATTACCAGAGTTAACGGTGGTTGAATTGACTTGAGTTGTACCGTTAAGTCCTACCGAACTTGTAGTCTCATTTCCCAATATAGAAATCCCTGTAGCTGTCACATTTCCAGAAGTAGCGGATGTTGCATTGAGTGAATTTGTACCATTAAGTCCCACAGAACTTAAGGTTCCAGAAGTATTTAGAGTACTTAAATTTGTAGTGACGTTTCCAGAACTTTCGTTGCCAAGTATTGTTGCCGAGGTGGCATTAGGTCTTGTGCCAACTATAGTTGTGTTCAAGAAAGTCTCAATTGTAGTTGTATTCAGTCCGAGCATATCAGTAGTATTCGTGGTAACATTTGTATGTACAGTGGAAGTCAAATTAACCTTCACAGTTGGCATAGTTCCCGGTAACAGCACTGTGGTGCCGTCTACAATTGCCTCGGAGGTCTCATTTCTTGCAATCACAGTTCCGTTGGCTAACAAAGTTTCCTCTTGTGTATTCGTGCCGTTCGTTGTCTCTCTATCAAGCTTTGTATTCGTTACTGAGCCATGTGGTTCCCAATCCAAGTCCTCATAAGATTCCATGGAGTCTATAGGATTCGGTATACTAACTGTAGTTGTTAGATTTTGTTTGACAGTCGCAGTCGTCGTTGTCGGATTCTCGAAACTCGCGGATGTGGAACTATTATTAGTCTCTTTTATGGTGGTTGTCGTCTGCGTTGTGCTGATAAGTGGAGCGGTATCTGTATCGCTGTCAACTACGGCATCTATTAATTGCAACTCTCCAAGTAATGCACAGGAGACTAACTGACCCTCATTTTCCTCGCAATCTTCACACACATAGCATTCAATGTAGTCTGAAGTGGCTGTAAAGAGAAGAGTTGAGTTATGAGAAGTATAAAATAGGTTTTAGCTCATAAAATATTATAGGATCTATTGGATGTCAAGACCATGTTTGAACAGTCGATGAAAATGTGCAGTTTTTTGAACATATAAGACTATTATGATTATCGTTTAGTTAATACCTTTTGGATAGCCGGTATTTACGGTTGGACGATGAAGGAATGCTTAGCTCCATTAGTGAATAGATAAAAGTATGTACTCGGAAAGATATTTATATAATGAATGTGGATACTTCGGACACGGGTTTTGAATATCCGGATTTTTTGATTTTTTCATGATGGACAATGGACCTGGATAGTTCGGGCAAGAGTTTTGAATATTCGGAGTTTCTGATTGGTTCATGATGGACAATGGACCTGGATACTTCGGACAAGAGTTCCGAATATTCGGAATTCGCTTCTGATAAGTGTTCGGTATGGTGGTACATTGTCTCGGAATGACTTTTTTGTCGTAGTCTAAGTCTTTCACAAAGGAAAAATAAGCAAACAATATGCAAATGACTCAAAACTATTTATATATGGCCGGAGCAATTTATTTAATGAGTATAAAGAATGTCTTCTCTTGTACTTCACCACGTTGTTTTATCTTTTGCAAAGATAACGGTTATCAAATGCGAAACTAGAATATCTTGTCATTACTTTTAAAGATTTCAATCAGTTATCGATAGAAAATTCAAATATCAGACGGACTCCAAGTATATTTTCTGACTCACCTCTCTTCATGGAAAATAGTAGAACAACTAAAAATAGATGAAATTTCATTTTGCAGCTTCATGCGGTTTTCGAAAAAAATATTTAGAATTTTTTTTTTAATTTTATGAATTTATGTAAAATCAATTTTTTATAGTTTTAAAATTTAAAACTTCTCGGGACTTGGCACTTTTTGTAGTATATATTTTTTTATAAAAAATTAATATTTCATAAAAAATATATATATTTTTTATATTTTTTACTTTTTATATTATTTTAATAATTAATTTTTTATAAAACTTTTTTAGAATTAAAAAAAAAAAAATTGTTTTATTGATTGTAATATTATTTTAATTTTCCACTTATTTCACACAAATTGTCTGCACCGAAGAAATACATCCAGCGGCTTCATTTAGTTGCCACTAACTGAAATTCCATCAATTCTTCCATCATCAATTAGTTCCACTTTTCACAATTACCATTTTTATCTTAACGAAATGACAAATTATTTTATCTTATTACACTGCGCGTTTGTTACTTAACATCATGTGCTGATAAAATTGTTCAACCGTTAGACAGATGTATTATTTTGCCGCTCTTGTGCCCTATTTCGCTGCCACTAATGTTGGCGTAGTGTAATCATCGCTGTTTCTCATGTCGAATGATTGATAATTACAAGTTGGTTTGGCAGTGAAGTGAAGTAGCATTCAGAGATTCATCATTATTTCCGAATAATATTTCGTAATTTTTTTCGGGGTGCGTAAGAAATTTGATTACAACAAATGTGATAATGAGAAATATATTAGAGTGGGATGAATGAAATCGTTGAATTTGACAATTCTTATGTATATCAGATAAATCAATTAATCATACGATTATTCTCCTAAACATTCTGATTCATAAATGAATTAATTTTTGTATAAAATAGATTTTCATTTCAAAAGAGAATTTAGTAAATATTTCTCCAATATCTTTCTTTTCATATCAATATATTAATTAAATTTCAATATTATTTTTTTAATTTAAAATTCTTCCTGAGATAGGGTTGCCTATTTAAAAAAAATATATATTTATAGAGGAAAAAATTTAATCTTTCACATACTACAAATATTTAATATTTTATTAAATCGTACATTCTTCTTCTTCTTGACTGGCTTTAAATCCTACATTACTACATAAATATAACACATTGGTGGCAACCCTATACTCAAAAGATGTATATAAAGCCTTTTTCTGTAGTAAAAGATTTTATTTTATAATATTTTTTTTTTAATTTTTGGTTTTTTGTGTTTTTTTTTAATTTTTATTTCCGTATAAGTGGCAACCCTATCTTTTAGCTTTTGTTTTGAGAATTCAAAATTTTTTTGATTTTATTATTAAATTCCCCGGACTTAAATTGAAGTAAACTTTTTAAGCCAGGCACACATAATTTAAGTCCACATGAAGTAAAGAACCGTTAAAACATCCTTAAAACCCCACCACCTTACTCCACAACTTCAATTTTTTAACTTTTTATTCTCTACTACTCTATTATTACAACAACAAACTGTATTTTTCCAGTAGATTTCACTATACCGGCCCGTTTACGGAATCTTCTTGTCTTGTCTCCCCTCCCTTAAGAATCTGCACTTCTGGGAATCTCCAGCTTTGAAGATAATTATAACTGATACTGAAATGTGAAAAGTATACGAAATCAATGATTTTTGAACCTTTTCCCTAAAGTAGAAGGCTATAAAACATATCTTCAGACCCAACATCCAAACCTAAAACTGTATTTCTCTAACTAAATACATTCTTTCTTAGATTTTACAAAAACAACCTCCGGTTCGTTTTCGGTCCCTTCCTATGTTACCCAGTCCTTAAAAAAATCTCGATTCTTGTGAACCTGAAGTTTTCGGGAGGGAATAAGAGGCTTCTGGAATTACCATACCAAATTTGGATTTTAAGTGGCTTCTACGTGATTTTCAAACATCCCGTTTAAGGATCTTTTCCGGGTCATAACTCTCTTTCTTATGTGCTACGAATCTAGACTTCTAGAAATTTAAAGATTTTACGAAAGCTGGAAACCCCATGGAGAATATTCCGCATTTTATGAGATCATTCCGACTCGTCCAACCTTCGATCCAATGGAACCTTCGAGCTCAACCCCTTCTTCGAAAGTCTCAACTCCACCAACAGCTTCTAACATATGTATCTCGCTTGAAGTTTGTGACATTGCCGACTAACCGTAAAAGTGACCATTAATAAAGGCAATTAGTTGAGTGAAGAGTGTAAAAATAGCAAGTGACAGTGCACATCTCTCAACAGCTCAACAGCCTTCACTAGAATGGACACTTGACCACAGCTGTGCATAACCAACCACGAGCTTATGAGCTTCTCTATTAGAAGCAGTTGAAATAGAAGAATGCGAAGACAAACTAACCTTACCTCAAACCTGCTGAGCGCACACCCACAACCAAGCTTTGATAGAGCTGCAGAGCTTGCAAACACTTCACAGCCCTTTCCTAGAGCCCAACGGCTATTAAACACTTGCATTTAAGTACCTTAGTGTTTCCGCCATTGTCGAGTAGTTGCACGTCGAGCGAGCAGACGACGAAAACCAATATGACAACAACTATAAATTATGAATGTCGAGCAATTCATTATCAAACACTGAGTGTTGACCATTAAGTGTGGCATGTAAACAGAGAAGCGTGTCATTACATACGAGTACCATAAAAGAACATATTTACAGTTAGCACATAGTAAATATATTTAGTATTGGACCTAAGCGTTGTAAAATCTGAGCACTTTCTTGAGCAAATACATTTTAAGTGCTTCAGTGCAGCAGCGCAATCGTTAAGCTCGTTGAGGATTTGCTATAAAGTGCAGAAAAATAAATGCGCTGTTATCGGTAATGTGTAATTGGAGTGCGAAATATTTGCACACGCTTTGGTCTGTATTTCCTGCATCCTGTTGATCTTCCGGAAGTGTGGTTCATCAGGCATTCTTCAATTAAGTTTGAGTCACCTAAGCTTTGTTGGTTACGATTACTTCGCTTTACAGTTTAGAACTTAATGCTCCGAACAGGGTTAGATCGCCGAAAGGACAGTCCTTGACCGGATAAGATCCGTGTAAATTCCGCTACCATAGAATCGGCTTCACACTTCTATTAAGGTTGCTATATGACTTGTGGGTTCAAGCTTTAGTCAAACAATTCAGGTACTGCAGAACCGGCTACCGTGCGATTACTTCACTCCCACTATTATGTGGGTCTCAGCTTTCGTTTAACTATTTCAATTATGGTACCGCAGAATCGCCTTTCGTGGTATTACCTCACTCGTCGATTATGGTTACTATATGGCTTTTGTGGTTCCAAGCTTTCGACCAACATCACAGATTCATTATTCTTTACTGTTCATCGATAATTAACGTTCTTTAGAAACTTTCGAGCGAAGTCCCCTCGGTTCTTAGGAGGTAGCTATACCTAGGCTTCGAGTACTATATTTTCTTGGTCTGATTATGTCTTTATCAACCAGAAAGGATGCTAGTCCAAGGAAGTAATATCCGTTAAAAGGATATATCCTTACTTTACTCTTAAATACTTTCGATCGGGTGTTTCTTGTTGTTTCTTTGTTATAGAAGTATTTATCATCACCTCAGTTGATAGCTTAAACTGTATAGTTGTAATAGGCGTCAGAAAAAATTTTTACTTCCCTGTGTTCTCGCTAACATATACCGTTTTTGAAGAGATTTAGTCAGGTTCTTTAAAACTGTGAGTGAACTTAAAGAGGTCTGGTCAAGGTTGTTTATTCGGCCCGATGTGGTCTTTCTGTGGAAAGAAGAGCTCATGGTTCGAACATATGTCTTCTGTTTTTCACAATAGTACCATCGATTCGGTTTTAAGAACATTAGTTGAGAAATATATAGTTTGGTATCTCTTCTTCGTCCAGTGGACTTCCTACTTCAGAACTCTCTACGTCTCGACCGGGTTCATTGAAATAAGAGCAGGATTTGGGGAACTTTATGCAAGCCAGAGCTACGAAATTAATGCTTAATACTAAGATTCTTTTAGGCTATAAAAAATTCCGAATCACTCTGCTTACTCTTCTATACCTAATTTTATAAACAGTGTAAGAATTACAAAACGAAAATAACTCACGAATGAAATTTAAAATTTAAATTATTCCAGCAGTCAAACTTAATGAGAGAGCAATGAATTCGATAGAAATATGGTACTTAGTCACATTCCAATTGGTTTTCAACACACTTTTGTGAAGTGGGGCTTTTTTGGCCCTCTATTTGGGCTTACGCGCGACAAAAATACTGCAGTTGACAGATTTTTTACGACTATTCAATGGCAATCATGCAGAAATATTGATTTATTTCGTTTAACAACACAAAAAAAATTAATATGAAAAATACAAAAATTATTGTATGAAAACCAGTTTGGCGCACAAAAATATGCAACACAATGTGGGAATGGCCGATAGCGTATGTGAATGCACAGCAATTCAAAGCAAATCAAGTGTAACTTGCTTGTCCACAACAATTGCCATGCGCAAGCGAGAATTGTGGCGTGGGTTAGCAGTTAACAGTTGGGTGTGGATATGGAGGATGCCTGTGTGTGTTCTTTTGAGGGGCGTGGTGTGCCAAGTAGCGTATGCGCGTCGAAAAATAACAAGCTTAAACGTTATTGAAGGCAAATTGTGGTGCCATAGCAAACACAAGCACATCCATATTGCTTGTATGTGGGTTTTTGCCTTTTTCAATGCATACTTTTTGGCGTTTACTACATGAAAATTTGAATTCAGTGTGCAGTGGCTTTACTATTGTGTAGCATTTTTACTACGCTGGCTTTGGTTCGTGCTGTGCCACACAGTTACAGCTTTTATAAGCTTGACGAGTGTTTAGTTGTACAGTCTACGTTGTAACGGTAATTTTTCATTTTGTTGCGCACACTGCACTTGACGTACAACTTTTTAATTGGGTCTAGCCCCCTTTTCTTAATTTCGATATACCACCCACCCATGTCTGTCAATGCGACGCTTACAACTTGAACGGTTATTTACTTGTGTAAGCATATGAAATTGCGCCAAGATGTAGGCAACAAAATTTCACTTAGCAAACATTTTTAAATTCATTAGCTACGCAAGAAATGTCACAATTCACAGCTGTTGCTGTTTTGCATTGCAATAAAGAATATACACGCGACTCTATAATTTTTTCAATTGCCGCATTAGCTCAAAGCTTTTCTACGCCAATAAATATGCTATGCGATTTATGTGTTTTTTATATGCACAACAAAGAGCAAATATGAAAATGTTTTTCAACAATTTTACAACATTTTTATGGCGAAATCAACACAGCTGTGGAGGATATCAAAAGCAGAACCAGAGCCAGAGCAAGCTTTGCAGCCAGACAGACAGACAGCCGCGCTTGCTGACATAACTTGCGCTCTAATGACATTTAAACTGTCAACATTTGTCATTTTACAGCAAAAATCTAATTAATACACAGAGGCAGACATTTTATGACGCTGTAAAATTCAATTTCGCCTGCTTTCATTCGAAATATTTGCTCAAAATATGCTTTCCAAAGCGACGTAGCATGATTTTAGGCGCTTCAACTGACGTCGACATATTTCCCACATGTCAATCACTCAAGCGGCTTTTGAGCAAGGCAATGAGCCTCGTCATACCGTCATCGTGTAGCAGCTGCAACGTCTTAGCTCTCTCACTGCATGTAATTATTTATAGCATACAATTAGGCGTAGCGGAAACACTTAAATAGCTGCTACACGAAATTGCAAGTTGTTGTTGCTGCTGTAAGTGCACTTTACCCCTAAAGCTATGCTATGTCAACTGCAATTAGCCGTAATAATGGTAGATTTTGCATAGCAAGCGCAGCCTTGGCGTCATGCGAAAGAAGTGAAGCGAGTGAAGAGTACTATATGCATAGCTAGGCGCATTGTTACAACATGTCGTCTTAAGTGTAGTGCAGGCTTAGGCGCATACAAATATTTTGTTGCTAAATTTATGCGCTTATCGTTGCTGTTGCCATACATATTTAAATATATGTTTAGCCACAAATACATATTTAATCCATAAAGTTAGCCTAATTTACGGCGCAAGCGGCTGTTGGCAGTTAAGACGATGCATATAAGCTATATTTGATAGATTCTTGCATATTATACTAATGCAATAGTTATGCATATGCTTCCAAACATATATACTTACATTGTAAACTTCAATATTGCGTATACAGCTTACTGTAATTTAACATCCGGTATTTATTACATACGCCATACATTCACTCAAACAGCTTTATTTATGCATTTTCGGTGCATAAATGTCATTAAACTCATGCTATTGTAACTAAAATCATACAGTGGAGACTTTCTTTTACTTTTTTCAAGAAAAAGTAAAATTACCCTTTGGGGAAATTTTCGGAAAATTGATTTTTATACAAATTTACTTCCAGATGGTACATATTTATCAATATCGCAAATATTATTAAAAATAAAAGAAATTTGCTTGCAAGTCAAACATCTTTTATTTATGCATTTTCGGTGCATAAATGTCATTAAACTCATATTTTACAAGAAAAAATACTACCCTTTAGGGAAATTTTCGGAAATTTTATTTTTTAAACAAAATTGTTTCCACTGGTGTATAATTATCAATATCACAAACATAATTCGTAGAAAACGAAATTTCCCTGAAGGGAAATTTTTTGCTCTTGATTTTTCGACTCACTTTATAACTTGATTTCAAACGGAATAATAATGAAAAAATATTTGTGTTGAACAGGATACAGGATTCAAGAAAAAATAAAATTACCCTTTGGGGTAATCGATTCTAAAATCGATTTTTTATACAAATTTTTCTTCCTTTGATACCGCAAATATTATTAAAAATAAAAGAAATTTCCCTAAAGCGAAATTTTTTGCTATTGATTTTTCCATTTGTTGCTCACTTTATAACTTGATCTCAAGTGGAACAATAATGAAAAAAAAAATACTTCAAAATTTTCTGTTTGGGATATTTGTTAATATTATTAAATTATTATTATTAACACTCTCTCAGTGCAGCTGAAATCTCTAAAATAACTGCTTATTCTAAAATTTCAATACTTACATGAATTATTATGAAGAAAATGGTATAAAAATTTGAACATGTAAAAAATACCATTAAGGGATATTTTTCAGAAGGTGTAGTTTAATATGAAAGTGATCTAGGAATGTTTTAAAATTGTATACAATTTCATTTAAATGCATTTTTGGGGCCAGCAAAAAAATTCCTTTTTTGGTATTTTTTGTAGAGTTGGATTTCGGTTACTATAAAAGAATGTAAATAAAAACTGCACACATCCTTATATTTTTTTTAATTTTTGTAACCACAAAGAGTCGGTAGACTCGTATTTTTATGCATTCTGAGTAAATCTCTTAATACCTTGAAACAATTGCTTGCTGGTCGAGTATGTTAGTCTGTGTTTACATGCAGCAGGATAACCTGGAGTAAGTAAATATAAAGTAAGCTGCGTTAAGGTGCATTCAGTGTGTCCAAGTAACAGTAAGGTAGTGTATTTACATACACAATATTTATGCCAGCTTCATATTCTACTAAATAAAGCTTGTTATTTATTTGTAAGCTGTACTAAGTTGTTTTATTTGTGCTCCACCGCTGCGAGAAATTTCATAGCCACAAATTGCTTAAAAAACAACTATTGTCCAAACATAAATTTTTTTTTTAACAATAAAATAGTTGAAAAATTAAATATTCATTGGAATTATGTTTTTTACTCCGCTTGTCTACAACATTGTCGCCATTGCTTTTTACGCGGAAATTTCATTTCACTTTTTAATTGAAACTACACGCAATAAAAATGGGAATAATTCAACTTTCAGCAACTTTTTATTACACAGCATAAAATTGAAGTGAGCAAATTGAAAATTATACATAAAATGTATGCAATCAGTGTTGCATGGCTAACGGTGAGGTAGTAAAAAACAAAGCAGTGGAAGCAATGCTGTGAAAAGGTGCAATAAAGAGTGTAATTAAAATTGATGAGTAAAGGTGGGAAGAAGAGTAGAGTTGGAACTGAAAGAGGAGTAGGAAATGTTGTGTTTAACTGAATTTAAAATGAAAATACTTATGAAAGTATACTGTAAAACAATTTTTTAACTTAGAATTATGAAAATAATACATAATTTATTTTTTCTAAAAAACTGAAAAACTTTATTCGTCTAAAATATTACAATCTACAATATTAGTATAAATATTGAATTTCAGTAAAAATTAGAAAATTTCCCTTTTTGGATAATTTTTTTGCTTGTGTGTTTTCAAACAATTATTATATTTTCGTACATTTTTTAACAATAAAATATATGGCTGTTGCAAGAATACAAAATTTCCCTTTAGGGTAATTTGTTGGAAATTGTTTAATCCACTTTGCTTTGAGTTTAAGACACAAAATTAAGTAAAATAGGTAGATATAATGAATATCCCAAAAATATCCCGTTTGGGAAATTTACTAAAATTGTGCTACATTGGAAAATATTGATATAAATATATATTTCTATAATGCATGAGACACTTGAAAACTTATATAAATTAAATAATATATTAATTAGTCTAAATATTGAATTCCAGCAAAAATTGTAAAATTTCCCTTTTGGGTAATTTTTTTGCTTGTGTGTTTTCAAACAATTATTATATTTTCGTACATTTTTAACAGTAAAATACATGTTTGTTGCTTAAAAACAAAATTTCCCTTTAGGGTAATTTGTTGGAAATTGTTTAATCCACTTTGCTTTGAGTTTAAGACACAAAATTAAGTAAAATAGGTAGATATAATGAATATCCCAAAAATATCCCGTTTGGGAAATTTACTAAAATTGTGCTACATTGAAAAATATTGATATTAATATATAAAAATTTCTATAATGCTTGAGACACTTGAAAACTTATATAAATGAAATAATATATTAATTAGTTTAAATATTGAATTTCAGTAAAAATTAGAAAATTTCCCTTTTGGGTAATTTTTCCGCTTGTGTGTTTTCAAACAATTATTATATTTTCGTACATTTTTAACAGTAAAATACATGTTTGTTGCTTAAAAACAAAATTTCCCTTTAGGGTAATTTGTTGGAAATTGTTTAATTAACGTCGTTTTGATTTTAAGATACAAAATTAAGTAAAATAGGTAGATATAATGTATATTCAAAAAATATCCCGTTGGGGAAATTTTGCAAAATACAGCTCTTTCAAAAAAATTTGGATAAATTATGCACGTAACACTTAAAAACTTCTTTCAAATATATATATATGAGTCATCGGTTGTCTATTAATTTAATTAAAATTAATTGAAGTACTTTATTATTTAAAATATAGCTACAATTTACTAATAATGCAGCACTTCAAAATATTTTATTTAATTTTTAGCTAAATGCATATCACTTAAGTGCCAGTTCAATATTTAAACAGTAGCACCTTTTTTGTTAATTCTACTAAAATCACAAAGCGTTCTAGCGAATTTAATTATTGTCAATGTTGGTGACAGTATTTTTTTACCATTTAACTATATAGAATTATTATACTAAAAATAAAAGCGATTGAAGGCAAATGTAATTAAAAACTGACAAATGGTTCTGCATAAAAAATGTTAAAAAAATTGCAACAAATAATTTAATTAATAATAAATAAAATTGGTTATGAGCTAAAAAACCCACACAGTTAGTCATTGAAAAAATTTGGCAACAAATTTGCTATAGAAAAACTGAAATAACCAAATTTCCCACACTCGCACACACAATGCAGCTTAAATGAACTGCCATGCACAGACTCACCTGCGTGTTGTGCGAAATTTTCGGCGAAAATTCGCTTTCAACACAGCATTTTTTTTTTCAGTTCAACACTTTTTGTGGGAAATTTCAACGGTATTTTTTTTAGCGCGCTTGCATTATTTGCACAATGCGTTTTTGCTGCAACTGCACCAGCAAATATTGACAATGCCATCGAATCAACGTATTTATGTAGTTGGCAACGCCACTGTGGTAAAGAAAATCGATTATACCGTTTTTGTAAGCAATTTTTTTTCTTGCCGCTTGCGTTCAATGCAAATGTGACAGCACTACCACTACATAGCCACACATTATTGTTTGCTATTTGTTGTTATTGTTATTGTTGTTTTCGTTTTGTTTTTCGGCAAACCGTTACATTTGCAGTCTTACAATTGCAATGCGAAATTGCTGTAAGCAAATTGTAAGCGTACAAAAGTTAGTGTGAGCGCCCATTTTCACATTTCCTTGTTGTTGTAAACTTTATAGTTGTTTTTATTGTTGTTACTTTCGTGGTGGCTATTGTCTAAGCTATGCCGGTATTTAGTTGCAATTTTACGTTTAGCAGCTGGCTACAAAAGCGTATTTGCGATTTATTTGCCTTTATAGCCTTGTTGCTGTTGTTTTTTTATATTGTTGCTGTGTTGCTGTAAAGGATAGCAATCTTTGTTTGTTGTTGTTGTTGCAAGCGTTTGTTTATTGTTTTGATTTTGTTCCGCTCGTTTTGCTGGTATACGTTCGCATTCGTGCGGATTCTGTGGATAATACACGCATGAATGCAATTTTGTGGTGCTATACAGAGTGCTTCAATATGAGAATTATATGATTAACCTTTTTAATTTTAATTTCACTGCTGGTACAAAAGTGGATAAAAATTAAAAGTTTTTACAGTAAAAAAAATTTATAAAAAAATATTTTATGAACAAGTAAAATTAAAAAGGCAAATTAAAAAAAAAAATAATTTTAAAAACCGATTTATTAATTCTTTTCTCAGAAACTATAACACAAAATTTTTCTCTAAAATTAAAAATTGCATAAATTAATTTTTTCATTTTGTTATTAATATATTAAAATTTTTTTTCTTTTAAAATAAAATTTTTTAAAATAAATTTTTCTTTAAAATTACATCTTTTTAAATAAATTTCTTTAAAATTGAGAAAAAAAAACATATTTATTCAAAATTAAAATCAAAAATAATATTTTCTTTATCAAAATGCCTAAAATAATTATGATTTTCGATAATTTTCTTCTTTTATAAATTTTTTGTTTTGTTTTTTTTTTTTTATTTATTTTTGTTTTTTAAATTTTTTTTCTTTAAAAATAAAATTTTTTAAAAATTAATTTTTCTTTAAAATTACATTTTTTTAAATAAATTTCTTTAAAATTGAGAAAAAAAAACATATTTATTCAAAATTAAAATCAAAAATAATATTTTCTTTATCAAAATGCCTATAAAATTATGATTTTCGATTGCCGTTGAAGTAAATAAAACTTATTTCGCATAATAAAACGAGTTCAATGAATCAGCGGCGGAGGGAGGGGTTGGGACAAATATGTCCCGTCAGTATTTTTTGATGGGACACATTTATCCCGATCAGTACTTAATGCTGAAAATATCTATTTGGCAAATGAACACGTGTTTATTATTTAAAATACCAAGAATGTAAACAAATACCGTTAAGAATAGTATAAGCAACGAAAAGGGGCTAATTTAAACTTTTTAACCACTTATTTTCTACGCTAGGCATCTTTGAAAATACACTGGGTCACATAGGACCCGTTCGGATCGAAAGGGTTATTTTTCCTATTTGCCATTTCCGTTTTCAATTTTCTTGCGTTCTCCCTATTCTTTGACTAGTTTGTGCTACTAAATCGCCTAAAACCAAAAATAAACAAATGGTATGGCTTAGAAAATGGCACAATAGACAAAGGAAGCATAAAATGGGCATACTACCAGACGTGTGTATATAGGATATCGCCTATAAGTATGCATCTGCGAAGCAAAACATTTCACTGTGAAAAAAAAAACATTCAGTCTACTGCCTGTTGAAACCTAGCATTATCATTTGAGGGTACTCATATTAGAGTTCTTTTCAATACAAGAGTAGTAGATTTTCCTAAACTAAGTCCTCGATCTATATCAATCCGCCATTATCAATCTGTCAAGCAATCGTGAGTTGTCAGTAGTCAATTGTCATTTTTCTTTAAATCGCTATTTATTCGTTAATTTGTATAACAGTCGCGATTATGGATAGGTTTTAGAGAAACATTTAACAGTAACAATGCATCTGTACTCATTGAATCTTAGACATTGTATTTGTCAGCTGCCAATCTTTCCAGAAATGTCAGCTGTCAGCCGATATTTTACAATAATTTGGGAATTTGTATTTTTACCAATTTACAACGCACAAGCTAAATTAATAATAAAATAAAATAATAATAAATTATTTCTTCATAATTGGTTCTGACACCTGTCAGCTGTCATGTCACAAATATCATTATTTCTGGTTGAAATTTGAGGTAACTTATTAGGATATAGGTAAAAAAATAATAAAAAAAAACAAATTTGTTTTTAGTTGAAGAATTTGTTCTGTCACCTGTCAGCTGTCATGTCACATATATCGTACCCAGCATTATTTCTTTGCGAAATTTGATGTAACTAAAGATATTAGTAATAAAATAAAATAATTTCTTTTATTCATAATTTGTTCTGTCACCTGTCAGCTGTCATATAATATATAATATTTAATACATAATGCATATTATTATATCTACAGCATTATTTTTCGTTGAATTAAGACAATAGGTGCTCAAAATACTCTTTTTATTTTTCTTTTGTTAAAAAAATTGACACTTTATGACCATCAGCTGTCAGCTGTCACTCTATTATTATTTTTTAAATTGATTAATAATAAAATAATTGCAATTAGTTTTTAATCAAATACACTTTTTGTACTTTGCTATCAATTAGATATCTTTACTATCTTAGCCTTTAAATTATATGCTGTCAGTTGTCAGCAGTCATATATAATTTATTTAGAAATTTATTTTTCTTATTTAAAATATGTTATCTTCGAAATAAAAGAGTTTCTGCTAAAAAAAAAAATAAAGTGACACAAAAACATCGTACATTACACTGTCAGCTGTCAGCTGTCATGCGCTATTTTGGGTTTCTTGTTAATCTAACGCCTAACGATCAAATATTTCTAAGTTAAACCGTTTTTGCTCGAAATAAAATAGTATTTGATTAAAAAGGAAGAAAAAATACAATAGGTTTGTAGTTTCCACTGTCAGCTGTCACTTGTCAGACTTTAAAAAATTAAATTTTCTTATTAAATATTTTGTTTAATTTTTAGTAAATATTCTTAAATTTTTAACGCGAAAAATATATATGAAATTACGTAAGCTCCTCACATACGCTTTGCGTTTAGAAAATCAGGCAGCTGAGTCCACCATTTCTTTTCTTACTTTATGCCGCTTAGAAAGCATAGCAAATCAACAGCTACAGCAACAAAAAAAAAACTACAACAACAAACACGCCAACATTTATAAACATGTTTCAGCGAGTTTTTAGCCTTTTAAGTGCCAGCTGCAGCTCGAACATTAATCTCACCGCACATACGCGTTGCAGCCGTGCGCTCGTACATGCGCCCTCTACAGATATGGTACGGGGCGTATGCGTAACCTGCAAACGAATGTATTTGGCAAAGCCACCTGCGTTGCTATTGCGATTGCAATTTGTGCGCATTTACACAAGAACAAACACATGTGTTGTTGTCTTATTGTCGTTGTTATTGTTGTTATTACAGCTGTTTCATTCGTGGCGGGAGAAAAGCAAATATTGCTACAATTGCTTCAGTTGCTGCGCCCCTACAAGTATGCAATAAAGTAGGGGATCAGAAAAAAAAAATTGTAGGAACAACAACAACAACAATCGACAATGTGTTTGTGTAGTTATTGTTGCGGTATTTGTGCAGCGTTGGGTCATGCGTGCACCTGGTGCAATTTAAATTTCCGCGCAGACACACTCACATACGCCGCGGCTTGAGGCAATTTTTGCATTTGCCGCGTTGTTGTTATTGCAATGTATTGTTTTTGTTGTTGTTCTTGTTGTATGCTTACTACTTTTCTTGCTTTGCCCACAAATGTGTAGCTTTGGCATTAACATGCCGCAAACGCTCAAACACACACCGATACTCATGCGCGATTTAACAAATGCTACATTCGCCGGCAATAGCAACAACAACAACACATGCAACAACTAGATTGCACATTTGCATGGCAACAATTTTTCTATTGTTGATATTTGGCGGCGTCTGGTATTATTCTTTTGCCACATGTCCGGATTTTGTTGAGCGGACGGATGCGTTTACGCGGTAATACCCGTTAACAACAACAACAACAATAAAATGAAAATAGCAACAATAATAAAAAGCAGTAAAAATAAAATAGCAACAGCAATCTAAGCGCAATAGTGTAACGGGAAAGTAATCATAAATTTTGCGCACATTTCGCTGTCAAGACCTGTTCAGCTCTCTTTTAGGCGCTTTGAATTTGCATTGGCATGTGTAGTAAAAGGGATTTGGCGGCTTTTCAGTTGTTTGGCAATTTCTTTTGAAATTTGTTTGTGCGATAATTTTGGGGATTTTGCCAGTAAATGAATGTTGCATGCAACTTCTTCATGCTTTTACGGCACTAAACTGCAGTTAAGTTATTTTACATACTCACTGAAGTTCATATATGGTATAAAGTCAAGTCCGAAAGTTATTCTATTAGATGCGGGTCCCATAACATTTTCATTAGACTCCAATGACCTTTAATTTGACCCTTCATTCGAGCTCATGTGACTAATAATTACCATCTCGAGACCCCATATTTGTCCTCACGTGTGTCCTTTTCTGATTTTCTTCATTTGAACATTGTAAAGTAAAATTAGTCAAGTTTAAATTCACTTGACACCTCATTTGAAGCCATTTGACTACATATGATCCCTCACTAAACGTCCCTGGACTCATTACTTGACTTAACGTTACTTTTATTTAACAACGTTTGACACTAACATGACCACACGCGATCCCTCAATATGCAAACAAACTTGACCTCTCGTGACCCTCACACTAAAAACAACCCTCACCTCACGTGACTTCTCAAAAATTAAACAAATCTGCCATTCCTTTACTATAAAAAACGTGACCTCACTTGATCCCTTACAATGTAATCTAACCTAATATTATGTGACCTCTCGAAATATTTATAGACCATACCTTTTATGACCCCCTAAAATTAAAAAAAGAACTGAAAACGAAGTCATTGACCTTTGACAGAGGTTTGTTTACATTTTGGTCGAGATCAATGACCTTTGGCCGGGGATTGTTTACATTTTGCTCGAGGTAAATGAGCTTTGACAGGGGTTTGTTTACGTTTTGGTCGAGGTCAATGACAGGGTTTGTTTACATTTTGGTCTAGGCCATTGACCTTTGGCAGGGGTTCTTTACAATTTAGTCGAGGTCATTGACCCTCTCACCATGGTTTGTTTAGATTTCGGTCGAGGTCATTGACCTTTGGCAGGCGTGGCATGGGTTTCTTTACATTTTGTATGAGTATGACATGGCGTATGAGTGACCTCACCACTATTAGGCAACAGTTCACTGTTCGCATGATATGTCCTTAAACTTTGGCAACACATAGCGTTCCACTACATTACATTTCATTTCTCTACCATTTGTCATGTGTTTTCTTCATTTTATGTATATGATTTATCCTTAGCATTTTGCAAATAATCCTTGCTGCCGGACAATGACAGAAAATACACTACGTTGCAGCTGCTATATGCTCTTTGAGTAATGAATTAGCACTCATTTCCGCTTCATCACTGCAACACAAATGAAAATTTAGAATGTTAAAATAAACATGTGAGACCAGCAATGCCAGCAAATAAAAGTGAATGACATTTTTCTTCGGAGTACATACCGCAACGGGGACAATGACGGCGCAAGGAGGATATGACTGTGTAAGGACATCAGTTGTTGCAACAAATATTTAATGTTGCACTTGGCGTGGTTTTTGGCACAAAATATAAACGGTGGAGTAGACAATGAAGCAATTCATGGAAAAAATAGAAAAAAAAATAAAAATAAAAAACAAAAATTTAAAAAAATTAAAAAAAAAATATTTAAAAATGCTTTTAAATATCGTAAAATAGTTGCAATTCACTATGGCGGCAACCAATATTTTGTTGCTGTTACCTACATTGTTGTCGGCTACATAGAACGTTTGCTTCAAAATAGTCGCTGCTGCCGCTGACTAGTGGTGGCTGGCTGCTGTCAGTAAAAGTGTTGCAAATAAATCGTTCGTTCACAGAAGTTGCCAACTATCATTTTTATTTGCTGTTGTTACACTAAATATTGTTGTTGTTGTTGCCGATTTAGTGCGCTTGGCATTTCATTTGTTCTAACGCGTTGCTGCTTTTATTGTTATTTGCTTGGCATTTGACACTTTTAAGAGTTGTTGTTTCGTCGCTTGTTAGATGCACTGTGAGAAAGAATACACTCCTTCTAATAGAAAATTATGTTCGAAAAAATTGTTTTGATGAATTATTTGATTATTTCAAATTTTCCTTTAATAATTTCTTATTTTCGAAATTAAAAAAATTCGAAATTCGTCAAATTTTCAAAATAAAAAAATTCGAAAATCGAAAATTTTTTCAAAATTGAATTTTTCTTGTAATTTTTTGGTCTCGGATTTTTTATTTTCTATCTCCAGAATATATTTTTTCGAAATTGAAAAAAATATTATGTCGAAATTAAATTTTTTGAAACACTGTTTAGTTTTTCGAAGTTGAAAAGTTCGATTTTTTTTCGAAATTGAAATAATATTTTTTTCACAATTTTTTTTAAGTGAATATTTTTGGTTTCGAATTTCGAAAATTCGAAAATAAAATTTTTTGAAAAAATATTTTTTTCGAAGTTGAAAAGTTCGAAATTCAAAATTTTTTTTCGAAATTGAAAAAATACTTTTTTCTTAACTTTTTTTTAAAGTGATGTTTTTTGTCTCGATCTTATAATTATGATCCATAGAATAAATTAAGAAAAAAATTCGAAATTAAATTTGTTTTCGAATTTGAAAAAAAAAATGTATTGTTTAAATTATGTATTTTTTTGCAAGTTAACATTTTTAGATTTTTTTAAATATTTTTTGTAATTTTTTCATTTTGGTTACAATTAAAAAGGTAATATTTTTCAGTGTAAACTTTAAGTCTCACATTTGTATTGTTGTATACAGATGTAGTGTTGTTTTTGTTTTTCTCACCACTTTACTACTTTGTTTGTATTTGTCCAACCAAATGTGTCGCTCTTTCCAAAATCTCTGACAAATACAAATCACTTTAGATTTATTTGTACAATTTTATATTTTATCACTGGCTACATTGTTGTTGTACTACAAAGTTGTTGCTGTGTTGAAATAAGACACAGATTCGTTAAAATTTAGTATCTAAAAGTAAGAGAATGCATTAAATTAATTGAGATATCAATTTAAGTGCATCTAAGAAGACATTCTCTAAACGATTCTTGTCTTTAAGAAGTTCACAAAACCATTTGATCTTCAAAGCAATGAACCACAAACTACTTTGGAAGAGATCTAATATCATAGAGGTGCCTATATTTTATCAAAGAATAGGAAAAACATCGGTGTTCAGGTAGGGTCTCATCCTTCGAAGAAACTCTTTCTCGATGTCGAGTTTGTCGAATACAGTGTCCACACTTGGTTTTAGGTTCCCTAATGATACTGGATGACGGTATAGAGGTTTCCCAGTCTAGCAAAATAATCGACTTTATGTTCCCTTTGTAGCTTTCACATTGAGATCCAGATCTCACAGAACCATGAAAAGCTTGAAACACTTCTTACATGTTAGAGCTTCGGTCCCATTTAATTTATGAATACAGGTATTAATTTTTAGAAAACTTTACACCAAAGGCTTCCAAAAATCGACTTCGTGTAGTCGAGCTCTATTAAAATTGAATTGAAAAAAAAAACAGAGTTTCGGGGGACCAAATTTTTAACGTAGATTGCTTCGAATGCCGTGAGTGTTCTGAAGAGTTGGTATGAATACGCCTCTCTGGCTCTTTTCAACCGGTTAAGCGAATTATCGGTATCGCGAGCTTTGAAAATTCAAAAACTTTCTACATTTATATCCATTATCATCGATTTATGCGTAAAGTTATTGAACTTCTTTCAACCAAATGTAAATAGAGCCGCTTCCACTTCAAGCGGCACGCGGACAGCTGCTGCTTTTACGCTGGAGCTCAGCCAAGCTTATCATGTTTGAGACGACTATAGCCAGCGGACATTCAAATTATTTCTGTATGTCCAGACTTTTGAAAAATAATATGAAAATATGAACAAGAAGGGAAACAGAATGCCTGAAGGCGCTAATACTCAGGAAAATATGTGCAAGGGAAGAAGCAATACGCTGTACTTTTTTTTGAGCTAGGACATTGAAAAGTGTGTTATGAAGTGAAGGGTGAGTTTGCGGTAACCAAAAGCGAACTGTGACCAAGCAACTGTATTGTGAGTAACCACTAGAATGCGTATCAGATGCAGAACAACTATTCAGCAACTGTTTTGAGATCAAACAAGACCGCAAGGCTTACGTAAAACAAGTACGTAAGGGAGAAACTAATGTAACAAGAGAAACAATAATAATAATAACAATAAAAAAAGATAATAATAATCAAAATGTATGTAAAGTAAAGATGAGATAGTCAAATGTTGTCAGCACAGCAGTCACCGTGGAGAAGTTCCACCAGCAATGATAATAGCCCACGGCGGCCATACACTCAAATCAAAGTGGCAACAATCATAGTTAGACGGACCGCTCCACTTATATTTGCGACAGCGCGGCACTTACAAGCTCTCGAAAGTGCTGCATGCGACGATATCGAATACGGTGGTTGGGTCGGTGTGGGTTGTGAGCTCACTTGAGTTGTTCGGCGTCTCACTATTATTAACCGGTGAGCTTGTTAGGATCGGGATGGGTTGCAAGTTCAGTTGTATTGCCATTGTTGGAGCGTTGAGCTCGACGAGGTCCGCACCGTCCGGACTGTGGGTTCACCTGAGTTGCTTGATATCTGAGATGGTTGGATGGCTGCACTCGGTTGAAAACTGAGGTGTGGGTTTACTTGAGTTGTTCGACTTCTTGCTAACGAATCGGTGAGCGCGTTTGTGAGCTAGTTCAGGCCGTGTGCTCATTTGTGCTCTTAGAGGTGTTATTACTGTTGATTCGTGTTTTCTTCCAAAATTTCTCAAGTCTCATTCTTATTTTCTATTTTTCATGTCTTTTTTGTTTTGCATTCTCTTGAATACTTTTACTTTCAAATCACTTAACTGCTACTACAAGAGCTCTAAAGTATTGCTTAGTCGTAATGGTTGCAAGGTAGTTTGGCAGACACTTTGACGTGTGCGAATTGCAGACAATTGTCGCGCGTTAATTAACAATAACTTCTTTTCTTCCATGAAGTGCAGAAGAAAGTGAAGTTTGGTTGAATATGAATATTAATTTTGGCTGAGAACTGTCAAGTGGCTAACTTTAGCGTTGATTGGCACTCTGAAGGCAGTGGACTTAAGTGGATTCTGTTCTTAAAAATGAAGTATGAATGTCAACTTCACTTACGTACTCAACGCTAGTTTCGACTTTACGGATTAATATTCATTATAGTTGGAGGAGGAGAGGGAAAACCCAACTGAAGTTATAGGCTAGGTTGAAGGTGTCAATAAACTGCGGGTTTGGAGAAATGATTCCAAGTAACGGGTGATTTTTTTGAGGTTAGGATTTTCATGCATTAGTATTTGACAGATCACGTGGGATTTCAGACATGGTGTCAAAGAGAAAGATGCTCAGTATGCTTTGACATTTCATCATGAATAGACTTACTAACGAGCAACGCTTGCAAATCATTGAATTTTATTACCAAAATCAGTGTTCGGTTCGAAATGTGTTTCGCGCTTTACGTCCGATTTATGGTCTACATAATCGACCAAGTGAGCAAACAATTAATGCGATTGTGACCAAGTTTCGCACTCAGTTTACTTTATTGGACATTAAACCAACCACACGAATGCGTACAGTGCGTACAGAAGAGAATATTGCGTCTGTTTCTGAGAGTGTGGCTGAAGACCGTGAAATGTCGATTCGTCGCCGTTCGCAGCAATTGGGTTTGTGTTATTCGACCACATGGAAGATTTTACGCAAAGATCTTGGTGTAAAACCGTATAAAATACAGCTCGTGCAAGAACTGAAGCCGAACGATCTGCCACAACGTCGAATTTTCAGTGAATGGGCCCTAGAAAAGTTGGCAGAAAATCCGCTTTTTTATCGACAAATTTTGTTCAGCGATGAGGCTCATTTCTGGTTGAATGGCTACGTAAATAAGCAAAATTGCCGCATTTGGGGTGAAGAGCAACCAGAAGCCGTTCAAGAACTGCCCATGCATCCCGAAAAATGCACTGTTTGGTGTGGTTTGTACGCTGGTGGAATCATTGGACCGTATTTTTTCAAAGATGCTGTTGGACGCAACGTTACGGTGAATGGCGATCGCTATCGTTCGATGCTAACAAACTTTTTGTTGCCAAAAATGGAAGAACTGAACTTGGTTGACATGTGGTTTCAACAAGATGGCGCTACATGCCACACAGCTCGCGATTCTATGGCCATTTTGAGGGAAAACTTCGGAGAACAATTCATCTCAAGAAATGGACCCGTAAGTTGGCCACCAAGATCATGCGATTTAACGCCTTTAGACTATTTTTTGTGGGGCTACGTCAAGTCTAAAGTCTACAGAAATAAGCCAGCAACTATTCCAGCTTTGGAAGACAACATTTCCGAAGAAATTCGGGCTATTCCGGCCGAAATGCTCGAAAAAGTTGCCCAAAATTGGACTTTCCGAATGGACCACCTAAGACGCAGCCGCGGTCAACATTTAAATGAAATTATCTTCAAAAAGTAAATGTCATGAACCAATCTAACGTTTCAAATAAAGAACCGATGAGATTTTGCAAATTTTATGCGTTTTTTTTTTTTAAAAAAGTTATTAAGCTCTTAAAAAATCACCCTTTATAACTAGGGAATCGGATAGGGATATTTCGAACTGAAGTGAACGTTTGAACTATTGCAATTTTTGACGTGAATAAGATGGAGAACTGGACGGTGAATCGGCGAACCTATTACCTAAGCAAACTACGACATTATTACTGTGGACTTTATGGATATATACTTAGTATCGGAATGTTATTGAATGGAGGACCATTCAGAGCTAATTTTACATCTGATGAATGAATGGATAGCAGAGATCACTTTCTACGTGGATGAAGATGCAGGACTGGACGGAGAATCAGTGAACCCAAGCGAAATTCGACATTATGACTGTGTACTCTTTGGATTATTGCTCAGTATATGAAAGGTATTGAATGGAGGGTCATTCGGAGCTCTGAAGGTTGAAGAAGTCAGGAATGTCAAGTATACCGTGGGAATCGGATAGAGTTTTTTTGGAAATGAATGATCTGAGCTCAGGTGGATGAAGAAGAAGATCATGAGAAAACTCTTTGCTTAAGCAATGCATGTAGTCTTTATGAATGATTACTGAATGTATTCAAGGAATTGAATGGAAGATCATTATGAGCTTAGGAGATGATTGAAGGCCTACTCGGCTCGAACCCAGTTAGTATTGGTTTTGTAGATAGCTATGCATTTTGTAGATTTTGTTGAGGTTAAGAATTCTTGGGAGGACCCATCCACACTCATCGGTTACGCGGTTAGAGCCAATATTACATGGATTTGATGGATTACAATATAAAAGAAGTGAATTTTTAGATGGGCTTTTTAACTTGTAGAGAAGTGAATTCCCTCACAGTGTGTGTATTTTTAGAAGCTTCAGTTTCTTAGGAATTATTAAAGCGGCAATTTTAATTATTGATTGTTTTATTAAGTGTATTTAACTGTTTTAAGATTCTGTTTGACCACAAAGAAGTAACATATTAGATACATCATAAATAGGTCAACTCTGTCTAAAAATTCTAAATTTCCTTTTTTCTTATTTTTTCAGGTAAATGTACCGCCTTTATGATGATGGTAAGTCCAAAATATTTTTATTTTAAATTTTTGCATACTTATTTTTAAAAAATATATATGAATTTTTTGTATAAATATCAACTGTTATTTACTGTTGCCACTCAATTGCTTGCCATTTATTAACACTCAAAAAATAAATACAGCAAATTCACTACCATTTACCGCCTACGAAACACATTATGCACGGAAAAAAATTCCTAACCTCCAAAAAAAAAGTATATAGTTCTTGGCAAGCGCTGCCACACTAGCGAATTTCGCGTTGTCAGCAAATAAATATTTTCTGCAGTTTATGAAATATATGTTCTACTAGTGACTAGAGCAAAGCACACAAAAAAATATATGACAAACAAACACCATAATACATATACTCATATAAAATACACATCTTCCCGAGTGCAGTACTTTAGCCATAAGCCATAAGTTCAAACACACTGGCAACCGTAAATTATTTGCAGTACATTTTTGGGTGTAAATCTTTTTTTTTGACATTTTTTGTTGATTTTGTTTTTCTTCATGCTATTATTATTTTTGTCTTTACCGTTATAGTTATTGTGTTGTTGTTCGTTCTCTGGCTGTAGGTTGTTAAATTATAACAGACAGTGTGTGTGTTGTTATTGTTGTTGTTGCTTGTTTTTGATTTAATATAATGGAAATTGGCTTGTTGAAATGGGCACTTGAGAAAAATGCAAACACACATACACATACATACATACATACATACATATTTGTTCACTTTTAGACATACTTACATATCTGTATATGTATTCTTACCCTTATTTGCCGTTACTTCCTACAACAACTTCAACTTGATCGACTAGATACTTGCATTAGTGCTGCGTTCGCCTTTTTGCGGTCGAGTGGATTATATGCAGTGGCAATAATAATGAGTTGTGTGTTAGAAAAAAGGAGGATTAGTGGGCTCAAAACTGACACCGTGGGAGACTTTGTAGAGACTTTTATAGAGTTTTAGCTTTGAGTTGTTTTAAGAAAACTTTAAAAGATTTAAAAATTTATTTTTTTTTATTTTAATTTGAATTTTCTGACTATTTAGCGATGACATAAAAGTTGATGTTGTAAAATTTTTTTATCGATAACAGAAAAGTCGATATATGTTTTTAATTTGTACGCATTTTATTAAAGTTTATTTGACAAACTGTAAGTTGTCGAAATGTCTAGGTAGAGATGAAGAAATAATACAAAAGTGGATAATTTTTATTTTTTATCGATAACAGAAAAGTCGATATATGTTTTCAATTTGTACGCATTTTATTAAACTTTATTTGACAAAATTTATGTTGTCGAAATGTCTAGGGAGAGTGTAGAAATAATACAAAAGTGGATAATTTTTATTTTTTATCGATAACAAAAAATTCGATATATTTTATTTCAATATTTTTATATATACATTTCATTTTTTTCTTCACTATTTCTCAGTTTCTACGCCCATAATAATAATGTGTTTATAAAAAAATGCGTTTTTCAAAGGGATGTAACTTTATCAATGACCAGTTATCGATAACAAAAAAGTCGTTTTTATTAAAAATTCTTACAATTTCTAAACATTTTCTTAAATTTATGAAAGAAAATTCGATATTTTTTATATTTTATCGATAACAAAAAAGTCGATTTGTTTTATATTTTTTCAAAATTTTTAAATTTCTTGTCTTAATTTATCGAAATTTACGTTTTTCAAAGTGACTTGAAGAATCACTCATGCTCGACTATATCAATGACCAGTTATCGATAACATAAAAGTCGATATTTTTGACTTTTAACTCTTCTGTAGTTAGTAGAAAATCTGGCAACCTCTTCTTCTTCTTGACTGGCGTAGACACCGCTTACGCGGATATAGCCGAGTCCAAAACAGCGCGCCACGTAATCTGGCAACCTCGCTGTTCTTATAATTTTAATATTCGCAGTCATCTCTGCTCTTTTTGCGCGTAGCATTCGCTTTGTCAAGACCACTTTGCTGCATCATAACTCTCAAGTGTTGGTATAATTTATAACTAGCTGAATGCGTAAGCGTTGATTTGGCGTCCAAAGGCTTTCGCGTTGCTGCCCAGTGAAGTAATTTGCAATATAACAGTGTTTCAAATATTACATAAATGTTGCGTTGCTTACTTTTTTCCTTCTTTTTAACTTTGATATTTCAAATTTGATTAATATTTTTTGAGATTTTTTTCCATAAGTAATGGAAAATTAGCTTGAGAGATAATTTATGACTTGAAGTAATGAATTAAATATTTTTTTTTCGTTTTTTTTTTTAATGAAAAGTTGATATTTTTAACTAAAAAATTAAAATATTGATTTATTAAATTAGTCATGAAATTTTATGGGAAAATCCGAAGAACTTTTTTTCTAGAATTTAGAAATAAAGTAAAATTTTTAACTTAAATCCGTTGAGAATTACAGAGCTAATCAGGGAAATGATCTCAATCCGCTTGCCTCTGTAATGTGGATCTCGAATTATCGGGATTCAGCAACGCCTTCGGGATTCAATGAAGTTTCTTCAGTTTTGTTCCCGCATCTTATTAAAGCTGAATTCATTTGCTCTCAGGTATGCTCTCAGGTATGTTCTCAGGTATGTCAATTTTGGAATGCCTATAAATACTGAAAAACTTCGGTATCATGAAACATCGAGGGTTAAGGAATTTTTAAAGAAGAGTTTATCACTTCCTAGATCGATGACTGCAGACTTCTGACTACTCTTATTTAAAAAAAAAATGTTAGTTTTGTTCTATTCTTTGAAATATGAGATCCAAATCATAGTTTTAGTCGAGCTTTAGACGCATTGTTTCTATCACGTAGATTACCTAAACCAATAGTTAGAAAGATTAGGTAGTAGAGAGCTACCAATCTATTTAATAAGAGGTTGTGGATGTTACATTCTTTGGTTAGTTTTCAGTGAGGGAATTTTCTAGTTAAATAGTCTCTGCTTCCAGCTCAGTGGATTTCAACATCAGAGCTCTGTGAGAACCGAAATTTGTGGCTGTCCATCTTTGGAAACCCGTGGTATTCATATCGTCTACGAAATTAATCGGTAAGAAGTTCGTGACATATCTCATTCGCTGGTGTTTGACGAGGGGAAAGAAATTTCTCCTGAAACCGACCCAATGCAGTCGTTAGTTTCGCAGGTGAATTTACCAGAACCACATTTTTCATCTACTACCTTCCGTGGATCTCTAAAGTAACAACTATTAAGTAAATTACTTTCCTACACTGATGCTTCTTAAGTTTCTTCAGCAAATAAATAACGAAAACTTTCAATCTGATTGATTAGTGAAATTTATTTAAATACTTAAACCCCAAACACCTACGCCCTGAAAAGAAACTTTTTCTCAGCTCAAGTATCGCCGAGTCACTTGAAATTCACTTAACTACACACCAGCTTCGCGAAAAGGGGGCGAGATTGCACTTTATTAAGCAAAGCCACTACTCACACGCGCAACTACTTAACCACATTAACCCTTAACATACTGCAACCGGCGCCGAGGGGGAGGGTTATGGCACGCCATTAACGGCACATGCATGGCTCACATATGTGCGTGGAATTTATTGCCTTCATTGCCATACAGCGACAGTGGCAATAATTCAAAAATAAAAATAGATCTAGAAATCGTAGCATACTTGGAGGCGTGCGTGCATGCGTGCGTGTGAAGGGGAGTCGACTGCGGCGCGCAACAAATCAAAATCACTTAAGCTTTATTATTATTAGAAATACTTTGCTGCTTTCTTTGGAGCTACGCGCCTTCGTGGATGTAGACCTTCCTTCCGCTTCATTTGTTGCTCTTGCCGGCAATCAAAGACAGTTTTGCAGCCGGAAAGTTCCGTTTGTCATGTCAGTTGCGGTGGCAAAGCTATGAATTTATGACCATTCCCATAGTTTTTTGACAGTAGCAATGCTTGTCAATTAGCCGCAGCTTGGTTTGAGCAGCTGTTGCTGAATCGACGGTGAAGTGGAGAGGGAGAGAGAGAGGTTATTGAGTGCAACTGAGAAGTTTCGAGTTGTTTTGCGGCTTTCAATTAAATCCAAATCATATTTCTCGCACGAAAGAAGTGTTATTAATATAAATATGGTGTCGCCCGTGAGTTCAGTGAGTTCATCTACTAGCCTCAGTATAGAGTTCTCCATAAAATGATTATGGCGTACTGTTTTAAGTAGTCGAAAACAGCAAAAGATGACCGAAATATGATCCAAGTTCGTAGGAGAAACACAGCTTAAGCCTTTGAGTTGTCTCTTCTGTCTTCTGGCTTCAATATATCTAAGCCAGTGTTCGTCATAGGTAATTAAGATTGATTAGTAGTCTTCTTATAGTAAAGAACCATTGACATGCCTGTTGCTAATTCAAAACGTTGTCCCAGTGAGTCCACTTGATACATAATCATCTATGTAAGAAACTTCTTAGTCCTCTTTGAAACAAAAATCATTAGTATTTAAAGCTTCCATCGAGTGGTTTTGATAAATTGAGGCCTTCGAAGTTTTTTTTTTAATTCCGAGTATTGAATACATTTTTGCGAGGGTCGGAACCGACCTTCTCAGAAACGAACAGTGTCCCAGGCGGGATGCCATTATCCAACAGGTGCTTCGACGAACGGTCGGTTTCCCTTTATAAGGAGCCAGTACGCAAGGTGTGGGAAGTGTGAAAGTTATGAGGCGGTGGCTAAGGCTTCCCTGGCGTGTTCGCGTTCGGGTCTGGCTCCCTGCTGAATATTCGGCCTCGGAGGAAATCGAAGAGATATTGCGGTACTGAAATTCTTCTCTACCCACTCGCTTTTGAACTGTATCGGCAAGCACTGATACTCTTAATTAAGGAGTCCATCGGTCCTGTGTGGTGACACAAAAGGGACCATAGGCTTTGTCTACGAAAGGGTGGCTCTACGGATCCTCCTTCTCCTCCTTAAATCCTTCTCTACCCACTCGGTTTTGAACTGTATCGGCAAGCACTGATACTCTTAATTAAGGAGTCCATCAGTTCTATGTGGTGACACAAAAGGGACCATAGCCTATGTCTTCGAAAGAGTGGCTCTACGGATCCTGTTGGAGGCCACACCCTTCGGACGCAATGGGCATAGGAATTGACTCCGTTCTTTGGAATCTACCTTTGAATATACGACGTCTATTATTGACCCATCTGAGGTCTTACCTCTTTTCCGATCGGTTCTTTTTCGTCTTCGGCATTTAGCTGCTTACGGAAATATGGAATAATTGGTTTCATGAGCTGAAAAAATATAGAGCAGCAAACAAATGTCATCTCTTTAAAAATAAATTACTTTAAAATTATTTCTAAGACGCCCAAGAGTATGCTACAGCTAAATTACGAAAAGCACAGACACACGAAGTCTTCAAAACGAAAAATGCAGCGCTTCAAAATTCTCGACAGCAACGATTGTTTATGGCAAACGTGTATGCTGCTGGACAGACAACAGCCGAAAGCAACAACAGCAATATGGACAATGGCAGTAAAATCACAACAAGCGAAAGATTGCACGACGCTAAACAATAACAGTAGCAACAACAACAACGAGCAATTTTTATTTAAATTAAATCAAAATGCCGACGCGCTCAACTGCCACCACTCGCTGGAAACGCTGGCAACGTAAAATGAACTTAACGCCGCCAGCAGCATTTGACCTCTGGCATTTGATGGACACCAGGAGCAGCAGCCACCGATGCTTGAGAGCGAAAAAACGCACAGTTTTTTGCTTGGTTTCGCTTTTATTTTGTTATATTTCGCTTTTATCTCTCACGAGTCGCGTTGCACGTAGAACAACTCAATCTAATTTGATTAAAGTCAAAAATGTCCGAAAATTTCAAATTGCTGTTGCTTATCAAGGAGAGAGGGGAGAGAATGGAGAACAACAAGCAGCATAAAAATAACGCGGCAAATAAATAAAAAGGGAGAGTTTAAATTCGGTTTGGTTTAATTTAATTTTAAATTTGAGATTTGAGCGTTCAACGCCTAAAAGGCGACTATAAAAATAAGCGGAGTTTTTAAACGAATGATGTAACAAATTTGTACGACTTCTGAAGTTGCTTGAGTTGTTATTGTTGATGATGCGGCGCATTTTTCATTTTCATTTTTTATATTCCTCCTTCTTCTTTCTACCGTCTCTTGGCTAGTCTTCAAAGTTGAAAAATGATCCAAATTACTCTTGCTTAGTGTAAACGGTAATTATTTTTTGCTTAGGGCGTTTCAATCCTGCATACGAACTAAATAAATAAAAAACAAACTAATTTTCTTCATATTTCATTTTTTTTTTGTAATTTTTTGATTTTATTTGTAATTTACATTTCTTTTAAATGTTTGGAACTAATTTTTTTCTCTAAAATATTACATTGAGATAAAAATATTTCCTATCCTTTCTTATATAAAAAAATATAAAAAAATTCCATATATTTTTATACTCTCGCAGCAAAGTTGCTAAAGAGAGTATTATAGTTTTGTTCACATAACGGTTGTTTGTGTCATCCAGAAATAAAAGAGTTAGACATGGTGTTATATACATATATATAAATGATCAGGATTACGAGTGGAGTTGAAATCCGGATGTCTGTCCGTCCGTCTGTTCGAGCAAGCGATAACTTGAGTAAGAATTGAGATATCATATTCCTTGGCACCCTGAGGAGGTTGAAAATGGGCGAAATCGGACAATTGCCACGCCCACAAAATGGCGAAAACCGAAAACATATAAAGAGTTATAACTAAGCCATAAATTAAGCTATTGAAGTAAAATTTGGTATGAAGGATCGCCCTATGAAGTGGCATAAGTGGAAGTGATTTTTTTAGGGAAGTGGGCGTGGCTACAAAGGTTTTTGTACATATCTCGTAAACTACTTAAGCTATATCAACCAAACTTTCTAGAGTCGTTTATTTTAGGCTCTTTCTTATACAGTCAAAAATTGAGAAAATCGGATTAAAACCACGTCCACCTCCCATACAAAGGTTATGTTTAAAAATTTTGAAGTATTTTTCTTCGAAAAGTTCATGTTCTTAAATACTTCCTCATTAAAACTTTACGCTTCCGTAAAATCTTATAAAGAGTAATTCTTGCCATTTTCACGGAACAGAACTTTGCATAAATACTGCATTTATAGTGTGCCAGCCCCTTTCTAAAAATCGCCGAAATCGGACCATATGTTTTCAAGGCCCCTTATATCGAACATGAGGTCCTCGGTGCTTTTAAGCTAATATTAGGTTATCCAACTTTCAATGGACTTTATACCATATATATGACGAATATGCGTGATAAATAAATAAATAAATTGCGACAGTATAAAATGTTCGGTCACAACCGAACCTAGCCCTTCCTTACTTGTTTCAAATAAAATTCTTTATATTTATTAATACTTATTTTAAAAAAATAAATATATTTTTGAAGTTATACTTCTTAGACGACTTCGGAAAAGGTTGCGATAATTGTTTAACACTTCAGTGGATAGGGAATAGCGTTGAACAATTAACGCGATAGAGAGAGAGAGAGAGTGAATGAGAGTAAAGCAGAGAACTTAAAGCACTTGCCATGCTTATGCTATTTGAGCAATTCTTGTTTTTGTAGAACAATATTTAAATTTTTGGTTGGTGACATATTCACAGGTGTTTGTATGCTTGTGCATTATTTGTTTTTCTTTCGTTTCTGTTTCAATTCTGCGAATTCTCAACTATTTTGTGTGACTTTTGGTTGAAATACTATGCGTTGGCCGTTGAAAAGTTAAGACTATACTTCACAGGATCATTTCTGAAGACAGTGTTTATTTACTAATTAATTTATAAAATGTGAATTTAAGGAAGTGTTGGTCACTCCACCATATTTTTATCCGTTCTCTCTCGCTAGTTTTCTTTCATACAAAATGATATGCATTTCTTGGAATATCACTAACAAGTATAACTTTTTCCGCGCGTAGGGACTCCACGCACCAGTCTTTATTTTATTTAAAATTTCGATTATCCTTCTTTTTTCCAATTTTGTAATTTTTTTGTAAACCAAAATTTTAAAATATTTGGTAACAATATTTTTCCAGAAAAAAATTGTTTGAAATTTTTTTAATACAATATTTTATGAAAAAGAAAATAGCATTTTTATAGTTACTGATATTTAATTATATTTGATTTTTTTTTTTCAAAATTATCATATTAAATTATTTGTATCAGAAATAAAATTTTTTTTGGATCGATTTTTTTTATTTATTTTTTTAATACTTTTTATAATTTAAAATTATTATTGATAATTTTCTCCATTGTTCTAAAAAAATTCACTAAATTTTCACTAAAATTTGCATTAAAAACGGAAAATAAAATTTCTGACAAAAATTTGCCGTTACCACTAGCTGTTAATCGCAGCAATAAAAATTACTGCGCTATTTTACACTTTAAGTACACCGAAGTGGGTACGAAAATTCATCAAAGCAGAATTGGGTATAAATACATAGAAAGTTAGTTACTGCCACTGGTGGGATGAAGAAGAAGCGAAGTGAGGTGAGCACACTGGCTACTTTGTGTTGTTGTACATGAGAGTTTATTGTCACATGCACGCCCACTTTTCTTTACTGCCGTGTGGCAAATAATTCGCACTTCGAATTGCGAAATTTATTGTGCTTCACACACATGCAATACTTACATATATACATGCATTTAGAGTAGAGAAGCAGCGAAGAGAACGTCGCACTTTTGCCGGCGTCATATGAATTTCTCAATGAGGTGAAGGTAATATAAGCACTCATGTGTGTATGTTGTCATTGTTTGCACCGTTCCCCCTCTGGCAGTCGTACAATTGTAATTTCTCGCTGCTTACAGAGGTAATTCGCGTTAACTTATTGTGTAATGTGTAAATTTATGGCGTGAAATTCGCAGCAGCGCACACCAACACTCACATGTGGATGCATGTAACGCTCGTAAATTCATATGCGAGCAAGTACTTATCCCCTTTTTGCAAATGAAAAAGTATTCGCGTAAAATTTGTCGCCTTTTGGGGCCAAACCATAATTTAACTACTTGACTTTGGCTTTTGCCGGTTGCCGGTTGCCGACTGTTTGTAGGGTGCAGGTGTGCAGGTGCACTTGAACTGGTTGTGGCGCTTACACTTGACTACATATATAGATCCATTCATATGCGACTGCAATGACAACTAGTTAATGCTGTAAATTATACCAATGCGAGCATATATTGAGCTCTTTTTTGGTTGTTTTCAAAAAACTTTGAATTTTTAATTTTTTTGCTGCTTGCATATTAGGGTGGCAATGGGCGCCAGCTGATAAAAAAATTATGATTTTAAAGAGAAAAAATAAATTTTAACATTTTTGATGAATAAAATTGTATTAAAAAAATTAAAATTTAATTAAAATGTAATTGCAATTTTTTAAGTTTTATTATTTAAAATTGAATTTTTTTTTTTAATTTTTTTATTTAAATTTTTTTTTCTGATTTTAAATATATAATTTCAATAATAATACAAATGTGGCAACACTGATATTTTTTTCCAAAAAATTGAATTCCAGCAAATCGCAGACCACATATTTTCTATATGAAAACATATTCCTAGATGTGCTTGTTTACCTCGCACTTCTCTCTTTTTACCTCTCCTCCATCCTTCTTACACTCCACCACTGTTTCTGGCCATGAATTTACGAGCAATAATGTTGCATGTTTGTTGCGAAATTTCTCAAGAGCGCTTTTCCGCTTTTATTGCCGCCAGCAATAGCAGCAGCAGCAGCAGCGCAATTATTTGCATACTTTTAGTTGTTCGTGTACGTGAAAACTTACTTTAAACTGTTATCATAAATGAGTTTGTTCGGAATTTGTTGCCAATTGTGATTAATGCACACAATTTATTGCTGTGAGAATGTGACGATGAGGAGGTTAAAAATTGTTATTTTCATTGAAGAATGGTGCGGGGTATTTTATAGTGGTGGGAATGTAGTTGAGAATAATTGAGAACCCTCTTAATCCCGGCTTTAATAAGGTCAAGGCTTCATCGTTAAATAACACAGAAATATAAAGAGTTATAAGCAACTACCTTAATTGAGGTCTAAATCCGTCCGCTTTACATTCCTTTCTGAGAGATCCGTAGAAAGATATTCTATATCTCAAGTCAGCCATCCTCTTCGGGTACTGATTCAGTTTCACGGCTGGAATCATAAATTTTCGGTTCGAAAGCAGGAACTTCATGAGAATCGGTCTAAAATAGTCTATATTCCAAATAGTCCTCATTCTTCTGAGTATCTGCTGGTACTAAAGGTTAGCTGTTCATTGATGATGGGCTGTTATACTGGAATGGAACTTCATTTCCAAAATCTTCATTCCTAAAATCCCATAATTAGGATCTCCTAACACTGTTCTCCTCCAAAGTAACCTCCGCTGACCTTTTGACAATCGGGTTATGTCTGCAAGATAATAATTACGGAAACCTTCTGACTTTGTCAAAAGTTCGTAATCCTGGTTTGAACATATGTGGAAAGAATCTTCTCAGTTAGCGTTTCAATAGAGGCTTTATAGTTTGTTTCGATACCTACATATATCCATCTTCTCAACGGATTTTCCTTCAGTGAAATCTTTAACTCTAACTAACTGTGATTTCTGAGGAAGGAGGACCTCACTTGGCGCACACTCTTTCGCTCTTCTAATACCATTTAAACAGTAACCATAACCTCTATCCCATCGATTCAACAGTCACACACTCCACCTGCCGAAAGCGTTGCCACATCGTACAGAAAGACAAAAGTAAAACTACAAAATCGAGGCTCATACTACAAGCTCACTTAACCTCCTACAATACTTTTGCCAATTAAATGTGTGGGTTTATTATAATTAAAAGTGTTGTCAGTTACAGTTAGTAGCGAGAAATGTAATCCGTGCTAAGCTGGACAAGTAACTAAGAAAGGGGGTGATGAAATTAAAAAGGTTAAAGAAATATAAACGCATAAGAAATGTTCGCACTGACAACTTAAGTAACCGGCAAGTGACAATGAAAATGTCAGCTTTGCAATATGAAGATTATCGGGGTTGTACCTGGCAGTGCAGTGAGCTTAGATTGTACGAGGGTTGAGCACAATCAGTGCTTAGCTTTTGAGTTTGAGTCGTTAAGACTTTAAGAATTCGGGTCGATTCGGTACTGAGACATTCAAACTTAAGTTCAGAGTCAGTCAGATTAATCAAACTTCACAGTTGTTACAACGTTAAGAGTCCACGTCGATTCGAGACTGATACTCAGATGGAGACATTCAAACTTAAGTTCAGTAGGTTCGAGACTGAATATCAGATGGAGATATTCAAACTTAAGTTCAGAGTCCGCTTCAGTCTCCTGCATCAGAATAACCAAACTTCACTTATTAAGGCTCCAAGAGTCCTGGTCGGTTCGAGGAAGATCCGCAGATAGATGCAACTTAAGTTCTGAGTTCTGAGTCCAACTTAAGTTCTGAGTCCGCTTCAGTCTCCTTCTTCAGATTAACCAAACTTCACTTATTAAAACTTTAAGAGTCCTGGTCGGTTCGAGGAAGATCCGCAGATAGACGCAACTTAAGTTCTGAGTTCTGAGCCCAACTTAAGTTCTGAGTCCGCTTCAGTCTTCTTCATCAGATTAACCAAACTTCACAGTCATTCAGACACTAAGAGTGCTTCACTTTTTAAGACTCTAAGGGTCCTGGTTCGAGGAAGATCCGCAGATAGACGCGACCTAAGTTCTGAGTTCTGGGCCCAACTTAAGTTCTGAGTCCGCTTCAGTCCTTTTCATCAGATTAACCCAACTTCACAGTCATTCAGACACTAAGAGTGCTGGTCGGTTCGAGACTAATACTCTCAAGGACGCATTTCAACTCCAGGTTTAAGTTCGCTCCAGTTTGCTTCTTCAGATAAACCCAACATTCTTTCCTTTACTGGCCTACAATCATTAAGTGTTTGAGGGTGCTGGTAGGTTCGAGACTTCTTCTCTGATAGACGTCAAGAGTGTTCGGTTAACTAGATTTTGAGTACACAAATCTTCTGAAAAAAAGAGAAAATAATTATTTATTAGTTTTAAGCTTCAAGTGCTGAACATACCGGTCCCCCTCGTAAATTATTTCATTAAAGTACAGAAAATGAACAAAGGTAGTGCAAATGCAATGACAATTCAGTCTCTAAAATACCGACTTCTCAAAGAGAGTTAACAATGTAATGAAATCTTCAGTACTCTCACTAACGAAAACGATTTTCTTGCAAGAAATTTTTACAAAATAAAATTTAACATTTCAAATTCCCAGTTAATTTTTTAATTCATATGCATTGCGCGCTAGCTGAGACACATTCAATTAGACACACTTGTGACCATATTAAAATGCATAACTGTAAAAATATTTAACTCAAAGGCACATATGAATAAAACGCAATGTGAGCTGTGAACACGGAGTTTTTTTACGACTTATCCTATTTAAAATTCAACATTGTATTTGAATGAGATTTCCGCACCTCTTTGTTGTTATGCGTTTTGGGAGGGAAATTAATTCCCCCCACAAAGTGTTTGTAGAGATTGAGAGTTTGGTAGGCGGAGCAGAAGCTCAGTTGCCCTGAAGGAAATATGTGTGTAAAGATTCTTGAGTTCACTGGCTTCCGACGGAATTTCTGATATTTTATTTCGCAAAATTCTTGAAGGTCTTCTGCACAGTGCTACGGTTCTGATAAATGTCTGGAAGATAGAATTGTCTAAATAGTGGATCATATTCCATTGGATCTGATTCCAGAGCTCTTTTCTTACGGATTCATTAATATTCACGGAACTGAATTGAGTGAAATCTGCTTAAAAGTCACTCCCTTTTATCATCACCTGGAATACATCATCGGATCTTCCGGTTTCTTACTTGGACACAAGTTATTAAGGTGCAGAACCCTTTGCCGTTTCCACCATCCAAGTTGTCTTTCCTCGAAGAGAAACGTAAATTCAGGCAGCCAAGCAGTCTTGGATTTCTAAAGAGATTTTCTCTAAATAAAGCGTCTTAATAGACCAGCAAATACTATAGATCTCCGTCTTCATGAATATATTCCTCAGAGCTTTTTTGAGCTTTATACTTTAAGCTGTGGTCAACATAGGATCGGATAAATTTTTCCAGCCTACTGTTAGCTCCTGCTGAAAGTCATTATTCCTTTTTAACTATTTGTAATCCTCTGGTTCTTGAAAACTGGAAACTTTCACAAAGGTTTGGACGAACATGAAGAAGGAGAAATCTTGTCCTGGCTCGAATAAAATATGAAACTACATGGAAATCCATTGAATTGTCAGCGTCTCTGTTAGTAGGACTGAGCTTCAAACAAACTCAGCCTTCGCCTCAAAAGGAATGTTGGTCCCACGGCATATTAATGAGAGTTCCGATGTTGAGATTGATTCATAGAGCTCCGGCTTTTTTTCTTCAGGGTACTCAACTCCTACACTTCGCATGCATCGGGGATATGCGATCACGCAAAAGACATAAACAACTTTGAATGCGCGTAAAAGCTCGACGCACCAGTACAATGTGGCGTTGAATGCGGCATTGTTGTGAAGCATAAAAATGAATGAATGTGTGCGAAGAGAGAAAGGTAAATAATGAAAATAAAACAATAATAAGAAAAGCGCCGACAGTATGACGTATAGAGTTCGTGGAAGGTAGAAGCTCTTATGACTGATTGCGGCAATGGCAATATATAAGAGATGTATACATATGTAGGGGAGGGGAGCTGAGCAAAACTCATTACAAAACCCAAAAACACCTGCGTGCGTGCGGAAACGGATGCTGGGGTTGGATGGAAAGCACTGGCACTGAAATGGCTTACAAGTGCCGGTTGACTACACACACAAACACACTGACACGATATTATTATGACATGCCATTGCTATTGTTGTAGGTTACATTTAAAATAGCATTTCGTCATTTCACATTTGTGACGACGACTGCGAGACGTTGGTGTGAAATATGCGCGAGCGCGCACATTAATGTCAGTGCCAGTGTGTCGGCGGAGGTGGACGAACGCCACGGCACGTATAAGTGCCAGTTGGGGTTCCACTGCGGATACGTTTTATTGTGCAGGTATAAATAGGAAACACTCATCATAAACACTTGCGTGCAACAGAGTCGCCGTGTCTTGTCGTTTGTCGTCCGTCAACAGCTCCATGGCATGCGAAGCGCCAGGTAAATGGTAGGACCGTTCGTCCGTCCATTCGGATACTCATATGACTAAATGCGTGCGAGCGTAAATGTAGTAATTTGTATAAATGGCAGGCTGCTGATTGTTGCCAGCGTCACGTTTGGCCGTAAATGTCATGCAGAATTAATCTGAGAATTTCAATCAAATATAATCACAGCGGTACATGAAATAAGCTGATACAGGGCTCTCACAATGGTGCTACTGTAGCCAAAATATGTATTGCGCTGAAGCTTTTTACCAACGCAAAATTGAAGTGGGCCGGAAAGTGGTAGAGTGCTAGGAATGTGGCAACCAAAAGTTGCGATTACACTGAAATAGAAGCCGTTCTCTTTACCTGCCTTGGCTACGTTTGTTAATTTTCGTGGTGGCTTGCGGTCTAAATTCTAATTTTTACCTCCTTTTGGAGAGGTAGAACCCCATTTCAGGCAAGCTAGTCGAATATAGCAAAAGGCATCCTAAACTAAGCTGCATACTATTCCGTTGATGGACTAAAGTTTCTCCGCCACGTACTCAGACTCAGAAGCTTTAGTGTTTTCCATTCCAAACCTTACCTTTTAAGACCTTCAGAAACTTCTTTTGACTGAAATGTTAAGTCGTTTGTCCGAAATGCTACAATAAATGAATGGAAATATCTGAACTACAGGCTTCAAAAGTGTCAAAAGAAGAAGAAAATACATAAACGACATGGCCACGCTCGGAAGTAATTTACAGTATTATTGATCTAATTCTTCTGAATCTAAGAGCCTTTGGAGAGGTGAATGATTGGCAGTATTCGGACTGGAGGCTTCAGTTATGTCAAAGGGAAGAAAATCTCCAAGAAATCACAGTATTTTTGATAATACCTCAGTATCTTAGGTCTCGAACTCAAGCCTATTAAAGGCAAGCGGAAAACATATAACCGGCCTTTACAATTGAACTTTTGTAACGAGTCCTGGATCATGGATTCCGGAATGAAGATGTTAGGGATCCCGTTTTAAAAGATCTTCAGAAGACAGACCGAAAAATATATTGACTTTGGTTATTGGACTCTTTATCCCTTCAGCTCGTTTTTATATTATGCTTCCGATTTATCGATTCGACATTAGGCAGTTCGAAAGTCAGACCAATGAGATAGGTATTTATGAACTACGGAATTCATATTAGTAAGTCCTTTCCACCTTAAGTTTGTCGTTCTTTTATTCACTTTTGGGGGATATAATAAGAGTTAAAATACGTAGTTTCTTAAAGAATAATGATT
Source organism: Zeugodacus cucurbitae (assembly GCF_028554725.1). Taxonomy (NCBI): domain Eukaryota; kingdom Metazoa; phylum Arthropoda; class Insecta; order Diptera; family Tephritidae; genus Zeugodacus; species Zeugodacus cucurbitae. Next base: position 5,386,974 of record NC_071670.1, read on the forward strand.
GTACGGACTTGAAGGGTCCAACTGGGGAAGGTAGATCTCCAGTTTCGATATTACTAAGGTTTTTGGATGGTTAGTTTTGTATTCTTTCCCTGAATGGATCTTTTAAGTACCTTTTCTAGAACTAGTTCGCGCGCAGTATTCTGATGAACCTGAAGTCATAGTATGACATATATCAAGTCTCAAACCCTGTCACCTTGCACTGCTTCCAACACATTGCAAGTTTGTCGGTAATAATTTAAATCTTTGCACATTTGCGCTATGACTGCAATTTGCAGGCACTCATTCCACCATCTTCACTGCAATCTCTACCACATGCCATAACGTCATCACATACGATGTGCTCATATAAACCATTAAACAATGCTCAGACATAGCGCAAGGACATGGAAAGGCACACACAGAATGGTGGACAAATACCGTTGACATACTGAAGAGGCAAATAAATGCCAACAGACATACATACAGCAACGGTAACGGATATTGAAGTTGCAGTTGAAGTTGGTCGTTAGTCGTGCGTCGTGTTGTATGCCGTCTAGTGTTGTGTAATGTTGACTTGGTTTGACGGAAGTTGGCAAAGCATATAGTACGAGTGTACTACTCGGCTTAACCATACACCTGTATAACGGTACAAATCAGCGAAGTGCAGTGAAGTGAGCAGACATGGCAAGAAAGAAGAAAGTGCTGTGACACCATACGAGCTTGGCAACGCATACTCGTGTGCTGTCCGGGAATTTTATGTGTCCAACGTACGTGCTAAATGAGAAAGTCAAGAAGTGAGAAGCTATCTGTCGCCTGCAGTCCGTGGAAATCATGTTGAGACGTCACTGATGAATATGCTGATGCTGTGTTGATGGGCAAACCGATCATGATGACGACGATGATGATGGTGGGCGCCGTTGATACTCTTCTTGCTTTCGAGTCCAACTGAGATTGATGTGAAATTGGATTTATGCGTATAACAGCACTGACAAATTCTTAACGGAAATGCCAGTTATTGTACGAAAACGTACGATTGCCTACAAATGGTATTCTTCTGGTGTTTGTACCTTTGAGAGGTGTCCATTGCGTGCAATTGACAATTGGCCATGTTGAGATGTTGCATTGATTGTGGAGATGAATGGTGCTCCACAGCGTCGCAATTGTTGAAGAACAAACAATAAAATTTCAATACCGAAAACGATTTCGTTGCAAATGGTGATTAGTTGAAGCGGCTGTTGTGTTGCGTTGCATTGCACTAAGAGCGTTTTGCGATTTACTCGTTGTTTTTAGGACGCAACGCAACTAGAATTAGACGCAACCCAACGAGCTTTCGCTTTGGATATCAATTGGTTTGGTATTTCTTATCAAAATCTCGTTTGAATCTCAAAATTTATTTCTCACCACATTTTCAACAATTTATAGTATCATTAGTGAGTTTGAAATATAATATATGGTTCTTAAGTATGGTTATAGTGTCCTATATAGTATTTCCGTGAGTTCATAGTATCTTTTATAATATTTCAACAAGCATGATAGTATTCTCAATAGCATCTCAACAGTAGTTTCTACTTTCTCAACAGAATTTCAATAGTAATATCAACAATAGTTTCATAAATCAACGGTTTATTGGTGAACTTAAAACAATCTCTATAATTAGTTAACAGTTTCTCAATAGTATATCAACCGGTAAATTGTGGTAATATCAGTTTCGATAGCTTCTCAACAATTTTTCAACAGAATCTCAATAGAGTTTATAATGTTCTTCAAGAACTTCAATCATTATCATCTCAACTATGTTATTGGCTTTCTCAACTAGGTTATATTTTCTCAACAGTTTCTCAACAATTTCTCAACAGTTTCTAAAAAGTTTTCTCAATCCTGAAAATGTGTTCGAGAATTATCATTTTCTCAAATGGTTAAAGAAATCATATATCATATTCAACTTGAGAATTCTAGTTTACTCAAACGTTTCAGAAAACCACATATCACGTTGACTGGGATACAAAGTTTCGTGCTTTTTTTAGCCAAACACTTAGGAAAAATTCCAAAACGTTTTTCACTTGCCGTCTGCAGGCGAAATTCTTGGCCATAAATAACATGCGAACCCCCGCATCCCAAAAAGCCCAGCTAACCCGGCACACCTACAACTCAGTGCAGTGTCTGGGCAAAAATAAAAGACTTGTAAACCGGCAAAGTACTTGGTCGGTCTGTCGATGAAATGGACATCTCCAGCGAGCCAAGAGAGATATGTGAAGCGCTTCATATAGAGTTCATACCTAGTTCGGCGGTGTGTGTGTGTGTAGCTCCTGCTCCTGTACGCCAGTTTATCTGCCGTCTAAGTGAATTTAATGGCATTTAAAGTTGCATAAAGTTGCAGGTGCAACAGTGCATCAGCGTGTGAACTCAGATTTGCGCTCGTAACTTGGCAATGAGCTGTGCAGTAGCTGTAGTAGACCGCCTGAAGCAGAAGAGCGGGAATGGGAGCGTGAGCGTGTAAGAATTACAGCTCACAGCAAATAAACATATCACAGCTGATGAAAAGCAGTTTTCAGTTCAAATGAAGCGTTTCAGAGTGATGATAGTCGACAGTATAAAAATGCCCGCGAGTATGTGGAGGCTGTGATTTAAAGACCTCAGTTAGGAAGTACCAAATAAGGTGTGAAGTTCATGTGAATTCATCTGAAATTTGGTGAGAGTTCAGAGCATTGGTTTGGAGATCTAAAATGGAGACCTTGAGTGGTATCTAAGACAGAAATTTCATAAGGATTCTGGGATCCATTTTAATTCCATTCCAGGACGTTCATTTCCATATTTCCCGTCGTTAAAATTGGTTTCTCGAGGACTGAATTGTTTTTGGGAAAAAATCTCTCTTAACTTGGGGAAAAGGCCACGATCTCAGATAATTCTCACCAAGTTTGTTGAATTTGTTCTGCGTTGGTAGCGATTTAGGTCACAAGTCTGCCCCAGTGCTATTTAGGATTTTAAATGTATAAAGATATAAAAATTGTGATACCTGAGCTATATTGTCCTCTATTTAAAGTAATTAACTCTAGCCAGTCAGAATCTAATACGACAATTCGTCGCTATCTCTAGCTTATAGAGTTTTGAGCTGAACTTATACTTCCAAGTAGAGCCTACATCTGCAGTTGTATAAATTTCAAGAGCTTTTATAGCTTTGGTCGGATCGACTTCATAACCTCTGGTCGACTTCATAGTTCTGTCCGTACCTAGGATGTATCTAACCGGCAAGTTCAGTAGTTTGCCCCAATGTTTTATGTCTGATTTGCCTAAAAAAAAATAGAAGACCTTCTAACCGTTATCAGTTGGAGGTGGGACAGAAAATAAAGGTCGAATGAGAGAGGGACTTGGTCTCATTATATTTCTTGTTAAGTAAAAATAGTGCGAAGTTGACTAGACTGGAGTTTATTAATGGAAGCTGAGAAATTGGGAAACCTTTTTCTTCCGAAAGTCCAAGAGATTACGAATATAAAGAGATCGTTCTACGTTGGGAAGTTCTAAGACACCAAGAACTCGATTTAATTTCTTGTTTCGTACTAGTGACACTTGTCCTTTCGAAAGTCCAAGGGAATACGAATATAAGGAGATCGTTCAACGTTGGGAAGTTCTAAGACACCAAAAACTCGACTTCATTTCTTGTTTCGTACTAGTCACACTTGTCCTTTCGAAAGTCCAAGGGAATACGAATATAAGGAGATCGTTCAACGTTGGGAAGTTCTAAGTAGCCAAGAACTCGACTCCATCTCTTGTTTCGTACTAGGGTGAACTTGTAAAACGTAGAAGGAACTCTTGAGGGTAGACCTGGTAAAAGTCTTTGAAGGGGATAGAATGTATTTTGAAGGAAAATGGTCTCATATAAATTCGGACTTGCCTGTACTAATAAAATATCGCGGGTCTATTAGGAAATATAAAGGAAGACCAAGGGAAAGAGAAAGTTTTGCGTTGGGGAGTCTAAGTAGCGAGGAACTTTAGGACATTTGTAGTTTTTATTGGTGTGAACTTGTGAAACGAAGAAGGAACTCTTGAGGGTGGACTCCCGTGGAAGTAGATTAAGTGACTTGAACGCCAATTAGAAAAACATGTTCTATGAAAAAATAAGGCATACCTTTACCCTAGAAATATTGACCGCTTCGATAAAAAAGATAAGAGAAGACGAAGAGAATGCGACTTTTTTACGTTGGAGAGGCTAAGTAGCGAGGAACTTCACTGTATTTGTTATTTCCTACCGATATGAACTTGTGAAACGTAGAATGAAGGGTGGACTCTGTGGACAATTGGAAGATAAATGACCTGTGGTATAACAGACTGGACCTTACTATAGAACTCGTGAAATTAAGAAGGATCCCGTTAAAGTTATTGAAGAAAAATGCTCTAAGATATAAATCGACTTGCCTTTACTCTAGATATGTTGACCCATTCATTATCGGAATACGTTATAACCATATTCTTCTTATTTGAAGGATTGTTTCATATCTGCAAGAGAACTTTTTTGAAGTATTATCTTTATGTTCTTTAGAGAGCTTGTTTTAGAGATTAAGTCCAAAGCTTTCTTAAATCTTTAACTCAGCTAGAGATATCTGAAAAATAAAAATCCATCCAAAATATTTAGGTTTGAAATAAATTTTGAAAATATAATTTTTGTCCTCGGACTCACCCTGTGCGCATACAATAAACAACAGCTAAAATCACTTGCAATTTTCTCTTCAAGAAAACCTCAAATAACTCGCGCTCACACAGGTGAAGAGCAAACATTTCCATACATGCAGTTAGTTGAGCGCAAGCTAAAGAGCGCCAATGAAATACATATATGTATGTATGTAGAGGAGGCTCGATAGTTTGGCACAGTAAACAAGCAGTAAAGTGATGAAGACAATAACTCTATAGGAGCTGTAAAAATTTATAATTTTTTATGTACAAATGTACGTGTGTTGGTGGGTGCTGTTGATGACCTCAAAGAGAGCATAAATTCCAATTGTGCGAGACGCACACACACGGCTGAGCACAGCTGAGAAATTCGCATGCCACAATTGTATGTATGTATATATTTGTTTTTGCATGTGTGTGTGTTCGCCTTTAGCTTCTTCTTCTTGCCACACTGTCACTCACTACTGTTGTTGCCACAACTCACCGCTACTAATGGGCATGGCACAGCAGTGAGCATAATTGCATGCGCGCGTGTGTGTGTACGTGTGTTTTGGCTGCTCATTGCTGTTGCTTCGGCTGAAACTCGTTGAGGAAGAGCAGTTTTTCTGCTGTCAGCTATCAGTGAAGTTGTGTTTTGACGCGCACGCCGTACATTGTCCGTCAGTCAGTCAGAGTCAGTCAGTTTTTCGGTTATTTAGTCGGTTGTTCGTTGTTGCCTTATAGCCCAATGCGTTTGGGTTTGGTTTGGCATTTCGCGTTGTGTGTACGCGTATGTGTTTGCTATGATACTTTTAACGTTGCGGTGCGGTGCGGTGTAAAAATATGAAAAAAAAATTATAAAAATTTCTCGCACTCAAATTGCTTTAAGCCTAATTTTGTGTAATTTTAGTGAAAAATAATTGAAATCAAATATAAAATAAATATAGTAAGGTGCGTGTTTCAGGAAAACAACAACAACAACAACAACACGAAAAATTGCAATACACGCGCAACAACTACAACAACAACAGCAACAAAGTAAGTGCATATTATTGAGGGTGTCGCTAGTGTTGAAAGTTATTCTAAAGTGCATTGACGTATATGTAGAGTGTGGCATATACATACATAAATACATACATACAAAAGCGCAATATTATATGAAAAATACATATATATACATACATATATATTTATGTATACATAAGTGTCGCTGTGACAGCTGAAAGCCTATGACAACTGCCAATGGGCCAGGCTACATGCCGATATACAGGCGAATTGGCATGCGAAAAGGCAACTGCGAAAGGCGGCCTGTGAATACACACGCACATACATATATACATACATACATACTATATAAAAATATATTTAAATTATATACATATATACATATTATATACATACAAACAGTGTGACATGCGTGCAACAAAAACGCTCGTGTAACAGCGCAAAGCATGCTTTTGCTTTGAGCAGCTGCTAGGCTGGTGTTTGTGCAAAAATCTTCAGCGTGTTGAGTCTATATAAAATACAACAAATAAGCATAAATTATTAAACATACAGTGTTCACAAATATATAACTAATCCATATATAACGACGCAATAAATAAATTCCCACAAAATATTTGTTGCGAAAAATCGAATTGTGTGCATGTGAAAGAAAAACAACACACGAGAAAAAAAAACAAGCAAAAACGAATGTCAACGAAAAACCAACTCCCAAACTTCCTTTGACGTTTACGCCAGCCAGCAAACAGCACAACAGAAAAGAAGCAACAAAATCACAAACAACAACAAATAACAATAGACAAGTAATAGCAACTACTTACATACTTATGCGAGCATGGCCACCTGCTGGCACTGCCCAAAACATTTGGCGCATAGAGCCACCCACCAAAAGAGCAAAGAGCCAATGCAGAGAGTGATAGAGAGTGTAAAAGATTGCAAGTGCGCGAGAGCTCACTCAGTGTGCGTGTGTGTAGTATGTAGTGAGAGCCAGTGCGTGCATTTAATGCACAAAATAATAATAAAAACAAAGTCGCAGTGATGGCAAGCAAAGATAGCAATTATTGCAGTTGCGTGTTAGGGTGTGTGTAAATGCAATGTGAGGGAGATTAAGGTGGGAAAATAAATAAAAATAATAAATAGTGTGAAAAATATAAAATATTTATAATTATAACATAAATTAATAAGTAAATATAATAAATAATGTAAAAAATATAAAAATTAATAATATATAATATTGATAAATACAACAATAAATTAAGCAAGTAAATAAAATTAATAACGTAAAAAATTTAAAATTTAATAACATGAAATATTTATAATTATTATATAAATATTTATAAAATATATGACGGCTTAGATAAAATATGTTTTAAAAATTAAATGGTAAAATCAATAAAATGAAAAATTAAGTTGAAGAGAAAATTCATAAAAAATTTAGTATAATATGACAAATATATGTATATAAAAATAATTCGCAATATAAATTTAAAATTAATAATAAAAAATAGTTTAAAAAATTCTTAAATATTTTCATGTTCGGAATACCTTAATGTTAAAATTAAATTATTTATCGCGACATTTTTTAAAGGAAAAATTAAGTATTTTTCAATAGCTCTTAAGAAAGTTGCCCAAAAAACGTAAAAGAAAAATATAAATAATAAATAAATTTAAGAAATATTAAAAAACAATTGGAAATTTAATGTACATATTATTAAACATTAAACTAAAGAAATTAAATGGTAAAATCAATAAATTTATAAATTAAAATGAAGAAAAAAAATTTAAATTCGCAAAATAAATTTGTTTTATAAAAAAAAATACTTCAAAATTTTCTTTAAAATTTGTGTACACTAATGTAATACAAATTGTTTAAGACAAAATTATTTATCAGCGGTATTTTTTTTAAGGAAAGATTAAACATTTTTGGAACAATTTATGCGGAAGTTTAAACAACAAAAAAAAAAAAAAAATAGTAAATAAAAAAAAATTTGAAAATTTATTTTTTTAAAAGTGTTGGTATATTCAACAATATTGTTTTTAGAAAAACTTAACGGTCTTCTTTTAGAATATTTTAGACGATAGTGTTATAAAACCAAATTAGAAAAAAAATTGAATAAATTATATTTTAAAAATATTTTTATACCTTTCGGTATTTTTTAAATAAAAATCAAATCTTAAAAAAAATACTTTTTTTGGAGGTTTAATTAAATAAATATTAAATGAAAAATTTAAAAAATATTGTTTGAAAAGTTTTCTTCGTTTTTTTTTTAAATTTGAAGAAATGTTTCGAAAAAAAAATTTAAAAGTGTTTGTATATTTATTTAAAAATATTAATGATTTTGTTATAGAATTTCTTTGTAGAAAACTGTAAAAAAACAATCTGAAGAAATATTTAAAAATAAAGCAAAAGAGTATTAAAACAATTTTTGTATTGTAGTTATAATTAAAAAAAATTCTGAAGAAATATTAAAAAAAATACAAAATAATATTAGAAAAATTTTCTTTAACGTAAGTTTCATAAAAAAAAAATGTTGAATTATACTAAAATGTTATTTATATATTTTGCCGATATAAATATTTATATATAATTTGAATATTAACTTATAAAATTTAATTGAAAAATAATAATTAAAAATACAATTCAAATTATAAATTGAAAAATTTTTAATTTAACTAAAATAAATAAAAAAAATATCTGCCATGGCATGTCAATAAAAAGAAATGTAGATGACCAGATCAATAAAAGCTTTGGCATCACTAAAACACTTTGGAGCTTATTATAAAGCTCTATCAAACTTTTGAAAGCTTTATTAATTATTTTCTGGGAATGATCTATTTGTTTAGGTAGCCATATTGTTATGATGCCTTGTGAAAGATTCGCGTAAGCTTTAGTAGTGTAAAAGCTCTGTTGAGCAATTATTTTCATATCTTTGTAATCATTGAGCTTTTAGACACATGAATGTATTGGAATGATCTATTCGTTTAGACAGTAAATGATTCAAGCCATGTTTTGTGAAAGCTTCGTGAAAGCTTTAATAGTGTAAAGGTCGTTTGAGCAAATTTCTTTCATATACTTGTCATCTTCGAGCTTTTAAACAAATGAAAATATTATTTTGATATTCGTTTGGGTAAACATATTGTTATGATCCGAGCTTTGTGTTGTCAAAACTTCGTTAAGCTTTAGTTAGTTTCGTTAGCTTTAGTCGTGTAAAAGCTCTTTCAAGCAAATTTCTCTCAAATAGTTTCAGATCAGTTCTGGTGAAAGCTTAGGTGCAGTGAAATTTTTATTGTAATAAATGGTTGAATATTTGAAAAAGTTTTCAAGAAGCACTAGATTTGTGTAACTCTGACTTTATTCAGCAGAAAAAGCTTTCATTGTGTGCATTCTTAAAAACTACAAAGTGTGATTCACAAAACGTTACGAATAAATACTTATCCATATCACCGACGGAAAACGGAACGTAAAATGCAGTTATTTGCAACGCTGTTATCAGCGCATAGAGTTCAAAGCCTCTGACTAAGCGTACAGCATGCAATCAACAACATATGGACCCAGTGACATCGCAACAACACCAACAATAAATCGCATAGCTTTCCATGTGTTAGTCATCGTTGTTGTTGTGCCTATATTTACGCCCAGAAGAAAGTGCATTATCTACAATTATCATTGTTTATTTTAAGTGCAAGCGAAAAGCAATAACAACGGCAATAACAACGACAACAACATAAGCGGAAAACAGCAACAAATGGCATAGTGATAAGTGAAATTCCCACGTAGCGCCAAGCGACGGTGCATTGCACCCACTCTCATCGTGTGTGTGCGCGCTCTCTCGGCATTTTGATGTTGCACGCACCAATTCGCACGCATTCTCTCTTTCTCTCTCTGTTGCTCACGCTCACTAAAAGTCACACTGTAACTGACAATTCACTTTTTTGTTTTTCCACTTTCCGCCATCTACCGTACTCAGCTGCTAGACCTCCGCGCCTCAAAACCCGCGTTACTTGTTTGACGCTGGCTAAACGCTGACGCTGCTGCTGTTGCATTTAAATGAGTTGCACAGCGTCGCCATTCAGTCTGCACGTTTTCATCGTTATCAGCCGGGATTAAGGCTGAAGGATTAAAGGTGCTTCAACTGTGTGACGGAGGAGCAACACAGCATCCCAAATCCCAGACTTATACGCACAAGCAAATACGTCGTCATATTCGCATTTTGCCTAAGCAAATCAGCTGTCAAGTAGCAACAAAGCCTCAATCTGACATACTGGAGCTCACACATATTATTCGTGGTCTCAACAGTGCGAACTACCAACCCACCTGCTACTAATCTACTCTGAGCGGTACTTTTAAGTGGATAATTTACTTTGCCTCATAAGCATATGCATAAATGCATATAAACAAGCGGAAGTCACCAGTTCGTGCTTGTGCGTTGGTTCTGTGACTGGCCGGCGTCTGTGTATTACTTGTAAATCTCAACGTTTCCGGTTTTGCTGCGTTGCAGTATTTATGAATAGTGTCAGTGAAGTGGAGCGCTCTTCTGGCGGATATTTTCAGTGAACGGTGAGTCAGATATTTAAATTTTCCGTATTTTGTATGATGTATGTCGCGGAAACATTATTTGAAGTTAAGACGTAAAGACCGCTTAAAAGGGTTGGACCTTCGAATCTTTCAGTTCTTTCTAGTTAAGTCACGGGATTCCATAATTACTCTTGAAAAGCTTCGCGGTAATTAGGAACTCAAGAACTCAACTTCAAACTCATAATACCCTGCGAAATTATCACAAAAACGGCTCATGAAGTACTATAACCAGTTCGAACTTACATCTCTGCTTCTTTAGTTTAGTCAGCAAGGTTTCCTACTTTGTACTTAACCCTCTGGAATAGAAGGTCTTTGAAAACAATAGTTTTTATTCTGAACAATCTATGGTTTATCAGTCACGTTCTATTCATTCCAAGCTGAGTACGTAAAGCTCTGCGAACTAAAAAAAAAATTTTCTTGATAGAACCATTCCAGAGCTATCTAAGCCAGAAGGTCTTTGTGAACAAACGAGTCCGGGTTAGTAAAGCTTTGGGAACCAAAAAAGTTCTTCCTCTGCTCGAACTGTTCCCAGAGCTGTCTTATCCAGAGGGTTTTTGAGAACAAACGAGTTTGAACTCTGAGCAATCTCTGGTTTAGCTGTCAATGTCCATTCATCCCAAACAGAATACCAGCCTGTGTCAGTCAAGCTTTGCGAACCAAAAAGGTCTACCTTTGATCGAATGTTTCAGAGTTGTCTCATCCTTTATCTCCAAAATATATACCGATTTATGTTTCTTCCATTCCCAAAACTCTCTTAAAGTCTGGGATTTCTATCTTTTATTTTATGTGAATTGATCCAGATGATCTATCTCCAGGTCATTGGCCCTTCAAAATGTTTCCTGTCGTATTCATAAAAGCTTTTCGTTTGAAATGTAGCGGCCTCCTCCGCAACACTCATTACTTAACATCGTTTATGCAACTAAATAAAGATTTCCATGAGAATTATATTTTTGAAATGGGTCGATAAGACGTCGGTCTTGAAGAAGCTTCGATTATTATTTCCATCTCTCGTTCTCGTAAGATAGATGACTTTTGAAGTTCTACTGTTGAGATTGCGGACCTAGGAACCCTCCAATAATTGAAACAAAAAAAATTAATCAGTAAGGGAATTTCCGGCAGCCATATCCGAGATCCGATTTTTAAAACGGAACTCCAACGGTCGGACTTCAATTTGAATATTGGTTGCAACTTCTTCTGAATGTATAGATTTCTTTGTTTTCGTCAACTCGGATTCTTATTTCGGTGTCTGTATATGGTGGGATATCCAAACCTCATTAATTTTCATTTTCAATAAGTAAACTTCTGGGAGGCGGGAGGTCTGATTTGATTCTAAACCCATTAACTGTTTCGGTTAAGTTTTTTGATCTTATAATGGAAGAATACTGGAAGAAAGTGTATGGAAGTTCCCGCACCGCTGTTTTATTTGTGAAAATCTCAAGTCTAAACCAAACTCTATATCCATTTGCACCGTCCACAGCCACCATAAGGCTCACTCATATTATTTTTGGCACACATTTTTTTGTGCAATTTGTTATTAGTGTAAAAAACAAAAACTAGCTGTGACTGTTCTGATTATTTCACACAAATTTTCAACAAAACATTCAAGGCATTCACTAATAAATTTCAGCTGAAGAAGAAGAAGAAGAGAGAGCTAAAACTGTGTCACTTGCATTACAATCTCAATGAAATGGCACAAACAATGGCATAATAGAAACAAATGATGACAAAATGTGGACGAGAAAGAGTAGCGGACGGTAAGGAGAGGCAAGTGCGAAATTGGCAAGAGTGGAAAAACAAAATACGGAAAATAAAAAAATTAATAAAAGAGGAGGAAAAAAAAATTACGAAGTAAAAAAGTCGGTACTAAATAAGTAGAGACTGCCACCAGCTGCCTGTCTGCACGGCAGTGCCGGCACCAGTCGCCGTCGTCGTCGTCAGTAGTCCATTCAACGCTGTCGCTGCCATTGATTTTTCTTGCGGGAATTGGCAGTGTCTATGGCAACTTCAAATGGACTTGTAGCTGCTGTTGTCACTTTATTGCTTTGCCTGTGCGGGCGGCGAGTAGTCCTCTGCCAGCGACAGCCTGACTCTGTGTCTATTGCAGCCTTTAGTGTCGTTGGTTTGGTGGGCACCTTGGCCTGTCGGCTTTTTTTCTGGCGCTCCGTTTTGTTTCTTTTATTTCCTTTTTCACCGTTACAACTGGAATTTATGCTAATGCTGAGTGGCAGCTCGTTGTTTTTCTGTTAGTGTTCGCCATTGACTTGCCATAGTGCGAATGTTGCCACCCTTTTTGTTTGAACCTAAAATTGTTGTGAGTATGTTGGTGCTTCTTTTTTTGCTTTTTTGTTGCTTTTCTTTGCTTTGTCGGCGTTTTACAGCTTTCAGCGGCAATTTGAATAATAATTTTGCTAATGCCACAGAGTTGCCAACTGCAGAGTTGCAATTCCACAGAGTATTAGTGAGCGCTAGAAGTGTTGATCGAATTATGAGTTTAATTAACTTTGCTAGAAAATAGATTTAGCGAAGAAAAGTAGAAATAATTTTTTTTTTTCATAGCAAAAATTGTAAATAGAGTTGCCAATAATGCAAAAATACTGTAAATTTTCAATAACTGTAATTTTTTTTTCTGAAATTTCAATTGCTATTAAAATTAAAATCAAGATTGTATTTTTATTAAACTAAAAAACACTATGCTGCATAGGGTTGCCATATAATATTTTTGCAAAAATTACTTTAATATGGACATAAATATTTTTTTTTATAATTTTTTATTATTTTTTAATATAATTTATATTTTTTATGTAATAAATTTACGTGCCTTAACTTAACATAACGTAACTTAACTTAACGTGCCTTGACTTAACTTGACGTAACTTAAAATAACTTAATCAAATTGAACGTTACTCAACTTAACTTCACTTTAATGAATTTTATTTGACTTTACTATATTTATACTCAAAATTGTATTAATTTTTTTTCTGAACTTAATTTAACATAACTTAACTTAACGTAACTTAACTTAAATTGCATTTTAATTAAAGGGACGTAATTTTAATTTATTTATACTCAAAACCGAACTCAAATTTTTTTTCGGAACTTAGCTTAACATGACTTAACTTAACGTAACTTAACTTAAATTGCATTTTAATTAAACGGACGTGATTTTAATGTATTTATACTCAAAAGCGTACTCAAAATTTTTTTCGGAACTTAACTTAAACTTATCTTAACGTAAAGTAACTTAACCCAACTTCAGATTATTTAAATTAACATGATTTTAGTATAATTATAACTTTACTCCAAAATGTTTCTGAACTTAACTTAACTTAACGTAACGTAATTTAATTTAATAAAAATGTAATATTTGCATTAACTTAATCCTATTCTCTAACTTAATGTTACTTAACTTAACATAACTTAAAATAATTTAATACGCGCTTAGCGTTCATTGACTTTATCACCTTCTGTTATGGGCTTTAAATGTTTGATTTAGCTATCAACTATTTTTCGAATAGCTATACATAAAAAATCATACAATTTTCCTTCAAACGAATCCTTCTCCTTACTACACTTTAAAATTACAACAACAATTACAATTACACTGTCTGCGCATTTGCATATCTAGCGAGAATCAACCTTGAAATCGCCTGCGGCGTCTAACTGCGTTTAGCATTTCTATAACATTGCTGATATGACTACTTTTCCACACTCACTTTTTCTTGTTGTTATTGTTAGTGTTGTTGCTGTTTGTTGCAATTATTTGCATTTGGCATAACAAGACGCCAACGCTTATCGCCGCCACTTTTATATAAATACCCGCGTTGGGGAATTTGCCGGCACTTCCGGTCGCGTCGCTTAGCCACTTTTTGTTGCTTATTTATCGCTTTCGCTGTTGTTGTTGTTGTTGTTATTATTATTGTTGTAGTGATTTTACTTAACTTTATTTTTTTACCATTCGAAGACTCCTTTTGGTCTGTCTGCCCGGATTTTATGCCGTTCTTAGAAAGTTTGCGGCCGACTGCCTTGCCTCGCTTGCTGCTTCTTCTTCTTTCTCTACTTCTGCTTTGCTTTTTCGCTACACCACATCGAATGTCAACACCCATTTTAACTGTTTTTCATTATTGCCATTATTTGCCAAGACATTTTGTACACGCTCTCTCCGCACCAGCAGACATTCAAATTCCTGCTGCTTTGCCGGTCTAAACTAACGGTCTTTGATAATCTCTTTAGTGCATTGGTTGGTTGGTTGCTTTGGTAAATATGTAGCTTTTTGCTTGTTTGTTTCTTTGCTCTTTGCTGCACCCACATTCCATACACGCTTAGTTTGTATTTTATTATTGCTGATGTTGTTGTTGTTGCTTTTGTTGCAGCCGTTGTTAAAATATATTGCAATTGCATGTGGCAGGCAATAAACTTGGCCAAAATGCGAAAAACCAAAATAAACACCCACTCAGTCAGGCACATGCATTCACACGCCTGCATAATGCATAAATATTTATGTTGCAAATACAGTGGTGGCTAGAGAAATAAGGTCAAGTAAGGAAAAGGTTTACATTTCAGATGAAAATACCAAAAATCATTAAGAAAAGTAAATCCATGTGAGATTAATGATCGATCTGAAGCGCTTATAGAACTTGTTCATCGTATTTAGTTAACGTTAATTTTTACTTAACTTAACATAACTTAACTTATGCTCAATCAGCTGAGTTTCTTCAAATAAATGAATTGAAATAAAAATGTTGACGTAAAAACTTAACGTATCTTAACTTAACATAACTTAACTTAACGTAACTTAACTTAACTTAACTTCAATTTAATTTAATTGAATTGAATTAAATTAACTTTATTGTGTTTATATTTTTACTCTAAGTTTTCCTTAACTTAACGTAACTTAACTTAGTGACACTTTTCTTAACTTAACTTAACTTTAATTTAATTGAATGTAATTTTCTATATTTTGTTTACATTTTAATCACAAAGCTTCTCTAAACTTAGCGTAACTTAAGAGTTATCCTATGAGCTAGAGAGGTTGGATCCGGCGAACTTACTTGTGACTTAACTTAATATAAAGTTAAGTTAACTTAGTTTGACTGAACCTCTATTTCAGCTGCTTTCAATTGTTTTTCTTAGTATTATTATTCTTAACTCAATTAGTTTAGGCTATCTTATTTATTTGAATAGGAATTTGTAATGTCAAAATTTAACGTATCTTAACAAAACATAACTTAATTTGTCGAAACTTAACTTAAATTTAATTAAATTAAATTTAAAGCATTTTATTTTGTTTAGAATTTTACTGCAAAGTTTTTATAAACTTAACGTAATTTAAATTAACTTAGTGTTACTTAACTTAACATAAAGTCTCTTACATTTACTTAAACTCATTTTCAGCGGTTCCATTTAATATAGTAAAATAATTTTTTTTTTATCTTAAAAACTTAACGTATCACAACTTAACATAACTTAACTTAACATAACATAACTTAACTTAACGTAACTTAACTTAACTTCAATTAAATTGAATTGACTTTATTATGTTAATAATTTTCCTTTAAATTTTCTTCAGGCCTAGCGTAACTTAACTTAATGTTACTTAACTTAACATAAAATCACTTAGTTTTACTTAAGCTAGCTTTCCGCCGCTTTTACTTGTTTTTATTTATTTAAAAAAAAAATTTGATATTCAAAATAATCAACTGCCCTCCACATTTCCTTGTCCACCACTGTAGCGTACCGCTGATTTACGTATCATCTATATATAGACCGTTGGACAGACATACTCATTGCAGCATAACAATTTCAAATGTTTACTTGCAAAAAAAAAATTAAAAATAAACAAGCACAACTCTTTCATAGAAACCCTCCTCCCCCCTGAAAATATGTTCCCTCACCCGCCCACTGCCGCTTTGCATTGCTCTGCTTCGGATTTGTTTGGTTTTTCTCTTGGCATACAGTTTTTGTCATGGCATAAATTTAAATTTACTCTTGACAGGATGTTGCCTCAACTATGTGTACATACTATTCAAACCTACTGTCTGCATGTACGCAGAAGTATTTATTTAAATGTAATGCTACTTTCTGCATATCTAATATAATAGTTTTGTTGGCTTACAGCTTGTAATACCGAAGATTTTCCCGTATCGTATTTTATGCCATTCTTGTATTTTGCATACAAATGGTGTGGCAACACAATAAATATAGACAATGTTTGTTCTTGTGTGTTTGTTGTTGTTGTTCTTGTTGTTCTTGTTGTTGGGGACATAGTAGTGTGCAATGGAGCTTTGAATTTATGTAAGTGGTTCCATTTGTTTAACTTTGTTAGCCAAATAAAATACGATTGTGTTTTGTGGAAACCATTTATTAATAAGTATGTTGAGAATTTAAGCGCACTTAAAGGTTTGAATGAAATGGAGAATGAATTTAAAGAGCGGTAACGGTTAGCTCAGTTTCAGTGACTAAGATCTATTCATTAATTACGTTGCTGGAGACATAGAGTTTGAGACATGGCGTTAATCTGATCTTATTAAGTACAATTTTATAAGTCAAACTTGAAATTTTCAAACCTGATCCTATTCATGATTGAGCATAGTCTTTAGGTTGAATATTATGTATCATTCCCAAAGTGAAAGGACTTTCGTAATATTTCTAAAGTCTCTGAGGGCGATAAGTTTGTCTGGCTATTAAAAATAGATCGTTAAATAACACATCCGTTCCCACAACACTAGGTTCTACAAAGCAGGAATTGATCCGGATCTGTTAAAGGACTGTGAACTCAACCACTGTAGTTCAGAGATCTCTTCTGGTATAACATGCCAGTTGGCGAGAGTGAAGTCAAAAGGTTTTGTTGAAATTAAAAGTCGGACCAACCCACGAATGGCGAACTTAAAACTTGTCAAACCATCTTCTTCAAGATTTTGGTATAGGTAGATATATTAGAAACCGTATTAAAGGTGGACTAGTGAAGAAACCTACAGTATATGTCCTCAAATATATTCGTGAGTCCTGAGTAAATAACTGGGATACTTTAGACCCGAGACTACGAAGACTAGCCAACTAGAAGCTTAGAGCCAGAGATTAATTATCCAAGATCAAGAGCTTCCTATGGTCCTGAGTTAGTAACTGTACCACTTTAGACCCGAGACTATGAAGACTAGCCAACTAGGAAGCTTAGAACCAGAGCGAATAACTGGGACACTTTAGACCCAAGGCTAGCGCGAAGACAAGCCAATGAGATCGTCTCTGTAATTAGGTAAGAAGTCGACAATATATAATCCGGAAATCCTTCAGTTCTGGCATATACATATATCTGAAATAACAGCAATTAATGCTTCACAGTCTGTGCACAGTTTATATCAACTTCAGGTTCAGTAGTCTCTCTAATTTTTTCATTTTCTGTGTAACAACGAAACATGTCACACCTTCAGTTCTCGAAAGGAAGAACCTGAAACTCGTGCATATTTTATAAAGTCGATTATCGAGCTCGTAATCAGCCATGATTGTGTTTACTTCAAACAAACCTCGTTCCCTTACAAGCTTCGAGATCTTTTGCGTCACGCCACTATAATGTGCTGTCGTTATATGCTTCCCTTTTTCTCAACCTCTTTCTTGTCTTCTCCCACCCACACATTTTCAACCCAGCTCCACTGCCACGTGTTTACCTCGACTTTCGCCTACAGCATCCAAACCAAAGTTAACCAATTTACCGTTACAACCGTTATATAGGCGGTCATTTAATCAATTATGCAAAAAATGATTCACAATAAAAATGAACACCTTTAAAACGTATCAACGCGTCGCCGTCACTTGATGGGGCCACACGAATACGAAAGTGCCAACAATAAAAGACAAGACGTCGTATGTGTGTGTGCTTGGGGGTGCGGGAGAGCGTTGGCTGCTGCACTCCTCATCATCATCACCTCACATACTCGTTTAATGTAACGGCGGCACTGCGTCACTCTATGTGAGACGCCTGCTACGTAAAGACACTTCTTACATGCGCTACAGCGGCAATGTGTTTGTTGCTGTTGTTATGTCGTAAATCGTCGCATGTCGTGTCTGTCGTATATGTTCACTGTTATGTTTTTGTACTGTTGTTGTTGTGTTAACTTAGTTTTTCTTTTCTCCGGTGCTCTGTTTTGTGAATGAAAATTTTTCCTTGACTTAGTCGCTTTCTTTTGAGAGTTGTTGGCTGCCTTTCGCTTGCTGTTGCGGTCTTGTTGTTGCCGTCTTGTTGTGCAGCACGTATCGGCATCTTGCATTAATAATTAATTAAATGTACAACACAGGCGTTGCATTCACAAAGACTGAACGTCTTTTCCTACTGCTCCGGCTGGGGTCGCTATGTGTGGGGATCTGTTGAGACGAGGTGAGGAAGCCTTGTATGCTTCTTCTTATTTGTTGTCGTTGAAGTAGGAATGTAGGTTTGGAATATTTTCTTAATCTTGTGCCCCAGATTTTGAAGGTACTGCCATCTTTCTTACGGCTCATTTCAATAATCAAGACGTCTTAAGTCAACAAGGAAGCCTTCGTTAGGCCTACATTATATCGATATTCAGTTGTCAACCTAAAACTGCTCTGGAAAAGCTAAAGTCATCTCATCTCTTGTCTTTCAAAGTGAACCATCAAAAAAAATATGTTCATGATATCTGCGGGCGGTTAGCTCATCCGACCGTTGAGAACCCCGAAAAGATCGTTAAAATATTCCAACACGCGACGACTTTCGGTTCTCGAAGCTGGAACTGACACCGATATGTGCAAGGTCTGTCAAGTAGGTGATATTGCACGGATTTTTCCAAGGTCCATCGATAAGATTGTATTTCTCAGAAAGATATTATATGAAGAGAAATTGATTTAACATTTTTTTCTGAAATTAAAAGTCGGAACAGCCCATGACTTTATGTCCCTAAACTTTCGCAGAGATCGCTTTTCTTAGCGGCAAGCCTAGTTTTACCAAAGCCTACTTCTCGCAAATCTATTGTCCCGACTAAGTTTCTAATACGACAATTTAGAATACGGATTTGGGAGCTGACCTTCCATTTATTTCATGGACAATGAAGGCGGGGTTGCTTTACCAACTTCTGTAAAGCAAGATGCTCAAGATGGAAGTTAATTGGGACCCTTTTTTTAAGAGGAAAGAAGGCTAAGGTTGAGAGTTGTCGCATCAATCAGGTTCTCTCGAAATAAGAAGAATGTTCCCCTCGAGGGGAACGACGAAACTGCTGAATCGGAATCGGTGTCGAAGATCTATAAGTCTCCTTAGTATAAGGAAATCCAGTTTATCTGGCAACTCTCGATAGCTGAGACACCTGAGAGCTTTGTCTCCTCGCAAAAGAAGAAAGTCAATTCGGCTAACAACTTCAAACTCGAAAGTTTGTGCAAATAAGTTTTTAAAATCGACACAACAAATGTCTTGCACAAAGTAAAAAAAAAGAAAACAAAAAGTAGAACACGCCGAAGGGTGACAAACAAGTGTTGGGTAAATGCAGGCGGGAAATAGATAAAATCATTAAAAAGTTATTTCGCTGTTGAAGTGGCGGGCGGGTTTTCGACACAAAGCAGTGAAAAGCCAGTAGCGTGTACGAGGTCACAGAGCGGAACAGGTCAACAACAATAGCAATAGCAATAACAATATTAATGCATAAGTGCATACAAACTGAGATGAGAACCCACAAAGCGATGATTGTACAAAAATGGCAAAGTATGCGATGTTAGAAATAACGGAAACACACCACAAAGCTAAGAAGACGCGAAGTCTTAGTTAAATCAGAGCATGCAAAATGCTCGAAGAGCAGTTGGGGCGCTCGAGTGCATGCGAGACGGCAACGATGACGAAGTCAAGAAGCTCAAAGGCGCTAAAGTTATTGTTATTGCTGTTGTTGCGGCTGTTGTGATGGTGGCGACGGTCACATGTCACGTGCAGTCGATGGAAAGTGTGCGACCTCAATGACGTCGTGCCGCAAAGTGAAGACGAAGAGGCAATCGCAAAGGCAAAAAAGTCACAACAGATACGTGTATGTATGTACTTGAGCGCCACGACGAAGAAGCGGTAGTTGAGGTAGTTGTACTCGGTGTGTTGCAATAGATAGTGTGGATAGTGGTGGGAGCTAAGATAGCCGGCCGTAAGTAGCAAGATAGCAGTGTGGAAGAGAAACACAGAGAACTGCAGAAACGTGTAACGGTAGTAAGTGTGGAGTAGGGAAGCTCCAGAGCTGGAGGTAGAAAGGAGAATTATGCGTGGTAAAGAAAATTAGGAAGATGTAAGTAAGGTCGCACCGTAGATTGGAAGCTCTGCTTTGAGAAGTATACCAAATTATAGTTCAAAATCTTCGTATTAGCGCGGTATAATCCTTGCTTTTATATGGCAGGTGGTCTCAGGGCTCATCTGATTTTGACAATTTTTGGTCCAATTATTTTGTATGCAAAATGGTTCGACAGTTCCGAATTTCAACTTGATTTTTCTATATTTGTAAGCACCAGTCAATAAAAACGATGAACCAGTATTTGGGACTATACACATTTTTGTTCGATTGTGTTGATTTTAAGCATTTTTGTTACTATTAACTATTAATCGACAGCTGAACTATCCTCTTAATTGCCAATTTTAGCTGTCTTTCTGACAGATGAATCTGGTTCCTGCTTTTCGAGATTAAATTTTTGCATGCCAAATTCCATAGCTACAATAAATATATGCACCGAATTCCAACTTCCTTATTTCATATTTTCATGCTTTAGATGAAAATTGAGGAAACCGTTATATGACAAGTAGGCGTGGTTTTCAGCCGATCTTATGGACTTCAGAATAATAGAAGTACCAGCAAAAAAGAGATGCTCTTGCAAAATTTCCGCTCGATAGCTTTAGAATTGTGGACTGGAGGACCGACGGTCTTCTACAAAACACAACCAGAGCTCAATCTATCCATGTTCCAGCATATTTTATGTAATTTTCATACCGTTAAGACTAGTCTTATTAGTAGTTTCGACTAACTATGTATGAGTAGTTGTCATGGTGGAGCTCTTGGTTGGATTCGTTTCGTTGGATCACTTTAGTTTAGCGGGGCAAAGCGTTGGTTGTTGTTGGCTTACTGCACTCTGTTACTGTTGGTGTCAGAGGCGACATAACAAGTTACTGTAGCTTATTAGGCGACATTTGGTTGTCATTGTTGTTGCTAATGTTGTTGTTGTTGTAGCAGTTTTGCGATAGTTAGAGAGAAGTCAAGGCGTGCGCTATTTTACATACTAAGAGCACGAAAAGCAACGAACAACAATGACATCAACAAAGGCAACAACAACAAAGTGTTTAACAACAACAACACTAGTGAGGAGAACAACAACATTCACTGTGACAAAAACAAGCGCTAGACGAACATCTGTGTGGCATTGACGCGCTGCTGTTTGTGTCATAGTTTTCTGTTGTTGCCGTTGCATGTTTACAATGTTGCATGTTGCATTTAGCTACACACACATATTTACATCTATATATGTACATATGTATATACTCACTTGAGCTGTTTGCGTCATTTGCCGTTTTTTTCTAAGCTAACTAGAGTACATACGCATATACATATGTATATGTATGTAAAAATAGTGTTTTTCTTGTTGTTGTAGCTCTTAGCTATTTGTTTAGCTGCACATACAGTAATGAATGGGCAAAAACAAAGGCGAAAAAGGTGCAAAGTTCAAGCCACAAATGTATATATTATTAGTACATATATATTTTAGTGGTTTTATATATATATATATATGTATGTATGTATGTATTTATTTGTCTGTACATGCCAGCTTGGTGCATGACACCTAAAAGTATAACACATTCATATATTAGTATTATTTTCATTATCTTTTTTTAAATCTTTTTTTCTTTGTTTTTATATTTTATTGTTGTAGATTTTGTTGTCTATTGCTTTGCACGCTAATGAGCAGCGTGTTGCATATGGATATATGTTTGTGCCTGTTCATGATGCTCAGTAGGGCAGTAATTAGTGTTGTCAGCATGTGTGGGCGCTGATATGACATGTGAGTGATGTTGTCGCGAGTAAAGTGGTGCATATTGTGTCCAAAGAAGATGGTTGAAAAATCTAAAAAATTTAAAATGGCCAATTTATTTTTTTCTATATTTTTTAAATTTTTTATCCGATAATATTGTTTTTTTTTTACAATATTTGAACGTAGCCGAATATTAAATTGATTGATTAATTATGATAGCTTGACGGTGATGTGGAAGCCTAGAGCGACTTAAACTCACCATTTCGTTCATAAAGCATGGTTATCTGCAATTCTCAACCAATTGAAGTAATAATTTTTGAACTTAAAGCGGCAGAGTTTAATATTATTATTTTTCGTAGAAATCAAAGATTACAACACAATATTTATTATAGCTTTCGAATTTAAAGGAATAAACTCTTCATTCGACTAAAAGTCTTTACCGCTAGGACTTCTGCTTGGATGCAAAAACGTTTAAGATAGGTTTAGTTGCTGAGCCTGGTTAATATCTGCTCTGAGACAATAATTCGTAACTTTATTCGTAAAATTTTTAACTTTGATCTCAAAGGAGTGTTCTTCCATGTTTCTTTATTAAAGAGTTCCCTTGATTCTTTGTCAAAAGTAGGCCATTTACCATCATAATCGTATTCATACAATGTATCTACCTCGACCTGAAAAAAGATTCTTCAATTGATTCTTTTCTAAATGTGCTCCATTTTCTTTACAGCCAGCCATCTAGTAGTTAATAATATTAGTCTGAGAAATATTAAACTCTTCTTAAACTGTTTTGGTAGCAACTACTGAAGAGTTACTGTGAGAGATCCACGAAACAAATTATATTTCTATGTTTTGGACCCAGACAGATGGATCTACGACATATATGAACATGTCCCGAGATTATATTTCAGCAGACTCTTGCTCTTATTTGTTCTGTGTTTATACTTGAAATCCAGATTATTTACTTTGGTTTACTGGAACTTAGTCATACCTCGTTTACCGTTATGGAATAAGATGTGTAGTTTTAATGTCCTCTCATGGTAATTTATTCTCATATCGTGGTATTCCTCTCTGTTATTTCTTTGTATAATCGAGTTTCTACAACTTGACCTCTGTTAGAATTCCCGAAGCCATTGTATGGAGCTAAGATTCTATTTAATAATGGGTCCAACTTACTGTTAGAACTACATAAATGCAAAAAATATACTCAGACTACCATTCTGCAGCCACTAAAGCTTAGGCCTGTGAACCGAAGGGTCTTTTCGCTTCTACAAAGTATCTTCTTAAAAAAATAAGGTTCTTTTATTCACTCTTCTCCCTCTACATCCATCAAAATCATTCAAAATTTGTATTTTTTGACACTTGTACAACTGAATGATTGGGAAACACTGCAGCTATGCGTTCCTATAGTTACTAACGGTACATATGTATATACATACCTTCCACTAGTGGAGCGAACATAAATTCTCGCAGCGTTGCTTATACGCGTTCCGCGCCTTTCAAATGCAAATTAGTGTACCAAAAAGGGGAAAAATATAAAAGAAACGAATTTTAGCTGAGTTCGTATATCAGCAGCCAGTCTTTAAGCGCTATCGGAGTTGTTGATAGCGCTTCGTATGCATTGTTTAATCATAATCCGTTTACTTTATGCTGTGGCATGCTCCGTTCAGTGGAAGGGAATGGAAGGTATAAGCGAAGGTGTTGCTCCGAACTCTGCTCTAAACACGTTTCGGATTCGAAGTGAAATCGAAAGAAGTAGTGAAAATGGAAACCAGTTGTTTTTGGTCCATTTGGGATGTCTAATGATGTCCGGGGTTTCTGAAAGAGTGGATAAATGAAGGAAGAATTGATTTAAGTTTTTTAACAGCACATTCATTAATATCGACGTCTTTGAGTTTCTAAGCCAATGCATAATCCAAACGTTTGGTTAATAGTTCCAACTAAGGGTCGTGATTTCAGCCATATTTCTTATCAGAAAAGGGTAAGGTACAAGATACACGTATACAGAGTTCGTCGTTTCCAAGACCATACCAGGGCACTCTTCTTACAAGCACGTACAGTCTTTACTAAAGCTCTTCATACGAAAATGTATATTTCCAATAATTTCTAATTATTTATTTATTTCCGTCCGTAAGAATAACACTTGAAATTCTGACGTCAGTCTGTCTTTTGTTTTGCCACAACTTTTGTTCTAATACTTAAACGCGTGTGGCCACTTTGTTAGTACCACCGCCACTTGCATGGAGTAAAAATATTTCACTTGCGCACAAAAATAGCTCACAACAAACAAACAAATAACAACAAGTGGCCGCATGAGTAAGTTGCGGAGAATCTTGAAATATCGATTAAACAACCGTTAATATAAACACATAGCATAGCGGATAGAGTCAATACAATGCATAGAGTAAATCAATTTTTATAGCAATTTTCCATCACTAGATTGTATAGAAATTGTGTGAGTCAATTGTAGCGCTCGCTTCACAAAGCGACCCTGACCTTATTCACTGACATAAAACATATGTAAATATAATTTTAATTGCACACATTTGAGGAATTTTAATTGGCCGCAAAAGCGGTGGTCACTTCAGGAATAATTTAAATATATGTGTGTATGAGACTGAAGCGAAAGGGAATGATTGCAATGATTACAATAAATTAAAAATTATTGCATTAAAACTATATACGTAGAAGTACGAGGGTGGTTTGATATTCCAGTACAGTAAAACACAAAAAAATCTCGAGAAAGTATTAAATCTCGGTTAGGTCCCGATTTTTTCCCAAAATTTTTAAGCACTCCAAGTATTAAATTTCTTGAAATCTTCAAAGTAAACGTTTGTTTTGTTGCTTAAAATTTTCTTTGACCCGGAACTTCTTTAATCTGGCTATATATCGACATTGGGAATTCCACTCAAGTCCAATCGTGGGATATATTTTTAGGCTGTATTAGATATTTTTTAAACTGTTGATATTCCAATACATTTAAACACAAACAAACCGCGAGAAAATATTAAATTTATGTTTGGTCCCAATTTTTCCCCCAATTTTTTAAGCAGCATAAGTAGTAAACATTTTGGAAATCTTCTAACAAGTCGTATGATTTGATGTTGAAAACTTTATTTGACCTGGAATATATAACCGGATTGTATTTTGACATTTAGGAGTTGGAACTCCTCTAGGGTCCAACCGTGGAACGAGTTTTTAGGCTGTATTAGATATTTTTAAACCGTGGTGGTATTTCAAAATATTAAAACACAAACAAAAACTTCGAGAACACATTAAATTTAGATAAGGTTCCTATTTTTCCTCCCTTATTTTTTTAAGTCTTCCAAGAAGTAAACTTTCTTTGGCCCGAAACTTCTCCACCGGCCTATATCTTGACATTTCGAATTTGTGTCGTGTCCAAATGTAGAACATATCTTCAGGTTGTATTAGGTATTTTTAAAAAAGTTCTGGAGCTCCCAACTCACAGCTGCCTTATTTTTTTTTTTTTTGGACTCTTGAATGAATTATTATAGATGAATTGAGTCCGTTGATATATTTGTGCTCTATTTTGCCCCAATCGTTGGATTCAATGTGAGTGACAGAACATCTAGTTCAAAAATACTCGATCCTACCTGACATTCAAAGATTGTGGAGTTCCGAAGGTCTTCTACTTCGGATTATACTATTTTATCGAAAATATTTATCGTAACTTTCTTACAACATGAACTATTGTGGGAGATCTGAACGAAAGTTCATTGTGCAGAATCTGATTTCCGTCTTCACATTTGGTGGGTTCCAAAAGTGGTGGTACAGTATTTCGATAGCTTTTATTGAACTCTCTCAGGATTTTCGAAAGTATTGACATCTTTGCATTGCCGGTTTCTATAAAATGAATGACTGATAGATGTCTTCGAGAATTCTCGAGTCTTTTGACAGCCGCAGGGTTGAATTAATAGTCGGGAATTTTTAAACTTTGCAGACTTATCGTATAGTTCTCGCATACTATATAATTAAGTTAAGCTAAGCAAAGCAGACATATTACTAAAAATGTCTACAATATAGCTGACAGTACTCACAGTGACAGTACACATTCATATACCGTTATGTTGAAATTAATAGAGTATAGTAGAGAGTAGTGCGTTAACTTAATGAGTCTAATTAGAATGCAGCGCATTTAAGAATACACTATATACCAGCAAGTACAATTGTACTCAAGAAAGTGAGTGGGTGGCATGAAAATAAAAGTAATCAAAAGAAAAAAGCCAGTACAACTTAATGGAAAGACACACAAACGCAAAAGAAGAGACGAAATAATAAGAAGAAGCATAAAAGAAGAATGCATAAACAACTATTAATTGAAACCTTTTGCTGTGTGCGGAAGTGACAGCGGCTGTCAGAAATGCGGGCTGGCTGATGATGATAACGGCGGAGCACAAAATATAGCAGAGGATGAAAGTAGGAGACATTCCCCGAGGGGTGTGGGGAGGTATTGCTAAAGCATTGTATTGAAAATGACATGATTATGGATTATGTCATGAATAGTGAAATAGACAGCGGTAGACAGGCGTGAGGAACTAGAGGTATAAGTTGTGAGGGACAAAGAGAAGGACTGAGTTGAGGCGGATAAGAAGTAGCTGTGTATGAACGATGTAAAGTGGAGACTTTCTTTTGTTAGTAGAGGAGCTTCTATGACCTAATCCAGTCGTTCTCTAATAGTCTGCTGAGCTATAAAAGTCCGCAGACCGTAAAAGATTAAATTGAGAGCCCAAAAACAGATTTTAAGAGGTATTGTGGATATTGGAAGAACCATCTGCTTTTGTAAAATTGTTAACTCGAGTATTATTCTCGGAGGTATCGACTTTACGTAGCCGCATCTTTTTAGAGATCCATTCCACTACAATTACAAGGAGTCCGTTGGAACCTATGAAGATATACATATTAATATACTCCACTAAATAGGCGTCCAAAAAGCAGATGATAAACAAATGCAATTTTGTATTGAATTACATTCTTCACTGACATATTTACACCAACAAAACAGCAACCAGAACATATGATACGCCTTCGCTTAAGAAAATCTAAACGTCAAAGTCACACCCCCCTTCATACAAACCTACCTATCCAGTTATGTCCCACAGGATTGTCAATTCCTGCGAGAGAACGCACGCTCTGCTAATGTCAAGTTTAGGCGTTTACCGCTTGTCAAAAACAGCTGTTCGCCACAGTGCAGCTGACGAAAGAGCTTTGAAGTTGAAGTTAAAACGGGAAGAGAGAGAGAGATAAATCGAGAGTGCGCCTGTTAGCAGCGAAGAGATAGAATACATTTTGAACTGTTTACAAGAGTTTACTACGTTCGCAGGTCGTATTGCAAAGAGTATGTATATTAAAGAAAGAGAATCCTAAGAGCGCTTATTGTGTTTTGCTAACAAAAATGGAGAAAAATGGCAAAAAAGAGTGATTGTTGCTGAGTGCATTCTGTTGACTTAAAAAGACTTTGATAAAAGCAACAATAATTCTCCTCATAATTCTCGTAGTAGTAGGGGTGGTCGTTGACTTATATTGAGTTAGGTCCTTTTGTTCTCAAAGAAGTTATTATTTTTTTCTTATTATGAATTTGAATATATCTAATCGGTTAGAATGAAGAATCACTCATAACCAATCTACTCAGAGTTTGACCAATTTGGAGACCAAAGTACAATTTAAATTATGATTAATTGAATCAAATTATTTTATAAATGATCTGCGACTAAATGCCAACAAAGGTTATAACAAAATCTAAGATCTAGTCGTAAGTACTACTAACAATTAAATTAAACTCAATTTCTGATTTGATAATTAATGATTAATAACTTGGTGGTTATTAAAGTCATACATCCAACTGTTAATAATTTTAATCGATACTGATTTAATCTTTGTTGTTTCATTGTTGATTTGATAATAGTCTCTGACTGGGTTGACTTAATTTTAACTACAAACTAGTTAGTTGTCTGCATATAACAGATTATTTTACTGACTGCTTTTTAAAGACTTTCGCTGCAAACTATTGACTAAGAAAGTTTTTGATTATAACTAAAAATATTTAATAAATATAGAATAAATTTATGGTATGTGATTAAGACTAATCTACACCGTTGATTCACGATTAAATAAGACTAAGCCAAAAATTGTTGCGAAAAGTTAAAGCGATTAATTAAAATGATTAAGACTGCTTAACATTTAATGACTTAAATTAACTCAACCAAAATATTTAATAATCTCTGAATAAAATTGAACACGGTTAATGACTAAGATTAATTTATAATACACCATTGACTAAATATTAAGTAAGACTAAGTCAAAAACTGTTCGCAAAATTAATTTGATTAATTCAAGTAATTAAGACTGCATAACATTTATTGACTTAAATGAACTTACTTTCTAGTATTAGTATTATGACTAACACTGAATTATGTATTTAACTAAGTTACACTATATTGAATATATCTGTGACTTTGAAACTTATTTTTAGCATTTGCGAATGACTAATGCATAATTCATATCCATCGCTTAAAACTTGGATGACTGAAACTCTATGACTAAGTTTAATTTAACTCTTCTGACTAATTTGCTTTATAACTAAGTCATTGACTTCGTCGACTGATATTTAAAGATTAGTTTATAGACAATAGTCTAATTTCTAAAGTATGTACAGGAATGAATAATGGTTTTGATTACATGGAATACAAATTTAGTTGCCGGTTGGGACTAAGATTACGAGACTAACTTATAAGTACGAATGAGGGCTAAGTTCTACCTCGACTTAATATTGCGGCAAACTTGAAGACATAAAAGTACTAAAGCTTGCCGCCAAATTAATTGAATCGATTATTGTACACTTTTAGGAAATCACTTCCGCTTTTCAATTTTACGAGCTCGCGGTCGTCGTTATTATCAAATTTCTTCCCAAACCCCAACGCAATTACCACTTGCCGTCGCAAAACCCATAAAATTTATACACAAAAAACAACAATTCAGCTAATTTAAATATAATTTAGACATCATGTACTCCGCTTACCATACACAGTAAAGTCAGCTAACAATCGACCAACCAACCAAATGGGGGAGGAACTGACTGCGGCTGACCAAGCGATGGCACATGTACATGTTGGCTGCCAGCCGACGTACAACAGGTGTTTAAAGCATGTGAGCAGAAAAGCACACAAAACAACGGAAAAAAAGTAACCACTAACTACAGCAACAGCAACAGCAAAAGAAACAATCAAATACCACCACTTTCGTGATAATTCGTGACTGTTGCGAGTGGTCAGCAGCAGCAGCGGCTATGGCAGCGCGAGGGGGCAGCAAAAGTCAGCGTCGAAGCAACAAATAGGCATGAAATTAAATATTTATCGGGAAAGGGGTCATTGAAATGTTATTGTATGTATGGACTTCTTTGTGTGTGGCTACTGTAATGAGGTTTGCGTGTGTGAAATTGTTCAATTTTGTTGTTGGCAAGCTCGTATTGCATTGCAATGTTTGGTGATTACTTACAAAATTCGTTGTGGTAGTTTGAGTGCTTTTAGTGGTTAAGTTCTTTTAGAAGACTATCTGTTATTGATTTACCAGCAGAATGCTTAAATCTGTGTAGCATTTGAAAGCTTTTCGAATTTGTTTTAATCATCACAAAATAGTTATGCAGTTGTAACTGACTCAATTTAGTATTCTTCCGGTTCTTTTTTAGCCATTTTCGTTCGGCTTTGTACTTCTCAACTGATTTATGACTTCTACTTCCAAAGCTTTATATAGTTGTAGAAAGCTTTCAGTTACTAAATCTTCCCATTATAAGCTTTGTACAATATTTCTAAATGGTTCCGAGCCCTCACGATATTATGGTGGTCAAATAGTTGGAAAAATATCAAATATTAGAGCTTTAAGGATCGCTTGTGAGTATTAAGCATTTCTTGAGATCTTTAAGCGTCATTTAAAAGCTTTAAACTTCTTTTAAGGGCCTTAAGCTTTCTCTTGCCAAACATTTACTTAAAGCTTTCGTAGCATCTGGCGAAAAGGATCTTCGATTTGTCTGCTCTTAAGCTTTCGGAAGCCGTACTGAAGAGATATAATAATATATCCGAATTTGGTATCCTGAAATATATATATTCGAAAGGTTACTAGTTAAAATCGGATCGCTGGTATACAATTTTGACTTTATCCACTTGTAAGTTTTAAGCGGTCTGAGCCCACATGATGTTATGGTGGTTAAAGATGAAGAAAGAATGTTTATAATTTAATTAAAATGGGTTTGCACTTCTTGGGACCTTGTTCTAATTCTTCGCTTAACAAATGTTAGAGCTTTAAGCATCTCTTGAGAGCTTTATGCTTCATTTGATCTTATCTAAAGAGCTTTAAGCATCTCTTAAGAGCTTTAAGCTTTATCTTGTCAAACATTTACTTAAAGCTTTCGTAGTATCGGTCGAACAGGATCTTCGATTTGTCGGCTCTTAAGCTTTCGGAAGCCATACTTAAGCGATATAATACTATATCCGATTTTGGAATCATGAAATATATATATTCGAGTAGTTACTAATTAAAATAGGATCGCTGGTATAACACAAAATCGATGTAACAGTCATTATATCGGACCTGGGTATTCTCGAATCTAAAAATCAGATCTTTGATATAAATTTTTAGTTTAATTTGTGACGTAATAGTCACTACATCTGATTTCGGTATCAAATCTCAAAATCAGATCTTTTGATCAAATACTTTATAGATTACTTGGCTTGGTTCATTCACATTCCCAATCCTCAACAGGTTTATGAAAAAAATATTATATAAATTCCTTAAAACCCGTTATATCATCTCCAACAACAAAATAAAATTGAGGTAGAGCGCAACATTTCTGTGCAACGAATTGAGTGAGTGACTGACCTACCGGCGCACGCTTGAATGACGTCGAAACAATTGAAAAAAAGCGAAAAATATTTGCTACTAACATGCAAGCCTCCTCGCTTGAAATAAAAATAATGCCCCGAGTGACGTTTGCTGTGTTGTAACGGCACATTTCGTCAGCTGGTGCAGGTGGTCGAGTTGCTTTGTTATTTTATTTTTTGTTTTGTGATTTTTTTTCGTGTCTTATTATTTGTGTTACTGTTTATATTAGCTGTGTCGGGCTGTCGGTTAATAAGCGCGTATGTGGTTTGTTGTTGTTTTTTGCTTTCTTGCCGTTGGCGTGCATTTTTCGGTAATTGAATTTGAAATTGAAGTGTGCTCGTCAGACTGCTTGACAGCGTAGGAGAGTAGGCGTGGAGGGCTTGGAAATGAATTTCAACTGTTGCGAAAACAACAAGACCTGGGTAGCAGCAGCTACCTGGGCAGCAGCAGCGGCGCAGACAAGCAGACGCGCCAACAGCGTAGCAGACTGAAGAGGAGTCAATGTAGACGACTAAAAATCGTAAATAGTGAGCCGTGCAATAAATCAAGATAAGTCGGTAGCCGCATATAATTAGGTAATAGCTTTTGTGCTGCCTTGAGGGCGTTCTCATGTCGTCGTGTTAGCGCTGCGCCGATGTATCGTTTTTACCGTAATTGGTGTGTTACCTAACGAAATATCGTTCGGATTGATTGTGTGGTGAGTGTGGCATGTGGTGTTCGAACACAATCAAATAATTAGTTTGTATTTAATTTTCTGTTGTCTAGAAAGTTCATTTTCGCTAATTTGCGGCAAGTGAAAGTGAACTTTTGTAGAGTGAGCGCTGTAGATCGAGAATTAAAGCTCTAAAAATAATTGCTAAAATTAATTAGTTGATTGATTTAATATTGTTTTCAGGATCACTCAATGATATAAGTAAGTGATTGGATTGTTGGAGATCCCTGAAACCTCGGATATGAAAATAAAAGTAATAAAAAGAAAAATATCTGGACAAAAGAAATTTTTAAAGATGAAACAAATAACAATTTGAAGGCATTTTCTTAAGGAAATCGTTCTTTTAATAATCAGTACTGTTTCCTTAGATTAAACGGCATTCTTAGGAAGCTCTACGCTCAAAACGTGTGTATTCTGACGCCAAATGAAGAAATTTCCGCTAGTGGAAGTCTGGTTATAGAAAAGAAGTGAAGTAATATTGACTGAGTTAGAGTAGATAAAAAAATCTTCCTAAGGTGCTCGAAGCCTCGGAGTTCTCATATCAGATCAGGGCTGGATCATTAGTTCCTGTATAGGAAGTGCTCAAAAGACTGTAGTCCAAAAAAGTGAAAGGGAACAGATTCAATTGTATCAAAAGGACCTTCGACTGCAATATACGTTGTCTGGTAGTAGATTGATCTACGAATAGTAGCAATAGTAAACACCTTTAGCTTTCTGATATGGGAGAAAAGAAAGTTACTGAGGTATGTCCATCTCGGAATGCTCAGGTGCGACCTTAAACTGGCTACATAGCTTTAAAATCTTTATCTTCAAATAATTTCTGAAGGAATGATACGTTGTAAACTGTTTTCGGATATATAGTTGAACTTCTATAACTCAAAGTTCTCCATAAATCGAACTTTGGAATTGGCAATAGAAGTCAAATTTCATACAAATTTCCTTCCATAAATTGAAGTCTCTCTAAATCGAAGTTTTTTGTGGATTATGGTAATTCGAGGGAGTTCAACTCTATATGGGACATTTTTCCAATATCATTCAAGATGAGGTCTATGCTATTGGCAAATGCGCACTATCACGGCGAACCAATTGCCATCATCAGTGATAGCCGGGCGGCTCTCCAGGCACTATCATCCTTCGAAATAAACTCGGGGTTGGTCCTGGACTGCATCGGAAAACTCAATAGAGTGTGCAACAACAACAGACTAACACTGTTACCGGGACACAGAGGTGTACAAGGCAACGAACTCGCAGACCAGCTAGCTAGAAAGACCGCGGCTACCAGACTGGTGGGGCCAGAGCCCTTCATTGCTGTTGGTCCGCAATCTCTCAGAATTGGACTACTCGAAGGCGAATTGGAAAGTAGGGATCGCTACTGGCTGCAATTCCTGGGACTTCGCCACCCCAAACTGTTCCTAGGGGGTTACAACCGCAAAAGATACAAGCAACTTATTGCGCTCCCAAGAAACAAAATGAGACAACTAGTGGCACTTTACACTGGCCACTGCAGACTAAGGCGTCATCTGAACAAACTCGGGATCTGCTCAACGGACCTGTGTAGATTCTGTGCTTTGGAAGCGGAAACACCTGACACCTACTCCTGGAATGTCACGCGATTGCGGGATTAAGGAGGCAGGTAATGGGATCTCTATATACCCAAAGCGAAAGTATCGCGTCCACCAGCCCTGCAGCTTTACTAAGTTTTCTTAGAGCTACAGGACTAGATGGTATTCTGTTATAAATAGGAGAGGGCACAAAAGACCGTAGGTCGCAGTGCGATCCTCCAATAAAATCTAATCTAATATCTCAGAGGTTCCGCTCTTAACTTTGCTGAATGAAGATTTGTAGCCTATAGACGATGAAAATGATAGATCGCTGGACTTTACTCCTATCTTTTATGATAAAATATCAAAAAAATGGAGGACGACTTCGTTTCAAACATGTGTTCCACTAAATATGTCAATGACAGAGTAGTGTTCTCAAGTCTTTTTATGGTCCGATTGATAAATAGATCTTCGAGTTTTTCCAATAAAGGTCGATAAGGTAGCTGATCTCAGTTCTTTCGGATTGTTAATTTTTTTTATAGAAGAATGTTTGAAGAACGAAGAAGATGACCGTCGAAGAGTTGAAGTGTTGCTAATATAAGACACAGATCATTTTAGGATAGCCAATTATCAAGGAAACACAGACAAGCTTAGTTAATCTCGGTATTTTGGAATGGCCGGACTGATAAGCTCATGTTCTAAATAATAATACACAGAACCTATGGATCTATTTGAGTGAAAAGTCTTAATCCACCGATTCAACCATAATAATGAGGCTTTTTAAAACTAAGATAAGAATTAGGATTCATGAATGAAGATTCATATCCTCTGCATCCTCATTTACTGCATAATACTTAAACAAAAATTACTTACGGCTTCAATCTGGCTAGGATAACCATAGCGCAGCTGTTTGAAGCGAGCTTCGAAAAATATTTTTTTTACTTCAATGTGAGACTTTGCAGTACTCGGAGCTTGAATTGTAATAAATTTAATATGTCTGATCCTTAACAACTGCAGCCTCGCAGCTTTCACCGTTATATATGACATACTCGCATTAATTCGCCGACAATTTGCGTTCATTTAAAACGCATCGATAAATACATACATAGGTATATATAGATTTGTATGTATGTATGCACCTCAAACTCTTTACTTAAGCCATTGCACAAGCCGACTCGTTGCAGTCTTTTTTCATGCACGCTTTCTTCTTCCTTCTTTTATCCGCATCATTTTTCTGCGCCTACAACGCGCCTTAATCACTGTCAAGCAACACGCGCAGTCAAACAATCAATACGCCACGCTTCTGCGGTTGCCAAGCGGTCTTTACATACATACATATGTAACTATGTACATATGACAATGCGTTATAAAAAATGGCGTATTGACCGAGCTGCCAAACAACACCTTCAACATACAACCTTCATTACTACGCCAGCTGCCACTTCAGCGCAAGCGAGTCCTTCGAACGTTGCAACAATAGCAACAACAATGCTGTTACCTTAACCCCATTGTTTGTTGTGTTGCCTGGCTGTATTATTACTTAACATTTGTTGTTATTGCTTTTGTTTTTGTTGTTGCTGACGCTGTTGCATTATGCAAATTGCTGCAGCTTAAAATTGCTGGCGACAAAAACTGCAAGCGCGTCCAATAATGCAGCAAAATAACAATAGCGCTTGCGAGAAGAATGGCAAATCCCCAACAAATGAATGAATGAATGAACGGCTGACTGGTTGGCTGACTAAATGTCGGGGGGGTAGCTGTCTGACCGACTGCTTGGCGGAGTGTCAGACGCTCGTGTTGCTTTTGGACGGTTGATGCTTTGCTTTCTTTTATTTTAATGCTTGAATGAGGGTCTACCTAAGAGCCTACATGTAATTGTACTGCCGCCGAGCATTTGTGTGGATTTTTGGTGGCAGATTTTAAGCGAAAGGAGGACTCAGTTTAAATGTACAGCGAAGCTTTTAGTTAAAAATGTTGTAGAAAAGGCGGAATTTATAATTTTTGACACACTTTCCCATTGGTTTCTGCACTCATTCGTTGATATTTTCAATATACTCTCGGGTTAATTAATTAGCTTGAACAATTTAGACTAAACTAGAGCAAGTTCTGTGATTTTTTATCTCTTGTGAGACTTGATTCGTCCTCAGTTTTTCCTATTACTTAATTCATCTATATTCATGTTTAATTTTTCATTCATCTCGAATCACCATTTACTGTTTGTTCTTTATACTCTTTCATTGTCCTTTCAACTTAATAATAATCATTTTATACTTAATTCATTAATTTCTTTCTCACTTATGATTAAGCCTTTGTTATGTCATTAGTCATCAGTCCTGTGTCATCAGTCATCTATCATTAATCATTCATCGTAAATGATCAAGCATCAACCATCAATTCTCAATCATTTAACATCATTTATCAAATATCAGTCATCAGTCAGCTATCATTAATCGTTATTCGTAAATTATTTAACTTCAATCTTCAATCATCAAATATCGGTTATCAGTTATCAAATATCAATAATAAATTTTCAATAATCAATAATCATAAATCATCAGTCATCTGTCAATATTCATCAATGTATTAATGATTGAATATTCAATTATTAATTATCGGTCAAAAATCTGCATTCATTAATCATAAATTGCCAGTAGTCATAAATCTGGTCCTCCTTAAGATTGAGTCCATTTCCATGAATGAAATAAACTGATGCCACCACTTCACGAAGAAAAGCGGGGTACGAGACTAGAAATATCTCGAAGTAGTTAGAGCTCGAATCCTTTATATCCATATAACCTAAGTACGAGTTCTATAAATATACATATCTTTATATCTATACGACTTAAGTGCGGTCTTCCATTACTCTGATCTCCATAATTTTAAATTTATGGGTCTTAAGGCTCCACATGTGATTGTAGTTTTACGTAGGACTTGGTCTTGTGTTTTTAGGTTGGATTGGGTATAGCATCTAAGCTCCGACGGTCTTAGAGAGCGTTTAATAAATATATAGCATCACTTTTTAGTGAGGTCTGATCTTCGTAAGATTGCTTCGATGTCGACTGGACTTTAAGTTTGACTTGAGATATGTTTATTATCTTTCAATGAAGATCCAGATATATTCAAAAAATCTAAACCACAACTATTTAAGTGAACTTCTGAAGAAAAAAAACGTTGCTGGAGTCAGTTAAGCTTGGTGTAGGTGGGTAGGTAGGAGTGCTGTCCTATTATAGTTGACCTTTTTATTTGCTATCACGTTCAAACTTTTCGTTCAAACCATTTTGTTGTTTCGATGAAGCTACTAATATTTGTTATGTTTTTTGTAGACATCCATTCAAGGTTTGATACTTGATGGATTCCCAGTGTTCTGTCTCAGAGAAAGTGGAAAATTGTTTCCTTATTCCCTGTTAGTTCGCAGCTTCGGCCTATGTTATTGTAGGGCATACCCATTTTTGACGCATGTTCTCCAAATGGCCAATGCCCTGCTATGGTAGCAGTTAGCCTGAAGCTACTGTTCCTTGACTTATTTAATAAGTTAGTTCTTTTCATTTCGGCCATATCTGTTTGGTTATTTTGCATTTCGTTGTATTTTTCCATCTGTTGTTTGCTAATTGTTGAAATTGTATATTGCGCTCTCACCTGATCGATCCTAACGAGCTTGGTATTAATTCTGCTTCGGATTCGTTTAGACAAGCTAGTGCTCCCTGTGGCCGGGAACACAGATCAAGTCTAGGTGAAGCTTGTCTTCTAGCGAATTCAGTGCCTTCTTGCAATTTAGGACAATGCTTGAATTAGCCGCTATCCGTGTATATTATGGCTTTATTTATGTAAGTATGTGTAATTGGTCCATTGTCCATTCGGAAAACATGACCTAGCCAGCGTAGCTGTCTTTTTATTCGCTGAACTATGTCAATGTCGTCGTATAACTCGTACAGCTCATCGTTCCATCATCTGCGGTATTCGCCGTTGCCAATGTTCTGAGGACCACAAATCTTGCGCAAAATTTTCCTCTCGAAAACTCCTAGTATCGTCTCATATGATGTTGACTTGTAGAGTTTGATTTTTGTTCGCCGAGAGAAGACTTTACTTTTCAATTGCCTACTCAGTCCAAAGTAGCACCGCTTGGCAAGAGTGATTCTGCGCTGGATTTCGAGGCTGATATTGTTGAAGTTGTTGATACTGGTTCCCAGGTATACGAATTTATCTACGACTTCGAAGTTATGACTTTATGGCTTTATGTATCCCTTCATAGTTATTCGATAGAGCTTCCCAGGCCTTCTCTATGCTCAGTACTTCCGCTTGGAAGATGCTAGCCGAGTTTGGTAAACGGATAGAGAGAGAAAATATACTCATACAACCCCTATAATGCCTATTATAGTGAGAGTAGATCCCGGTATCGGTTGCTTTAGAGATTCTTCATCCTAAGAACGATTATTTTAAGCTTCCGGTAGGTTCCAAAATCATCCTTTTAAGCGTACAACATTTGAACACTTGTTTCCAACTGTCATTTGCATTCATCACTCCAAAAATTTACAGTTTCATGTTCAAAACCCTTCCAAGCGTAGTCTCAGTGCCTACGCGCATGAAAAGATTTACACAAAGATTCAACAAACTGATACTGAACTTTCAGCTCTGCCATAAATGCACTAAAGTATAATTTGACGCATAACAACAACGACAACAATTAAAGCAACAAAAACACAAGTAAGAGCAAGATACAAGCAACTGCAAGTGCAAATAAACTAAGAAACTCAAGAAGACTGGCAGTATTTGTAGAGGCAGAGGGAAAAGCAGGCGTGTGTTGGTGAATTCAAATTTCACAAAATTACTAGTGTCGTTGAGCTGTGGAAATTTTTCGGCAATCAACTTGACATGTGTAATAAGTGTTATATGAGATTGAAGCTCAGATGCTTCTATATATGTACAAATATATACATATGTATATGTTCCGTTATGTGCAAACACTCCCACCATTATTTATGCTTATGTGTACAATTTCATCTACGCTTAAGACATCTGCAATTTTGTAATTTACTTTTGAAATCTTCTGCATATATATTCCTTTTGATCTTCTTAGCCTTGTGCGCCTAAGATGCTGCTACAATTTTATTCTCCATTGCTTTTTTGGAATATGTTTTGGGCAAAAAGGAATATTTGCCAAACTGCTGAACAACAAAAACAACAATAATAATAACAAGTAAGGAAAGGCTAAGTTCGGGTGCATCCGAACATTTTATACTCTCGCAATTTATTGATATATTTTTATTAAGATAACCTACAATTTTACTCAATTTGAAAATCCTATAATTAGGTATATGAGAGCTAGGGGAAGTTATGACCCGATTTTAACCATTTCTGGTACACAGACACACTATTAGTAGAAAAATATTTCGTCTGAATTACATTAAGATACCTGAGAAATTACCATGATGCACTGAATTCTTCATATTCGATATTCTGGGCTTTGAAAAATTTTTCCACAAGTGATACCAAAGATCATATACAGTATTTGTGTAAAGTTTCATCGTAAAGTTTTTCGTGTCATCAATGTGTCAAGAAAATATTATATACCGAATTTAATTTGAATCGGTCGAGTAGGTCCTGAGATATGGTTATTGACCCATAGGTGGGCGATGCCACATCCATTTTTCATTTTGTAAAAAAATCTGTGTGCAGCTTCCTTCTGCCATTTCTCCTGTAAAATTTAGTGTTTCTGACGTTTTCGTTAGTGACATAACCCACTTTTAGTAATTTTCAACCTAACCTTTGTATGGGAGGTGGGCGTGGTTATTATCTGATTTCAACTATTTTCATGGTGTGTGGTGGGATACGTAAGAGAACCGACTGAAGAAAGTTTGTTTTCATTTCATTGGTTTGCGAGAATTAGGGGGCGGGGCCATGCCCACTTCCCCAAAAGAATTAAATCCAAATATGCCCCTTCTTAGTGCGATCTTTTGTTTCAAATTTTATTTCCATAACTTTATTTATGGCTTAGTTATGACACTTTATGTGTTTTTGGTTTTTGCCATTTTGTGGGCGTGGCAGTGGTCCGATTTTGGCCATTTTCGAAAGCAACCTTCTCAGGGTGCCAAGTTTCATTAAAATATTTCAATTTTTACTCAAGTTATCCGTTGCACGGACGGACGGACAGACAGACATTCGGATTTTGACTCATCTCGTCACCCTAATCATTTTGATATATATAACCCTATGTCTAACTTGTTTAGTTTTATGACTTACAAACAACCGTTATGTGAACAAAACTGTAATACTCTCTTAGCAACTTTTGTTGCGAGAGTATAACAAAAACAATAAGTAGCCGTTTGACAACAACAATAGCAACAGTAACAGCATGTATGAACTGTTTCACAATAGCAACAACAATCGCTACTACAACAACAACGAAATAAGCATAAGCAACGCCTCCCAAGGCAAATGTGTGCATATTGTTTGAGCAAATATGAGAAGTTAATGAAAGGCAAATTCACTAGGAACGACAAAAATAGCTGGTAGACACGCACATACTCACTTATAAGCTCATATGCATGCATTATTGTGAGAGTGTGTGTGGGTTTTTAAATGCATTGCATACTTTCAGGCGCTCAAACGCAGTCAAGTGTATATCCGTGTGTGATTTGCTCAATCTCTTTTCTGCACTCGTCTTTTCAGTATCTCTTTGACCCTCCCTCTCTCTCCCACACCCATATAAGCTCTTTCTACCTTCTTCTTGATAAATTGTTAAAATTATTTAATTTATTAGTGCTACTGCCACGTTGTGCTAGTGCACACTTCAGCAAATGTAATTGAGTAGATGTCTTAGAGCTCATACACACACACACACATGCACTTCACTTTTACTCAATATTTTCTACCAAAAATCTTATGAAAATTCTCCACCGTGTTGCTTAACAACGTCCAGCTAACCCCTAAGTGTCCACGTGTCTGCCACTTAAGCATATGCTTTAAGTGTACTTAATGAAAAAGTCTAATTGATTTTGCAACAACAACCACACAATTTTCTTACTATAAAATTTTTACAACAAAAATTATT
Source organism: Zeugodacus cucurbitae (assembly GCF_028554725.1). Classification (NCBI taxonomy): domain Eukaryota; kingdom Metazoa; phylum Arthropoda; class Insecta; order Diptera; family Tephritidae; genus Zeugodacus; species Zeugodacus cucurbitae. The sequence goes on from NC_071670.1 coordinate 5,427,341, forward strand.
TCAAGACTTACTTGCAGTTAGCTTGTGGCATAAGCGCAACGGCACTTCAATCAGTTTATTAATGTCTCACATATGCACTTAAGTATTCATATAAGTATATATCTAAGTATTTTCATATATATGTATCTCCAATAGTGCATCTTTCACTTGCAACACTTGCCACATTTGCTTGCGCTTTTCGCTCAGTCTTTTCTTTGCTACAAAAGCTCGCAAAGCTCGTCCCCGCCCGGAATTGCGCAATTTTCTTACTTAATGAATTACGAACTTAAGTGCATTTAAGTGAATTGCAAATCACTTTTCGACGATTTATGTCTGCTGCATTTAATAAATATGGTTTCTCTGAGATGAATACTTCAAGTGGCAATACATTTAGGAGGCTGTGGATAGGAAAGTTTGAGTAGTATTCAAATTTGATATTGAAGTTCTTGAATAGTGGATGCTTCAAGTGTAATCTTCTTGTTGATAGGTCCTTTAAAAACTTCAGAAAGTTTTGCCGAGTTTATAATAGTGTGTTTTTTGTCTTTTTTTCTTGAAAATGTAAAAAATAATCATTTTCCTTTCTCGAGGGGTTTTTTCTGAAATCTTTCCAAACTTAAGAACGGAGATAACTAACTCCTTCTGTTACTTCGATCCAACCGAATCCCATAATGTCTTTAATTTAACCACCATATAGACCATAGACTCCGTTCGCTTCTGCTTCAAGTAGATAACACGTCTTAAGTATGCCTCTCCGAGCTCGAACTGGCTTAAGATCAGAAATAACCTTTTGGATGTATGCTTCTATTGTCTAAAAGAAGATGTAAGGTTGGAACAGTTAGACCTGTCGGAACTCCGACTATATTAGCAACGATGAAAGAGCTAATCTTTGACTTGATCTGAACATGGCTTTGAAGAAATAGTACTTCTTCAAATATATATAAAATCGTGCCAGGTATTCCAGAAAGGACTTGACGTCAGCCACTCTTATATGCAATTTAGTCCAGAGTTCTTCTCTTGGGGATTTTGAGCTAGCAGTATTACTTTAGAGATGGTGCAAATGCGGGTTTCTCATCCTCGTAGCTTCTAAAGCTTAACTAGCGAATTTACGTTCAGATAAGATCACATTCTTGGCGGCTAGTGGGTGTGGAGTTTCTGATGCCCTAATTGGTCGGGTCTACTCAGTTCTCTATTCAACTTACGACAGTTTTTGAAGAACACCTTTTCGAGCTATTAGAAAGTTAGAATTATTAGATAGATTAGAGTTTCAGATGCCTTTGTATATTATGGCATTTTAGTCTCTCGAATACTTTTATTCCCTTTGGAAGAAAATTATCTCGTTAGCCTCAAAAGCTGCTGAAGGCACTAGAAACCAACCAGAGCTTCTGGTTTTATGGATCGCATAGGGATTGAGGTTCGCAAAACTTATGCTTATGGAAATCGTATGAAAATCATAGTTAAAGGTTTTTTGAGAGAACTTTGTGTTTAAGTACCTTAAAAGCTTCTGAAAGCTCTGTAAAGCATATGAAAACCAACCTTTGTTAAAGGTTTCTAGTTTCATTTAGGGTATATGTACCTCAAAAGCTCCTGAAAATTTTGAGTAGCTAATTAAAACTAAACTTGATTAAAAGTTTTTCAAAAGCTCCCGAAAGCTCAGTAAAACTAAGGAAAACTAACCCTATTTAAAGGTTTTCCAAGTCATTTAATATTTAAGTACCTCAAAAGCTTCTGAAAGCTCGGTAAAGCTTATGACAAACAACAATACTTAGAAGCTTCCTCGGCTGATTACGGTTAAAGCAAAAAGCTCACGAATGTTCACTAAAGCTAATTAAAACTAACCTTGGTTAGACGTTTGTGAGATCATTTAGTCTTAAGATACTTCAAAAGCTCAATAAAGCCTATGAAAAACAACCATACTTAAAGGTTTCTTTGATCGTTCAGTGTTTAAGTACCGCAAAAGCTCTGAAAGTTCTGTAAAGCTAATCAAAATTTTTTAGTTAGATGGTTTTTCGGTCGTTTAGTGTTAAGAGTAGCTCTCGAGCTCCTTACTTTGAATTCTCGTTCTTTGTAGGTAAGGTAACTAACTTTACTGTAACATTTAAACTTTAATTCCGTATTACCCAACACCTTATCGCTGCAGTCATTTGCATATCTTATACGTACGTATATATGTTTGTGTGTAAATAACGCGAGGTTAAATCAATTTAAACTTACTTCAATACGCGATTTTCTTCGCGTTTCCATTTTTAGTTTCGCACTTTTGTGTTGTGTCGCAACGCAATTGTTAAGAAACGAAAGAGGGTGTGGTGGAAAGACGCGTTGCTTGCCATTTGGTATGCAAAGGCAATGAGCATATAAATGCCATGCCGCGCGGCGCTGTCACGTAAGTCACAAGCAAACACACACACAGACACTCTCACACATTCATTGGAGTATTTGCATTCAAGCAGCAATGCAACATATTAATAAAATAGTAATGTGGCACGCACTTTGTGGCATGCATACACGCTTACATGCAGTTTACATACAAACACATGCATATACATATGTACATATATCACATTTATCCAGAGTTATGTGACATAAAACACTGTGTAACACACTCCTGCGCGGACCATTAAAACGCGCGCCACGACTCGCTTTGTTTAAATAATTTTCCGAATATTATTATTGTTGGCGTCGCTTTTGTTGTTGTGGTTATTGCTGTGCTATTGACTATTTTCGCTGCGCTTACCACACTTATGCGGGTGCAGTGTCGTCCACGTGCAGTCCCGCGTTGCGTGTACATAGTAGCGACTGCAGTAGTAGCGGCTTAAATTAAAATGCGCGACATATGAGCGCGCATATTTTACAAACGAATGTGGGTGAATGCACAGCGAGAAGAAGCAGAATAAAATTATATGAAACTAGCTTAAAGAAGTGCTTGTTTTGTGAAGCTAGTGGGCAAATATGAAGTAGCAAAACGCAGTGATACTGTTGAGCAACAAGTATAAGCAGACAAAGTAAAGCAACGAGCCGTTTATAATAATCAAAATTTCGAGATTTTAAAATAAAATTCAATTTTGCGATAACGGGCTAGAATATTTTTTTAAATTTCGAGATTTGGAATTTCGGGATTCCGGAAATTTTCGGGACTGATTATTGTTATTATTATTTTTAAGCAAATATAAAAAAAAATTTGCAATTTTTAGAGAATTGGTTTAATTGGTTACTGTTATTATTATTTTTTCACCAAATTTAGAAAAAATGTTGGATTTTTTTACAGATTTTTTTATAGTTAGTATTTTAAATTTCAGGATTCCGAAAATTTTCGTGACTGTTTGCTGTTATGATTGTTTTTTAACTAAACATTATTATTAATGTAAGGAAAGAAAAATTTTGTTATTGAAAATTTCGGGATTTTTTGGGATTGAGTTTATTTTATTTATTTTTTTTTTTGGAAAATAATGAAATTCAGTTTGAAATTTCTTATTTCATAATAAACTATTTTATTTCGAATAAATTCCATAATATTTAGGAATTTCGGTTTTAATATAGTGCGCGATTTTCTTCTTTCCGAAGCTCAGCTTTCTTCTCTCTAGCTCAAAGTTTGTAGGGCGGAAAAGTTCCCGCGCGCATTTCACATTCAGATAAACGAACACACACTAATGTGCATTTGAGCCAAAATTCACAAACCGCTTTTTTAACTGCAATTTTCTTGCATGTCGTTCACTCTGTTAGAGTCTAAGCTTCGTCTTTTGACTTTGCTCCAGCTAATAATAAAGTTTAAAATGAAATGCCTTTGAGTTGCACAGAAATATTTAATAAAATAGAGTATGTATCAGGCTGATTATCGGCTCTTGTTTGGGACCAGAGTTGCGTGATAAAATCACAGTGTGTCAAAATAAACGTGTTGACTTTGCGTATCGAGAGCAGAAATTCTCGAAAATTATTGGAAACTAACATTAAACTTTGAACAGAAGAGTGGAATATAAAATATTGTTTTGCTTTTGCCTATATGGGTCTTAACTTTTATATATAGTAAAATAAAGCTGAACTTCCATAACTCAAACTTCTATAATTCGAAGATCTGCATAACTCGAACTCTTGAATTGGCAATAGCAGTGAAATATCATACAAATTACCTTCTGTAAATCGGAAGACTCTCTAACTCGAAGTTTTTTGTGGATTATGGTGAATTGAGTTAGGGAAAAATGGATTGATCTCGAAACATTTTAAGTGAGAATTAAACTCTTGGTTTTTCCTTTTTTTTCGAACGTTCGATTTATTGTGTCTGAGGCAGAAACGATCGCTTAGTTTATGGAACCTGATGACCGAAAGAATCCTCTGAGGCGAAGGTTGTCGTGTAGAGGTAGTAGGTACTAGACTAGTGTTTCGAGTTAGGGAAGTTCAACTGTATATCCATCTAAAAATTTATTGATCTCGAGCCCTTTTAAAAGAGAATTAAACTCTTGGTTTTTCGATTTTTCTTTAACGCCCGATATATTGTTCTTCTAGTATGCAAAAGCTTTGTTTAAGCTAAAGCTTACTGGAAATCGCTCAGGGTTTCTATATTGATTCTGCTGAAGCTACAAGCTGAAGCTAGAGCTGAAAACATGTGACCTATAGTTTAAATGAATCTTCAAGAGCTTCTATTTTTCGTAATAATGCAACCCCTGAGGACCTTCCTCTAGGTACTCATCTGCATGTAGGCTTCTGATGGAAAAGTCAGAAATTATTTCGGCGCTTCCTGATTTGAATATTTCTTTAGGTAATTTTCGAGATTTCGGTATAGCGTCATTATGAATATCCATTCCACTTTCTCACAAAATCTTTAATTACATCGCGTATACTTAGAATTCCTACCGCGAGTTCGCGTCTTCCGGTCTCTGAAAGAACGTTGCTCACGTCTGCCGTAGAAGGAAGTCGCTTATTTCGCATGCAAAATGAGCATTTTTGTCCAACCATTGCATTACGCCGCCCTTCCAAGCCCTCCGAAAGGTTTTACACTCCTCAACTCATTATAAATTCGCGATTATAAATATATTCGCAATTTATTTGCATTACGTACAGTTTTTGTGAAAGAATACAAAGAAAGCGTGTTCCTACATTGTTGGACACATGCATGACGCATTTCATGCAATTTCCGTTGCCTACCTCAATGACAAGCTGAGTACACCGGTTGTCATCAGCTTTGACAACTGTATTGTTTATGAAAAGGGTGTCTTTCCATTTAACATATTCAATTGTCCCGTATTTCAATAACTGTCAATGCTTCTGAAATTTCCGCTAGTGTGGCATGCAACATGCACAGGAAATTATTGGCGATTGTCAATATGTTACGTTCAGAGTTTTATGGTGATTGTACTTTACAAAAGGTGGAGAACAAGTGGGTGGACATAACAACAAACATTTGTCCCTTGTCCAAAGTCAAATATTCTTGCGTAATTCTGAATTTCTTATGTAAATTCAATAGAGCTTCACAAAAATTTCGGGATTCCGAAAAATTTCGGAACTGGTGGAGATTTTAAATTTCAAAGTGTGAAAAATCTACCAAATATTTTTAATATTTATGGTTTTTAATTTAAATTTAGTCGTGTATTACTAAAAATTCGAGGTCCCGACAATTTTTGGATTTTTCAAGATTTAATTTTTTACTTTTGTGAAACTCTCTAAAGTCGTTTATTATTAATTCTGAATTTTCTTTATAGATTTAGAATTATTTAAAGGTGGCAACTCTACCCTAAATTTTCTGCACATTCGTTTTTGGAATAAATTTGCCTATAATATTAATTTTTGCCAATTTCTTTTGTAGACTTTAATATTGAATATTTATTTTAGCCGTGAGGTGGCAACCCTATACAAATTTATTTACGGAAACGGATTTTTTTATAACCATCTTTGCCTGTTGTATTTACTTAAAATATGCAAGTAAATTTACTAATTACAATTTTCAAAGAAGGTGGCAACCCTGTGTACATACGTTCTGACTCTATTAAATTTGCGTTAAATTCGACCAAATTGTTTGTTTATTTTATTTTTTTCTTTCATTTAAAATATTTTATGAAAATTTTAAATTGCCAACATTATGCCTGAATTATAAATTTCTCTCTTTTCCTCTTTTCAGTTACATTATGCACACTTTGCGCGCGCAAAGCCTTTAACGAAACGCCTCGAACTCGATTACTCTAAACACGCACTCGGCCCGCTTGAGCGCCAGCGACGCGCCCACAAATGTCTGACGAAGTGCCTTCGGGGCGCTTATCGCAAATCTTCGATTCGCTCACCAATCTACAGCAACAACAAGTGCTACAAGCGCGTCGCCGCTCCGCCTCTTCATCGTCGCCTTCGCCGGCGAATTCTGGTCGCGCCACACCATCCACAACTGCCAGCGCCGGCCAACAACCGTTTGCCTTTCACCACCAGCACTTCAGCAATCATGCGCATGCGTATTATATGCGCGCACAGGATGGCAATGCCTATATGCATACCTTTCCGGCGGCGGCGGCGACGCAAGCGCATCATCATCAACATCACTTGCATCACATGCAATCGGCGCACTATTATGCGCCGCAACAAAACGCACAACAACAACAACAGCAGCAGCTATATTGCGGCGCGCAGCAACAGCAAATGTCGTTGCCACCAATGTATGCCTCACAGTCGTTGAACTCATCGCCGTTGCTCACAAAACGCGCCACCTCCTTCAGCGGTAACATACCCTTAACGCGTCCGCACTGCGAAAATGTTGCCGCTATGCGCATATCGGCGGCCACAACGGGCGCGAGTGGCAATGGCGTCTCGCAATCGACACCGAATAGTCCGCGTTTGATGCCGCGTCGCGTGCAACGGCCACCGCCCATACCGGCAAAGCCAACCGCGGCGTCGCTACAAAGCGCGGGTGGTGGCGCTATGGCTAAGAAGCCCGTCTCAGCTAGTGGCAGTGATGCCTCGGAAAAGTCTGATTCGGGCACGGTGCAGCCGGCTGCCGGTGCGGCGATTAATCCGGGTTTAGCCGCATTAGATACCGATGCGCCTTGGCCACATTTCTCCACACTCACCGAACATTTGGACGTACATCAGGTCAACAACTACGCGCAGCCAGTGCCGGAGGTAAGTTTATTCCATTTTGAATAGTTTTTCTATGTTTAAGACTCTGTTTGGGGGTTCGAAGAATTGGAGGATAATCGACAATTCTTTAGAATAAGTCCTGAACTTAGAAAAGGCCTTACATTTTTCTTATTCGACCCAAAGATTGTGTTGAGGAGCTCAGTTGTCGGACATTTAACTTTCTCACCTATAGAAACTCCATAAAAAATATTAGATGAGACCCTAGCTGGCGTTTAAACTATGTTTTTCAGGTTCGAAGGTATCGGATTTGAAAAATTGTTGTCTGGGTCGGCAAGTTATTTTCGTTTGTATTGAGAAGATCCAAAACTCAGGACCTCAACGATCTGTAATTAACAAAAAGATATCGACTAAAGACTTTTGACTTTGGACAGTAAGTCGGTTTTTTCGAATATCTTTTTGGTTTTCTTATATTTTGGCCTAGAGAATCGGATGTGGACGAGGAAATCCATGAATTCGGATCTGTCGGAAAGATCTGTACTTAAATAAATGAACTGCATGATGACTACTCCCAAGTTTATTCTGTCAATGAAATCAGGACTGACTGGATATTTATTCGACTAGCGACCTAGTCCTAGTTGTATTTGTTCGACCCGTGAGAGGGACGGGGGTCGCGGTGGTATCTATATCCACACTGTGTACATTCATTCGATCAGGGGCTGTGCTCAATACGATGACTGCAGCCAACTCTGTAGCTATGGAACCAGGACGGACCAGAGACTGTAGCTATGGAACAAAGACGAACCGTAATCTATGCGATGACTGCTGTCAAGACTGATTATATGGAATACTCAATACGATGACTGCACCCAAAATGGTAGCTATGTAACAAAGACGGACCGTAATCCAGTTCAAATAATCTATAGTCCTAACAAGTCTACAATCAGTCTTCCTTGTACTTTTACCTGAAGTGCTTCTAGATACTAAAACTGTTTAAACCTTAGGTATTACATATCGGGACGTGTCTATTTTGGTTTCGACTCTAATTAAAATTTAAGAACAGTTTCGTTTTAAGTGACTTTTAAATTTATTTTCAACTCATAAAGGCTTTAAAATCTCACTTTTCAGATTAACTGGCAAGAACGCTGTCTGGAGCTACAACTCGAACTGCATCGTTCCAAGAATCAAGCTGGTCGCATACGTGATATGCTACGTGAAAAGGTGAGTCCAAAAATGTTTTCCCTTTTTTATTTTATTTTTACAAATCTCGCTCATTTGAATATTGTAAATTATATGCCTAAAAGTAGACTAGACACATTTTTCGGCTTAACATGTCTCGGGTGAGGGCCGCTTGTATGCTGTCACGTAGAATGAAAATTAAATGCGCTTTTGGGAATAATTCAAATGTGTTGGGCATGAGTGGCGTGGCACAAGGATCACAGCCGACAGGACATTGAAAAATTAAGAACAAAAAATGTGTGAATGTGAAACGAAAGATTATCCCAGTGGCGACACATAGCCGTCGAAATTAATAGAGCGAAATGAAAAAGAATGTTTGAGAGTTTTGGAACACAGTTTGGCTGTGGTTGAATTTCGAGATTCTTGGTTTGGCTCGACACAGCCGTCTGTTTCCTCTGTGTGTGAGTGTTTTTTGTGCAGTGGCGCTCAAAGGCGCTTCATTTATTATTTTGGTCATTAATTTGGCATACACGTATGATGTGATATATCTGCGTGTGTGTGGGTTTTTGCGTGGCGGCTCATGCGACAGCTGCCAAAATACTTTAATCCTCGTCATAGACACTTACGCACATTCGGCGTCGCCTACACAAGCTCACAAACTCATGCGTAGGCCTCTTAAAGCATATGAGCTCGCTCACTACAGGGCGTCCTGCAAAATAAGTGTAAAGGAAATGCTGTGAACGTAAAAAGAGAAAAAGAGGTTAGAGATATGCATTGGCATTCACTATAAGGCGATGTTATATCCATTCCATAGCTACTTGGTTGATGGTTTCTCCCGTTTGTGGTCGTATCTGGAAGCATCGCTCTCGGCCTGAAGCTTTCACGGAGCTGTGAAAGCCCCGATTCGAGCTTAGTCCCCTTGAATTGTTACTTCTGATGGGTTATTGACACCCAATAAGTGAAACCGTTATCGCAAAGTAATGTGGGTTCTTCCTTAAAGCTTTCACGAAGCTTTGTATGCTCTAATTTGACTTTTGTTCTCTTGAATTGTTCCTTGAAATAGATTATTGAGAGTTAACAAGCAAAAAATAACCCATTCTTGCGAAGGAACGTGTTTTCTTTCTTGTCCCGAAGCTTTCATGACGCTTTCAGGAGCTTTGAAAGCTCAAACTTGAGTTTAGTTCGCTTGATACAGTGTACTGGTGCTTAAGGTCTCTTAAGAAATGTCAATGAGGTTAAGCGAGATATATCTGTTTAGAGTACCTACGGTATTTTAAAATTTTGAAGGAAGTGAAACTTTGAGCATTAGTCTTTAATAGATTGCCGATTTCTATGATTGTTATTGAAACCCTCGAACACGTTTTTTAATAAAACCATCATTATTTTCCACAACCTTAATTTCCTTTCTTCTAATCAAAAACTTTTAATTGCATTTCTCCAACCATAATTTCAACCACAACAAGTCATATTTCCGCACCTCATTTCCCAACATCCTTAGGAACCCTTTGGTCCTGCCGCATTTACACGCACTTAGTGTCAAAAATTCTTACGTTTTGCGCATATTAATTTTCCACAAAATAATTTAACCCCTATAAAACTGTCAGTAAATCAGTTAGCGCAGTAAGCGCAACCCCAATTTTGTTCAATACTTTTTTTTGAGGTACAGAGTTGACGCATTTTCAATTGCTTAGACATGGTTAAGCCTTTTTTAATAAGTAAATTTCATTACAAAACATGCCTAACAAATATTTGAAGATGAAAATAATCAATTAAACCATCCACGCGTCTGGCTTAATGAATGCTAATGAGTGTGAAAATAAGGTTGACTTAGAAGGCGTACCGATTTTGGGGAATTCTTTAAGTGTTGTATGAGTAATTATGTATGAGTGCTGTCGGAATTGTAGATGTTTCCATCCTTACAGTACATTTTTATACGACGCAAAGTTCAGAAAGAGTTGCTCTCTTAATCTCAAAACAAAATATCGAGAAAACTCGAAAATTTTCAAACCCTGCATATCCAATACCTTTCATACAAATTACTATAACAAACTCAATTTTTGGAATAACTTTTAGAAATCTTCAGTGCTGGAAAGCTTATCGCCTGTAGTTTTTTATACTTTTAATTTTAGCATTTGTTCCCATTCAAGAAAGTGGTCAAAATTTGCTGTGGTATGGAAATTAAAGTATTTCACTCGCTGCGCTTCGTTGGCCATAACTCTCTGAAAACTAAAGCTACGTGATTGAAACTAGCAGCAAATGGTAGCTGATACCATCTACAATAGAAATAAACCCTTTCTTAATTGTACTGAATTTTTTGAAACATTTTCAAGATTTTATAAAATAAATTTGAAACCTTTGAGTGTGATCTCACTTGACATCTAGATTGACCTTACTTAAACCCCTCCCTAATCCCACAATGAACTTGATCCCTAATCTGACTTCACTTAACCTTCTGAAACCTCCTGACATATCTAAACAGTTCACGTGATCCCAATTTCCTCACTTTGCTTCGCGAGACTTTTCAAAGTCCAACAAAACTTTATCTAATTTAAAAACAATCCTTAAAACAAACAAATTTAAATTTATAAACAAACCTGATTTCATGCGACTTCTCAAAATGTAAACAAAACCAAACTCACGTGATCCCCAAACCTAACCACACGTGACGTCTCGAACTGTAAACAAACCCCTGTCAAAGGTCATTGACCTCAACACAAAACGTAAATAAACCTCTGTCAAAGTTCATTGACCTTACCCCAAAATGTAAACAAACCCCTGTCAAAGTTCATTGACCTCACCCCAAAATGTAAACAAACCTGAGGTCATTGACCTTTGGTCGGGTTTGTTTACATTTTGGGAGATCACGTGATGTCAGGTTTGTTTACATTTTGCGTGGTCGCGTGATGTAAGGTTTGTTTACATTTTGGTTGATCCTTGATGTTAGGTTTGTTTACATTTTGGAGGGTCACGTGATGTCAGGTTTGTTTACATTTTGGGGGATCACGTGCTATCAGGTTTGTTTACATTTTGGAGGGTCACGTTATGTCAGGTTTGTTTACATATTGGTTTGTCACTTTAGATGTCAGCTGAGGTCAAGCACGATTATTTATAATTTTTAAGAGCTGTAGTAGGAAGAAAGTTGGTCTTTGTACCAATTAAATTTCAAAAAAGACATATTTTAGAATTTTTCGGAAATTTTTTAAATTGTTGAAATTTTTTCAAAAATTTAGTTAAATTAAAATTTCCTTTAGTTCTATAGTAAATTCTATCAGCTCTCATTTGCTCCCAGTTTCAGTGGCGTAGGCTTAATTTCTATAGAGTTATAGTCATCCAAGCGCTGAGACGGAATTTATGTAATATTCATACTGCTGCAATTTTCACCACTTTCTTAGATGGGAACAAATGTTTAAATTAAAAGTAATAAAAACTACAAGCGATAAGCTTTCCAACAATCCTAATTTCAAAACGTTTTTCGAAGAATTTAGTATAATATTGCCATTTGTATGGAAGGTATTGATTAGGCAGGATTTTACAATTTTCGAATTTTCTCGAAATTTTGATTTGCAAACGGAAATGAACATTTTAAGTAAGACTTTGTTGAAGGATAAATTTTGTATTGGTGACGTTAAAGACCGCAGGAGATTGATTCATTGGATTTAATATTGGCGATCATAGGATTCCGTGGAAGAAGTAATGTTTTTTGATATGTCTGTAGGAATTAGGCTGATCTTAGGCTAGACGAGTGTGAATACATCGCTTCTTTTTGACTACTTTTTTAATATTATCTACTTCCAATTAATTATTTCGTGTCTGTTGTTGGCAGCTTTAATGAAGTCAGAATAGTTTTTCTTAGTTTCAAACTCGACTCATTTAATGTCTGCGCCGATCTTTGTATGGTAACGCTCACAGAACCCGTTTTACCCTTCCTTAACAAAGAACTAAAATTCTATAATTCACAATTTCCTCGCATTTAAGCATGTGTTGCCAAATTTTTATTGCCATTAAAATTTTATTGTCAGTTTGCGATTTTCTTTGGTTTTCATACGAACTAGGCAACCTTCTGTTGTGGTATTTGTGCGCATTTTTTTCTTTAAGGGCAGTAAACTTGTATTTTATTACCTTACAAGAATGTTGCAATATGTTTGGCCATAATTTTGTTGCGAAATACCGTTATGCAGTTAACTGTTGTTTCGTTTTTTTCAACCATTTTACTTTTCGGTGGTCAAGTCGCCTAAAATGCTGCAACACATAACTGGCGAAGTTTGTAATTCGCAGTTTTTTGTAGCAAATTTGTTTGTTGTTGTATTTGTTTGACAAAATTTTAGTTTTTGTGATATTCGGTGGCCAAAAAACTATTGTAGTGTAATATCTTTTGTTGAAAAATATAATTGGTTAAATGAAGGTCAGCTACAAGTTCATAAACTAATTTTTTCTTGGCTTCGCGTAGTGGTTATTTTTCTCTTATTAAATTCTGGCTCCCGCTAATATTTATATTTCGCACCTCCCCTTGCCACTATTGTTTCCACTCAAATCATGACCTTACTTACCACCATATCTACCTCTCTTGCTGCTTGTCACCACGCACCTTTCCTCCCTTTCTACTCTCTGTCCACTTCACCTTCTCGCCATCACTACATTTGTTATTAGTTAGTCGGGCATCTTGCCAATTGTCCTTTTTGCATTGTTTGACATTTTACTGCATATTTTCAGGCGCAACATTGTTGCCCCAAATCGTTTTAGTTTTGCCCGTTTTATACCGTGGTACTTTGTTTATTCGTATGCATTTTCACTTTTATTATTATTGTGTTTGTATTGTTATTGTTTTTATTGTTGCTGTTGTTGTAACACAACTATTTATTGCCACACAAATTGCTTGCAACGTGAGCATGAAATATTGGCTTGTTTTGCGGTTAAGTTCTACCGTTATTGATGCGGGATTTTAGCGAAGATTTAACAGTTTTTATTTGCTTTGTGTTTTGATGAAATATTTGAACGAAATTTATGCACTTGGCGCGTGTATTTATGGTTAGAATTTGAATTTATTTACTTGAAGCCACAGTGATGATTGGATTTTACTTTAGTTTTTTGGTCCTCAGCAAGCATTTCTTCTACTCTGAGCGCTTAAAATATCTGAAGTGACTTCATTATTTTACAATTATTTTCATTCTGATAACTATTTATGTCCGGGAAGGTCTTCTGCTCTAAAGCTGGAACTCATGAAGAGACTATTCAGGCCTTTATAGTTGCAGATTTTTTTCAGTTAAAGTGAATTGTGACTTTATAAATGTTTTTAATAGACTCTAGTCTTTAATTTAAAATTAGAAGATTCAGCTTTTCAAAGTATAACCACGAATCTTCCGAAAGAACACGTTTAAAATACTTAAGAAATTATATTAACAGGTTGAGAAGTTTAGATCACATCTGATTCAATGAGTGAAATATGTAGATAGAGCCTTAAAGTCAAAAGATAATTAAGCTGTAATCGATTGTTATCAACCAGAATTAATCCGAATGTTGATTCCACATATTAAGTTTTAATAAACCAGTGGAGAATATAATAAATGTTGTCAATGAACGAAAAAGAACGAAAAAATGGTATATCACATAAATTTATGTAGTAATGGAAGTAATATGACTGGTTTTAAGATACTCATATCTTGGTTGAGTGTATGGAAACCACTCAGTTCAAATCTAGGCAGCGGTAATGGTCGAAATCAGAGTAGAAGTCAGTCCACTTCTGTAATAATAAAAGCCGTCCATCTTCTAAGGCTCTCAACTGAATGTGTCGTGTTGAGAATATTTCTGTGAAGGCCTATATTGAAACTTAACTGTCTTAAACGCGTTAAATAGTACCGTTGTATTTTCTGAGGATAATCTTAGGTATACCGTGAGATCTAGAGTTACATAGGTTTTGCTAAACTATCTTAATGTGACCGTGTTGACATGTATAAACATAATTTCCAATAGCTTTGCAATTAGCTCAAAACCTAGAGGTTTCTTTGGAGAGGATGAATATGAGAATTACTACTGAAGTACCTAGGGTATTGAGCTTTCAAGTCTGTGATCGCTATAGTCGAATCTATCTACCAATGAGCACCAATATAGTAAAGAGTATGATCACAAATCGTAATATCGTCAAATATATCTCTAAAATCGGTATATTGTACATAGGTCATTGAAAATCAGAAATTATTGCCGAATGTCTCTTCGCATTACTGAATTCCATAACAAATTGTTAACAATATTTTTTACAATTCTCTAAATTCCTTCAATTGTGCTATATAAACAACATTTTGCCCACAAAACTATGCAACTAATTTTATGTTATTTCCCACCCCGTATTCATTGCTTACTTAACTTGTACTAACTTAAGCAGAAATGTTCAGAAATTTCCCAATTGCCAACAAATGCGTTATTTACATTCAAATTTAATTGTTTTAGGAATTGCAAAACTGAAATTTCATTTCCATAAAAGTTTTCCGCGCATTCAGACAGTTCAAAACGAAAATCCACTCATAGTTTGCATACTTTTAAGCTGTTAACGAATTCCACTTGCAGTTTGCATACTTATGGGCTGTTCATAAATTCATTTCCATTTTCATTCGGTATGCAAGTGAGAACCAACGAAAAAAAATATATATATTGGAAAATAGTATGGTAATAAATCAAACCGGTGTTGCATACTTTTGGGCGCATATAGCATATACTAGTAAATTTTTAAAAGCCAAAGCAGCGGAGGTAAAGGAAATTGCGTTCTTTTTAACGTACTTTTTACATTTTTGTATGGGAAGAGTTATATTAAAAAAAAAAAATTATGAAAAAATATTTTTACATTTTTTGTGAAAAATATTTTGAAAAAATTTTTATAAAAAATATTTTTTTAAATTTATTTTTGTACCAGAAAATTTCTTTTTACCATTTTGCTCAACAACTTTATCACGCATTTGTCGCGCTTCCGTACCTTCATTTCCGCTGTTGAAACGCGAATTTATTATTTAATGTCATTGTTGTTGGTTTACTTTTTCTGTTTTAATTATTTATTTTTATATTCTTGTTTGTACTGGTTATAATGCTTATGATTGCATAAATGTTGAATGGCAAACTGTCACTGTTTAACATGATTTTAGTGTCGAAAGTAACGAGTAATGTCATCGATGACTTCTGACACAGATGAAAGCTGCGAAAAATTATTTGTTTTGGAGTTTATATAGTATTTTGTCATCCAATGAATAAAAATTTTCAAATTAGAAATATTTTTTTTAATATTGAAAACCGGTTACTGAGTAACCGTTTAAATTTTTTAATAATAATTTTACTAAAAATTATTAAATGGGTTTTAAGCATTCAATATGCAGAAATTAAATTATATTTAATCGGTATTGGTATATGGTTATTTGGTAACCACTAATTCTCTTTTTGTTTTAAATTGGTAATTCTGAATATTATATAGATAGAATTGGACAAGTTAAAAAAATTGCGGAAGTAAATACAATTCGGTAATTACCATATAATCACAAAAAAAACCGGTTACTCAACTGTATGAGTACCTTGTTATTTCGTATACATGTAATAAAGATCGGTTGCATAACTCTTTTAACATTCATTATTTAATTTTAGAATGTTTGGAAAATTTTAGTGAAAATTGTTTAATCTGTCTTAGCAAAAAAACCGGTTACTTTTTACTGAGATACAATTTTAATAGTATTTGTATTAAAAATTAATCAATAGTAGATAAAATAATTATTTAATAGGAGGGGAAATATTTCAGAACACCGTAGTTAAATACTAAAGTCAGGACCTTATAATGTAAAAACCGATTACTTTGATAACCTCTTATATCACAGTAAAATTCAAAAATTTATTTACATAACCAAGATGTATAAAAAAATAATTATTGCTATCTTTTGCTGAACCTGAAGCAGTTAATTAGAAAAAAACGGGTAATCGGTAACCAATATCATATTTGAACTATTTTGGAACCGGTTACTTGGTATTCAAATTCGAATATAACTCATGTTATCAAAATGGTTTTCATAAATGTGTTTAAAAGCATAAAAATATATAATCGATACCATGCAACCGGTTACCCGGTACCCATTTCACCATTAATCATATATTTTTTACAACACTACTCGTACGAAATTTCAATTTTAAACTTCCAGCGCATACATATTCATACATACAGTCTCCCTCGCATGCACTCACACTCTATACAACACTCAACGCCTATGCATATGCAACAGTTGCCAGCGTATTCATATTTTCAACCCGGCATACACGCATAACACTCACATATAAGTAGTTACATTGTGGATGTAGAATATTTGCTTCGTGTTTATCATGACTTGTTCTATTTAAATAGACACAATGAATGGCGTACAAGTCATTGCGCCTCGATGTAGGCAATGCATTATATTGAGATGAGCATTAAAGTTGGGTGCTGGCGGGTAAGCGAAGTGCTGTGTGTAAATAAAGTGAATCTATATGGGAAGTGTGTTAGTATTTGCATGGCTTTGTTTCAATATGCTATGTTTAACTGACACATACATATGTGTGTGTGTGTGAATTTGCGCCTAGTTGTATGCTTCAATAGTATCAACTTGCAGCAAACGGGCATCCTGCGAGTGACAGTTACACAGAAGGATACGCGTAAGCGATCGAATGCAGTGAAATGCAGGCAGCGGGAAGTCAGTGTGTTAGCAAAGTGAAGAGGGAGCATGCAAAAAAGGCGTTTGTATGAAATATCACATATTTTTCCTATGCATTCAAACTGCTGTAAATCGTGTAACACAGTTGCTATAAATATATGTATATGCTTGCATAAAAATTGCCATATTTCACCTACATATGTCATACGTGATAATAGTAGCTACCGGCTGCTGTGCTGCTGCTGCTTTATCATTGCCTGCATGTAGGCGTTGCACTTTATGTTAACTTCAATGCGCTACATTTCTCTAATTCACCATTTTTGTAACTGAAAAATTAAAGTTTCTGCAGTGCATAGCAGGAAGTTACTGCTGGAGTGTGTCTATTTGTAGAGTTGAAGTGCATTAACCGACTTTTAGGCGCTGAAGTATGCATGCTTGATTTTTTTTAAGCTTAATAAGCAACTAAGGGTGGTAATAGCGTGAATATTTTGTTTTTTTTTCTTATTTAAATTATAAAAATTCAGTTATTTTGCCAGTTCATTTTAGATGTTTAGTATACCTCTAGGCGTCATTTTTTTTATTTAGTTAATATTTCAATTTGATGATTTAGAACAAGAAAATATTGTTTCTTTCACTAATATTTTACTGAATTAGGCAAATATTTTAGAAAAAATAACTAATTTTTGTACAGCTCAAACAAGCTCAATATACTTTTAGGCGTACATATGTATTATTACCATAAAAACGTTTATATAATTTTAATCCAGCTGAATAAAGTGTAGGCTCATGCACTTTACTATATAGAGTAGTTTTTTCTTTACTGCTGACATTTTATTCATTTGATATTTTAACATAATTTTAGGCGCAGAATTAAAAATGATGCTGAAAAGCGTTTTAAAGTCAATTTTACAATTCCTTGAACAGTTTTTAATATGTGTACGTTAGGTGATAGCTCTTATTATGGTTTTAGCTTTTTCATTTACTTGGAGTTTAACATAATTTCAGGTGCTTTTAAAGAGGTGCTTTTACAAATAACAATCTCTGTGACTTATTTTTAATATATATTAGCTCTATAGAACTGGTTGTTTTATTCTTAATAAGTTTCAGTTGCATTTTCAATACTATTGCTGAGCTTTAACATTTCCAAAGTATAGTTTTAGGCGCGTGATTTTAAATTTTACTAATATATTATAAATTTAATGCTGATCACTCACAAATATATTTGTATTTACAAAAAAATATATGCTGTATGTTTATATGTTAATTTTTAGCATACTTTTGGGGGTCTAAAATTTTTTATAAGCAATGTATATACATTTTTCATAAATTTCTCTATAAAAAAGCAATTTGATGCTTTTTTTAACGGATTCTGTGGCTTTACCGATGACTTTAAAGCATTAAGAGCATTCTCATAACATACTTTTAGGCGCATAATGAAAACTTTACGGTTTCAATATATATATCACTTATTTTCCAAGCATTGAGTGCTAAAAAACATTTGTACGCCAGTTTGAACTCATTTTACTCAGCTTCAACGACTTACAGCTCACATACTTTTAGGCGCTTTATGAAGCTTAAAGTATTTCAATGCATAACACGAGTTCCAAAGTATATTTAAATAGTTTTGCTTTGCATAAGCAAATGCTTGCATAAATATGCTTTCATTTTGACTTTCTATGAACCCCATTTCCCCCGCCAAACCACAATCCCACCTCACACACAATACCGGCCCCTTGGGAACTCTTTTATGAGCGCACAGCGTCAAACCCGTACGCATTACCAACAACAATTTGGTCGCAACCATTACCACCAACACATTCATACTTGAAGTCGCTTTAATTATTGTGGAGTGTTTGTTGATGGACACACTAAATGATCGGCAATTGCGTATACGCAATGTCACACACAATACATACCTACAAATAACTTATGCTGTTGTGTTGTTATTGTTGCTGCCGGGTGGTGAATGCTGGCAAATGTGTTTTATTATTCCCTCAGTGGCGCGCACAACTAATGCGTCGGACAACTGACTGACGAATGAATGCGTATTAATGAGTGAGCGCCGCACATACATACGAACACACAAATAAGTAATGTATGTGTATGTGTGTGTGTAGGCATATATTAACGCATACATATATGTTTATTTAACAGCATTAATAGTGAAAATGAGTTAATAAGTAGGCCAGCGGTAGACAAAGCGATGCTTGTATAATATACATATATGTACAGATGTGTGATTGCATACTTTCGGGCGCACTAATTACGCACAAATACATTTGCAGTAATGTTGAATACATATGAATTTCATCAAACATACATATGGCTTTATTTATATAAGAGTAACTAATATTATCATAACACACACTTACACATACAAATATACATATACTATGCTTCTGTCACTGCGCTATTTTCGTTAAATAAGTAACAGCAATGAGCAAATGTTTAACATCAAAAAATAATTAACATCATATAGAGTGGAGAGAGAGTAGCAGCATAAAAGTGCCAAAAAGCTTTCAGCGTATATATGTATGATTGTATGTTTTGGCATTTGTTGGCTTCCGCATGAGTTATAATTACGTAAGTGAATTGCTATGCCGCAAATATGTAGACATAAAGCAGCTGAGATGTCAATTCTACCGTAAACATGATTTAATGTAGGCTTTTCGCGCCAAAATCGACAGAATTGCCTAAAAGTAGGCTTTAAATTTCAACATATATTTTTAAAAATCAGTCTTGAAAACAAATAATAAGCTCGAAATTGTTTATTTAGCTTAATTTGGTGCAAAATTTAAAAAATACCGATTTTTTGAGTTAAACCCTGTTAAATTACCTAAAAGTATGTTTTAATTTTATGCGAAAATTGTTCAATAATAGTTGGGGAGTGGCAAAAAGGGATTTACTTCATTAGAATTGTTTATTTAAGCGCAAATATGTGAACTGCAGGCTTTAAGGCAGGCTTTTCACGCTAATACTTGCTAAATTACCCAAAAGCATGCTTTAATTTTAAGCGAAAATTGTTCAAAAATGATTGGGAAACCCTCAAACTTGGCTTACATTTGCCAAAATAATGTGTTTGAGCGTAAATATGAGACCAGTTGGCTTTAAAGCAGGCTTTTCACTTCACTTTTTCTAAATTACCTAAATGTATGCTTAAAATTTTGTACGAACAAAATTTAATTACGATATTGAAACTTCAAGCTGAATTAATGCGGTCGAGACTGTATATTTAAAAGCAAATATATATATTTTTTAAAACTGCTGCTTTATAGAGCCTTGCACCGAGAGCCTATGGGTAGGCAACAGTTACAATTTGAAAATTTTGGTTAAATTTAATTAAATATTTAATTATTCGGCTTAATATACCCAAAATTGTATCATTTGTGTATTATAAAAATTCTGAACGCCTGCGAGTATACTACATTTTATTAAATTTCATTACAATATGAAAAATTTGGCCCAATTTTACTTTAATTTTTAAGTATTAGACTTAATATAAACAAAATCAATTATTTTTTTTCATAAAAAACAAAAAAACACCTATGAGTATGCAGCAGTTTAAAAATTTTAGTAGTAATATGGAAAATTTTGATTAATATTACTTAAATATTTTTAATAATATTACTTAAATATTTAATTGTTGTGTTTAATATAGGCAAAATTAATTGATTTGTGTATAATAAAAATTTAAAGCGCCTGTAGGTATGCAACATTTCATAAATTTTAATTATAATTTGCACTTTTTTAATAAATATACTTAATATAAAAATTGAATGACATACATATTCATTTATGCATAATGAAATACCAAAACGCCTGTAAGTAGGCAAGGGAAATTTTGTTGGTAATTGCTTATTGCAAAACTAAATATTTTTAAGTTTAATTTGTTTATATAATGTTTTTTTTATACTGTCTAGAATATTAGTTAATTTAATGCCAATAAAATCCAACTATGACCTTCAGCGCTTAAAAGTTGGTTTTGATATTTGTATTAAAGCAGTTGTTTTTTATATTCTTTCTCGTTTCTTGGTATCCTTTTCTCAAATAATGCCGGAAAGTTCACTTATTAAACATATGTATCAGAAGTTTTAATAAAAAAAAAAAAAAAAATTATTAAAAATTTTAAAGATTGTTTTTAAAAAAATTTGATTTTCTTTAAAATCTTAAGCCATTAAAATTGTCTTACTTAATACTCTTTTATATAAGTTATCGCGATTTACTGAAAAATACATCAATGTTTAAAATTCAGTAAAATTTGTTGCATACCAACAGGCGTTTGCCATTGATTAAACAATTTTGTGCATTTATTAAATCATAATTGATATATTTTAACGTATATTTTTGATAAGAGGCCCTTTTTGCTGAAAACTAGATAATCATAGCATATTAATAGGCTCTCAAATATATTAAAACTACTATTCTTACTTGAAAAGTACGAATTTCGAATGAAAAATTTATGCTCTCAAACCTTTCCAAATTTCTTTGTATTTCCCAAAAAACATCACTTCTCCAGTTTTTTTATTTCCTGTTGGCAACCTCCCACCACGCATTGTTGCACACAATTTCATCAGCAACATTATGTGCCACATTTTTTTCGCACACAAGCACCCACATTAGTAACATAGCACAGCTTTTTGTATAAATTTCTATTATATGCCGCTCTCCATTGACTAGCCACAATTGTTGCGAAAAAGTGGCAACTCACTTTCCGAATGAAAACCGCAAACTGAAAAGTCTTGCTTTTTACCACAATTTAATATATATAAAAATAGGCAGCCATTCGACAGCCAGTCAATGCACTCTGCGGCGGCGGGTGCAGACGCGCAGGACCTACTTTCCTAAAACGAAAAATGCCACAAAAGTATTCAAGCGTCACAATTGCCCGCCACACTTTCCCCCACTCACGGAAATCTGTGAGGAAATGAGCGCACTCTTCCTCTATCGCCTGACTGCCCGCCTGTCAAATACATTGAGGAAGTAATTTCTGTGGTATGTCACCGCAAAATTTGTTTACTAAAAATATTTACGTTCGCTGCTTGATGATGTATTCGTTTAAACCACTTGAAATATATTTCGACCACAAAATAACTTATTGTCATTTTGTGCTGATGAAGGAAGTTATGCTGGTTGGCTGGCTGACTGGCTGACTTTTTGTGACTTGATTTTCGTTGTATGCCTGCCTGTTTTTTGATGGCTGGCATTGTTGTTTTGCATGTTATTATGCCGGTGCTCTGGTGCTGGCAGCATTTTTTTATGGTTTATGATGGGACCCTTCGACAAAGTGGCAGTCATTTGCAGTTTTAATACAGCAAATAGTTTAACATTTGCGGTTTGGAGTGTTGGCTTGTGGAGGGGTAGTAAGCGAAGTTGCTAAAATGCAATTTCCTGCCTAAAGTATACTGCTAGGCGTTTAAGTAATATATTTTACAGAAAACACTTCCTGCTGTGCATATTGCATAGAAAATCTACGAAAATATGCTTAAAGAATGCTGAAGAGATAAAAATCATAAAAATATAGCATACCTTTAGGGGTTTTATATGATTATTTCCATATTTTGCACTATAAAACTTGCATTATTAGGAAATACTATTAAACTATGTTTTCTAGCGACGATTTGTGATATTGTTTGTTAAATAAATATATAAAGTTTTATATTTTTGCACAGTAAAATTATTTTAAAAATAATTAAAGCATACTTTTAGTTGCATACTAGCGAAAGTTAACTAAAATTACGTATTCACTACTGTCACATTGTTTTTTGACACCTAATTTGTTTTTCTTTTCATATTAAAGATATATATATATTTGTAAGGCATACTTTTAGGCGCTAAAATTTACGAAACACCGTTTTTGGGATAAAATAAGGTTACTTATTTTTTACTAAGGCAATGTAATAAGTGAGAAGTTAATTTTGAAGCACAAGTATTGAAAATAAAGCATACTTTTAGGCGTTCTACAAATGTATTTTTATTTTTTATCTTTTTAATATGGCATAATTATTAAAATTATATTATTTTGAAACATTATGCACGTCTTTATGAAGATCTGAGAAATTTTTGTGATATAACGCCTGACATTTTTTAATTCCTTTTCGATTTTGTTAAATTTTGGTATTTATAATTTCATAATTGGAGTTAAAAATATTGATTTAAATTCCTTTTTATTAAAAATTTATGTTTTTTATTTGTTTAAACATATTTCCTTTGCTAATGAGCCTGTATTTAGACTAAATTTTTCACAATTTTGGCCTAAATTTATGCTACAAAAAATAGCGATTGTATTTGGAGTCTGAACATTAGAGTGAGCTAGACAGCGAATATATTTTTCACTTCTTTTTAACATTTTTAACAATTGCCCACCCAGACACTGACACCAACGTCCAATTATGTGGAGTAATCGTGCATACAGCGTCGATTTCCTTTAAACCTACTACATTTTACAACAATTCACATTTTGTTATGTCTCCTACTCTATTCTTACACTCTTCGTTTTACACCTTCATCAACGTATCGCTGGCTGCCCGCCCGCAAAACAACATCATCAAAATTCCACGCTGACATGCCTTAAGCAAATGTCAAAATTTTTGGATTCCACACACAGACCCTCACAAGCAAGGAAACATTTTCACTGCGTTGAATTGTGAATGCTGTGGCGTAGACAATTTTCTAGCTACCATAAAAATATTTCGGTGTACACATGTGTTTATATGCAAGTGCGCGCACAAAAGTAGGCAATGCGGAAGTGAAAGGCAATCTGCGGTTGGCACTTTCACTTGGCATACACAGTTATATCTATTTGCATGTATGTGTGTTACGTTGTTATGCGCCCGAATGTATGCAAACATATTTTCTGTGTCAAAATGTGCTCATAACAGCGCATTGACAGCCGGTACAAGCCCATGCCATCCGTCCACCCCTCACACACTTTACTTGCACTCCAACTCATTGCTTTCTTCAGCTGCCTGCTTCTGTACTACCAGCTATCAGTGCTAACGCACTCAACTTGCTAGTTTCGTGCTTCCTTTTTTTAAGTTCCACTCCACTTTACTTCCTTATTTTCTCCTTGTACGTGGGGTAAATAACCCTTTTCATTTTTGATAGCCTCTTTACTTGGTTGCCACTTCATCATTTAGTCGTCCTTTTTTTTTGAAGGTGAATCTTATAATAATGTATGAAATATGTTTACGAAATGTATTGCATACTTTAAGGCGCTTTAGTGTGTGGTTGGCACTAGAATTCGTGATTACCCCACACTCGTGTTGCTGTTTAGTTAAATTTATTTTTTACATTTAAATATTTCTTTCCGTTGTTTAAGTGTATTTTACTCTGACTTTCCTCAGTATTCCTGAGTACTGAGAGTTAGGCATGGTCTATATTTAATCGTTTGCGTGCTTCTAGCAGGTGTTGTTTTTTCTCTCCTTTCTTTCGAAATACCGAAGATGGTGGACCCAGTTGAGGTTAGGAGGTCCATATCTTCAGCCATTCTCATGCAGTCATTTCCAAGTCTTATTATGATCCCTAGAGCTCTTCTCAGCACCCACGTTACAATTTTGTCTCTGCCGCCGAATCTGCTCTTTCTCTTTTGCATTGCATGAGTTGTCTTTCCTCACCTTGCATCATTCAATTGATAAACCTAGTAAGTTGGATCCATAGCCATCCACATTACCTCCTTAATTCAACTAATTCGTATTATCTATCTTCCTTTTTTCGTTTTCTAGATGAGCTTTACTTCTCGAAGTGTCGCAGCGTCAGAACTGACTTTTTTCAGTCGAGCTCGCTAACTTAAAAAAGTCTTTTCTCAGAATCATTCATTCATGAATCTGAATCTTTTTCATTTCTCTATCTGTCCGAGTATCAATAGTTGAATCAACATTCCTTACTTTCTGATTTCAGAACCCCTTCCAAGCTTTTTCAACATAAAGCCATTTCTCATCCTTAGTCAGATGAGATCTTTGACATCAGGTCTTCATCTCTTACCAACTTTAAGTCAGATGATTTCGAGTACCCGGAGTCCAAAAAGTCTTTCTGACATCTTGTTCTTAGTTCGTATAGTTTTATATGCATCTTTCTTATGATCCCTAAATTCGTTGGGAATCCTTTGTCTCCTTAGTAACTGAGTACCGCAAAGTGTTGTTTCAACCTTGAGTCGTTCCCTTTCCATTGTGGTATCTGAGAACCACAGTTTTTGTAGTCCAAATTCGAGTTCGTCAATGTGTTTATCCATCCGGGGTACTATACCAGCATTCTTCTTTGTGAAAGCTTATATAGTCTACCAAAAGTTCGTTGCTTTAGTTCATCTCTATATCGTACTCTCCTCAACTGACCCCACATAGATCTTTTTGAACCCTGTATGTCTCTGATCTTGTATTTGCAGTCTTTATTACTTTGATTCGTTTATTTTTACGCGGATCCATCATTATCAAAATATCTCCTTCTTAATATTAAAACTTAAACGGATATTATCCGAAATCCTACTCAGTTTGAGTATTCGTATTCATTCTTAAGTTCTTTTGTTCATCTTTTTAAGGCCGAGTAAAGTCATTGTATCTGCATTGTAACCTTTATTACGTCAGATTGGGTCATAAACTCATCCAATATTGGACAGAATTGTCCGAAAACACCACTATGAACTCTGAATATGTGAACTACTTCTTTGATTTTCAAATTTCTCATCCGATAATAGGTGTAGAATAAAATATAGTTCCACAAATGAAGAGTTTTACGACTATTGAGCGATCTCTTGTCTATAAGAAGGTTCTTAATGTCTCTAAAATATTTGGATCTTTGCGGATTTGATGCATTCTTAATCTGTCTTAATAATAACTATTCATTACATCTTAATAAAACTCTCCAATACGACTACAACAAAGAAACTCATAATGATATGTGCAAAAATATAGCTAAGAATCCTAAAGCCAACCGCAGCCAACTTAGCTACACTTTAAGCGGATTTAATACATTTAATCCTTTTATGTGTGGAACTTTCTTACCGTGTTATGTTATGCGTGGTCAGCGTGACTATGTGTCTGTGTACACATAACCTCTAAGTACTTGAGTCTTAGCACTTGTATGTTCATATAGTATTTGCCACTCATCATTCCCCACTCCCACTCTCTCTCTCTCTTTCACACTTTGTGCTAATACTACAAGTAATGATAATAAGCGGATTGCATTTGCGGTGGAATTTATGAAATCCACACTTTCGCCACATGCAATGCATTGACTTAGGAAACTCTAGAGACAGTAAAAAGTGCGAAGAATCTTGTCTGGGGGAATTTTTACTTTCTTTAAAGCCCTTATAACTAAAGTTCTGTCCGATAAGTCTTTATAAAATTAACTTTGCATGCGGTCTACGCATTTTAAAGCGTAAAATTCATTAAACGTTGCCTACATTTGAGCGCGCACCTCATTTAAGAACTTTACATTTCCAGCAGTTCACTTTTCATCAACCAAATTAATGTGCACCCGCTGTGTTGACACCCATAACCTCTCATTCTCTAAAAAAAAATAAAGCAACATTAAATAAAGAAAGCAAATGAAATGAGCAATCATTTTTGCACGAACGTCAACGTCACAGCCTAAAAGTATGCTACAGCTGTTGTAGATTACTTCCGCTGTTAACTTGTCGTTGTGCCTTTTTTGATATCTATGTAAATACATTTATAATACTTCGTTCACTTCGTGTCGTCGTCTGCTGTTGTGCGAAGCACACTATAGGAATTTATTAAATTTGACGTTTGCATTTTGATTGACGATTGTTTGGGGATATATTCGTGCACGATTTGCAGTTTTATTTTGCTGTAATTATTAAAAAGGGAAATTATTTGTTGAGCGGCGAGAGCGTGACACTGAGAAAGAGAGCGGTAGCGCATTTGCTACACAAGTATACTGGGAAATTATTGTAACCTATGCTCAATGGCGCTTAAAAGTATGCTAAATGTTTGGGTTGTGGTTGGTTGTGTGCTTGAATTTGTATATTTTGTTGCAGATGTTTATTAAAAAAATGTTGGTAAAGGATAATTAGAGAAGTAATATTAAATTTGAAATAATATTAGCCTGCAATTCTAAATTAATGGCGCACAAAGGTATGCTTTGTTTTTTTTTGGTAGTCGGAATTGCACAATTTCATGCATATTTTCTTAAAATGTGTTTAGAAAAGTCAAAATAATATAAAACATTTTTTTTAGACTTTTATGAAGCGCCAAAAAGTAGGCAACACTTTCACATTAATTTACTTTTTTGATTTACGAAGCCACTAACGTCAATATATTTCTTTTGTTGTATATCCTAATTCTAAAATCTGATCTAAATCCTACTTTATTGGCTTATATAAAAAATAAAATTATTTATCATCCTGAAGGTATGCAATTATTAGTTAGAAAGTCGAAATACAATGTTTTAACAGCTCCAATGTGTACTACTGTCTCCTACTAGCTTTACTTTTTGGTATTTTGGCATAAATAAATATATCTAAAAAGCATTGCATACTTTTCGGCTGGAAATATTAAATTCTCAAACGCAGATTTATACAAGTTTCACACCAAAAAGTAAAATTCGGCTACTGATAAATGATTTTCAAGAACTTATCCTTTTAAACCACCACTTCCTACTTAAATTTCATTAATCCTTAACCCTTTATGACCTTTCGACCGCATTTGAACTTGAAATTTCCGCTTCTACAAGGTGCGTGGACCTCATATTATAGATAACCTTTAAACTGGTCACTGCTATCATTATATTACGCTGCTTATGCTTCTACGTCCATCACACGCCTCACTACGATTTCAGCGCCTAAAGGCATGCTAAGAATTTTGTGGTCACAACAAAACTAACCACAACATTGAACATTACAAAAGCAGTGCTCTCACTTCGCGTGCTCTCTCACATTTTCATTGTCTGCTTTCGTCGCTGCTTCGTATAATCCTTTGCTCTCTGCGCAAATTTCCCCGTTTTTATCGTCGTTCGCAACATCTGTTCGAGGGTTGACGTTTTTCTCGACGAAATTCCATGCAGCGCAGCTCGGATTTGCTAAATCACAACCACGAATGCGTTGCTTGTGTCGCTGGTCGGACAGTTGAATTTTTGCTGTGTAACGCGTTGCGTGTCTTAAGGCGTACTAGCGCGTTCGTGTGCACGCTTTTGCGGTAGCGTAGCGTTTTTTTCGTGCGCGATATAAAAATAGTGGAAAAATCTTTGTGAAATATGGATTATTAAAGTGAAGTAGTGTTGAAAAAAGTGAGCAAACCAAATTATTGCCTACATTTAGGCTTGTGTTCAACTCGATTTATATTGTTTAAAATGTATTTGTTTGTCTGCATACTTTTTTAGTAGTGCTTGGTTGGCTGGTTCGTTGGTTGCGTTGTCTTTTGATTTTCCCTTGGCAGAGTTTTGTGCGTAGCGTTGAACGTTTAACTGCGCCTTAATTTATGCATAGAATTTTAAATTTAAAATAAACACACAAGCAAGCAGCGACGCTGTCGTTATTGTGGTTGTCGTTTGTGCGCTCTCAGTTCAAGTGTCTTCCGCTTTTAGCTGCTGCTTCAGCTTTTCTCTGTCTTCTATTTTGTTGCGCTTGAGTTAAAGCATAAGGCATACTTTTAGGCATCTAATGGCAGTGCTGAAGTTATAAGTACTTTTTGCTAGGCATATGCTCGACGGATTAACAAAAGCAAGCAAAGCGAGACGTTACTAAGCATTTTTGATTGCAGATGTTGCCTTTAGGGGAGTGGGTGGATATCAGTACGCCTGAAAATATGCTTTGCATGTAGAATTTAAGCTAGTTTTCAGTGAATGCTACATGTAGTGATTTGCTTTAACAACTACTTGAAGTAAAATATTTGTAGGGAAGCATATTTGCGCTAGAGTTGAGTTCTCTGGTAAAATTTTAATTGTTTTTGAAAATTTTAGGGAAACAATTTTGTTCCAAAAATTATAGTGAAATTAATTTAATTGGTATTATTAATATTTTTATACTGAGCACGAAATTTCAACCGTACAAAGTAGAAATTAGCCCTAGAAAGTGATTTAAACGAATAACGCCTAAAAGTATGCACTTAAAGTATAATAAATGTAGTTTGTTCTAGAAATTGGTGTTGAATAGTTATGAAATTCGTCTTATATTCGCAGAGAAAGAGTTAGAAAATTGTTTACGCGCCTAAAAATATGCAACTATTTTCCATATTGCGCATATTAAATTCTTACCGCCCAAGTCACATTGAAGCATACTAGAAAAATAATAATAATAAGCAATTGATAAAAAATTTTTGTACACAAAAATATTGTGTGGTTTCAGAATTAGAAAAAAAAAAATTATTTAAAAATTTTAAATATTTTTTAAAAAACAAAAAATTATAAAAACAATTTTTTACAATGAATTTGAATAATTTAAAAAAATATCTACATTACTTTTTTAAAAAAAAATTGAATAAATTTGGCAAAAAATATTTTTTTTATTAAACTTTAATAATTAATTCAATAACTCTTGGTGAAAATATATTTTGAGTGTACTTGTGGAGCCAGAAAATTAAACGAGTTTTGAATGCAGATTTCCGCTAAGAAATTAAGCTGATTTGTTTAAAAAAATATGATTTTTGCATAAATTTTTCTTCATGAAATTTAATAAAAGTGAAAAGTTTTTAAAATTTGTGTAAAAAGTATATCAACTGAAAAAAAAATGAAAAATTTCTTAACTATTTTTTAAAAATTTGTAAAATTTTTTTTTTAATATTTTTGATATAATTAGTTTACAATTTTTAGAAATAAAATAAAATTTTTAAATTTTTTAAGAGCTTTTTGTTTTATGTTTTAATATTTTCAAAGCAAAATTTAATTGAAATATAAATTTTTAAAATTTTATTTTTTAAATAATTTTTTTTTTAATTTTAAATATTTTTCTTTAAATAAATTAATATTAAATTTAATAATTTAATATAATTTTTAAATTTTTTAAAAGCTTTTTGTTTTGTGTTTTAATATTTTGAAAGCAAAATTTAATTCAAATATCTATTTTTAAATTTTGTTTTTTAAATATTTTTTTTAATTTAAAAATTTTTTTTTTAATAAATTAAATTTTAATTTAATATTTTCTTCATTTTTTTATTTTGTTTAATTTTTTTTAATTTCATATTTTCTTAATTTTTTATTTTATTTTTTTTTTTTAATTTTCTGTCTTTTTATTATTTATTTTATTTTATTTTTAAATAAATATTTGAGTTATTTTTATAAAACAACTACAAAATCATTTAATTTAAACGAAACTTTCCCACACATACGTATGTCATAATCCCAAAAGCATACTTTTACAATTATTAAGCCTGTCTGGCCGCCGTCTGCTGCAAGTAAAATAAATTTACTTATACAAAATATATATTTTTTTGTTTTCACACCATAAACCACAATAAATTCAATTGCTGCACATAAATAACTCAATTGCAAGCAACAAAGTAGCGAAAACCAACAACAACAACAACAATAAATAGAAAACACACGCAAACTACTGCATTGTTGCATACTTATAGGCGAGCACAAGCGTGTCAATGTCAGTGTCGCTAGTGAGGCGTAAAAGCGACGAGAAGACTTTTGTAAGCGCACAACAAGCACAAGTGCAATAACAAATAAATTCGATTATAGTGGAGGGCAAACAAACAAGCAAAACAAAAAAAAAAAGTGGAACAAGAGCAAGAAAGAAAAAAAAAACAAAATATATGAGAAAATAATAGAAAAAATTAAATTGCAAAAAAAAAATTGTTTTGAAGTGAAAGACATAGCAGGGTGTGTAGGGAAAGTGGTGGAGAATATGAAAAAAAAAATTGAATAAAATTTTTGAAACATTTTGAAAAAAATAATTTTAAAAAATTAAAGAAATTCGAAAATAATTCGGAAAAAATAACAAAAAATTTAAGAAGAATAAAATAAATTAATAAAAATTGAATATTTTTTTATTTAATTTAAATAATAAAAATAAAACGATTTTTAAATTTAAATTAATTTTTAAATATGTACTTAAAAAAAATTACTAATTAACGAATAATATTTTTTTTATTTTATATTAAAAATTAAAAAAAAAAAATTGATTATTTAACAAAATAAATTAATTGAAGTGGAATATTTTTTTTTTTAATTTAAATAATAAAAATTAAACGTCTTTTAAAATTAAATTAATTTTTAAATATGTATTTTTAAAAAAAAAATTACTACTAAAAAAAATATTTTTTTCTTTTATTTAAAAATTAAAAAAAAAAAAATTAATTATTTAAAAAAATAACACAAATTTATTTTTAATTTTAATTTAATCTTAAAAATTAAACAAAAAAATAATTTTAAAAATTTTAATTTTAAAATGTTTGTTTTTTTTTATATAAAAAATAAAAGAATAAAAAAATAATTAAAAAAATTTATGATATTTCAAATCATAAATAGTGAATATTTTTTTTTGTAATTCTTTTTTATTAAAATAGTCATAAATAATATATATAGTTAAAAGCTAGAAAAAAATTTTCTGCATATATTCATACGCCTTTAGTTTTTCTACACAGTTATTTTTCAAGGCAACAGCCACTTGTTTGTGGTCTACAGAATTCACGCACCGGTTAGGCTTCAAGCCTCTCACACCATTTGGCCTTCCTCACATACAAACCTTCTTATATACATATGTATGTTTGCTGTTGTTTTTGTTTCAGTGCCACACTCATAGTTTTTTTTTAGCCTCACTGACCGGCGTGTAAGACTGAGTCTCACCTCTTGCACCCTCGAGTACGCTGAACCCATGCGACAACTCGAGTGCGAGTTGTGGTTTTGCTGACGCTGGCCAACACGGGTCACCAACCGTTCCGACATAACCAGTTGGCGGCTCATCTGGTGGCAGACTAATGTGACTCAGTGTATGTGTGCTGCTGGTTATATGTGCATGTGTGTGTCTTCGTTGTTTATCCAACCATAATTCACTACAGTTATAAAATACAGTAAGCTTTAGACAGTTCAGCTGGCGTTGCAATTTTTTCATACACACAAAGCTGCAGCAGTGACACCGCAGTCTTCTCATTATACCGTTACTGCTTGTGTACGTTAGTTGACCGCTTTTAGCATGGTCTGTTGCAATTTTTTGTGTGGTCGTACTATGGTTTTTTTTTCTTTGTAAGGCGCAAAAACAGCAAGACAAAAAATCTGAAAAAATATGAAAAAAAGAATTTCAAAAATATTAAAAATAAAAAAAAATCTCATGAAATAAAATAAGTAAATCAAAAATTCATAAACACCAGCGTTAAACAAAGAAAACCGCGCAACACTTGCTTAGCTAATTATTGTTTTTCATAATTTTTCTCCTCATTCATACAAAAAAAATATTTGTTACATGCAATATTTTTTTCACTACTTTTTTATCGCATGCTATTTTTTCTATTTTTAATTTTTTGAATTATGTTAGAAAAAATATGAATTTTTTTACCACTTGAAAGTATTTTGTTGCTTTGAAAGCCAGAAAATAATTATTTTAATAAAAAGTGCCACCTAACGCCTCAATGTAGGCAACGTTTCTTTTTAACTGCAACATTTTATGCTTTATGATGAATGATGACTATTTCTGCTTATTATTTCATAATTATTGACGAGTTAACAACTTTTGTTATTTTGTTGCAAACTTTTTTATACTGGTGAAAATTCAGAAAAAATAATGAAGTAATTAATTTAAACTAATTGAATTCAAAGCGTTACCAAAAAAACATGATATATTTATTTTTTAATTAGCCTACTACAGGTATTACACTCTAATAATGTGCTTATGTTAAAAAAGTGCCATCAAGCGCCTGAATGTATGCAACATTTTTTGATTTTATTGTAGTTTGAACAACTTTATTATTTTTCTATAGACCATAGAAATTTAAATCGAAATTATATCTAAATAGATACTAAGCAAACACTTTCAGTGCCTAAAAGTATGCAATTTTTTCTCTATGTTTTAAAAAAAATATTCTTATTTATAGAAATTTCTAGCTCAATTTTCAATAAATAGTTGTTCTTAGAATTGCTAAGCTCAAAGTTTGCAGATATATTGAAAGAAACAAATTGTTACTCCTAAAAGTTTGCAATTATTTTTAAATTTGCAATGTTTTTTTATAAAATGATTGTTACATACTCTCAGAGTAATAAGCAGTGATTAAAATTTACGCAGCATCAATTACAATTACTGAAAACATAAAGCGCCTATAAATATGCAATGTGATTATTACTTTATTGAAATTTTAATATAAATTTTCTTTTTGAGAAACCATACAGTTTCATTTAATATATAATATATTTTTTTTTAATAATTAAATGGAAATGCTTAAATGTTAAATGCTCCTAAAGGTAGGCAATAATGTTTTAATAGATTGTACAATAGCAAGATACGTAAATTCCAAAAATCTTGCGTCCTAAAGATAGAAGGTGAAAAA
Organism: Zeugodacus cucurbitae; assembly: GCF_028554725.1. Lineage (NCBI taxonomy): Eukaryota > Metazoa > Arthropoda > Insecta > Diptera > Tephritidae > Zeugodacus > Zeugodacus cucurbitae. The sequence continues at coordinate 5,460,621 of NC_071670.1, forward strand.
TATTTTGAATATATTGAGTCAACTTGTTAGATTCAGTTTTTTCCATTTTGGCAAAATAACAACCAAAAAATAGAAGAAAAAAACTTTACACAGTAAATATATTCAAATCTTTATTATTCTTTTTAACAAAATGTATAAGAACCGTTTTTTTCATATCAAGTATGTATAAATATAGTAAAAAGTTTGTATCAGTCACGCCAAGTGGTCAACCAACCAATCTGGCAACCACAATCAAACTATACGCCAAAAAGTATGCAATAAAAATTTGATTTGCAGGTTCTTTACTGAAAAAAATAATTTTTTTGTATTGAAATCAAAAAACCATTGCAGTAGTGGCAACAATGCGTTAAAAATAAAAAAAAAAAAACACTTGAAGCCTGAAAGTATGCAAGCACTATAGATGAAATATGAATACTGTAATTAGCATACATTTATGCTGTTGTGTTACTAAGGTGATAATTGTAATAAAACATGTGTGAAATAATAATTGCATGTAGCGAAGCAGCAATAGCGCCTACAAGTATGCAATGATTTTGAAGTGAAGTGAATTTTCAGCTAAATAAAGCTACTAAAGTGCTTTAAAAAGTGTTTAAATTGGAAATAATACAATTACCGAAAATAATTAAGTGAATCACATAGCAAATTACCCAAAAATGGATGCCAATGTAATGCTGGTTGATGCCACACCCGCACAATTGGAGGTGCAACAGCAGCATTTACGCAAAAACAGTATGTCACCACCAATGCCAAGTGGTTCTGGCCTGCACGCCACGCTAGACGTCGACACCACAGCAACCAACAATCATAAGCAACAGCAACAACAACTACACAATATGTTGCCACCAAATAGCAGCAGCGCTGTCTCGACAACCGCCAATAGCGGTCAAACGCCCAATTCGAATTGCTCTTCAACCAGCGCTTCACCATCAAAGCTGTTGCTTGGTGGCAGCGGCAGCGGTGTCAGCTCAGCGCTCTTTCACCACCACAACAATCAACATTTGCAGCATCAGCATCATCATCATCACCATCACAACAACGGTCACGCGCACACATTACACACGCTGCATCAGCATCCGGCCATTGTTAATTTGAAGCAATGTGCGGCCGGTGGTGGCGGCGGCGGCGGTTTGACGGGTGTGTGTTGCAATTTGAGTGGCTGCAGCTTGAGCGGCAGCAGCACACCAACGCCACCGCAACAGGCGCTGCATCACACACTCTATCCGTTGTTGGTGAGCGGTGTCGGCTCGAGTGGACCCAGTTCGTTGGTCAATTCGCCGGCTATGGGTAGGCGTAAGCGTTACACGAGCACTTCATCGAATTGTTCCAGTCAATTTAATAATAATTATGCAGGACTCGATATGGAATCGTTGGAGGATATGTTGAGAAAGGTGAATATTTTTGAATTGAATAGAATTTTGTATAATATTGCTGAGAGGAAAGATTTTTGACTATGAAACAATATTTTATATATATAAAAATATAGTTTATAAGTAATAATTATTGGTGAAATGTGAAGGAATTTGCTTCGAACACTTTCAAGTTTATTTTATTAGCGACTAAGCGTTAAATTGTAATTTTACAAATTTTTCCGGCAGCGACATTTATTTGAAATGCGTTTAAATGTGTTGATTTTACCTAGACGTTCATTTCCACTTAGTTTCTAACTTTTTTTTTAATATCCCAAAAGGGATATTTTTGGGTAATTTTTTCATTTGACTATAAAACGATTTGTGAATAATTTTTGCTTGGTTTTAAATATATTTTGTTGGAATTGGCGTGTTTACTGACGCAGTTTTAATAGGAAAGTCGTTCTTTTGGTAAATTTTTTCACTTTTTTTCATCAAAATTTTAAAACAAGTCAACTACTACAAAGTATTTTTATCAAAAATTCATTTAAATCTATTGATTATTACCAGAAGTGTATTTACACTTAGTTTCCAAACTTTAAAAAAATTTCCCATCAGGGATATTTTTGGGTAATTTTTTTCTTTTGATACAAAACGATTTGCTTATACTTTTTGTTTAGTTGTAAATATATTTTTTTTTTGTAAATATATTTATTTTATAAGGGAGCTGTGGGACGGCATATCAAACTCCTTACGTACAGCTGCAACCGAAACCATTGGCTTTCGGAAAAGCCAAAAAAACAGCTGGTATGATGAGGATTGTCGTCTCGCAGTGGAGAGAAAACAGACTGCCTACCTCGCAATGTTGCGATCGACCGCAACACGAGCGGGATGGGAAAGATACCGAGAGCTGAAGAGGGAAGCGAGACGCATTTGCAGAAAAAGAAAGAAAGAGGCAGAAATGCGTGAGTATGAAGAGCTTGACAAGCTGGCCGACAGGGGTAATGCTCGAAAATTTTACGAAAAGATCCGGCGACTAACTGAAGGTTTCAAGACCGGAGCACACTCCTGTAGGACCCCCAGCGGTGATCTAGTGGTTGATGACCAGAGTATACTGTGTTTGTGGAGGGAACACTTCTCCAGCCTGCTGAATGGCAGTGAAAGTACAACACCAGGAGATGGCGAACCCGATTCCCCAATCGACGACGATGGAACAGATGTTCCATTGCCCGACCGTGAAGAAATTAGAATAGCAATTACCCGCTTGAAGAACAACAAGGCGGCGGGGGCCGATGGATTGCCGGCCGAGCTATTCAAATACGGCGGCGAAGAGCTGATAAGGTGCATGCATCAGCTTCTTTGCGAAATATGGTCGGAAGAAAGCATGCCCGACGATTGGAATCTCAGTGTACTCTGCCCAATCCACAAAAAGGGAGACCCCACAATCTGCGCCAACTATCGTGGGATAAGCCTCCTTAACATCGCTTATAAGGTTCTATCGAGCGTACTGTGTGAAAGACTAAAGCCCACCGTCAACAAACTGATTGGACCTTATCAGTGTGGCTTTAGACCTGGAAAATCAACAACTGACCAGATATTCACCATGCGCCAAATCTTGGAGAAGACCCGTGAAAAAAGGATCGACACACACCATCTATTTGTCGACTTTAAAGCTGCTTTCGACAGCACGAAAAGGAGCTGCCTTTATGCCGCGATGTCTGAATTTGGTATCCCCGCAAAACTAATACGGCTGTGTAAGTTGACGTTGAGCAACACCAAAAGCTCCGTCAGGATCGGGAAGGACCTCTCCGAGCCGTTCGATACCAAACGAGGTTTCAGACAAGGTGACTCGCTATCGTGCGACTTCTTTAACTTGATGCTGGAGAAAATTATAAGAGCTGCAGAGCTAAATAGAGAAGGTACAATCTTCTACAAGAGTGTACAGCTCCTGGCGTACGCCGATGATATTGATATCATCGGAAACAACACCCGCGCCGTTAGTTCTGCTTTTTCCCGCCTGGATAAGGAAGCGAAGCGAATGGGTCTGGTGGTGAACGAGGACAAGACGAAATATCTCCTGTCATCAAACAAACAGTCAGCGCATTCGCGTCTTGGCTCCCACGTCACTGTTGACAGTCATAACTTTGAAGTAGTAGATAGTTTCGTATACCTAGGAACCAACATTAACACCGATAATAATGTCAGCCTTGAAATCCAACGCAGAATCACTCTTGCCAACAGGTGCTACTATGGACTGAGTAGGCAATTGAAAAGTAAAGTCCTCTCTCGACGAACAAAAATCAAACTCTACAAGTCGCTCATCATTCCCGTCCTACTTTATGGTGCAGAAGCGTGGACGGTGTCAACATCCGATGAGACGGCACTAGGAGTTTTCGAGAGAAAGGTTTTGCGGAAGATTTACGGTCCCTTAAACATTGGCAACGGCGAATACCGCAGAAGATGGAATGATGAGCTGTATGTGTTGTTCGACGACATAGACATAGTCCAGCGAATAAAAAGACAGCGGCTACGCTGGCTGGGTCATGTTGTTCGAATGGATGAAAGTGCCCCAGCTCTGAAAGTTTTCGATGCAGTACCCGCTGGTGGAAGCCGAGGAAGAGGGAGACCTCCACTCCGATGGAAGGACCAGGTGGAGAAGGACCTGTCGTCACTTGGTATTACCAATTGGCGCCAAACCGCCAAAAGGAGAGATGCGTGGCGCACTGTTGTGGACTCGGCTATAACCGCGTAAGCGGTTTCTACGCCAGTTAAGAAGAGAAGAGATAAAACGATTTGTGAATAATTTTTGCTTGGTTTTAAATATATTTTGTTGGAATTGGCGTGTTTACTGACGCAGTTTTAATAGGAAAGTCGTTCTTTTGGTAAATTTTTTCACTTTTTTTCATCAAAATTTTAAAACAAGTCAACTACTACAAAGTATTTTTATCAAAAATTCATTTAAATCTATTGATTATTACCAGAAGTGTATTTACACTTAGTTTCCAAACTTTAAAAAAATTTCCCATCAGGGATATTTTTGGGTAATTTTTTTCTTTTGATACAAAACGATTTGCTTATACTTTTTGTTTAGTTGTAAATATATTTTGTTTGAATTTTCGCGTTTACTGCAAGAATTTTGTTAGGAAAGTCGATATTTTGTTAAATGTTTTCACTTTTTTCTTCAAAATAGTAAAACAAGTCAACTACTACAAAGTCTATGTGTTTAAATGTATGGAAACTTGTGTTAGGCTTCTGACTTTTTAGCAGCATAATTCATGCTCTACCCCTAAGCTCACTAACTAAACACAAATTCCTTATCGCTTTGTTTTTACTTACATTCCTGTGCGTTCACGTCGAAGTAATCTGCTAAAAATGCCCCAAGTTTAATAAAACAAAACTAGAATTTGCCATTCTTTATCCAAACAACAAAAAAATATATAAAAGAAATATATGTATGTTAAAGAAATGTGCACTTGGAATGCTAAAAACAAACTAACCGACGACTCACTTGAACTTCCTAGTTTATGTGCGCCAAGCCAAAGCAATTTCGCTGCATTTCAACGCCGAGGAAATCCTATCAGGCCAGGCCACATGTCGGCAATCAATGCGGCCAACAAGCGAATGAAAAATAAAAATATCAAGCAAAATACGGGAAAAAAGTGGAGTCTAGTTAGAAATCAGAACGCTGGCGCAAATGGCGAGTGATGAAACCCCAAAACGCAAAAGAATTCAAAAACATAAAATACCAAACTAACGAACTAAAAAAAGGGTTGCATACATCAGGGCGTCCCTTAAGGGCGAAGCGATAAGTAGTTGCTGGAGCAGCTGAGAAGGAGAGAGAGAGGGGGGTTAAAAATGTTTGTGGCGCTAGCGGGACACTGACTTACTTACAAACAAGTATTTATTTAAACTTTAGCATCACATATACATATACATATGTGCCGTTATGTGTGTGTGTGTGCGCGCATATCTTTACCGCTAAGTAAGCGTCTACGCTTCAATTAGGTTCAAGTTTGTGCGATAGCGCTCAGAAAAAAAAAACCGGAAAATAGCACAAAAGAAATGTGTCTAAGAAACAAAGCTGCGAAGAAATGTTGAAGAAATGTTAAACAAAGAAAGCAAAAATGACGACCAAGTCCAAAAAGGATCGCCCATAAACGCCTGCAGCCGCAGCTAACTAGGGTAATGTGTTACTGCTGTGGCACAAGCCAAGCAATACCCTCAAGTCAGTCACAGCGGTACATAATAAGCGATGCTTGTGTATGTTTGTTTGTATGTGTGTGTGGGGGACATTTTTTTCTTTTCCAATTGTTTTGACTTTTCGGCGTAAATTGCACACAATTGTGGTATTATTAGTAAAGTAGTTGTGCGCGCTTTGTTTTTGTAACATTGTCGGAAGCAAATTTGGTAGAAAAAAATACCTAAAAAATATATATAAAAAAAATACAGAAACAAAAATATATACAAAATAACAATAATAACAAAATATTCCCCAAGAACAACAAAAAATGTCGTGGAACTACACGAAATAAATTGTCCCACTTTTTGCGACATATTCTCTATTGCCTTGGAATGCTTTGTTATGCAATTTTTGCTTTGGCGCATAAATGTAGGCAATGAAAATCTTGGCTTGGCGCATAAAAGTAGGCAATGTCAATTTCCACTGTGTTTTTTCCCAATACTCGCTCTAGGAAAATAATACTTTGTATTAACTTTTTTGCAACGAATTTACACAAATTTCTATTTCTTTAGAGTGGACCAACGCCAATGCCGTATACCCCCCTCTACTACCCCCTCCCTTCTCATGCGCACACAAATAACTTCGAGGTCATTTAAACTTTTTGACACTTTTGCGGCATTGCTATGCGCCGCGCCGCAGTGTTTTCTCAATTTCCCCCTCAAAAAATAAAAAAAAAAAAAAACTTTTTTCACTTCCACTGTCGTGTGTGCGGTTGTTGGTCAGCTTAAAATTTATTGTACTTTAACTAATAAGTTGTGGGATTTAGCTGAGGTCCTTAAACATTTTTTTTGCGGCCTACATAGTTTCACAGCGTCGCTCACACCACCTTATTTACATATAACATATATTTTGGTTCATGCTTTCTCTGTGTATTTCTTGCACGCACTTGTTTTCGTGTATTTTGCAAATTTCTCTTTTTTTATTGTATTTGCTGTCAAATTAAATTTGTACGCATTTATATCAAAATTTAATAGCGGCAAAAGTTTTGTGTCAAATGTCACAACAGGCAGTTAAATGTGGGGGAAAACTAGTGTATGTGTTGCGCTCAAAAAGTATGCAAAACTGCTGTTGTTCTGTGTGTGTGTGACAACAAACTTGACGCTGACTTAAGGCATATTATAAAGTTTCGCAAATTGGAGAAATGTGATTATTTGTTCTAAAAATATTGAATTACTTAGAAGATGGTGAAGGAACTTAAAAATATTTATTAAGAAATTGTATTATAACTTTAAATCAAAATTTCCGCAAAAAAATTGATCGTTTACAAAATGTCCCTTTTGGGGAAATTTTTGTTTGAGTAAGTTTGATTGACAAAAACATATTTCGTTAATGCTTACCACATTCTGGTTAAAAAATTATGTATTTAAAAAAATTACCTTTCAGGGATATTTAAAAAAAAGCTTAATTATCAATTTAAATAATTCAAATACAAATTTTCAGTATATATGCCTATGTACCCACTACATTCTGGTTAAAAAAAATTAATTTCCTTTAGGGATATTTTTTAAAAAGGTTAATTATCAATTTAAATAATTGAAATACAAATTTTCAGTATATATGCCTATGTACCCACTACATTCTGGTTAAAAAAAATTAATTTCCTTTAGGGATATTTTTTAAAAAGGCTTAACTATCATTTTAAATAACCCTAGTCAAAATTTCTAGTATTTTTTGGACACCATTAGTCCTTTAAAAAATGTCTAAATTGTTTCAATTAATTTGTTGTATAATATACATATCTTCTTTGTTAGAATTTCGTTTTTATTTCAAATATCTTAAATTACTTTTTTTAAGTTATAAAAGTAATTCTGGGTAAAGTATTTGCATTTATTTGATATAAAATTTACTAAAACGAAAATTTCCCTAGAGGGATATTTTTTAGAAAACGAGTTTGAGATTATATTGTATTTTGAAATTGCACACACTATTCAATATGATGTCGGAACTCCTTGTTTTACCAATATAATTTTTTTTTAAATAAATAATTTTAATAAATAACGAATTACAGTGTAAAATATGGAATTTAGATTTCTAAAATACAATCGCCACTCACTAAATGTTGTCTGAGAGTTTACTGAAACGACGAAATATTCTAGTGCTATTAATTTCTCAAAATTAAAAATTTCCCTCAAGGGAAATTTATTTTTCTTCTAAGAAATATTATTTTTTAATGGTGGGAGAAACACATTTATTCATATTTTCCATAAATTTTTACAGAAAATTAAATATTCCCAAAGATAATTTTTTTTACTATTTTAATTCTACCGATTTCAAGCAAAATTCATATTTTCCCAAATTTTCACTACCCAAATGTGCGGGCACTTCGCACATGCTAAGCACACTCCAACCAGTTTGCCATCTGCCAAACGCGCCCACAGAGTCGTTAAAATCCTATACGCGGCTTGCATGTCATTGTCACATTAATACTCGCCACTCGTCGGGTGGCATACGATATGCGACACACTTGCCTACACAAGTGGTTACGAAATTTGCCTGCGTAACACAGCAAATACTGCAGACCGCAGGTGGCACCAGGCAGTCTGGCACACAAAAAAAATGCACAAAGTAGTACACGGCAATAGAAGAGTTCAACGCAAAACCAGGACAATGGTGGTTTGCGCCTAAAACGCGGCTAATATTGATGAAAACCATGCAGTTGTGTGCTCTCTTCACAAAAGTGCACATATACGCATTTTATTAGCATTAATGACGGTACCAGAAAGGACACATTGTAGCATATTTATGGCGTTGACATTATGTGTTGCATACTTTTGTGCGTGCACCTGAATTTCGCTGCATTGTTTTGCGCAATGCAACTGTGGTTTTGCTGGAAATGGTTTAGTTGGATGCCCAATTTTAGACTCGGTTTAGACTCAACTGCTGGTGGTGGCACTTTTATTGCTTTTTTGTTGCATACTTTTAGGCGATTTGGCATGTTTCTAGGTAAATTTCTGCTTAGGTAAATTTCTACTTATGTACTTCTTAAAAAGGTGTCTTTAACTTTTTTATTTTTTGGAAATCAAAGGTTAAATTTTACTAAGGCATAGTTTTAGGCTCAAATGTATGCTTTAAATGAACACCCTATCACAGCTCTTAAAATAAAACATTTTCTAAGCACTTTATATACACCTGAGTCACTGGCTAATGTTTATATAAATGCCAATCTTTGACCTTTACACTGCTATGCCGCCATATTGCCTACTTTCAAGCGCGAAATTACCTTAACTTCACCGAACCCTCCACCAACAAAAAAAAAAAACAACAAACAAACATTCGCGCTTTGCATCTTTTCAGCTCAGTGAATATCAAATAAAACTTTCCTTTGCCGTTTGTAGGGAATTCCCAGCGGGTAGCGAAAGTCGGCAAGTTGGTTGTGGCAAGAGCTGAAACGCCTGAAAGTAGCTTACGTACGTACAGTTAAACAGCACATCGTGGCGGCGCCGTTAGATAACCTTGAAAACTGCTTACAGCGCACTACATATACATATGCCTTGCGTCCATTAAACCCTCTACCCATCACCAGGTGTTGTTGTGCTGTATGAGAAGCGCTCCTAATGTCGGGCGTTACAACAACAAACAAATATATTATTCTTTTTGCTAAGGAAAAAATGTTTTGCTTTCTCTTTCTGTGCGCGCTATTCTCATACATTTCTATGCGTTTGCTGTTGTGCTGCCGCTGCGTATAATCATTTGAAATAAATCACCGCGGGAATGAAAAGTTCTAAATGACATGCCACATGCTGAGCGCGCGCTTTGACCCCGCTGTGGGTGCTGATGGGCTCATAGGTAGCGGGTGAGCGTGGCATCTCATCTCCGCCCAATCGCAGTTAGAAATTTAAATTTAAATGTTTGATTTGCTACGCTTCCAAATTCTTATTTATTTCTTTTACAATAGCTGGTATAGGCGCCGCAAAGTATGCTTTAAATCGTTTTAAGTTTGTTGTATTATTATTTATTGTGTTTAAAAATAGTATAAAACTATTTAAAATTACGTAATTAGAGAATTTTGAAAATATATTGATAATTTTAAAAATATCCCTTTAGGGAAATTTTAACTTGGACATATTTTTAGCCGCAGTAACCAATTTATTTCATAAATTTTTATATTTATATGCAATTTATGGAAAAAAACAAAATTTCCCTCAAGGGTAATTTTTATAAAAGTTGTCAAAATACATATAATTGGTATAAAAATTTATCCCCCTCATTACTATCCAATAATACTTCAAAATAAGAAATACTCTTGAAGGGAAATTTTTGTACAATAATTTGTTCGTGGTTAGAAAGAACGTGCTTTGAAAATAATACTTATCCGAGTAATATTTTTTACTTTAGGAACATCTGTAGTGCATAAATCTTCAAACCAAATTTCCAATGCGCCTTAAAGTATGCAACCATAAATAAAATTTTAAAATTAAAAAAGTAAAAAAGTAGCCACTTTTCAACGCTTACAAAGCCAACCTTTCGTCGAGGCAGGTAATAAATCTTATGCGCGGTGTGCTTTATTTCTTAACACAATAAAATAAAAAAGTATAAGGTGAAAAAAATGAAAGCAAAAGCAACATTTTAAAATAATAAAGGTGGAGAAACGTGTATATTCGCAAATTTAGCTTGAAATTGCAAAGCTTGATGTCTGTACGCCTTTCTACACAAGCACTTGTGTTTGTAGTTTTTTTTCACTCAGCCTATATGTATGCTTCCCACAGCATTTACATTTCGATTCAGCATTACTTACATTCGGCTGATGGCAGGCAGCATTGCGGCTTACAATTCCCTCTTCGATGATTTTGTAAAAGTTTTTAGTGAAATAATATTTTTTTTAGCAACTAGCAGGTGTTTTGTCGACGCATAGCATGCTTTCTGGCGCATGGCAGAGCTAGAACAGACATGTGGTAGAATACGTATTTGAGTAGAAAGTCGCAGAAATCCACAAATGTATGCAACTGTTACTTTCGCTAGCTTCAAATGTATATTTTCTATGTATTTTTAGAGGCCACACACCTGTCTGGCAGTACTGGGCTAGACTGCCTGTCATCAGGCCACAAATCCCTACACCGTACTAACCATGTAGGTCCGTCGTGGCGGCAGTCAACCACGTCGTTTGAAATTAAATACACTTTTTAGTAGTCTTCAGCGTATTCCCCCATGTCTTTTCAGTGTAAAGTACTTATTTTTATGGTGTAATAAATTTTTTGGTATTGCATACTTTTCAGCTGCACGGTCAACTTGTTCGCAAAGTGAGTGTTGATAGCAATTGAAATGGCTAGTTAGAGCAAATAAAAATTTTGTGAAGATTTATTTGTTCTCTGCAAGTATAAATATATTATAAATGGCTATGGTTACATAACTGTGCATACTTTTAGGCGCTGAGTATGTTTTTTGTTGAAATATATTATCGGAAACTAATAAACAAACAATTTAAGGCATATTTTATAATAATTAAACAAAATATTGCTAAAATTATGAGTCACAACTCTTTTTAACTCAATACAGCGCCTAAAGGTATGCTGTATTATTTTAGAAAATCATATTTTCAGCAGTTATTGCAACATTTTCACGCTTGAGCAACTTTTTGCCGCCAGCTTTTGAGTTTATTTCCTACTTTTCATAAATTAACCGCCTAAAAGTATGCGATTTTGCTAAATTCAAATATAATACAGCGCCTCCACATTTATTAAACCAATTTTATTTATTTGTACGAGCTAATTATTATTAGCATGCATTAAGTACCAGCACATAATCGAAAAACCGCTGCTATTATTTTTATGATTATGCGCCTAAAATTATGCACGAATAATCATAAAATAAATAATCTCAGCACACATACGCGTACATACCGGCATGTGATAAATCTCATAAAATGTATGCGTATGAATTTGCGGAAATTAACAATATGAAAATTGCATTGCCTATTTGTAGGCGCACAATACAAAAAACCAAACAGCTGCATTCATTCATTATGGCTATGTGCAGTAACTAGCTCATAAATTTTATTACCGTTGCTGGTTTTACGACAGACTATGTACGGCTGACCAACTATGCCACGATTAATTTGCTGCCTAAAAGTATGCTATATAATTGTTGTTTTCATGTGTGTGTGTGTGTTCATGTGTGTTGTGGCACGCCCCCAACCATTCAATTTTTCCATTGGCGTTTTCATTGAATACCCAAAGTGCTCGTTAGCATGACCATATAAAATGTCAATTGTCTTTTACGACAACAAAAGCAACAAGAACAACATTGTTTGAACTTACATGCCACATCATTACAACAACAATACAGTAAAATCGTGTAGTTAGCGTTTGCATTATGGAAGCAGGCAACTATGTATGTTTGTTAGTATTAGGTTATAGTTGTTGTTGTTGCCCAATAACGGTCATTATTTAAGTCATGCGACACTTGTCTGCCTGCCAGCTAGCCAGCCAGCTTTCCCTTTCCTCCCGCTCTCCGTTTGTATTCACTCGTACTGTGCTGGCATAGTTTTGGGCGTGGGTTGAAGTCTCTGAATTTATGCCTCGTCTCTTTCATAGTTCACACATATTAATATGTCTGCATACAATTGATTGTTTGCTCACAAAGTAATGCTACAGCATAAGGCTTACAGTGTTTTGGCTGTATTGGTGTATTAAATGTGTCTATGTGGTTGTTTGTATGTGTCGTAATGTTTGTTAAATTTTGCGTAAATGATTGCCACGGCCTTTTATTAGTCAAATATATTAGTGGTGTCGTAAAGCTCTCGTGTATTAATGATTTTTTAAGATGCAAAGCATACTTTTAGGCGTTCGGATTTCATATGTGTTGTCTAGAATGCTAAAATAATAAGAATAATTAATCGATTTAACTTACTTAATGAAAAAAGTAAATATATAGCACCATTATACTGCATATATTTCATAAAATTCAAAAAGTGCCTAAAAGTATGCTTCTCAAAGTGAGATATACTTGTTTTTTTTTTTTTTTGGATATAAACTATATCCAATTTCTTTTTAGTACATGCTATTTTATTTTTAGTAAGAAGATACTAAAAATATATTTTTTTCGCTCCAAAAAGTATGCTAATTTTTTTTTGAAAGTATAAAGTCTGGACTGCTAATATAATAATAACAATGAATCGATTTAACGAAAAAAAATGTATTTCTTATAACATTTGTACTGTATGTATAACACAAAATACTACTAGTGCCTAAAAGCATGCCTCTCAAAGAAAAATTACAATTTTTGATTATATAAACTACATCTAACATGCATTTAGAATGTACAATTTTGATTTTAGTTAGAATAAAATATGAATATTATTTTTCACTCCCAAAAGTATGCAATATTTTTTACTTTTCTGTTGATTTTGGTTTCGAATAGTATAATAGTACTATATATCTCGATCTCCTAAACAACAAATAGTTTTGAGTTTCCTAACGTCACGTTCAAAGAAAAAAAATCTAAAAAATGTGGCGAATATTCTTATATCAAACTTGGAACGTAGTCCCCAATTACCAGAACCCGAAATTGTCGAAAAGTTTGTGAGAAATTTTAAAATCACTGGCAGCTCTCGACTACAGCTTCGCATGATATAGAAATATCCAACGAAGTTAAGTAAACTCTAAGAGATTCCATTAGGTGTCGTTCTATGTCCAATCCCATCTAATTTTTACTACTAAGAAGTCGTAGTTACGTGTTTTTTGTAGATCCTCGGTCCGGATTGATTAAAATTCGCGAAAAATACTTTAACGAACAGTAAATCCAGTTCTTTTTAGAAAATAGTTGCTTACTTATGCATAAACATGTTTTTTGCTTCAGTAAAATTTCCTGCTCATAAATGTATGCTACGATTTTAATTATATTTTTTAAATAGCTTGAAATTTGTAAAAATTGTTTAATTACAATGCTAGTGGCTTTCGCTTACACATTATTATATTTTTTATCGAAAAAAAAATTATTATGGCGCCAAAAAGTATGCAATATAATTTTAATACATTTTTTCGAGGTTAATATGTTTAAAATCAACAAATTTCCTTAAGATACCATATTTAATTTTATATTTAGTATACTTTTTAAAAAACGCATCTAAAAGTATGCAACATTTTATTGCAATATATGAAATTTTAGTTCGCCGTAGTTGCGGTAGATCTTTATTGATTTTCCACATTAGTTTTAAACCATATTTTGTTATTATTTTATGCTTTTCCCACCGTTTACTGTGCGCCCCAAATTATGTCACATATATTTCAACCATAGCAAAAATGCAAAACTCTCTCTATTACTCTCTATTTGCATTCTAAATGCCACCACAATTTCCGCTTAGCATGCAATTTCCGGCACTTTCAAAATGCTGTGCTGCCACTGTGCCACTTATTTGGCAAAAACTTCACTATGCGCCCAAAAGGTATGCAATGATTTCGTTGGTGCGTTTTTTTGCATTTATTTCATACACACACAGACACTTTTCACTTTGCGTGCTTACATTATTTACAAGCACTTGCGTTCTACTCTCCTTTGTGCCTGCGTGTTTGCGCCCATTGTTAGGCAACACTTTACCCTAAAAACAGAATTGTATACATCATTTTGTACCAAAAATTTTCTAAACAAAATTCAAAATTGAATCAGAAATTCATAAATACTTTTCGGCTGCACTCAGTCGCTGTGAGCGTGTCTATGTATTAAACGGTGTCTGCTTATGCGCCTGAATGTATGCAAATTTAATGCGATTTTAATTTGGCTGCGAGCATATTACCGAAGTGCCTGCGCTTTGTCTGCATCCTCTCCCCGACACAATCCTTCATTTATCCATTCATTCATTCATTCACACTCGTTCATTCATTGTTGTTGTTGCGCGCAAATGGACCAAAGATGGTGTTGATTTGTATATGTGCGTCTAACGGTACTTTGGTTGAGTCCTTTATGAACTCGAAACATATGAATTCATCATGCAAATGCAAAGTGGCAGGAGATAATATACATAGCTCATACATATGTACATACAAAGATACACGCATGTAAATTGCTCGAGGGAAATTTTTCACTTAAAAGGCGGATGGCGGTTCAAGTGATTCGTCTGGGGGGAAATCTGTAGAAAGTGTGTGTAAATGAAGTTAGAAAAAGGGTGGTGAAAAGGTTGAAAAGTCTCAGAAAAATACAATTTAAAGCGGAACTGGGACATATTGATTCAAGAATATACACTTTACTAAGATTTTGATTTTCTTGAAATTAATTTTTTTTCTCTTCTTTTACAGGTGAGTGGACATGACTTCCATATTTCAAAGTATGCAGTTAAGATAATATAAAATCATCAGGTATGTCTTTAAAAAATACTTTAGCTTTAAGGTCTTTGTGATTCAATGTTTGAGGTTCGTATGGTTGAGTTAAGCTGCCCTCGATCCGACTAACTTGGATCCGTTTGAGGCGGTCATAAACGATATGAACTTAAATTAGACAAGTTTGGCGTTCCTTTTAGATTAGTTCGATTGAAATTAGATCAGGGAATGAAATTTTACCTAGCTCGGCACGCCTGAACTCGACGGAGACGGTCTTCCAAGATATGAGCTACGGTGAGACAACATTGTCTGAAACCAATATTGAATAGACTGGCCGGGACTCGCTAGAGACGGTCTCCGGATATCCAAGTTATGAACTTGGGACGAGATTGACTGAAAACTTTCTGAGTTCGAAATTGACTTGGATCGACTGACATTGGATAGATTACTCTGAACTCGACGGAGACGGTCTTTCAAGATATGAACTTCGGCGAGACATCGATTGAAACTGATATTGGATAGACTGCTCTGAACCCGATAGAGATTGTCTTACATTATATAATTTTAAGTAATACGAGATTGACCGAAATCCTTCTGAGTTCGGAATTCCAACTTCGGACTTCTCGAAATTAAAATTGGCCCGTGTCGACTATCTTTGTATACATTGACCAGAACTCGACGGACAATGTCTATCAAGATATGAACTTCGGTGAGGTTTACTGCAATTAAATTAGACCTCCATCGACTGACATTGAATAGACTGATCTGAACTCGACTGAGACGCTCTCCGCGGATATGAACTTCGGTGAGAACATCAACTGAAGCTAATATTGGATAGACTGATCAGAACCCGATTGCGATGGTCTCCGAAGATATGTACTAATGCGGTAAGACAAAATTGCCTGAAGTTGACTTTGGAAAGATTGATTTAGACCCGACTGAGGTGACTCCCAAGATCCGAACTTCGGTGAGATAACATTGACCGAAATTTTTTAAGGTGGGATAGACTTTTCGAACCAAATTTTACCAAACCAGTCTAACTGACGGACTGACCGTTGCTCATTAGGCTGAATCTGTTGGACTAAGATAAGAATTCGACTGTGACTGGGCTCCATCGAGCCTAAGTGACGATGTCTTTGAAATATTTTTATTGAATATGATATTCCAAATTAAATTTTAACGATCTCATCAGAAGAGGCCCTTATAAGATTGCATTGGGGCTGGACCGAATGAAATTACATTGGACCATTGAACTGAGTTGAAACGGTCTCATCAGACGTGACCTAATAAGATTATATTGGACAAGTCTATTAAAGCGTAGTCTGAGTCAAGATCGACTGAAAAACTTTGACTGAAGTACATTAAAACTTCATTCACGACTATCTTATGAAACGGCAGACAACTTTAAAGTTTGCACGCGATAAACTTTCCTGTCCCATCCACCAAAAGTATGCAGACCCTAACACATATGACATTGTTCATACAACTCTTCATGCATTCGCACCTACTCCCACACTCAGAAACAAACAGTTTCTTTTAAATAACTTTGGCGTAAATCTAATCAACTCCTTTTGCCGTTTTGTGTAATCTTCTGCCTGACTACATTCAATACGTTCGCAGCGCCTTAGTACACGTATTCGATCGGAGTCTCTTTGCACTCATCCCTTTTGGGCAATATTTCTTTTTTCTGTGCTTTTTCTGTGGCTTTTACCAAATTAAGTAGCATTCACACACATCAGTGCCTCAGAGATACTACGCATACTCGCATTCACATACGAGTACAGAGCGCGCGCTTAAAAGTACATTTCTCTAAGAAACCACGAAAAAGTCAACAAGCCGGCAGATATTATACTGAGCTCTCCTTTCGTGGTATGTACGCTTTTTTGGCAACAAATTGTCGTGGCAGAGCGAAGAAAAAAAATTAAATGAAACAGTGCTTTCCTAACAAGTCTGGTGGTGAAGGCCAGAATGGCTGATTTGGAGCTCATGAGGAGGACCGTGTAGGAATTTTGTGAGATGGTCGAACATGCATGAAAGAAGGTCATAAGAAGCAATGAACTAACTAGAGCTCTGAAATCATTGTAGTGAAGGGAAATGGTTGGTACTGATGGCCACAAGTGTAGTCTGCTGATCCAAGTTAACAACCGACTGGGTGAGCTCGAGCTGGACCGTTTGCCAAAAAAAGCCAGGTTTCTATCTCAAGAAGTATAAGTCGAACCTACCACGGGAAAATTAAGGACCTATCTTCTCAAGGAAAGTCCTAAATTCAGTGAAGTACAGGTTTAGCTAGGAATCAAGCGAAAGCCAGATAATATCAGACTTAGATACGACTCGGATTCCGTTTGGGGGACCAAATAAAATCACGGAAAATTGGGTAGGGACGATTCGGAATTCGGAACAGGGATCTAGTTGCAAATCGGTTGGTTCCGATCTGAATAGAGTTATAAAAATGAAGCCGAGTTCGGTAAAGTACTTGTTTTTTTCGTCTTGGAGAGAACTAGGACTGAGGATTGAGCTAGGTGGAAATTCGGAAAAGTGCTTGTTAATGAAGTCGGGATCTAGTTAAAATCCTGCTGATTGGGATCTGGGGGGATTTGAACTGCTGCAATTCGGAAAAAAGCTTCTTATTGATGGTTAGTTAAGGTCTCGACTAGATTGGTTTGGATCTCTGTAGAGTTATGAAAATCAAGAAGAATTCAGTATGATATTTGGGGCAGATTCTTACAAGAACGAAGTGTAAAATTAGACTAGGTAAAATCTCGGAAATGAGTTTATTAATGAAGTTTGGACCAAGTCTGAATTCGGATCCGCACTCAGAACGATCAAACAGAGTTCGGCAAGATATTTGGGGCTGATTTTCGGACTGAGATATTTGAGTTCGATATAAAACTAGCAGAAAACCCAGGTGATGGAATAAAATGATGGTTATTCAAAACAGAAGTCGAGCTCAGGTCTTAAAGTAACCGAGGCAGGACGAAAAATCAAAGAACTGACTTAAAGCATTGGACCTTCACTACCGAGGCTTTGACTAACCCAGTCAAAAATAATTCGATGTCTGACAGTGTTCCCTTCAGCAGCTCTCTTCACATTTCCGCTTGGGTTTTGACTTTAACAAATTTGTTGGCAACATTACAGCCACATGTCCTGCCTTTGGCTGCAACACACGCTTGCAAGCAGTTCGTTTGCAAGCAAAGACTCTGTGGCGTTGTAACGAATGTGGAATGAAAGAAATGCCAACGGTTGTTACATACTGTTTGTTTCTCCACATATTAAACCAGTTTCTCATTTTTGTTTTAGATTCTATTTTTTTTTGTTTTAGTAAATTTTTTCGCTCTATTTTTCGTACTGCCAGTAGTCAAAAGGCGCAATTCAACCGCAATGTGAACGTGTTTTTCGAGGACGTGTGTGCGCAGACACACACATAACGCTGCGCTTGTGGTAGCTCGTGTGTATGTGTGCGCCGTTCTTTCATTGCATGAAAATTGCACGAGCTTTACGCGCTGTTTGGTGAGCAAACAGCAATTTTTGGTGGCGTTTTTCGCCTCTAGACGACGGCAGTCAACTGCCATAGCATACTTTTAGGCAATAAGCTTGCATTGGCGCTGCCTCGTATTGTGCATATGCCTAATACAGCAGCAATCTCTCTGCTTCTTCTTTTATTTTCTTCCTCATTCTTCGCACACCTTACACACGCCGTTTGCGATTTTCACTTCATTGCCGCAGTTCATTTCGCCTGAATAGTTTACTCTGTGGTGTGTTTACTTTGTGTTTTTTGTGTCAACCCTCGCGCACTGCCTAATTGTATGCAATATAGAACGTGTGCTTGCATGCGACATTGCCGGCATTTCTTGTTTACCCAGAGACCTAGTGCAGGTACATACATATGTAAGTAGACTCGGGGGCGTTAGGACGAGACGTGCGTGTTGTTAGTGTTGTAATTGTCGTTGTAGCTGAAAATTGTGTTTACATTTTGTTCTATTAATTGTTAAAAAGCTGTGTCTCTAGGCGGCATATGACGTTTGGTGTGTGTTAGTGTTTTTGAATTATTTAGTAGCATACTTTGCGGCGGCTGATTGGCTTGCTGCGAGTAACTGTGAGACGAATATATGTAGAATTTTCATACATTTGAATTGTTTTCAAAAGTAAATACAAATTTTGAACATTAAAAATAATTTTGAAATATACTTTTAGGCGCATGAGTGATGTTACTTAATAAAAACTGAAGTTTCTGCTTATTATCCGCAATCAAAAAATAAAAAATACTTCACATTGTCTATAATAGTGCTGATGCTTGAACAATTCACTCTTTTTTTGCATACTTTTGGGCGAAAAATAACTTTTGTAACTTAAAACTTGCAGAATTTCTAAAATTGATAATAGATAATATAGAAATGTTACACATTTTTGGTAAATTAAGATTAAAAGGGAGTTTCATTGTATTTATTAATTTATTAGTATGCATTTAGGCGATAGTGTAATTTTTTAAATTTTTTATTTATTTATTTTTTTTTAATCTATTTAAGATTTTATATTTCTCTATTTCATTTTTAACGATGTTCTGATAGCAAGAAAGTGTTTATTGCTTACCATTTTATATCATATCAAACAATATATTAAATTAAAAGCATACTTTTAGGCATATATTGCGGTATTGTTGCAGTATGATCATTATTACCTATTAACCTATTGCATTATTACCTATTAAGTTCTTTGAATAATCGGGTTTTTATAATAATCTTGCATTTTACCATTCAATTCAACTAATATTTATGTTTTTTGTAAAATTTAGCATGCTTTTAGGCGAACAAATGGGCTAAAATATGTAACTACATATTTTAGGCGTTCTGTATTGAGATTCTTTTGTAGAATTGCTCGTGTAATGCTTAAAAAATTTAAAATTGAAAGAAATCTAATTGATATCGGATATAATGCTGCATAGTTTTAGGCGCAAACGGAATTTGAATTGTATTTGAGCAAAACAATATTATGTTAGTGGATTTCTGATGCAATTTTTAGAAGTTTTGAATACAGTTTCATATTTGTATGAAATATTTTACATATTAATAGGTTCAAAATTATGTATTGCATACTTTTAGGCGCTATTAATATATTCCATCAATATTTACTATTTCGTTCTTTTGAAAGACTTGCTTTAAATAAAATAATATAACTGCTTTCCGCTATATCTTTAAAGTCTCCATTTAATTTACTTTTTAAAACACCAAACAATCTCCACCTCTTCTGCCTACACATGGCTCTACGCTTAAAACCCACACAATTATTTCTTTGTACACATTTGCACATGCCCAAATTGCAAATTTGTCTGCGGCACACGAGTCGTTTGCTTATTAACCGAGTCCTTTGTGTGTTTCCGCACGCCTTTCAGCGCATGCAATCCCTTTGCAGATTGTCCTTGCGCCATACTCCACTCCCGCCCACACCTCAACGCAAGCTTTCTTTCAGCTACTTTTTTCGCTGACATTCTCCCAATGGTCGTATAATTCTTTTCCGCAATTTTTCTTCGACACTGTTGGCTTTCGACACCGTTTTTTTCGGTGCTCCTTTGTTGGCGCCACGCCGACTGGCTAGTTGGCTGTAGCGAGCGCCGCAAAAATTCAGAAGTCAGCGCTCGAAAAGCAATTGTGACTTTCCTTCACCGCAACCTTTCAACCTTGCTTGCTTTGTCTGCCAACTTTTGCTTTTTGGTTATACTTTTTTACGCATTTACTGTATAGAGAACGACCGCGCGCAATAAAAATGCCAACATTTCCGGTTGTCGTGTTTCGCCTCTCTTTGCATTTCCTATAATTACATGTACTCGTATGTAAGTATGCTTAGTTTTTTAATGTACTGTCAATATGCGTTTAATAAGTTATGAAACGTAAAAGAGTTGCTTGTTGAAAATTGCAATTTCTTCGCAAAAGAAGGTAAAGCAGAAGAAAGGGTAATATGCAGGAAGTAATATACTTTATTGGGTTCGACATTCAATTGGGCAACATTCCCAAAAGGTTCAACGATAAATTCGATGATTTTTATTAATCGAAACTTTTCTGATTACATCTGGTAGAGATGTAATTCTTTAGTAGAATCAAATATTTCGAATCTCACCTCCGCCTTTTCGGTCTTAAAAAGGATTCTCGGAATCTTTAAATAAATAATGATATTGGCCATAAGGCAATTATTCCAAAATGTCAGGATCTGTACTTTAATTAGACTCACAATTATTCTTCAACCATGAAAAATTTTGCTCCAGAAATTCCTACCGAAGACCCCTCTATCCATGACTTTGAATTCTCAGCTTCTCTGAGTTTGTATTACTTCTCTTAACTCTAACTTTTCTGAATGTTTTTTATGATTCCCCAGCGATAATTGAAGCCTTTAAGCAGCCTCTTTAAAGGGAATGAGTGATTAATCATGTTGGATTTAAGAAGATGTCCAAGATATAGCCAGTACTCTATGGATTAGGTCGGACTCTCTACACTCCGACGTCATTTCTCTTTCGACAAGCGTTGAAATAATTGACAATATCTTAAATAATGTCCGGAAGACTATTAAAGCGACTCTTGGTTGTCTCAGTCTCTCTCTAATGATCTTACTTGGTAACATCAAATCGAAAAAGAGGTGCTTAGTCTTGCAAGTTAGCTGAATTAAATAACTCTTAGAACTCCTGGACTGAGGAACCATCAAACCACTGAGTTTTGACTGAGTCTGAGCTCCCCAACTAGAAAATATTTTTGGTTTCAAGAGAAAGAGATGTGCATGAAATAGCCAATACTCTTTGAATTGGCTCAAATCCATTTCGAAAAGTGCTTCAAATAATATATGAGATCTTAATTAATAACCGAGAGACTATTAACCAATCCTTGGCTGTCTTTTAAGCTCAGTATATCTTTACGGACCTTACTTGGTAACTTCCATTCGGGAAATAGTTGCTTTGGACTGAGCTCTTGAACTGAGATACCATCAATGAACTATGGTTTCACTGAGTCTTGCCTCCTTAGTTAGAAAAACAAATTAGTTTTATGAGCTCAAAGCTTATTTTATTCCGTGGTTTTCCTAAATCTATAGAATTTGGATTTAAAATTTTACTTAAGGATAAGGGAAATAAGGTCTTCACACTTTTAATCCTTAAAAGATCTTGACTGGAATCAAAGTTAGCTACGTCAACCGATTTTAATGGGGCTCATAGTGCTTCGTTGTTATCTCAGAGACTTTCGATTTATACCAGAAGTTTTTGATATCACAGTGGTTCGGGGTTTCGACTAACCAATTGGTATCTAAATGATCTCCGTCGCGTAGTTGAGTGCTGAAGCCGAACTTAACTTGACCAGATCAACAATGGATATCACAATAAAGACTCAGTTCAGTCTCCGACTTTAAAACTAAATAACTTCATGGAGGATTTTCACTAGGATCTCGACTTTTAAAAGTGCTCTGACTTCGATATGCTTTTTCATTGTTTAAATTCAGATTATATATATTCCAAATATAAATATATTCACTTACTTCACTTGAAACGCCTAAAAGCATACCACTTTGAGCTGTCACCACTCCAAACTTTCGGTAATATTTGCGCTAACTAAAACAAAAAGAAACAGCGCCGAACAAACAAGGGTTAACTGCAGTTTCTACGCAAAATATGCATAATAAAAATGCAACGCGTATGCGCCTAACTGTATGCAATATGCCACTACATAAGTGTCACTGCGACCATGGCCAGCGCTAACACCGCGCGGTCAACTCCATTAATGGTTGTAGTATTAATAAAAATTGCTGCGCCAAAAAGACTACAACAAACTAGCAGCAGCTGACCACGCAGCGGTCATACGGTCGCCCAACCGACCAGGAGCTGCTATTTATTTGTGTTAGTGTGCGGTGTATGCTTTTAGGCGTCATCATTGTATGCATACATAGCGCAGGCATTTCGTTTCCGGCAAATACCCACATTCTACGCGTTTGTCGAGGCCTGTAGAGTACAGCCGGAAAAGAATGCATGGCATTTGTGGCTGGAAATATGCAATGCATATGCAATTGGTTGTCAGAATTCGTAATATATGCGTATGCGCCGGAAAGTATGCTACGCTTTGTGGTGTTCTTTTGTGTGCCATATTGCAATTTGGTTTGGTTTTGCTTTTTGTTATTGTTGAGCGTTTCATTGCTTATGTTGCTTTTGTGGATTATTTGGAATTATTTTACGCCTAAAAGTATGCAATTTTCGGTGATGCCAAACATAGAATAAGATGAACTTCAATACAATTATACCTATTTCAATAGAGCTTTGGATTTCAAGCTAAGCATCTAAGTCTGGAGGAACTTTTATAGTTTCTTTAAGTGTTAGACTTCGGCATACTAGAGGAAACTGACCCAAGTTATCTCCCTGGCTTTTACTGGTTGATTGTCTGAATTTTTTTGTAGGATTCTCTTCCTTTAAGGGTCCTCAATTAGTACAACATATATTACTTTTTCATGTTCGGATCTTGTTCGCACTTGAACGGAGCTATTCACCGAGAAATTCCTTACAAATAGAAGCCTTGAATGGTAAATTGACTTGATAGGTATTGGATTTGTTTTTTTTGCAGTTTTCTAATTTGGAAACCAAATTTTATGGTAAGACTTACTAGAAGAAACTAGTTTTAATCCTCTCCTTGTCTTTTACTGATATATTGTGCGAAATTCTTTTTTCTTGGGTTCTATTTCCTTAATTGACCTCTATTAAGACCTAAGACCTTAATTATTCAAGTTCGGATCATGTTGGAACCTCACCGGAGCTATCAACCTGTAATACAATCCTTTACAAGTAGATACCTTGGAGAAACAATTGATATGAGTTGGATTTATTATTTTGGAATCCTCACATCGTAAGAAGGACTTCGAGACCTAAGTTTCGATTGAAATTCTTATTTCTTAGGCTCTTTTCCTTTAACGATCTTCTATTAGAAGCTCTAATCTTAAGATTTCTAGTTCCGATGTTGTTGAAACATGGCCGGAGCTATCCATCTGGAAATTTCTTATGAATATATATCTTGGAGGAAAGATTAATAGGTGTGCATTCCGAAACAGGGTGGCTTCCGGCACAAACTTTTCACCTGAAAATGCAAATATTGGGTAAATTTTTTGGGGTCTTTAAATGCTAATAGAAACTTCGAGACTTATATTCGAGCGCAATTAGAAAGAAAAATTATAAATCTACGATTATGTGCGAATGTTATGAGAAAAAATGTCAGAGAAAGCTACATTATATCCTCCTTTACTTGCCCTTAAATTATGCAAATTTGCCCTTTAAACAACAACAAAAAGAAAGCCATCAATAAGCCTTAAAAAATTCGTAACTTCTCAACTTTGTTGTCTTAAAAATAAATCACTTACACCACAAATTGCCATTACATAAAAATATGTCATTTATTTCGAGCGCATACCACCCTCCCCACTCGAGCACCTGACCTTATGCCATGACCGAACTTAAGTCACACCCACACACACAAAGTGGATCATTTCGGTTTTGCCAAAGATGCCGTGAAAACTTCGTCGACTCAGCTCGTCAAGCAGTCAGCTAAATCATTTTCGCCTAAATGTATGCTATGCCAACAACATTTTCGAAAACTTTTGTCAACACGTTTGAATAATTAAAATGCTCCCCTGTTGACTGTTGCAAGTTGACAAGCAACGTTGACAAACCGGAAGCGAACAAACGGCGGCGGAAACGACGCTGTAGGCGGAGGGAGAGCAGGGTGTGGCATGATAGTCAAAAAGCGCACAACAATGTTTTGGTAGTTCGTCTGTGTGTGCTCATCGCAACTCATCAGCAATTCTCAATTGCTATTATAATTTTACGCTTTTGTGCTGGCTGTGTGAGTGACACCCGTGCGGCACTTTGGTGATTGTGATGGGATTTTGACTACTCGCTATTGCCATTGCTCGCCTATAACTAGCGGTACTTAGACGTCTATGACACACCTGGGCGCTCAGCAAACGCACTCTTCTACCGAACTCACTAGATTCCACTCTCCTCCACATCCACTCTCTTCCTCCATCGCCAGCTTAAGCCACTTATCTGGCTATAGTATACTTTTTAGCGCGCATTTGAGTTACGACTATTACAAAAATTCATCAACTTTCGGCGCTTGCATAATATTTCAATTGAATGTGCTGTGTGTGTATTTGTTTGAAAGTGTCGTAAAATTACAGAATACTTTTGGGCACTTTCGTTGCGTTCTTATCTGCGTTGCAACTGTGCGCTGGGGAATAGGCATACATTTAGGTGCTTTTTTGCAGCGCTTTAGCTGAGCGTGTACTTAAGTGAATTAATGGTATAGAATTTTATCGGTGGGAAATTTAGAGAAAACTTTATTCGGCTAGGTAATTTTTAGAAATTTATGTTAGACCTAATTTTTAAAACTTTAGTATACATTTAGGCGCAACTAGAAAACACACTTTCTTGATATTGAATTTAAAAAAAAAATATTGAAAATTTTGAAGAGTAAATTTTTCTAAATTTTATCTGAAATTGAAACATGTAAATTAAAATTAAAGATTTATAAAGAATATTTAAAAAAATAAAATTTATAAAAAAAATATTTAAAACATTTAAATTTGGAAAATAATTTTGGCAATTTGCCGTAAATTTTATTTCTCATTACAAAAAATTAATTTAAATAATAAAATAAAAATATATTTAAAATTTAAATTTTGGATAAAATATCATATTTTCCGACAAATTTATTAAAAAAATATATATATATATTTTAAAAATTTAAAAATGAGTTTAAGTTAAAAAAAATATTTCAAAGTTGTTTTATAAAATTTCGTAATAATATTTTTTTAAATTTTCATTTTTTTTTTTTCAAAATTAAAACTAAAAAATAATAAAATAAAAAAAAATATTTTAAAGATTACAATTTAAGAACTTTGGTAGAAAATTTGGTAAATTTTACTCCAAATATAAATAAATTTTTGAAATGTACTAAAAAAATATTCCAAATTTTTTAAATTTTTTAGCATATTTTAGGTTAGCACATTTTCTTAAAAGAAATAAAAACGAAAAAAAATTAAATAAAAACTGAAAACAAAATTTTTAATAATTTTCAAAATTCATTAAAAACTCAATTTTTAAATTTAAAACAAAAAGTGGTTAGAAAAATAAAAATTCAAATTTAAAACCAAAAAAATAATACTGAAAAATTTTAATTTTCGGTAATATTAAAACTAAAAGTTTAATTGTTTCAAAAATAAAAATAAAAAAGAAAATATTTAAATTTAACATTTTTTAAATATTTTGTTAATTTTTACTTAAAATAATAAAATAAAAAATAAGAAATTTTTAGTAAAAAGCGAATTATTGCTTTATGAATTTTTAATAAAATAAATTTTAAAATATTTATTAAAAATAATTTAAACAATTTTCAATAAAATAATAATGAAACAAATATTTTTAAAAATTTAGTCAATAATAATAAATAATAATTAAATATTTTCTAGATAGGAAATAAAAATTATTAACATAAAAATATGGAATTCTGAAAATGAAAATCTATATTTTTGACCCCTCAAATAGTTTCCCGTTATCATTTTCGCTCGCGACTTTATCTCACAAAGCTCCCATTACACGTTATACCCAAATATGTAGCATACATTTGGGCGTTACTGTTATCAAACTCACCTCTATGAGTTTAATTTTAATCCAATTAAACTTAATTAACTTATGCTGTGCACACAAGCAGTAAATAACACCAGCCAGCGAAACTTTAACTCCAGCCAAACCAAACAATAACCGAACAAAAAAAAAAAACAAAAAGGGCTGCGCATAAAACTATGCTACATTTTATGTATTCAGCCTTTTGCGCTCGGATTAACGTGCGAAGTTTGTACGTACGTAACGTGCGGCTACCGCAAAACGTAATCATTAGCACTTAAGGCTAAATAGTAACATGAAGCCGCTGCGTACTGGTACAAAAATAACAGAAACAACTAAAGCCGGGCGCTGTGAACCAAGGAAAGTTTGCAAGGCACAACAAAAAAAAGTGAAGTAGTAAAAGTTTCATTGTTGCCGCCATTTGAAGTTTACCAACAACTCGCTGTTGTTATTATTCATACGCCTACGCGCAGGACACACAAGCATACATGCTGTATACTTTGAGGCGCAAACACATAATGATACACATAACATAAGCTGCCGCTTGACGCAAACTGAAACAAACAAAGTCATTTGGTGGCCAAAGCGTGCACATACAACGCCAACCTTTTGCTACGTCGCGCTGAAAACCCTCGGCTGTGTGTACCCCTGACCCGCCACTCGGGTCTCTCACTGCTCGCGCAAACTTTCCTTCCACGTTGTTGTTGTTGTTGTTGTGCAGTTGGCCGATTATACTTTCACTCTGCGGCTGCAGATAAACACAAACACGTAAAACTGCTTTATATAAATTTCTGCAGCATATTTTTCGGCGTACACGCCTTTCTCCACCACACAGCGAGTGTCGGGAGTAGGTGGTAGGGGGGTGAAAACAATTTCAAGTTGCGCCAAGCCCGGGTCGGTGCGCATAAATCTTTGTTACGCCATAAATACAGCATCGTTGCGCGGCGACTTTGGCTTTACCGCCGCTTGTTGTATTAAATCACAGCCGTCTTTTAGGCGCACAGCTGGTAATTTTTGCCACTTTGTCCTTGAGGCTACCCCAACACGGCGTAAACGAAGCACGGCGCGGCTAGTGCCGAAACAATTTCACGTTGTTGTTGCATTTGTTGTTGTTCGAGTGAAATTATTAGCCCTTTGCTGGGATTTAAAACGATGAGCGCGCCTGCAAGTAGACTATCTTTGTAAAGTAGTATGAATTACCGAGTAATTAAAGGTTTCACAAAGGCAGCGAGTGCAACACATAACTGACGTTAGATTTATGACTGCGCATATGTACGCTGTCGGCGGAAAAAGCAAAAGGGTCCATAGAGCGACCGCGAAGGTGGGATTTTGGATGTCAGTGTCTCGCTTTTAGTGGCTTAAAAAGGATAGAGTTTTGTCAAAATACTGTCTGGGATCAGCGCGTCTAGTGCTCACGAATGCTTAAGGATTCTTTGAAATTACAACTGTAGACTGTTTAATCTATGGAGCCGACTGAATATCATGAAGCATCAAGTTCTGAAGTCGGTGGTCGAGCACATTGGTCGAAGCCGAAGTATTTGGGTGGAGATTATGCTATTTCATCCATTAGACCGCTGATGTGTTCGTTGCCCCGACCAAGCGTAAGGAGGTCGTGGATATTTAGATGTCTCTAATAAGCTGGTCTCGGCAGTATCTCGAGGGGTTCCTATATTTAGATTTATCCAAATCTCCCGAACCATTTGGGTTCCGTACTTTCTCCATGGTATCATCTTCGGATCAAAGATCTTATCTGATCCGATCTGATAAAATCCGATCTGATAAAAACACTGTCTTTCCAGATCCTACATAATTAAATATATCCACATTCCCTAATAAGCTGGTATCTCTCCATTCCACGGAATTATACTTATTTAAATTTCCCAATTAAACTGAGCTCCCGAGTTTCTCTAGAGATCTAATCCGATCCGACGGAAAGGCGGTCTTTCCTGATCCCATCTAATTAGTTTTACTCAGACTTCTCTCAACCTCTGGTATCCGGAGTTGAGATTTTATCTAATCCGAACCGACGGAAAGCCGATCTTCTCAGATCCAATTTAATCCAATCCAATCTAATATAGATGGAAGGAGAATCCTTCCAACACGACGACGAGTTCAAAGATATAGGAAGAGTAGACCTTTGACATCGTTTAAGGCTATTCCATTTGGAGGATGATCATTTCGTTAGTAAAAGCTGAATCAGAAGAGCTGCGACAAATAAATAAATAATTGGGTTACCTTCAGCTGCACTGCCGAATCCTGAAAAATACTGAGATGTACTGAAGACTGTCTCATTCGTCCGTTTAGTTTTTAGCTACATTTATTTAAGTCAGATCCAATATCTATTACTTCAGGATTCAAAATAGTTACCGGCAAAGGCAACTCTCATCGAGCTCGGGTTCCTTGAGCCCTATCCATTTCAAAAGGCAATCTAGCTCCACTATTTTCATTCTGCTCATGAAGATTAATCAAAATCTCATAAATTCGATTGCCAAATCAATAAATCGTCTCGTCCGAAATTGCTAATGATGCCAAATAAACAACAAATACTTCACCATTATGTAATAACGACCAACCTAAAATCACCAAAAATGCGTTCTCCCCAATTTGATTGTGTGATAATTGTTCAGCGCAAATATGCCGCAAACAAAAAATTATAGACAAATGTCAGGCGTTGTACGCGCAAAATGAATTTCCAAATGAGAATGTGGCATATTTTTAGGCGCACCAACAATCGTAACGCCTTGCTCGTTAGCGACAAATGCGCAGACAAAATGTTACAAAAATAAACGCCTCCACTAATTGGCCGCCGATATGAGCGCTCGCTATTGCTTGCGTGTGTTTGTGTAACGGCACGTTTTAGTGCGCATAAAATGCGACTATGCTACTATTATATGAATTTCGTGTACGTAAACGCCCACATTTCGATTAGAAGTTTGCAAGTGAATGTTAATGTTGTTGCGTGGATTGTTTGTGTGGCAGCTTATGGTGGCCGCCCGGCCACGGGCCATGCAGGCAAACCGGGCTCGGCTAATTAATGTTATCACTTCGCATGCATCATTTGGCAATTGTTATCGATAAATTTTATTACCGCACAACACACAAAAGCAACAATATAATAATAGCAACAACAAAGCAATAATATTAATAGATTGTCGCACGCCACTCTCCTCGCTCTCACGCTCACACACTTTTCCCACGCCAACACCTTCGTTGGTTTTAGTCTGTTTTTAGGCGCTCATCACTACTGCGTCACACTGGTACATTGTATTTTAGTATTATTTAATTTACGAGACAAATGTTAATAATGCTTAAGCGCACAATGGCACGTTCATGGCGTTCATGGTGGACCAGGCGCATAACATATAGTTAGTGGTAGCTCGGTGTGTGTCTGCGGCGCATAGATAAATGATTTGTGAAATCACGTGTATATAACAGGATATCCGTAGGCGAACAATCGTACAGTTAGCGATGGGCGGCGAGTGGCGAAGGTGCCACCGCTTGACATATCGCTTGTGTAGAAATAAATCAGGCTCACCGGTATTGACAGGTGCGGATAGGTAGTTGAGCGAGAGCTGTGTATCACAAGGTGGTGTGGAATTGCGTTGTTGAGGTTAGAATACCTTATATTAAATGCCTGAAAGTAGACTAGTAGAAATTGATTGTGCTTTAAAGATTTCATGCGGTTCTTTTTGTTTGGCATTTAAATAAGTTTTCACGAGTTTTCGTTATTTACATCTTAATTAACGGTTAAATGAGGCTTTAGTGGCCATAAATTTATCCAGGTTTTTTCAAGTAAATAAAGAAAATCCTATACATTTTTGAGGTGGATACTCGTTTTGGATCCTAGATATTGTTTCTTCCTCCAACAAAGCTCATAACTTTTATGGGTTGAATTGAATATCTTTATATGGAAAAATTCGAACAAATTCATCCACTCAGTTAGTAATATCCACTCAGCTCTGACCGGAATGAAATGTTGCTGACCTCAAATTTATAATCTGATTGAGAGTTTTCAAACCTTATGTCCTATATTTCTCTCATACAGGTTAAGTGGCGTCGAACTGTAGGTTGCTCTCATACGATTTCTCTGATGAAACCACTTTGCTTAGTAAAGTATTATTTAGGATTTAGGATATGTTTTAAACTTTTTTTTAAACTTTACATAGCTTAACATTTTTTAAAGTTACTGCGTGAACTTAACTGTACGTTCTTATTTATGAAAACTTAACTCAACTTAGCATAGTTTACTTTAAGTAATTTAATTTTACTTAAACTTACTTAACTTAATTTAACACAATTTATTATATTACTTTACTAAATTTTGTAAAACTTGGAGATATTCAATTGTACGTTTTTATTCCATTTAACTTATGAAAACTTAACCCAACTTAGCATAACTTAACTTAACACAACGTAACTCAACATAAGAAAACTTAACTTAAAACTTATGTCAACATAAATTTAAACAACTTAACTTAGTTTCACTTTAAGTAACTTAACTTATCATAACTTTACTTAAACTCACTTAACTTAACTTAACACAATGTATTATGTTACTTCACTGAACTTTATGAAACTTTGAGATATTCAATTGTACGTTTTTATTCAATTTAACTTGATATAACTTAACTTAACTTAACTCAACATAGCATAACTTAACTTAACAAAACATAACATAACTTAACTTAACATAACTTGGCATAGCATAACATTAGACGATTTAACTTAAAACTTATCTCAACATAAATTAAAGCAACTTAAACTAGCTTTACTTAAAGAAACTTAACTTAAAACTACTTTTATTTATAAGTTAAGTGAGTTTATTTTTCCTTTGAAACATGTAATTTCTCTTCAGTCTTTGCCAGTTTGACTTGACTTATATTTATTCATTAACATTATATAACTTATCTTAAAGTAACTTAAAGTAACGTTACGTAACTTATATTTAATCCTAATTATTTTGATTTTGATCTTAATCAATTGTCATTTCAATCAGTTTAACTTAACATTACATAACTTAACTTAACTTGACTTAACATAACTTTACTTAACTTGACTTAACATGACTTTACTTAACGTAACATAAATTTAATATTACTGATTTTAATGTTGATTTACTGAACAACGTTGAATTTAATTAAGTTTACGGACCGTACATATGTAGTTTATTTTGTACTTATCCTTATCCAACTTAGTACTTGAATTAACAACAATAAATTGAGTTGTTTACAGGCAATCGCCAGCGAAATACTTTTGTTAATAAACACTCTAGTATTCTGTATATTTTTTTGCCATATTATGTTCCGGTACGTCCGGTGTACCGGTCCCTTAGACTAACGGAAATTATGGCGCATACGCAAAAGAGCATTACAGATGCGCTCATAATCGCGTCAGCAGCTGTACATTGCTGACATTAACATTACTTAAACATAGGGGAATATGAAATGATGAGTGCCACAAACACATACATACGGACATACACACATACGTATGTAGTTACATGCAGAATATCATATTCTCATATTCTGGCTGCTGCTTATATGAAGCTGGTTGTTGGGGCATGTGTTGATTGCACTTGTCAAGTGTAGGTGTTTGTGAACGAAGGTAGTCTATAGCTGATAACAGTAATGACAATGAATATAGCAGCAAAAACAACAACCATTTGTTACAACAACAACAATTTAGTGCAAGTTCAGCAACAGCTGTTCACCTCAAGCGCTTATGGCGGCGCCGGTAGCGGCGTCAGTCTGTGAGTTGATTGTTTCAGCGGGAAATCGCAGTTGTTCCTGTTGTTGTTGTTGCATGCAATATATACACATTCGGTTTAAGTGCTTGCAACAATTTACAACTATAAAAATTTTGTTTGCATATGCACAGGCGCGTGCACTATGTAGTGTATATGCTGGCTAAGGTGCAGACAGCAGTTGCTATGTTGTTGTTGCTGGCATTTGTTGTTTCCACAAAGCAACTATCAACTGAACTTCATTTTAAAAGCAACAACAACATAAACAACACTCCCGTTATGAGCGCCGCATAAAAAAGTCAGTGCGACTCATTGTCATTATTTCAAGCGCAAAGTTCAGCCATTTTGTCGTTATTGTTGTTGTCATTGCCAACATTTTGCTAAGGGCATTGTAGTAAACTGTAGAACGGGCGCACATATTATACATGTAAATGTTTGCATTGCGCGCTCCTAAGTGTATGCTTTAAATGAGCTCATGTAAACATTTATTCCTTGTTTAAGGCGAATTTAAAGTATGTAGGAATATATTTGAACTAACTAAAGCTCATAAAGCAGTATATAAATTCTAATAATGCAGTAAAAATTATTTATTGAGCAATATAATAAAATGAATATTCAAAGAATTCATAATACATTTATTTTCATAACTCTTAGTATACCTGATATTATATGACAAACTTAGGTTAAATAAATCATATTATTTTTAATTTTAATTAAAATTATAATTATAATAATTTTAATTTTAATTTTAATTTTAATTTTAATTTTAATTTTAATTTTAATTTTAATTTTAATTTTAATTTTAATTTTAATTTTAATTTTAATTTTAATTTTAATTTTAATTTTAATTTTAATTTTAATTTTAATTTTAATTTTAATTTTAATTTTAATTTTAATTTTAATTTTAATTTTAATTTTAATTTTAATTTTAATTTTAATTTTAATTTTAATTTTAATTTTATTTTTATTTTTAATTTTATTTTTAATTTTAATTTTAATTTTAATTTTAATTTTAATTTTAGTTTTAATTTTAATTTTAATTTTAATTTTAATTTTAATTTTAATTTTAATTTTAATTTTAATTTTAATTTTAATTTTAATTTTAATTTTAATTTTAATTTTAATTTTAATTTTAATTTTAATTTTAATTTTAATTTTAATTTTAATTTTAATTTTAATTTTAATTTTAATTTTAATTTTAATTTTAAATTTAATTTTAATTTTAATTTTAATTTTAATTTTAATTTTAATTTTAATTTGAATTTGAATTTGAATTTGAATTTGAATCAAGATTAAGATAATCTTTATCTAAATACTCGCTGGCAACTTACAAATTATTTTAAATGAAGTATAAAATGTTTAGAGGTGACAACCCTTTAAAAATCTTTTCTTGATTGCATAGCAGTTTACATCTTTGAGCAAAACTGATGAAAGGTTATAAATTTTATTTATTCAAAAAAATTTAAAGTTGACTTGCAAGAATTTTTGTAATGTGGCAACTCTAGCAATATTTTTCTTCTATAAAACGACAAATTATCTATTTTACAATATTTCTTGTAGAGAATATAATATTTTCTCTGCTTTCAGATTCCTTTCATATTTCATTACGATGTGTCTGTGTTGCTGGACATATACTTATGTATGTAACTGTACTCTCTATATATGTTCACATGTATATGTAATGTAACGTAATGTAACGCCTTCAGCTCACTTGTAGTCCTTCAAGCGCTCGCGTCTGCCTTAAACACCAAGTCAAATGCCAGCGCCATAATCGCGACGTCTCACCCTCTCGCATTCCATTGCATTGCTGGCTTGTGTCCTTTGGCCTTTGGCTTGCAACTACATATTTAGTACTATCTGTCCATTCGTAATTTATCGATAATTGTGTATTTATTGTTGTTAATTGCATTGACATATGGAAATGAATACTTATGAAAGCAATTATTGCAAGTACATATGTGTGTGTTGATGTCTGTGTAGTTGTAAATAGTTTTATATGTATGTTTAAGGATATATGAAGACTGAAATGCGGACTTTCTCCAACAAACAGCGCTCTCATGTAAACAAATTAACTATGGCATTGGCCTCAAGCGCCTTAATGTAGACAATGGTCATTCATTTTCAACTACATTGAGGCGAGTTTTAATGAGTTCCGCTTGAAGCAGGCGATATTTTCGAACGCGGTAATTGTTGTGAAATAAAAAAGTTATTTTGAGAATAATTATTTTTTTTTTATTTTTTTGTGTTGTTGTAAATACATGTAATCGAAATTAATGGAAAAACAATGTAAGAAGAGAATTTCTGTTAAACATTTTTTGTTTGTCTGATAAAAAAATGTAATTCCAATCATTTTTTTTTTAATTTTGATATAAAAAAGAAAAAAAAAATTGAAAAGCGCCTTCAAGTATGCAGTATTTTTTACTACTCGCAGTCAAATGCCTTCTTCTACAGAATTTATATATTCGAATATAAAATATAATACCTTTCAATACATAGAAAATGCTTTTTTTGTAATAAGAAACACCAAAACTATATTTTATGCAATTAGTGCCTTAAAGTATGCAATAATTTTCGATTAATTATAGTCTAATGGCCCACTTAAAAGAGTTTTTATGCTCGAATAAATTAAAAAGTGTATACATTTAGCAATTTGAACACAAAAACATTGTGTTTTCTCAATTAGCACCTTCAAGTATGCAACATTTTTTGTCTACTCTTAAGCGAATGACTTCTATTATAGAATTTATATATTCGAATTAAAGAGGAATAAAAAAACTGTGCAAATTTTGTAATAATAAATACATTTTGTAAATGTAGCCTCAAAATGTATGCTTTATTTATTTTTTATTTACAGTCAAATGACTTCCTCTAAAAAATTTCTATATTTGAGTAATAAAAAAAATCGAAAAGTGTGTAAATATGGAGGGATTTTTTTTTGCAATTAGCGCCTTAAAGTATGCAATATTTTTTCATTTCTTTGTCAAATGCCTTTGTTAGCTGTTTAAATTGGAAAAAAAAAATTATATTTCGTCCTAAAAAACATATTGGTAATCGATCTGTATCTCTTTAATCATTCCATAAACATTTTTTAAATTTACAATTTTCAGTCAGTTTTTTTTTCTTTCTATCATATTTTTATTTCACTTTATGTACTCGAATGCTTAGCTGCTAAGCTCAAAGCATCGCCTACATACCTATAGATATTTTGCAGTACATTCGTGTTGACATCCAACTCCATTAAGCTCATTGACATGACTACACTTTGCTTTGCCGCGTAACACCTAACGCGCATTCTTCCCTTTTTGTCCCGGTCACATTTCGCACGCTTGGCATATGTGTTTGAATTTTTATTTGACAATCACAAAGTGTGACATCGTTTTATTAACGTGACTACACATGTGACCTGAACACAAATACAGATGTATATGTATGTAAAAAAAACCCAGCATACATGCAGGCGCGGCAACTAAACACACTGCCACTCGTAACTGTCGTTACTACTTTGCTTTTGTGTACATGTGCTTGTGGAAAAACGTTTTAAACACGCACAAATTCACTGGCTGCCATAAGCTAAGTTTTTCTTCAAGTACAGACACACAGACAATTTTATGTAAATTTATATATACAACAACAGCACACTTCAAAGCAGCGCGTCGGCAGCAAAAATATCACGCGTTCGGAAGCGCCTGTCAACGCTTATCTTTATGCGTTTCCGCTTTACTCGAAAAGTCATTGACACTCTGCCGACACAAGCACTAACAGCAAATGTATTGCATACTTTTAGGTGGCGAGCAGGTGTCAAAAGTGCTGGAAAAAAGTGGCAGAGATGACTTGAGACTCGAGAAAAATGTGAGCAGAAGACGTTTACAAGAAATAAACGTAAGAAAAAAAATAAACTATGCGACGAAAAATATGCTTGCTTTTTACACTTTTTCGCATACTTTTTGGCGCGGTAGTTAGGGTGACTGCTTTTAAGTTGTATACATGTAAAGAAGCATTAGCTTATAAGCTTTATACTTGGCATTATTTGCTTCGCAATACACTGGGGGGAATTCGCAAATTGCTCAAAATCGCTAGTGTGCTTTTAGGCGCTGCGGCGTACCAAATACAAAAGCAAATGAAATGTTGAAAGCATACGTAAAATACAGCGAATACCTTGAAGACAGTGCGAGTGCTCAAAGCAATAATGTGTACAACAACAAATTTGGTACAAATTAGGAATTCTTTCGAAAATAAACTGTGGAAATGTGCATACTTTTAGGGAACGCGTATTGTCAGCAAGCGTTTATAGCAAATAATTAAAGCTTTAATTAAGTAAGCTTGCCTTGGTAAATAACTGTTTATGCAAATATAATAATATGCTTGGTGATTATCGGGCTAAGCGACTTTATTACATACTTTTAGGCGTATTTTTTGTTAATTTGCATAAAGTTATTTTTGCTCAGTTGTTGTCTTGAAAAACAAGTTATTTCTATAATACATAAACTACATTTACAAGCTAGTACTTAACTACCCCTAAAAGTATGCCACAATTTTTTTATTTTTTTGCCAAAACAAAGTGGTTTAGATTTTTTACTAAAAATTATTAAATAATAAAGTTTTTATTTAGTTGCATTGGGTATATTAAATTATATTTAGTGTTATTTGCGATTTTTTTTTATAATTTTTTCGTTTTAAATTTAATTTTAATCTATTATCGATATTTTTTCGAAAGAAACACTTTCTCAGTTTAACACAAACTTTCATTACAACAACAAAACAAACTAACCAGCTCAACAAGCCAATAACGCATGAGTATGTAGCATAAGCGCCTGTAAGTATGCTGTAGTTAACATATTGCAATATGCATGAGACAATATAGGTTCAAAAGTGGTCTGCAAAACATTTAAAATTAGTTTGGAAAGGTTTACGCAGCATTTGCAAGCAAGAAAGTCTAATTTGGTTGCAAAAACAAAAAATCAAAATAATAAGAAAAATAAATTGTTTGTGAATTTTTGCCACTAGAGTAGTCTTTTTCCGCAATATTACAAATAATTTGGCTGCATTGTATATTTTACCTACATTTTTAGCTTTTTATAATAAATTAAAAGCCATATTTTCTCAAAACGCCTAAAAGTATACTCACAGAAATTCCAAAATCCTTCCCATTTTAAATGCAGCATTACAGTTTACATTCACTGTCATTCAAAATGTCAAAAATAATATTTAATGCTAACAACCTGTCAATTCTTGGCAACTAATGGGTATGAGCGCCTGCAAGCAGGCTTTGTTTGCCTGTTTGTTGTGGTTAAACAGCACGTATGCATTAATTAATATGCAGCAGCAGCACATACGCACACAAGCAAACAAATAAGCAATTATTAATAACATTACAATAGTAAATAAATAAACATACGATAATCAAACAAAGCGCCTGTATGTATGCAACACGATTTGTTTGTTTGGATTTTCAATAGATGCGCATACTAATCGCTTTTGATTGACTTGCTGTCATGTGGCATTTATGCAACGTGTTAGCGCGCAAACTAAACTCCACAAACGAAGATTTAACAAAGCTTGCATATTTAGGGGATTTAAAATATTTAACAGCTTAATTGCTGTGTTGCTTTGTTTGGAGCCGAAAGTGAATTTGGAATTATACAACTAATAATAAATTAATAATAAATGAATGTCAGTAAATAGTTATTGTGTAAAATGTATGATTTTCATCTTGCTGACTGCATACACTCAGGCGCTCGTGGGTTGAGGAACCTCTCCATCATTCTTTTGCTATGAACTACGTTCACTGTCAATTGCATTTCGCTTACTTAATTTGATTGTGACAAGTGAAGAAGACATATTGATTACAGTAGTAATGCATTAAGTGCTTTTATGCCAATACGCCGAAAAGTATGCAAGGGTAATGGAAATAAAAAGTAACGCAAATGGTAGTGGGAAGTACGTGATGAGGTCAATTTTTGCAGTACGATCACCACTTTCGTTTACTAATTATTTAAATTTAGTTTACTGACGTTTGAATTTTATAAGCAGTAAGGTCATTAATCAAAACACTAAAGATAATTTTAGTTCTAAAGTTGTTTATTGAAGGGTTTAGACTAATTATATTATTATAGGTGTGATAATTACTCAAATATCCCCTTTAAACATTTACGTTTCTAAATTTTTAGTTTACTTTTAGGCAAATTGACACATTAAATTCTGAATCACATCATAAAAATATATATTCTATCGAAAAATATTAAATTTCTTCAACGAAAATACTCTTTTTCCTCCAATTAATCTACACTCGTTTGCAACAATTCGCTAAAACTTGGCCAAACTCGACTTTTATAAATGAATTTGCTCTAACATGCGCCTGCAAGTGTGCAATGTAAAAGTGTAAAGCAAGATTTTAACAAGCAGAGTTGTTGCAGAGAGTGTAAAGTGCAATGAAGTGCGAAGGATATAAAGTTCAGATTACTTAGTTTTATTGGAAAAGGTTGTTAATCATGACGAGAAATAAAGGGAATGAATACAAATTGTTGCAAGTGTAAATTAATTATATCAATTTGAGTTTTATTAAGGCGAAAAATTATATTGTGAAAGATATATATAAGGGAATTAGATTACATAATACCAATACTAATACCAATACCAATACCAATACCAATACCAATACCAATACCAACACCAATACCAATAGCAATACTAATACCAATACCAATACCAATACCAAAACCAATACCAATACCAATACCAATACCAATACCAATACCAATACCAATACCAATACCAATACCAATACCAATACCAATATCAATATCAATATCGATATCAATACCAATACCAATACCAATACCAATACCAATACCAAACCAATACCAATACCAATACCAATACCAATACCAATACCAATACCAATACCAATACCAATACCAATACCAATACCAATACTAATACCAATACCAATACCAATACCAATACCAATACCAATACCAATACCAATACCAATGTCAATACCAATACCAATATCAATATCAATATCTATATCTCTATCTATATCAATACCAATGCCAATGTTAATGACAATATCGATACCAATACCAATATCAATACCAATACCATAAAATTACCAAAAAATTAATTTAAAAAAATACTTATACATATACCAACCAGTACTTATGCTAATACCATATTAAAAACATTACCAATTATAATACCAATACTATTTCTGTTATTGGTAATTCTATTGATACCATAATATCACTAACATTAATACTATTATAAATAAAATTAGCAGTACCTTTCAAATTGCCATTACCACTTCCATTACAATTACAATTGCTTTTACAATAACCTTAGCCATAAAACATTCTTAGCAAGTAAAATTCCCTTGTGGAATGTATTGGGCAAAATATGAATTGATAATTAAAGAAATTCGAACAAAACTTTGGCTTGCAGAACTTCATGCTTGTTAACTTCTTATATTCCCATTCCCGTTACCAAAAATATTAATACAGCACTGCTGTTAACTACACAGCACACGCGCCCTCTTCAGCTCTCTATCTCTCCACAATTCGAACCAGTGATGAGCACTTCAACTTGGCAGTTCAATACTCAGCAAACAACACTCGACTTGACTTGACTCGCTGGCGCATCACATTGCAAAGAAGCGGTACATTGTGCGAGTATGTCCGCTACAGGAATCGAAAGTTTTAAAGTGTCTAAGCACACGCTGGGCACAAAAGTTCCAGCACATAGGGCACCGAAAACACAGCATGAACTCGAAAACTTTTCAAGATGTCCAACAAGACACCAACCCAGCACTTTGGCATGCTACAGTGAGCCGATAAAGCGTGGAGCAAGAGAGATGGGGGAAAGATAGAGTGAGGAAGAGGGAAGGGAGTACGATAGTTACACCACAGGACATTTGCAGGAAATATCCTGCAGATCACACGCTTAACTAGTGGATGGGCAGCAAGTCAATAAACTTTTCAGGATACGAAAATATATATGTGAAAGACTTTGGGGGGAGATGTGCGAATGTCCTGCCGCGCGTTTGCAACTTCTGCGTATTTTCGATTTTATATTTCGTACCAACTTTGGTCTGCTTCCAATTGTCTTCAAGTCTTCCAGTGAAGCGGAATAAGTAAGTGAGTGGGTGAGTGAGTGAGCAGTGGTGTGATTGCATTGTGAATGCATACGCGTACTTGCGGCAGATAAATGAAGTACGCGCTTGCTGGCGTTGGCGGCGTTTGTGGCGAGTTTTAAGTAATGAAATTGAAATCAATAACTTACTTCAGTTGGCTGGTTTGGTGGTGGGAATGGTGAATGTTTGAATTGTCTAGTTTAAGTTAAAGCTCTTTGCTCAAAAATTTTAGTATTAAATATTCTTAAACCAGTCGCCTGTGGCTCAAGTCTGTCGAATTCGGCGGATCACTTCCCCCACTTTTTTTAATGAAGTCGGAACCTCAGTACAGTAGACATGAAAAATACTTGATTCGAAGTCGAGCGTCCTCAATGGTCATTAGTAATCTTAGATATAGAATTATTCAAATAACGGACTTGTACTGCTTTCTATCTTTGCCTTGAACTTCTTGAGAGATCAAGTAGATCTCTTGAGTTCATGCCTTCAAATCGAAAAAAGAAAGCACCGGTTGTAGTTCCTGGATTAATCATGGATGGTTGTGTGAATGAATAGCTGGAATTTCGTGTCAGTTTCTTTCCACATTGCTTTCATCTCAGAGATACGCAAGCCCCACCTTGATTTGATTTGATTGAGACCACGAAATTCGAGTTTCGGAAGTAAGAACCTGTGGAGCCGAAATTTTCAGACCAAGCTAGGTCCGAGCCACTGACGTCCGTTCTCAGCCATGAGGTTTGGGGTCCGTAGTGTGGCCCCGTAGTGTATAAATCATTAAATCGAGCTCTTCTGAAGCCTCTGACGCCGATCTTGTCGGTATTAGCGTCTCAAAGATTAAACCTGAGTCAAGTCCAAGCCTCTTCGGACCTATTGATTGCAATAGACCTTATCTCTGGTGATATTTACTTCGGATGTTCTCTATATTAACTCGAATGAGGGAAGATAATTTCGCCATATTACTTCTGGTGGTTTAGGGTTTCGGAATCAGGATACAGAGTATAAATATCTGATTGATCTCATTGAAAGCCACTGTCACTACTGTCAAGTCCAAATC
Source organism: Zeugodacus cucurbitae (assembly GCF_028554725.1). Lineage (NCBI taxonomy): Eukaryota > Metazoa > Arthropoda > Insecta > Diptera > Tephritidae > Zeugodacus > Zeugodacus cucurbitae. The sequence goes on from NC_071670.1 coordinate 5,502,003, forward strand.
TCTTCATACCAACTATTTTCAAACGATCTTATATTACCTCCAGGTAAAACTTTACGAACGACGGGAATATAATGTCGAATTCAGCTCGAGCCTGCAGCTTATTCCATGTCGTATGGCTTCGGAATTACGCCCCATAGTGTATAAAATATCAGATCGAGCTCATTTGAACCCATTGACGCCCATTTTGTGGGTATCACCGTCTCAAGGAAAAAACCTGGGTCAAGTCCAAATCTCTTCAGAGCGACGTCCTTTCAATAGATGCTATTTCATGACAAATTTGTCTCAGAAATTTAAAGATTCATAAATAGCCAGAGATACATTGGGGTCAATCTCCCGATATGAAGAACTCAATCTTCCTTGTGAAATCTTCAAAGAAACAATTTAAATGATATATAAGGAAGTTCATGAATTTTGAAGTATAATTCTCAACGTTTTCCTCTACTTACAGTCACCCAGTACTCGTACTTTTTCAGTCACAAACCCAAATATAGTTTAAATACTATTAAAGCTCAAAAGAAAAAAATCCTCTAAAATACATGAGGCATCCAGTTCCATACACTTTAGCTTTTAAAGCCTATCTATAGGCGCATTCACCTCAATCCAAACTTACACCGACTGCTTGCTCAAATAGTCCAAACATAAACTGACACAACAAAATCCTTCTACATTTCATTCGCTTATCTAATCTACTTGAAAACCTTGTGCTCAAGCGAAAAAAGGATTTTCCTACATATACATTAACATACTTTCGGGCGCACACAAGCAAATCTGCACTTAACAATGTAAAAACAAAACGTACGCTCCACACTCTAACAAACTTCAAAATACACAACTCACGCCACTTTGCTATCGATTTTAAGGTAACAACGCCGCAGGCTGCGAATACATATGTATATTCTTTATATGCGCCTAAAAGCACACTCCCACACACAAGTTTGTTTGGCTTATATAAAATACAAATGGTTGTTAGAAAATTGTGTAGAATTGACAATTTCTACAATTGTCTTTGCTTTGTTGGCAGCGCAGCGCAGATTTTCGTCGTCGTCGGTGGGTAGCACAGCTCTTGCGCCTAGCTAGCGACCTTATTTTTGGTGCCCGCTGCCAAGAATCATCAGCCTGCACAAAGGCAACGTGCAATAAATTGGCGGGCGTGTCGATATAAACATTTTGTCAACAATCGAATAGGCAACCAAACTTGCCAATTGCCAATTTTGTCGAGGGTTTTCCTATTGCCATGGCAGGCATATCGTAAACTTTCCCTTCATCTTACGCCGCTTAGATACGTTGCTCGTACTGTGAGAGTTATAAAATATATATAGAGAGACAAATAATAAAAGTGAAATCCGTTAAGTGTTGAAGAGGAATCAAATTTATGATTGTCATTTATTGATTTCCGCTTTGGTTATGCGCGCAAGTGTAGCATATTTGTAGGCGTCTATGTAGGCTGCATATATAATTTTACGATTTCACAATATTTGATATGGCAATTTGAATGCGAAATATGCGCCATTTGATTTGCTAGCTGTAAGCTGTAAAGGGTGACACAAATAATGAGACAGTGCTGACTTTGTAGGTCACACGCCTAGAAGTAGGCTATAAAGTAATTTAAAATGCGGTAGAGGGTGGTGTTTTTGTATTTCTGCTGTATGAGAAAATCATGCGAAATTGTTGGAAAAGTACGAAATTGTTAATAGTTTTTATATTTGTTATATAGCGCCTGAATGTATGCTAAGAAAAATTGCTATTAAATGTACGATGTATGATTAGTCGTAGACTTATTTATATATTACGTGTTTGGAAATTTCTAACATATTAGATTTTACAAAGTCTGTTAATTTTTTTATATTTAATTTTTTAATAATATTTAGTGCCTAAAAGTATACTTCATTCTCAGAAATATTTTGATTTTGGTTCAATTTTTTTGAAATAATAATTATACATATTTTACATATTTGGAGCATAAAAATTCGGTCAGTCTTAAAGAACTTATTCGGAAGAAAAATTTATGCGCCTAAAAATATGTTGAAATTGTGAAAAAAATAAAATTTCTGCCTTTATTCAGTTATTGGAATAATTATTTGCCGTTAAATCCGAATTAGTATGCTGTCTGCGTTTGAAATAATACTTTGTGCCTAAAAGTATACTTCAAGCAATATGTTGATTATTATTTTACTTACCGTAAATTGTACTTTGAAGACGGTTTTTTTTATTTTAAAACGTTTAGGAAGCAGTTTCATAAACCACTTTCAGGTTCCCTTACAATTTTCGTAAAATACTCCCAATGAAACACCTAAAAGTATGCTTAGTATAATTTGAAAAATATATTTTTTTTTGTAATTCGTTTGTCAAATATTAATTGGCTTAGCCTTAATATTGCTCTAAATTAAATATACAATAGATTTATTAAGATTTCGCCGCCTAAAAGTATGCTTGAAATAACTTTTATTTGCAAATAATCACCTATTGCTAAAACTAGGCAATAATATAATTATCAAAACTGATTAAATGACTCTGTAACATGCAAAGACTTTATAAAAACTTGAGTTTTTGCCTCAAAAATATCATAAAAAGTAGTACAAAGCGAAATTGTCTCACTTTCCACCAACTCTCAGCTATTCTTAAAAGCACCGAAAGCCACATAAAATCACTTTTACCGCAACGTCACGTGACGCGGCAACATAAATTACAAGCAACCCCATCAACATGCGCCATATTCCTCCCTGCAATATATTGTGACTTGCGCCCAAAAGTATGCCAACCACATTAATTTTATATTAAAGTGCAAGCAATTACAGTTTTATTTCGCAATACTTGAGACGGCAAAAGTTTAAGGCAATTTTTCACAAGAAAAACAACCAAAAACCAATCTACAAAAACTCTGAGGTGAAGAAGGTAGCACTTGTTTACTAGCTACTATATAAACGAGCGGCGGCAAAGGGGTTGATTGCATGCTGCCAGTGTAGACACATACAAGCATATTGCGCTTAAACGAATTTATCATGTGCCAATTGCATTCGATTCATGCCCGCACTTAGTTTGTTTGCACGCTTTTGCCACTATTACTCATATACATATATGCACGTATGTGTGCGTGTGTGTGCATTTGTTTGTTTGTCTGTCTGTCTGTCTATCGAAATGGATACAAAGCAATCAGAGGTAGCACGTGACCAATCAGTTGTTGAGCCTGTATTCTCATCTCTTCCTTGCTCAAGCAATAGTTTCAATGATATATATTCCATATTCTATACCTTCCAGTATGTATATGTTTGCCTGCATGTATGTGTGTCAGCAGTTTCCTTAAACCGCATTGGGAATATTGAGTTACTATCGACGCCGTGCGCAGCGGCAACGTCATAGTTGAGTAAATACTGCAAAAGTAGTTTGGTAGACACGTAAATTCAGTTTGAGTTCGTATTAAAGTGTGTAGATAAAAGTTTGCTTTTAGGCGTGCTTGCTTAAGTTTAGTTGGTATGGGCGACATAACGAAAATAAACTATGTATGTGTGTGTGTGAACCTTGGTAGTGAACTATTTTGTATGCTGATTGATTTCGTGGATTTTTTTTGGCAGAGTTTTTGCCTACTTTTGGGCGTTGCTGTAAAGTATAAGACCTTATTTAAGTATTCTTAATAAAATTTGTTAAGGAAACATATACATTTAAAGTCCCATAAATTTTTTTTAGAAATTAATTTTCAGAATTTATTGCATACTTTCAGGGTTTGTTGAGCAATTTTGAGTTTATATTAATTTTATTTGAATTTTAGGTTCATTCAAAGTAAAAAAAAAATAACAAAAACAGAATTTTTAATCAGATTTAAACTTATTCAGCCATAGCGCCTAAAATTATACTTTGATCTCACACTATTTTGTTATTTTTTGTTGACCACACGCTATAATTATAATTATTTTTAAAAGTTTTGATAATAAACAGTTCATGATCACCCAAAATACTAATAAATTAAAGAAATTTACATTTAACGCCTAAAAGTATGCTACACACTTGGTTTTTTCATGCTAAATATGCTTATTTCTTACTAATAATTTAAATGTAAATAAAGATAAAGAAGAGAAATGTATCTTTACGCATGTTTGACACTACTTAAAGCATACAAAGTACTTCCACGCCTAAAAGTATGCAACGAATTTAGTTTAATATTATTAAAAATGCATTGATAATGAAATACATTTGTCAACAAAAATCAAGAAAGGCCCCAAAGTCGATATATATTTAATTAAAGTGTAAATTATTTCGGTAATGCCTAAAAGTATGCTAAAAATTGTCTATTATTTAAGAAAAAAGTTATTGGAATAAAATTAGTGAGTTTGAATGCGTCGAAAATGGCTCTGAAGTGGTTATATATTTGACGGAAGTGTGAAACTTATTAGTAACGCCTAAAAGTATATGCAATTTTTACTTTCCATTAAATAAATATATCAGAAATGGGTATAATGTAGACCGAAATTAAATTCGTTTTAAAGGAAGCATAGTTTCTACTTTATGAAAACATTCAAATAACTGTCTTCTATTTTCCACACACCATTGCTATTTTAACTTGTGCCGACTTTAAAGCCTCAACATTTAGACTGGCGACCCATTGAATCGTAAAAGAAAAATCCGGTCAAGTAAATAAAATGAAATGAGTTAAATTACGAGGTGTCGAAGCGCGCAATGAAAAAGCTTTATCACATTAATTTCAACCTTTTTCTTCACAGCCACTTACTTGCCTTTTATCAAAGCAACAGCCACAAAACCGTAAAGCAGGCAATTGCCTGGCTGCAGCACTGCCATGTGTGTGGCTGCATTTATTATTTAAGCGCACACGTAGCGTGTATAAAGTGGCTAACGCCAGTAAGGCAAAGCAAAGCAAAGCAATGTTATAAAGGTGCTTGCATTTGGACCCAGCATGTAGGTGAATCTGTGTGGCTGGGGAGATATGCATGTGTTTGTGGTCGCTTTGATTGGTTTACGCAGCCAATGAGTAGCCAAACACATATGAAATGCGTAAAGCAAATTTTTTAAAATGCAAATTTGATTTGCTGTGGCTGCTTTGGATGCCAAGAGAATTTTAACTTGGTTGAGATGCTTTGAAATTTTTTTTTTTCGAAAAAAAATCGAATTTGCATATTTTAAGTTTTTGAAGAAAAATGACACGAGATTTTATTTCAAAATAGAAGAATATGTGCACCTTTACTAAATTTAGCCGGAATGTAGGCAATAATTAATTATTTTGCTGTTTAAACTAAAAAACATAGCCTACCTTTAGGCTGATATTTACCGATTTAATCAAAAACAAATATTTAAATATCTTATAACCACTCAAAACGTTCAAATTGATTAAATTACCCCTGAAAGTAGACACTCGTTTTCTTATTGGCCATTTAAAGTATAAAACATTGCCTAACTTTAGGCTGATATTTACCTATTTATACAAAACAATATTTATCTACCTTCCAACCACCCAAAAGTGTTAACTCACAACTAGTAAATTGCCGAAAAAGTCAAGAATCCCTAAAAGTATACTACTGCCTACGTGTTTCAACACTTTCTGCTTGAGTACTAAGCAAGTTCTAGCTTCTATTAGCTTCACCATTCGCTGCTTGCGCGCATTTTAACTAACCGCCAAGCTGACTTTTGCCACTTTAACAAATAGACTGTGGCAATAGCTGTATGTGTCTACAGTTGCTCTAAAGACTATACTTGTCTAACTCGCCTATTGCTGAGCTCTTGCTGCACTTTTTCGTCACTTGCTTTGCGCTGTATTTGTTTCCCACAGTAATTTGAAATTCATGCGGTTCGTATGTGGAATAAATTTTAGATTCCACTTTTTTATTTGCACTCATACACTTGATTTGCCACAGACTACTTGGACGTAGCGTCCGCTACCGTATGTTGTCACGCGACAGACGTACGTGACGTGAACGTGTTGGTCAGTGGTATAAATAAAGCGCCGCTTGAATAAAGAAAGTTGGTAGAAGACAGCAGAGAAAGTAAATAATAATGAAAAATGTTGCATACTTTTTGGCGGTTTTGACTTTAAAACTCAAAAAGGATCATCTCTGGAAATTTTTTAAATATATTTTTTTTTAAACAATTAGTTAGAAAGTTCGCTGGAGATAATATAAATTTTTGTTACAGATTTTATAAACTAAAAAAATAAAGCATACCTTTTGGCTGTTTTATCTTTAAGACGAAATGAATCTTCTCTAGATAATTTTTTCCTATTTTTTGTTAAATAGATAGAAAGCTGATTAACATAATTTTTTTTTATTAGAAAAAACTTAGCATACCTTACGGCTGCTCTGTGAATTGCTTATCTGTAAATAATAATTATTTTCTTGTAAAGCTTGGTGACTTAATGTTGGGTCTTCTAAGTCATCTTGAAGCTAACAATTGTCATACAAAAATAATAAATAATCTGAGTCCAACTTCATTATAAAGTTGAGAAAGAAGACGCGTCTTCCCTTAATACCTGCAAATCTGCGCTTCACTATTTCTCTCTCATCACATTGTCGAGACATAATTGCCATTACTTTTACGCATCCTTCTCGTAATAATTTCTGTTGTTGCAGAATTCCATTAGCGTGCGCCTAAAAGCATACATCCAAAGCGCTCACTCATCTTTTCTTACGCAAAAAAGACAGCTGATGTGTGACACAGACGGTGCAGCTTATACAAAATGGACGAAGTGTGCAACGAAAAGTTGAATAAAGGCAGGGTAAAGGGAGCTGAGCAGCCATATTTTCTTCGTGCCAGCGCACTCGCCAACAAAAACTGTTCAGCTTTTGTGCAGTACTTTTTTCGGGTTTTTATTTCGATTTCTTTTTTTAATTTCCTTGCTTTTATCATACGAAAATCCTCGCATAAATTTTGACAGCAACGACAATGACTTGTGACATTTTCAATTTTGCAAACGCTTAACGCAATCAAACCGGAAGCTTTTTGGTTGACAGCGTGGCTGGCTGAGTGAGTGAGTGACTGACGGTTGAGCTGTTTGCAGCAGTTGTGAGAAAGAGTGACGAATGGTTGCTGTATGGCAAGCGCATGAGACTAAAAGTTTGTTATCTAAACGATTTTGGCATGTGTGAGCTGGACAGAACGGATATGGTTTCTCTAGAGTTGGAATATTTAAAAAGGTGCCGAAAATGGAGTAACTTTGCAAAAATGAGCCTCAATGTAGGCAACAAATCCATAGTGTGAGCCTAGAGGTAGGCAACAGTTTCTTCTATGCTGCTTTCTATATAATAAGTGTAACATATACCCTATTTTAACGAAAAATTTATAACTTTTAAGGTTATTTATACTTCATTTCTTACAATTTTATGCTTTCTGAATAAAAATGTTAAATTCTTCTCACTATCTTTACAGGTAAGCAATATGGTGATTATTCAGTTCAAAAGTCAAATTTAATACCAACAAATGTGGTAAGCCAAATTACTAAATAAATAAATCACAATCTATATAATAAATAAATACATCAAAACACCTAAATGTATACTACATTTAACACCATCAAGAGCCACTTACAATTTACCTTATGAGTTTACCACTTTTACACAATTAAATAAACAAATTATTCATATTTAGAGATATAAATACACTCTCAACTACTAAATACACACATTACCACTCTTTAGTGCTCTTAAATGCATACATCTAGTTCACTTAAGCATAGCTGTGGCTACAACTGATTTCCCTGCCATTAACTTATCTACAATTTGCATCTAATTCACAAATATTTGTACACTTTGTGGTTTGATTTGTGGTTGCACTTCAAGCAGGAAGTTATTTAATTTCAATTTTGATATTTTACACTGATATGCGCCTGCAAGTATGCAATAAATCAAGCATGCAATTTCATTGTAAATAAATTGTAAATTGTGGGACAGGAAAAAAATATTTTTAGATGTGCAATTATTAGATAATATAATTCGTTGAATAAATTTGATGAAGGGTCTTTTGAGTTAAAAAAATTAGTTTTGATTAATTGAAAGAATTAATAATTTTACTTTAAATTTAATGTAAAAATAACAAAATGCACTAAAAATTTATTTTTTATTTATTTTAGAAATTGTGGATATTTTTTTATAAAAACTGTTAATATTTTTCATTTTAATAAAGGCATTAATAATTTTTTATGAAAAGGCTCAATAATTTTTTAAAATAATAATTTTTATAAACAATTTCTACAAAAAAAAAAATATTTCAAAATTTGTAACTTTGAAAAAATTAAATAATATTTAAAAATATTACATAAAAAAAATGTGACAAAAATATTTAAGTTAAAGCAAAATTACGAAACAAAATTAAATTAAATAAAAAAAAATTTACAAAAATATTTAAGTTAAAAGAATTCAAAAAAAAATTTTATATTTAAAAAAAAATTACAAAAAAATATTTTTTTTTACATTTTTATAAATTTATTTTAATTTTTCCATAAAATTTTGCAATATTCAAAAATATTAAATTAAAAAATATAAAGTATATTTAAGTAAAAATATTATAATTTTTTTTTATTTTTTTATATAAACCAAATATTTCAATAATATTTAATTTTTGTTAAAAAAAATTAAATTAAATTAATTAAAAAATTTTTCAACGAAAATAATTACTTACTATTAAAAAAAAAGAGTATTAAAGTAGTTTATGCTTAAATGTGTCCTAAAAAATAAAGTAAAAGCAAAACAGGGAAATTATATTATAATAAATTTTTTATAATTTTTATTAAAAAAAAAAAAATTTAAATTAATTTGATAAAAAAAATAATATTTAAAATTAATTTTTTTTATATTAAAAAAAATTGTTTTTTAAATAAATTTTAATTAAAGTTAGTTAAACTATAAAAAAAATATTTTTATTCATGTTTTCATTCAGGAAAATAAAATTTTAATTAATTTTATAAATATAATTTTTTTTGGTAGAAAAAAATAATTTTTGAATTAAATTGTTTTTTTTTTTTTATTTCAAATTTAAAAATGTTTTTTTTTTTTTTATTAATTATAATTCATTAAAGAAATATTTTTATTCATTTTTCATAATATGTATACATTTTTTTTAATTTAAAAAAATTATTTAATATGTTAATTTAAATTTTTTTAATCAAAATACATTTCAAAACTATTTTTTTGATTTTTTTTTTTAATTTTAAATTTTGGTGAAATATGTAAAATTTTAATTTTTTTTAATAAAAAAAATTTAATCTTTCTTCTGTGAAAAAATTTAATAAATAAATATTTTTATAAAAAATGTATATATAAAAAAATGATTATACTTATTTTTTTGTATTTTTTTTATTCAAAAAATATTTAATAAACATAAATTTTGGTTACTTTTCTTTCGCAATATATTCCAGCTATTTCTTAAATCCTAAAGTCTTACAATTTCATTGCCTTAAATACCTCTATAAATATTGATTACTTTTCACAAATTATTTTACTACAATTTCGGTGCTTTTATTCAATTGCACTTAGTTAAATGCACACAAATTTATTCATGTCCCATTTGGTCATTCATAAGCCACTCAGCCACTCAACTACAAACAAACGCACACATACACATACACCCACACAAGTGGCATAAATATGAGTAAATATGTATGGGTGTGTATTTAGGCCACTCAACTGAACTGAATTTTGCTATAGAACAGAAATTCATCAACTGAAAGCCACAAATGGCGGCACAATGGAAGTGAAAATATAAATATATATATATACATATGTATTATAAAGAACTTACTCTCTAAACAACCACTACTCTTTCTCTACTCCCTCCTCCTCTCCTACAACTCTTCTTGCATCCACTTCTCCTTTATTTATTTATTTGCTGAATCTATTTATGACTGGATATTTGTTACTAAAAATTTGACTCATATTTATATTTGCAATTCATATTTCAAGCGAGTAGTTTGTGTTGGCGCACGCACACGCACACGCACACATACGCAAACACACACACACCAAAAAACTGTTATAAATGAAATCCATACAAATATTATTCAAATACTGTTTGTTGCTATGATTGTTGTTGTTGTAGCAATAGTTTTTGCCATATATTGGTTGTGTGTTTGTTTTTGTTGTTGTATTTCCCATTTTTCTTCTGCCACCATTTTTGTTTATTATTTATTTTTTGTTTTTTTTTTTTATTATTTTTGGTATTCTCTGTGTAAATATTTCAAACACGTTCGGTGGGTTAAGTGTGGCATCACGTAGTGCTGCTCAATTTAGGAGCAAAACCGGCGTACAGACACAATGCCAATCTAATATATGTATATACAACTCTACATATAAATAGATATACATATATGTATAGTATAGACTCCACAGCTGGGGCTAGAGCGCAACAGCTTTGTCTTTTTTGGTATGAGCGTTGAGTTTGGAGCTTCAGTTGTGGATTTAGAAGCATTTATCCTGTTGTTGTTGTAATATTCCTGGTTTATAGTCGGTTCTAATGAGTGAGCTTTTACGCAGCGAGCTTTAAGAAAGCTCCTAAGCAACTCTGACTTAGTCTAAATCCAAAACTTCCATTTTTTCCAGTTGTTGATGTAATATTTTCTGAAATTCAGTCGAACCTAATAAACTAGGAGCAACTCTTCCTTAGTCTAAATTCAAAATTACAACTTTTCCTGTTGGTGTTGTAATATATTTTGAAATTTTGTCAGTCCTAATGAATAAGCTTTTACACAGTGAGCTTTAAGAAAGCTCCTAAGCATTGCTGATTTAGTCAAAATCCAAAATTTTAACTTTTCCTGTTGTTGTAATGTTTTATGGAATATCGTCTGTCCTAATAAACATGCTTTCTCGAAGTGAGTTTTAAAAAAGCTCCTGAGCTCCAAATAAAGCTTATTGTGGAAGTTTTCATTCTTAGCCATACCAAACCTTAACTTGTTTGGGCTCCACTCTTAAAAGGAAAGTACTTAGCAGGAAAGTACACTCTTATAGGTCGATATAAGTCCTACCTCGTCAGTTAGTAATAGAGCTTATAAAGCTTTAATCTTGAACCTTTTAACCCCATATTGAAACACCTTAACTTAAGGATCTCTTTATAACTTTAATGTTTGCCGATTTAAGCTTAAAAGCTCTTTAATATTTAAAAGCTTTGAGAAAAGTCTAGCTCCTAAACATCTTAACTAAAGGATCTCTTTATAACTTTAATATTTGCCGATCTAAGCTTAAAAGCTCTTCAGTATTTAAAAGCTTTGAGAAAAGTTTAGCTCCCTTCAAATTTCTCGAACTTACATTTATAGGCATAAAATTATGTAATGTAATTAATATGTGTAATGGTCCTGCATGGATGTCCAGCAAACTTGATTAAACTCCGTGAAGAGTATCGACTCCACACTTCTCCATATCGAAGCTTAGCCTGTTCAATCTCCATTATTAAGGAAAAGCTTTCCGGTAGAAAGCCCTGAAGAACCTACATATAAGACTCCTGTCTGGTCGTTTAGAAACAGAGTTTATAAATCTTTTTAACCGACGGCACTGAAAATCATCTGTGCCCTGTGCTGCGAGATCTTAACTGAATAATAACTATCCTAGGACAATATTGACCGATCTAGACTTAAAAACTTTTTTTTATTTGAATAGCTTTGAGAGAAATCCTTACATTTATAAGCATAAAATTCGACAAAAAAAACTTTGAAACCCTCTTTTTATGTCTTTCATTGGAGTATATACTCCGAATAAGGGTGGCGCACAAAGGTATACTTCATTAAATTAAAAATTTCATCCACAAAAACTTTTTTTATTTCAATTCTTATTCTACTCAAAACCTATACCAACTATATACACATCCCCAACAAAGACAACAAATATGATTACTGCATTGCATAAGCGCAGGCAGTGAATTCCAATAAGTCTAATGTATTTAAGAGCACTTAAAATAAAATTATCGAAATCAGCAGCGGCAATAATCACAATAAGAACCCCTTTGAATAGCATGCTCCCACTACAACAGCACGCAAATTCTACGCACTCGAAGCACAGCGCCCCAAAATGTATGCTACACTTAATATAAGCAAGCAACAAGCTGACGACTGAGGGTTGCATAACTTCAAAGTCTGCCGTGCCGTGCAACAGCATTGCTCATCTTCGATTTGTTAAACACGAAAAAACTTATAATGAAAATTTTTGGGCGAAACGCACCCCATAAATATGCTATATGCTACAAAATGCCCTGAGGCGCGTGTGGCAATTTTCAAAAGCCTCAAAATTGCTCAGGCAGGAAGGATCTCCAGCACACAGCAGGTGGTCCGGTTGCGGTTTGTCTGGTGATTTGTTTGTTTGCCGTAGCCATTGCGATTTTAACAAATTACCGATGCTCGAAAATTCGTAGCATATTTTACGGCGCAACAATGGTTTGTGTGTGATGGTTTATTCTTCAGTAGAAAGTTTTGCTCGACCGCCTGCCTGCCTATGGGCTTAAGTTTTCTTATTTGTTATTGCGCTCTGGCGCAAAATCACATTTTCTCATTTAATTTGTTTTTGCGCTGGTGTGTATGCTACGCTAAATGATAATTGTTAAATGTTAACTGGAAAATGTGGAAAATCATAAAAGATGTGCTGAACGCTTTGTGGTCATGGCTACTTGATGTGTATTTAATTAACGTTAATTGCATTTGATTTACGACTTGTTGTTTAGTTGAAAGCAGTTGCGCGCCTGTGTGTAGGCAATGCGAATGAGTTGTGATCTTAAAATAGCATTTGGAATTAAATTTAATTAGAGGAAATAACTATAATTTGTTTTGATTGCGCAGAAATAAGCGGGGATTTTTCATTATACAAATGTCTGCCATTTTTTTGCAAAGTTACAACGAAGCATAAGTTAAGGCGTAGGAGATTTAAATATAGATTTTTCACATCAATTAGTATAATTTGTTATTTTATTTATGACATGTAATCAAACTTAAGCTGATATTTTACATATGCAGCCTTTTTCTTGAGTCAGCGCCTAAAAATATGTTTCAGTGAACAGCTTATAAATTAATAGAAAAGCTTACACATTCATTTCTAGCTGCAATTAAGTATTAAAATGAATGAATGAAGTAAGACATTTACTTAACAAACTTAATTCTCCAAAGCGCCTGTAAGTAGGCAATTAAAAGTTATTATTTCATAGCTTTGTCACAGTTCAATTACAGTTATGACATATGATTGAGAATATTTACAAAATTTTATGGTATTTCGTCTTTACTACTACACAATTGCTTACACATATCTTCAATATATTCAATGCGCATAAAAGTATGCTTTAGAATTATGAATTGTCAAATTAATGTTTTTTACAATTTTATTAAGCTGAAGAGGAGCTCATTTTTAATACTGCGTGGCACTTATTTTCTTGAATTTAATTTTAAGCAATGAAAGTGCCTAAAAGTATGCTATAAAAAAATATTTTTATGTATAATAAAAGAGCTAAGATTAGGCATTTCCAGAAAATTATATTAAAAATGCGCAAGATATTTACATTAATTTATTTGTGTCTGTCTTTAGTATAAACACCTAAAAGTAGGCTATAAATATCAAATTAGTGTTTTCCGAGTATATTTACTAAAGGACTTATTTTTATACTTGACTCCTAAGGGTATGCTAAGACAATATGATGTTGGTACCTTTCCTTGCAATATTCCAACTCACTAGTATAAAAATGAAGCTTAACAGCGCTATTCCGCTCCTAAAAGTATCCTCCAAATAGATTTTAGAATCATTTTAAATTATTTTCACAATTCATCAAAATTCCCTCGCTTATAAGGTGCTTCAACCACTTTCAGCGTTACTTTAACCTCTCTAAATGAACTTATATTACTCTCTACTGCTTTGTTTTAGCCACTTTCCACTCCAAATTCCCCCATTCCATACACACCCCCTCGCATTGTGAGTGACAGCAGTTCATATACATCATTATTTGCATATCCTTTCTGCAGTTTTCTTTCGTTTTTCTCGAATGTGGAAATATTTAAAATTAATAAGCGCAAAGGTTCAGCAAGTCATTGGCTTTGAAATCTGATATTTTCTGTACAACAACAAAAATTGTGAAGAACATAAAAGCTGTACGTCAAGCGCTATACAGCAGTTGTTGTGAAGAAAGCAAGACACTTTGCGCATACCAGCTTTGTGGATGTTCTTCAACTTACTTGTATATGAAACACTACACCGGCATTATTATTTTTGATATTACATTTTGGTCCTTTTTCTATAAGCTTTGTAAGCGTAAGAGCTAAGCATATCCCTTTTTGCTGGAAAAACTAAACTTTATTATATTTTTGCGCCTGAGGTTATGCAAGCGCATATTTTTCGCTCGTTTGCCAATGTATTCAAATATTTGAAAATAAGTAAAATGCATATTTTCCTTCGCTGCTTTGCACACAATTTTCTTGGAATTAAGCAGTAACTGATATTTTTACGATTTTAAGCGACATTGCAAGCATATTTTGCGGCGTTGACGAACTAGGCTTACTACAAACACATATTTTGCGAGTTGTGTGAGGATATTTATTTCTCTTATAAGCAGCATAGAATTACCTATGACATTGTAGAAATATTTCTAATTACTTGATAAGACGCTAAGCATTTTCAAGGTTTCCACAGCACTTAAATAGGATACCTAAAGGCTTCTTTAGTGTAGTTAGCTGTAGAAATTTTTGAAAAAAATTTTCGCAGAGGAATTCGAAGACTTGTAAGATTCCAAGGAGTAGTTATTTCATAAATTGAAAGAAATTTTTAAAAATTTATTAGCATACCTTTAGGCACTTAATAACAAGTCTACACATTTTTCAAACTTTCTTCTCATTTGTAGTGTTTCAAATTGTACCGGAAACATACTTTTTAAATTTTGACTTCAAGATTACATATTATGTTCCTAACAGTGAAATAATCATAAAACTAAAAGCATACATTTAGGCGCTACCTTTTAATTAGTTAAATAATTCATCAAAAGTCCGAAAATGGAAAATAGAAAGGCATAACTGCCACTCTTTATTATTTGTAAATAAAATTTCTACCCAAATTAAATTTATTGCATACTTTAAGGCGCATTTAACTTGTTTTTCTGCATATTTGTAAGATTTGACATAAAATTTCTTCCAAAACATATTTTATAAAATTAATTGAATACATGGCACTTCAGTTTTATTTATTTTTTGAGACAGTGCTGCCACCTGTTTTGTAAAAAAAAAAATTATCAATGTGTTTTAATGTACACCTTTACCGAGTTTTCCAACATTATTCTACAGCAGTGTTGCCACCTGTTTTGTAAAAAAAATAACGAAAGGTCTCAAAATAATTTTCAAGTTATTTTTACCTTTATTCCATAACATTTCTTTAAGGTAATAACAGTTATTACATAACTTGAGTGTTGCCACCTGTCACAAACACAAAGAAAAGATCAAATTGCACGCAACTAACTAACATTACACTACCGGGAGTAATTTTTAGCAAAGCAGCATCTGCTTGCCACTACTAACTTTGGCACTTCCACTTAAACATACAAGTGTGTGTTGCTTTCGCGCCTGAAAGTATGTGTCACATACGTATATACAATACATAGATGTATACAGTTAACAGTACATAAAAATAAATTGCAATGGGGTGATTATTGAACGATTTGTATCAATTGGCAAACACTTGACAGTACCAAAGTCGCATGCAGCCCTTAAACTATGCAACAATTTTCGTTTTCTACACATTTCTTTATGGTATAGACACTCGTGTTGTTGTTGCAATGCTTTTAGTTTGATTGTTTGCTAAAATATATGATTATTTATGAATTGTTGGCAAAGTAAGTTGGAAATTATTTGCTGCTTTCTTTTGAAGAAAAAATTTTTCTTAAGCTGTTAGAGCTTTTCGTGGTTAAGGGTGCTATACATTTTGTAGTTGCTAACTTTTTCTGACATGTCTTTATTTGTGCTATTTTGTATGTGTGGGATTATATTTACGCAAACAATATGATTCCAATAGCTTATACAAGTAGTTGAGTTGTAAAACTTAGCCATAAAATGGTAGAACTTAAGCTTAAAGCTTACAGAAACTCTATAACTTTGTAAGCGCCTGCATGCACGCTCTCCAGACCCCTTAAATCATTAAGAAATAACTTCAAAAACAGTTTCACTTATCTATTACTAAATTCAGCTCAATATTTTTACCTAAAATAGCCAAAAATTGGACCATTTCTCTTCCAACACACTTGAAAGCACATATTAACCTCAATGACATTGAAAAAAACTAAAGTTCCTGCTACACATAAACTTCCCAGAGCAGTTTATTAAAGTAACATAAAAGTGTCGTCATTGCTTAATGGCCAAAGATTAAGTGCCAACACCAAATAGCCGAAAGTGTACAAACTCCAATTTATTTCACTTTTTTTTGCGTACATCATCTCACTGCTTGCCCCTGAACTTCTCAACATGTTAATTGATTTTTTGTGGCCAGCTGCTATTTACTGCACTTGCTAACTGTGATTGAAATGTCAGCCGTAATGGCTGGCCAGCCATTCACCTATTGCTTGCTTATGAATTTTAATTACTTTTAGTTGCATACTTTTATGTGCTAACGTGCAAAATGGTATGCGTTCATGTGGGCTAGTTGACATTTTGCATGGATATTACTACTCGATTTACTATGAAATTCGTATGAGTTGGTGAAGTTTGTTATGTTGGAAAAGTTTTGGTTAACATATTTTTAGGCGCAGTGAAAAACTAGTAGATTTTTCTAATTTTGAGGGCAGATTAAGGGGACGTAGCGTTAAAAATAAATTATGGAGAAAGTCTCCGGTTTATATATGAGGTTAACTAATAAGAAGTCTATTATTTTATATAAGTATAGCATACCTTTAGGCATATATTGATTTGTATTTCTATTTTTACTTATAAATACTCACTATCGCTATATTTTATCAGCGAACTTATATAATCTCCAATCAAATTTGTAAGAAAATGTTTCCTAAAGCAATATTTTTGAACGTTTTTTTTTTATAAAATAAGCAGTTTTGACCTGATAATATAAAATAATATGTTGTACATTATAAATTACTGGTCGATTAAATCGATTAACATTAACCCAACAAAATATTTGTAGAGATCTGTTTGCATCCCAAACTTATTCGCAACTGAAAATGTCACTTTTTGAGCCGAGTTCTGGACATTTGCGGGAAATTTTGCTTTTCTTTTTTAATTGCAAGAAAAGTGCGGCTGTGGCTCATCGAATGCTTTCGGATACGTACGGTGAGGCTGTCCTAAGTGAAAAAACATGTCGCGAATGGTTGCAACGTTTTAAGAATGGTGATTATGAACTCGAAAACCGGCATGGTGGTGGAAGGCAGAAGATTTTCGAAGATGCTGAATTTGAAGCATTACTCGATCAAGATGCGTTTCAAACCCACAAGGAATTGGCCGAATCGTTGCAAGTGACACAGCAAGCCGTATCAAAACGTCTCAAAGCCAGGGGGATGATTCGGAAAGAAGGAAACTGGGTTTCCTTTCGACTTGAAACCAAGAGATGTCGAACGGCGCTTCTTTTCATGTGAACAGCTGCTTCGAAGGCACAACCGAAATCTATTTTTACATCGCATTGTAACTGGCGACAAAAAATGGGTTCACTGCGATAATCCTAAGCTAAGTCATGGGGAAAGCCTGGACATGCCTCCACGTCGACGACGGCAAAACCGTACATTCACGGCGCCAAGCTCTGAATTTGGTGGGACCAGCTGGGGGTGATATATTATGAGCTGCTAAAGCCAAGTGAAACCATCACAGGAGATCGATACCAAACGCAATTGATGCGTTTGAGTCGAGCACTAAAAGTAAAACGGCCACAGTACGAGGAAAGACACGATAAAGTCAGTACAGCATGACAATGCTCGGCCTCACGTCGCAAAGGTGCACTTCAGTTCTTATGAAAAAGTCAAAAATTGGATTGATACTAGGATCGACTCGAAAGATGAGAAGTTCTTTCGTCACGGAATACACATGCTGCCAGAACGATGATCAAAAGTAGTAGCTAGCGACGGCCAATATTTTGAATAACATTTCTGTAACCGTTTTTATACAATGAAGCCTTAAATTTGCAAAAAAAAAAAACGACGGAAGCAAAGTTGTAGTCCAATATGTAATTTTAGACATATATTAGCCGACTTTTTACCCCAGGTAGCATACTTTAAGGCGCTTTTTGACGTTTTTTTTATTGCATATAAAATTTTCTTCGCAAGAAAATGGTTTGCTATAAAATTTCCCTCGTAAACAATTTTTTGGAATACAAATATGAAAATTGTTGCATATTTTTGGGCGATAGGAACAAGTATGTCTTTCTCTCAACTAAATTTCAAATTTAATTATTATCTTAATATTTTTTTTTATATATTTACAAAATTGTTGCATACATTTAGGCGCAAAAAATAGGAATTTTTGTAGAGAGTTGGAAGAAGACAAAAGTTTCTGGGTCTCTTTAATAAGTCTTCAAATTTTGCCTGATATTAAGGATATTTTGGGTGAAATTGTTAAATTTCAAATGAATTGATTGCATACTTTTAGGCGCTCATGAGAAATGACTCTTCGTTTCATCTACTTTTAGTATGATTTTAATAGCGGATATATTTTTAATATAAAAAACTTATATAAGCAGTTCTCTGACTATAGTAGTAGCATCCATACAGCATATATAATAGAAAATGAGGAAATCAAATTTTTGAATGAAAACATATATGAAATAACTTTATGTGAATGATATAATGCTAGAAAATAGGAATTTAAAGCTCGAAATTTGCGAAAACCCGAATTTAATTGAAGAAAATATGCAACCGTAAACGGAAAAGGTACAAAAAATTACAAATAAAATGTCAAGCACAAATATTTCAAATGCCAAAGGTACAAAAAAATGCAAGTACACCTGACGGGCAGGACCGACGCAACAGGGAAATATTTGCGCACAAATAGTTGAACAGACGCGACATAGCAAATTGCAAGTGCAGCAGCAGCACCAGCCAGGCATAGCGACGAGACTCGCGTAAAGCGAAAGCAGACGGACTAAGGGACAAACAAGCTGACAGACAGCTGCAGATAGAGATTAGAGAGATGGATGGTTGAATGAAAAGTGCAACGAGCAATGGCATTTAGCTATGCGCCAGGTGCGCTAAAGCTGCTGTCACGACCCTTTCACATACACACATATTTTGAGTAATTTTGCGCTATTTGCTGTGCAATCGCACTCCAACTGCTGTGAAAAAAATTTTATAATTTCTGTTTGTGCGCCAAAAAGTATGCAATGCTTTGGAGAAAATGCTACATATGCATGTGGACAGCGCCGAAATTGCATTGCATTTGTATTTATTTGCTATTTTTAGCTTTTTCTCTCAAATACAACCAAAAATAAAAAACATATGTGCGCACCTTTGTTTGTTTCGTCTCTCGTTGCGTATTCTTGTATCCTTTCAGCTGTCATTTCCCATTTCCCTTGTTTGCTGTTGTTTTCTTTGGCTCCCTAAACGCGCGCAATTCAATTATTTATTAAGCGCATTCAGTCGAGTTTTATTTAAACGTATGAAATCAATGGCGTCGCTTTTTTCTCCTCTATACACAATTTTTTCGCACATCGTCCTTTTCAGCGTTGCTTTGACAGGTCACCATGAAATACATTTCGCCAGCTGCAAAGGTGGCGCTGAAAAGCATAGCGTAAATAATTGTGTTTACGTGTTGGCTGTCATCAATTGACTAATGGTAGATTTATTGTGCTTCTTTTTTCAAAAAAATCGAAATTTTTAATTTCTTTTTATCAAAAAATTCAATTCAAAGTCTATATTAGTGCTGTAGGCCAGGTCACAAAGCTTTAGATTGGTTTAAGTAAATGTAAAAATACTAACAAATGTTGGGTACCGACTTTTCTCAATTTTTCCTGAAAGAATTTCAAACATTCAAAAAAATATTCAAAACAATATTTGAAAAAAAAAACATATTTTTGAATTCAATTTTGAAATTATTTTTAAAATTTTTATAGTTTAAGAAGATATTTTTAAAAGTCAACATATTCAGCTGAAAAATAAATCAATTATATTCCACTTGTATACTAATATTTATTTCCATAAACCGGTTGAGAATTAACGGTGCTGTTTGATAGATAAACAAAAAATTTTCAAAATATTATTATAATTAAAATTTTATAAAAAATTATCAAAACTATATTAAAAAAAAATTATAAAAAAATCGAATATTAAAAGTTAATTAAAAACAACATTTGCAAAATATTAATTAAAAATTTATTAAAAAATATAAAATAAATATTAAAAATATGAAAATAAAAAAAAATGGAATGTTATCCAAAATCCTCAAATCTTTTTTTTCCCAAAATTTAAGTTTAAAATAAATATTAAATGAAAAAGAAAATGGAATGCTTTATTAAAAGCCTCAAACCTTTTTTTCACAAAACTTATTTTTTTCTATATTTGGTTAGGGTCAAAACTGTTTACCAATAATTGTATTAAATGTAAAAAGACTAAAATTTTGGTACCGAATTTTCACAATGTTTTCTAAAAAAAAAAAATTTCATTATAAAATTCTAAAAAATACAAACAAAATATTTAAAATTTATAGAAAAGATTTAATTTTAAATACTATATTATTTAACTAAGTTAAAATAATTATCTTTCGCCATTTTTTATTTTTTATGATTTACAAACATATTCTCAAATTCAATTTTGAAATTATTTTTAAAATTTTTATAGTTTAAGAAGATATTTTTAAAAGTCAACATATTCAGCTGAAAAATAAATCAATTATATTCCACTTGTATACTAATATTTATTTCCATAAACCGGTTGAGAATTAAAGGTGCTGTTTGATAGATAAACAAAAAAATTTCAAAATATTATAATAATTAAAATTTTATAAAAAATTATCAAAACCATATTAAAAAAAAATTTGTAAAAAAATCTAATTTTAAAAGTCAGTTAAAAACAACATTTTCAAAATATTAATTAAAAATTTATTAAAAAATATAAAATAAATATTAAAAATATGAAAATAAAAAAGTTTTTAATGTTATATTAAAAACCTCAAATCTTATTTTTTTCACAAAATTTATGTTTAAAATTAATATTAAAAAAATTAAATGAAAAAAAATTTGAATGCTATATTAAAAACCTCAAATCTTTTTCTTTTCACATAATTTAATTTTTTTTATATTTGGTTAGGATCAAAAGTGTTTACCAATAGACGTATTAAAGGTAAAAAGACTAAAATTTTGGTAAAGAAATTGGAATTTTTTTAAAATTTTTTCTATTCTAAAAAATACAAACAAAATATTTAAAATTTATTAAAAAAAAATTGTTTAAATGCTATATTATTTCACAAAGTTAAAATAATTATCTTTCGCCATTTTTTGATTTGCTTATTATATTTACAATTTTTATAGATAAAGAAGATATTTTTAAAGTCCGCTGAAAAATAAAACAATTGTATTCCACTGCTATACTAAATTTCTCTACCTTAAACCCGTTGAGAATTACCATTGTTTATCTATTAAACGAAAAAAGATGTGACTGATGAACACAATCAATTTCCATTCCATTTGGAATTCAATTTTTATTCTATTTTATTCCATATGCCTTTTATTTAACGCTTTAAGTACTTTGTGCGCCTAAAAATATGCAAATACTCTTCCGAACTAGTCATCAATTTAATTAATTGCCGCCTGTCGCTAGTATTTTTGGTCGTTAGTGAATCGACAATCAGCGTACGCTTCACTGCGCTTTACGCCACTCAAATGTGGCGTGGTGAAATTTTCGTCCAAATTGTTTCATGCGTGGAAAAATCGTAAATTTGTGCTGCACAATTTTAGGAGCTCGATGGAATTCGTTAATTATTAAATGACAATGAAGTGGTTGTCAATGGCAATCTGTGTGAAGAATATGAAATATATATTTTTTTTATAAACAATTTAGACAAATATTTTATATCGAATTTTAGAATGAAAAAAAAAATTAAAAATAAATATTTTGAAATTATATTATCTAAAAACGTAGGAAATATGATAATTAAAACTTAAACTTAAAAAAAAAAATTAAAATTAACAAATTTAATGGAAAAATTTAAATAAAAATTAAACTTTTTAAATAAAAATTAAAATTTTTTACATTATAAAAAAAATACACAAAAATCCAATTTTAAAATTCTTTTAATTTTTTTTTAAATTTTGGTATTTTTACAAAATTAATATACTATATTTATATTATTTGATTTACGGAAATATTTCTTTTGTCCCAACATTTTTTATATACGTTTTTTGGAATTTTTTATTTAAAAAAATTTAATTTTTTTTCCTATTTCTTTTGAATTATTAGTTTTTTTTTATAAAGCTACTTTTTTAGTAATTATACAAAAAAAAATATATTTTATTAAATATTCCTTCTTGTTTCAATAAAAAAAAATATTGCAATAAATATATATGTATGCAATAAATATAAATAAATATTAATAAAGTATTAAAATTTTTAATAAAAATTTTATAATTTGATAACATTTAAATTTATAAATTAAATTTTTGAAATTTTTATTATTCAAAATGTATAATTTTTTATATTTAACTTTTTTACGTTATTTTATGAATTAATCAATATTTATTGTTTTAATAAAACATTTTTAAGTTCTGAAATTTTAATTTCAGATTTAAAATTTTAATTTCATTAATTTAATTTAATGTTTAATTTTTTTTTTAATTTTTATAAAAATTTAATTTTTAAAATTGTAAATTTTTTAAATTAATATTTCATAATTTTGAAAATTTTCAATTTTTTTTTTAAGTTTTTAACATTGTGAAATTTTTTAAAAATATATTTTTTTTTTCAATAAATTGCAATTAATACGAATACAAATTTAGAATTTTGAAATTTAATAATTTGATTATTTTTATATGCTGTTTTATAATATTTAATTTTTTAAATTCATTTGTATTTAATTTTTAAATTTTTTATTATTTAAAAATTTTAATTTGTTTAATTTCTTTCGTTATTTTATAAATTTATTAATATTTATTAATTTAATAATAAATTTTGATGTTTTGAAATTTTAATTTGCTATTTTAATTAAATATTTATAAATTTTTGTTAATATTTTTTCTACATTTTTTTTTTGAAATTCGAATTTTTTTTTAATTAATAATTCATAATTTTGAAAATTTTCACATATTTTTAAAGTTTTTCAAAAAATCATTTATTTTGTACGATATTTAAAAAAAAAAATTTAAACAAATTTGAAATTGAAAATTTGAATTTCTTAAATTTTAATTTTAATTTTTTGTTTACATTTTTGCAGTTTTTTTTCTAAATATTTAGTTTTTGAATTTTTTTGTAATTAATAATTCATAATTTTGAAAATTATCACAAATTTTTTAAGTTCTTTAAAATTTTAAATTGTTTTTGTAGCTTATTTTATAAAAATTAAGTTTATTATATTTTGAAAAGTTAAAAAAAAAAATTTTTCACCAGCAAATTTAAATTTTTTTTTAATTTCCAAATTATTTTTTCCTGTGTATTTTTATTGAATTTCTTTTACGGTTTCTCCTTCGTTATCTCTTCGCGTTAATTATGCTAATTTTCTATACACCACAGCGCCTGCTGGTATGCAACACTAATTACGAAAATCATTAATAGAATGACAAGAAAAAGCATTAGCGCGAAATTGAACCGACCGACCAGGCTAAGCTGCGCTGCTAAATATGGGAAAAGAAGGAAGAGAGTAAAGGGAGAAACTAAAAAACGGTAGTTAACAGTGAAAAGTAAAGCAATTTGCGTTTGAAATATGCGCGCAATGCAGTGTAGCCCCTGCTGTAGCTGCCGCTAATTATCGCTGACCACAAATAAGAATCAGGCGTTGGTGTTAAGCTGAGCCATAATGACATATCAATAAGCGTCTCAAAAACAGCTAAAATTTCATTAACGTACAACACACTAATACTTAGAAAAAACGGAATATATATGTATAGAACATTCATGCCACCGGGTATTAGCCGCAAGCCGCTGCTGGCCGCAAGCGAAAATAATTAATTACATAATCGGATTAACTCGTTAGTTGTGTTATGGTTTTTGTAATTTTGTATGCTGCCATGCCATGCCATGCTGTGACTGTGGCTCCAAA
The DNA here is from genome assembly GCF_028554725.1 of Zeugodacus cucurbitae. Classification (NCBI taxonomy): domain Eukaryota; kingdom Metazoa; phylum Arthropoda; class Insecta; order Diptera; family Tephritidae; genus Zeugodacus; species Zeugodacus cucurbitae. The sequence continues at coordinate 5,526,109 of NC_071670.1, forward strand.
TGGGCAGCCAGCTAGTAATTAGCATAAGCGTTGCGCAAATGCATTCAAATTAATTGTGAGTGGATTAAGGCGCACCACCAAGGTGGAGAGGAAGAGAGAGAGAGAGAGAGTGGGAGATTGAGGGTTACGTGTATAACCTTTAATGCCCTTTTGTATGTATGCTTGTGCAAAAAATATTGCATTATAAAGCGCATCAAACAAAATTCTATTTAGTTAAAATTCACGCAAATCCAGGTTGCGTATACGCCCCGGCTGCTGCTGTTGCTGGTATTTTATACTTGTGACGCGCTTTTATGCGCTTAATGGCATTGTATTCCCATTATGTTTATGTGTAACAAGCAAAATAGGTATTTTATTGTTGTTGTAAAATTAATTTTTGTTGTTGTTGTATTTTTTGTTGTATTTTTGTTGTTTTTATTATTATTGCCTTTCTTTATAATTTTTATGAACTTGAACATATTTTATGGCGCAAAAGTATTTTCTACACGCATTTTTCATTAAAATGCCATTAAAGCATTGCCAGCGCAGCCGAAAAGTATGCACGCAAAGGAAATATAAAATTTGTTTATTGTTTTTGTTTTTCTTTTTCTTACACAAATTTATTACACTCATAAAAGCGCAAGCAAGTTGGTAAAAATATTTCCGTAACATTAATTTGTAAGCAATTTCAGTACTGTATACGCTGATATCGACGATTTTATTATGTGCGCCTAAAAGTATGTTATTTTTATTTAATTAGAAAAGCGAAACTTTGGCGCGTAAAAAAGTTGGCGCTTAACACACACAAACATATAATACGCACTCGCGCCGTCCAGTCAAGCAGCTAATAAAATTGTTCGTCGAAAACAAATTTTTATTGCATACTTTTAGCGGCATGCAATGTGTTTGATTTGCGCTTTAGCTGGTTTACGAAAAAAAAACTTCAAAATAGCCAGAGCAGCAAGCGTAGTCCGCCACCAACAAGTATAGACCCACACAAAGTAGATATTTTACAAGTAACGTAGTCTGCTTTTAGGCGCACATAAAAATTTCCTCCAAAAAACACAGCTATATAACCGTATCGAAACGTTGCGTAGCAGGTCAAATTGAAGTATGATAAAACAATCGTAAAAAAATTTCCGCGCTGATACGCACAGGATACCCTCGACTTTCGGAACTCTTCACTCCACTACAAAAAAGCGCTTTCTATTAGCTGCCATATGGCCAATAGACAGCCGCCATTCATTTGTAGCAGCACAAATCACTCAGTCTGTTTGACTGTTGCTGTTTCTGGCACTTTTCGCCATACAGTTTCACTCGTCATTTCACAGCTAATCAAAGTCGAAATGCAAAAGTCTCCAATTTGTCATAACAAGCGACGCAGAGCGCATAAAATAATCCATGTGGAAATACGTATGGGTATTAAATTGTTGTTGTAGTGTTGCATGTGTGAGTTGTTGTTGTGACATTTCTCAAAGGGGTTATATAAGTTGGTTTTTTTTTAGATTTTTTGCTGTGCGTGTGGAAATATTTACTTGTGCTTGTGTTGTTGTCGGATATCAAATTGCTTTAAAAGCTTGTGCGTGAAGCGTGAAATATTTGTTGGATGATCTTAAAAAAGTAAAGAATTTGGAAGAAAATTAAATTTTTGACACCTATTGAAGTTTTTTGTACATTTTCAGCACATTGTTCCATTTCCAATTGTTCCACTGTGTTAATTGCATTCTTTTTGCACACATATTAATTTAGTTTCATTGTAAAATAGTTAGGTTAGGTTAGGTTGGTCTGGTAGGCCTGCAGGCCACGCATAGACCAGTTATGGTCCTTTGCGATACCAGAATGGAGTGCCTTTACGTGTTCCCTGAGTAGTAGTCATCGTTCAGGATGCCTGCGCCTGTCGTGAATTTTAATAGTTTATGAGGCATCACTGACGATATCTCCTCTAACTTATCGTACTGTGGGGCCCCTAAGTACCTAAAACGCTGTCTCGCTAACGCAGGACAAACGCACAAGAGATGCTCCACTGTTTCCTTAGTGCCCCGCTCTTGACATTTTCTGCATTCCTCCCGACCTGACAGCCAGGCTGTGATTGTAAAATAGTATTTTTGTGGAATTTTTTTATTCCGAACTGTTCCAAAATTCCAAGTGTTCCATTCCATTTTATTACACTGGTTCATATTTTCATTTCTGCTATATTAGCAATTAATTAGCTTAGTTTTATTTCATCTTATTTCAGTTGTATATTGCACAAATTTGTTCTAATTCCATTGTTTCATTCCATTTCATTCCCGTAACGGTAATTATTTTTTAATGAATTGACATGTTCACTAGAATAGAAAATATTATCAACTAATTTTTATCTTCTACTTCATTTCTATTTGCTAAAATACTGGACTTTTCCAAAATTCCAGCTGTTCCATTCTATTTTGTTCCACATTTCAAAATTTTTATTTCTAACATATTACCAATAAGATTTATTTGATTTGATTTCGAATTCAGTATTACACTACACAACAATTTTTTTTCCACCGTTTCATTCCATCTCATTCCAATAGTTTTTGCTCTCTTTTTTAATTTACTGGAAAGTTAACTTCAATAGAAACCATTATCAACCAGCCATTTATTTACCAGCGATTTCATTGCTATTTGCTTTCATACCAATGTGTTTCAAAATTCCATTTGATCCATTCCATTTTGTTCCACTTGTTCATATTTTAATTTCTTATGGTTATTAGAATTTATTTTATTATTTATTATGGTAATATACCAACAAGCTTAATGTTATTTCATATCTATTCTAGTTGTTTACTAAAAAACTTATTTTCCAGCGTTTCATTCCATTTCATTCCAATACCTATTACTACTTTTTATGTTTGAAATGTTAACATTCAAAGATTAAATCATTAAAAATTATTATATTTCATATAGTCGCATAAATATTTTTAATAACTATGCCTTGTAATATCATGTTCCATTCCAGTTTGTTCTTTTTCATTATATTATTAAAACTTACTTATATTTGTATGAATTTTACAATTATGAAGTGAAGTCCACTAATTTGACCAGATTTTAAATACTAGTTCAAGCCAATTACTTCATTTTTGCTGATTTCATATATTCAATTTCATTCCGTTCCTGTCATGTATATTAATAGTCAAATAGTATTCAGTGTTCTTTATCATTTCTATATATTTTTTCAAATTATGTTTTATATGTATATCATTTGTCTGTTCGTCATTTATTAATATTATTTCAAAAATATGCGTATGTTCCATTCCATGTCGTTTCACGTGCCAACATTTTATTTGGTTCGATTAACTTATTTTTTTCATACTATACATATAATATAAGTTTTTTAAACAGTTTCCATGTGTTCCATTTCCATTTTGTTCCCCAGTGTTTCATTCCACTTCGTTCCACATTTAATATTCCTCACTAAATAACCAAAAGTAAACAATAAAAGTGTTACCCACATAATTTTTTTCATTTACAACAACAACGAACACGCAGAAACCACAACCAAATTGCCACAAAACCTACCAATAATCCTTAAATTGTCGGAAATCCTTTGAGATAATCAGCACAACAGCTATACATGCTAACGCTACATGTAGCGAGTTTTTATGCGTGCACACAACTGAAAAAACAGTGTTGAATTGTATTTGTAATGTCAGGTCTGAGTGCCTTCATTGTTTTCATTTCATTTTCTTGCTGCCACAACACATTGTCTGGCACACTTGTCGACTACCAATCGGCCAACCGGTTATCCGGGTGTTGCATCTATGATTACAAGCGTGAATACATAAATGCTCTAAGCGCCGACGACCCGAACAAAAAAAAAAACAAAAAAAAAACGCAAACGAAATGTAACGGAAACAACAAATGAAATAAATGCTGCGAGTGAAATAAAAACAAATCCATCAAAAATGGAAATGCCAACAACAACAACACATACAAAAGTATGTATATTCAAACGCCGACACAAAGCAATTTTGATGGTTGGCTTTCAATGTGAGCTAAACAATTTTGGACGGCATATATCTGTACATTTATATATATATGTGTACCGTTATAGATATATATATGCCGTTACAACTGTATATCTCCGTGCATGTAATTGTTTTGTGGGCATTCGATTGTTAGCAGCATATTTGAAATGCCAATTACCCGTACACACACGCACACAATGTCAATCAAACATTCCTCTACTCTCTCACACACACACACACACACATTCACGCACTCTTGTAAACATAAACTAAGCCATGCTTATTGCTTTTGCTCGCATCTGGCATTTGCTTAGCTCATCCTCATAAGCCTTTGCATATCACAAACACTGACAAAATGTCAGACACACACACGCATGCATATTGTTCTTGTTGTTGTTGTTGCTCACACACACACATCCACTCATTTGTACATTTCCATTTATGCTCTCATGTTTAGTTTTTGAAATTTTATGCTTTCCTTTTCGGGTTTTTAACTAAAAGCCTGCCAGGCTTATCGCATGTATAAAATTTCATTATATTTGATTTGAATTCGATACACAATTTCCCGTTGCAGTAAAAAGAATTTTCCATTTCATTTATTTTATTTGCCTGGGTGAGTTCAGGCAGTTTTTTTTTTTTTGTTTTTCATTTTTATTTTTATTTTTCATTTTTTTTTATTTTTTGCAATATAGTTGTTATTGCATTGCATTCCAATTTTATTTTCTTGTGTGTAACTACTTTTTTTGTTTTTAGAATTGTTTTAATTTCTATTTGATTATTTGTTTGGTTTGTGGCACATAACTCATACGCCCGGGTGTCTCTAATGAAGAAATATGTGAGAAAGTTTCTTTTTTTATTTCAAATTATATTTGCAATTTTTTTGTATTTTATTTAAATAATTTTAAAAAATTTTTGAAGATTATTTTAATGAGATAAAATTTTTCATATTTTTTTAATCACAAAATAATTTGATATAAAAAATATATAATAACTAGTGACCGGGCCATGCATTGCTGTGGATAAGGTATATATATGTTAAATTCTATTCTGGTTAACTATTTGATAACGTGGAATTAATTTTATAACTTGAATTGTAGCTTCCCTTTTTGTTTAATTACAATTATTTAGTTGTTGCAGAGGTCCGATTTTGGCCATCAATAATACCAACCTTCTCATAGTATCAATGTTTAAGTTTGAGCTAAGTTATATTAGGATATCCAGATCAAATTATCGCTTGACCAAATGACCGACCGGAGCTGTGACCACTAACTTAACATGTGTAAATCCTAATGTCCTTCTGTGCTGTGAATATCTGTTGCAAAAGTTACTTATTTGTTTCTTAATTTCTTTTTAATTTTTTGCATTTGTCCTATCTCTAATACAGTCTCATATTGCAAATTGTAACGTGAACGATGTTTTATTAAGATATGTAGATTGCAATTCAAATTATCACTTGACCGAACGACCGAATGGGCAGGCGGATCGGCATTGCGATTAAAATTTGAAATATAAACAATACTATATTTTAAGTTCTACCAAACAGCAGACGTGTGGATTCATTTTCACTAAAATCGGTTCAGTAGTTTAAGCGCCAATCCCGGACAAACAACGTGACATGCAATTTATATATATATATAGATGAGTGATATCTCATGGCCTAGAGTTCCGAAAATGTAAAAATTTTAGCCATATAGCCATTTCACACAGCCAAATTAGTTGATCAATTAAAGTTTTAATTGAGAAACCAGTTTTTGCCCTTCACACTGCCTGCCACTCGATAATCGAGCAGCTATTATAGATTTTTGTTTTTGCTTTTCAAAAAAAGTTGGTAAGTTCCGTCAGCTGAATGCTATTTTTAGCAGCGACATCTACTGTCGTGTAGCGTGAGCAACAACTCGCAGACAAGGAAGGTATATAAATATAATTACACATATGGTCTCTGTCGCACAGTTGCATTTAATTTTCAAGTCGTTTAAAATTCAATTAAAAATTAATGTAGATTTAAATTTGCTATGGTAAATCGATCATAATCAGCGTTTTAATCGAACAGAGGCCGTTTAATTGATCAATTAGCTACTATGTGAAAACGATATTATTGTAAACTTCATGTAAATGACATTCTCAATATAAATTTTCATAAATTATTATTCAGTGGGATACTTATGTGTTGGAGGGGACTTCAAAAGGCTTTACCACTATTGTAACGCGATGTAAAAAATTATCTACCCTCACTTTCGGTTGATCTTCACGATGAGACTAGTTTGGATGTCAAGTTACAGCGTAATCCCAAGATAATGTAAAGCTGATGAGCTTTCAAAGTTAGACTTGTCAGTCTTAACTACCGTAGAATGATAACAAGTGGGAGCACTACCTATAACCTTGTGAGTTTCTACTGGACAGTTGGGCTTCAGCTGGGCTAGCTCTAATTACTTGCAAGATCTTTCTAACCCAAGGAAAGCTATAAGATGTCTAGGGAGCTCTTCGCCCTCAGTAATATTTCTTTTGTTTCGGGTGCTAGCTGCAGAAGTAGAGTAGAAGAAGTTAAGATGGAATCAACTCAACATCATTACTTTCTTGTGGAATGCCCCGCCTATTCGAGATCGTGACTAAAGTTCTTTGGAACTCACTTATTTCAACATCTTCGCGAAATAGCGGATTTAGAAGTAAACAAAAAAGCTAGATTTGTAGTAGGCTCACGATACTTTGTCGAGTCTTAATATCTAATTATGGGCTATTAACAAAACAAATTTGAAAATCGCAAGTCGGGCCAGCACTGAAAATTATTATGTGGATAATTTTTGCTTTTATGGTAAAACAGTCGCATCATTGGATTTATAAATTCAATCTTCATTTATTGTTATTCTTGTTGACACTCAGTGAAAGTTTGTGCGAAAGCTTTAGTCAAAAGCTCATTGGGTCTGTAGATCTGGAGAGCTTTGAAAGTATAATAAAAGGGAAGAACAATTCGATATTGAAACCACTAGTAAAGAACTTTATTTGAAGAAACAAGCGTAAAGTTTTTCTGAAAAAGCTCATTATTTTAAAGATGTCATTATTAAAATCGAGCAAAGGCTAAAAATTAACTTAGATTCTTTTTTTCTTTTTGATGCAAAAAATCAGGTATTTTCCTCCGATTCTGTTTTTAATACTCTAAGTTAAAGCTATAATTAAAAGCTCATCGGGTTTATGGATATGGATAGCTTTGATAGTATAATAAATGAGAATAACAATTACGATATTGCAAACATTAGAAAGTGCAGAAAAAAAGCTTTAAGCTTTTCTGAAAAAGCTCATTATTTTTACAAACTTAGATTTCCTTTTTTCTTTTTGATGCAATAAATCAGGTATCTTCCTCCGGTTTTGTTTCTAATCCTCTAAGTGAAAATGTTTGCGAAAGCTTTAGTGTAAAGCTCATCGGGTTTATGGATATGGAGAGCTTTTATGTACAATGAACGGGGAGAACTACCAGTTCGTTTTTCAAAGATTTTCTGGGAAACTGATGTCTTTGAAATACAAAACGATCTAAAAGCTTGAAGCTTTTCTGAGAAAACACATTTCATTTATAACTCCTATTCGAGTCATAAAAAAATCATCATAAAAGCATGTATGGCAGAATGCCAAAATTCGAATACAAGTTTTTAAGCACTCGAAATTCAAATTTTATATCAAAACAATTTATTTTAATATATATTTTTACAAAAAGCTTCACGAATTTAAAAGAAATATGATTAAAAAAATATTATACAAATTACTGACAAATATTTTCTTTTTTCTTTTCAGGTAAGCGAGTTAAAAATGTCTCAAATATCACGAGCCTACATAAAATGGTATGGAAAAATGTTTTTATACAAAATTAACATTGTTCCCACCAGCTTTATGAAAATCTACAAAAATAATTATTTAAAAAATTTTCCAAAAAGTATAAAAAAGGTAGGACAAATAATTTGGAATCCTTCAAAGATCAATAATTCGGCCAAAACTTCAACTATTTAAACTTTGCTGACTATCACTAACTTACTAACAATTTAGTGAATCTTGAGCTCATTAAACGTTAGGCCTCTCAGTAACTCATTGTTCGCTGCGGCTATTCGCTTCAACTAGCAGTACTCAGTGAATCTTATGTTCAACGGTGGTCGAACTCGTACTCAGACACGTCATATATCCTTACTATTGGAACCACTTTTTCACTAAAAATATTTATGGCGAAATTTAAGATACTTCAAACTATAATCCAACCGTGTCATAAGCGATTATTCTCTGCAAATTCACACTCCTCCAGCCAGCAGGGTTGCATTTAACCCACCCATTTAACTGTTGCATATTTACAGGTGACGCAAACAATTTAATTTCCAAGCGCAAATAAATAATTCAAACTAAGGCGAAGGGTGAGGCCAAAAGAGCAGCGAGTGTAAAGATAGTGGCTAAACGTAGACAATAGAAACAATTTACAAACGTAACAACAAAAGCAACACACACAGTAGAGGGATGTAGTCACATAAAATGCGCCGAAAAGCTGGCAACAATTGCGTACCAGCGCGACAACGACGGACAATAAAAAACAGAATGCAACAATAAATTGCAGCACAAGGAGAGTGGGGAGTGTTGTCGGGGTATGAATAGTCGCCGGAATATTATATAGAAACAATGCGACGAAAAATGAAAATTTATTTATTTTATTCTTAAAAGCAGGGAAATATAGAAAAAGAGAGGAGAGGGTGAGAAGAGTGTACGCAGCAGTTAAGCTGGTTTAGATGGCTCACATTGTATATATTCTTTCACTTCCACCTTATCCAACTTAATAGAAAGAAAGTGTAGAGTGTGCAACACACAGCCAAAAAGTATGCTGTACAAATTATGCGCCAAAATGTATGCTACTAAACAACTAGTATATTAGTAGTAGTAGTTCTACTAGTAGTAGAAAGCAGACTATCTTATGTGTGTGTAGAGGGTATAAACAATACTTTATATACTCTGCTCTAGCCAAACACTAAACTCCAGAAAAATTATATTAACTTTGTATAGTATAGCGTAAGGCGTTAAAAGCACAGTTACAACGCGGCGTTTAAATATCAACAACACGAGCTGAGGTGTCTTTGTTGTTGCTCGTTGTTATTTTTATTGTTTTAGTCTACGTGGATTTATGAATTATTTTCACTGAAGCGTCCCTTTTTGGTTGTTTTTCACGCTTTTGTTTGAATACTTGTAATAATATTTGGCTTTTGTGTACACTCTCCGGTAGTTTATTGCCACAAATACCTAGCAAGCACACGGCTCGGCAAACAATTTAGTGCAGCGAGTTGAGGATTTTCGACTAAAGGAGTACAGAGTTGTCATTTGGGCAGGATAATCGTTCTTTGGAGCTTTTGGATATAGGTTAGGGTGGTGAAAGCTTGTGAGGCGCGGGGTAATGTGTGCTTTATGGTTTACTATAGTTAATATTTTTACTGGTACTGTTGTTGATTCTCTCTCAGTGAAAGTTTGTGCGAAAGCTCTAGTCAAAAGCTCATTTGGTCTGTAGATCAGGAGAGCTTTAACAGTATAATAAAAGAAGTAAATCAGTTTCCAAAAACTATTTAAAACAATTTGAAGCTTTTCTGAAAAAGCTCATTATTATTACAATATCATTACTAAAATCGAGCAAAGGCTAGAAATTAACTTAGACTTAAACTAGTGCTTTCTTTTTTATGCAATAAATCAGGTCTCTTTCCCCGGTTCTGTTTCTAATCCTCTAAGTGAACATTTTTGCGAAAGCTTTAGTTAAAAGCTCATCGGGTTTATGGATATGGAAAGCTTTTATTTGCAATGAAAGGGAACTACCAGTTCGATTTTAACCACTGGAAAAATGCAGTCTTTAAAATAAAAAAGGTCTAAAAGCTTTAAGCTCTTTTGAAAAAGCTCATTATTATTATAATAACACCAGAGTAGTAACTAAAATTTAAATTAGACTAGATCAACAAGGAATAACCTGCTGGACCAGTAATCACATTTCCGGGAAATAGTACTGTGAAAGTTGTCGCCTTCCAACCATGTTTCGTACTCAGCTTTCTTCCATACTAAAGCTTTTCAGCTCTGTTGTACCTTCAATATTGTTTGAGTCAGCGTTTCAATGTAAGTTCTTCGTTATAAAACTAGGAAACAGAATACTCACCCGTTACTCTTAAGAGCTTTCAAACATATTATAAGCTTACAAAACAAATTTCAAAATTCAAAAAACCAATTGAAACAATCTGGCAGCTCCACAGCAACGCAAAGTCGCCATTATACCCTTATTTTCCACATTTCTTAACCACTTTTTATATAAACAATGAAAACATGCCAAAAAAAATATGAACTTATGAAACATACCTACAATAATGTTGCATACTTTTAGGCAACTGCGCTTTTTGTGCGCCAAACAATGTATTTTTAACCTTTTTCTCTTTCACTGCCAGCCAAAAAACAAAAGCAGAAAAATTATTAAATTTACAAAGTGCCAAAGCGCGAGAAGGGTCACTGAACACAGAAAAAGTATTTACATAAAGTCTGTATGTAAAAATGTAAAAAAATCATATTAATTTTTTTACGCAAAGCAGTAAACACGTTTTCAGCATTACACTGCAGCGCAAATGCAATGAAATTTATGCGCAGAAAAAGTCACAAAAGCCAAACATGCAAACTTAATGGCTTATACTTCTACAACAAATAAGAGTTAGAGATTAAAAACATTATTTATGGCATACTTTTAGGCGGCAGTATAGTATATCAGGGTATTGCGGTCAACAGATTTTGTCGCATACTTGTGAAATACTTTTCACTTTATTTTCCGTTGATTTTTCAGTTTTTTGTTATTGTTGTCGCCGTGCTTTTTAATTAGAAAAACCAACAGAGAGTGGAGGGTAAGAAGAATTGTGAGTGCGATAGGGTACTGTTCGCCGTTGTTGGCTGCTGCAATTGCGGTACGTGCGTGACACCTTTGGCTCTATAATTCATACAAAGCACACACACTCTCACTCGCTCACATTTATATATTTAAGCGAGCTCTGTGCTGAAATTTGCGCCTCTCTCCTCATGTTACGTATACGACCTGTGCGTCCCTCCTCGACAGCATACCAATTGCAGCACATTCACTACCAACCATCCACTGTCTACCCTGTTAAGCTTGCGAAATTGAAATTTTTAATGATTGCAATTGTTTGCTCGTTGCTTTTTTGGTCACTGCTCTCGCCGCTCGCATTCATTAGCGTTGCTTTCTCCTTCTGTATATATGAATATATGTAAATGATGCATTTATTTTGCACATATTCTAGCTTTCATTGAATTTGCATGCCAGCCAGCCCAAACAATGTTTGCCGTAATGAATGTCCTTACTTGTTTGGCCGCAAATTATTTAAGGCGTTTATGCAAATTCAAATTTGTTGGTGTTTTTGCAAAACTTTTAGAAAGTTTAGGGTTTAGAAATTTACATAGAAGGGGTTATAGCATACGTTAGGGGTCATGGGTGGATTTAAAAGATAAAATTTGGCTGAAAAAACATCTCGGGATTTCGGGATTCAATAGTGACAATCCCGAAATTTCGAGATTTTTCAAAACCTACTTAAAAATACGTGAAATTAGTGTAAATGTGTTAATTAAAAAATTTCGGGATACAATAGATTGTGGTACTAGCTCACGGGGCTTGGCATTCCTCAAATAATATGATTTCGATCTGAGCAGTCGCTTGTCTAACATTTTTGGAGGAAACGGTACGTGCAAACATTTTCATAATTTCCATTAGTAATAGTCCCGAAATTTCGAGATTTTAAGAGAACCTAAAAATACATGAAATTATTACAAATTTGACGAATGACAAAAATACCTAGATTTCGGGATGCAGTAGAAAGTGTACTATAAAACTATAAAACAGAATTGAATTGAAAATACCTAGATTTCGGGATGCAGTAGAAAGTGTACTATAAAACTATAAAACAGAATTGAAGTTTAGGCTAATAGTAAATATTTGTATGTGCATTTTACTATTTTTACCAGTAATGCCTATACATTTGAGTTTCACTGAAAGAAATGTTTATTTTAATAGTCAGTAGAATTGTCCTTATATTTTAAAACTCAATTAAGCCGCTTAATCAGAGGATTAACTACTGATTTTAGAATAGTTATGTAAATATTGGCAAATTCTTGCTTTATGGCTAATTTAAGGCTCCCCCAGAGATCCTCAATAGGATTAAGGTTCGAACACAATGCTGCTCATTGTAATACCAAAATTTTCCGGTCGTTAAAGATGTTCTTCGTGTGGATTGAAGCGTTATCCTTTCGATATGGCCAGTTATATGCCATAAATATTGCCAGCAAATTTTATTAACTCGCTGTCCAAAAGATCTACATTGATATTAGCATTAATTTGAGTGAATATAAAACATGTATTTTAATTTGCTCTTTTTCTTTTGATTCGTCTTTTTTTCTTTCATTTTTGCTCACAGCTGTTTGCGTGTTATTTTTAAGTGGCTCAGTGCTTCTCAAACTGCTCACTATTATATTGGTTGTGATCTCGGCTAATTCAGTATAACTATTATTGTTTTTCTATTTACTATTATATCATATTTTAATTTTTATTATTATTTACTATTCTGTTTTTTCCTTCAAATTAAATTTATTTTTTTTTTCATAATGACTTGCAATTTTCCGAATTGTACTATTAAAGGCGATTCTGATCGTTTTGTTTCTTGTTGGCTTTGTGACGGGCTTGCCCATCTTAAATGTGCTGGATTGACAGGTAGAATCTTAGATTCTATTCTCGATGGAAAGGGTCTGCGCTGGTCGTGCTTAAAGTGTAGACCGACAGATATTGAATTATTTAAAGTTTTTAAACAGGCGCGCAATAATTTTAAAGAAATCGGTCGAGAACTTCAAAACCTTACAGAAAAATTTAAGCATTATGAAGTGTTGTTTCAATCATTTAAATGCCTAAATGATCAAGATGATAATGCTAAGCCTTCATCAAAACGTAAACGTCCGTCTAATGAAGAACCTGCCACTTTGTGCGTAAAAAGTATGTCACCGGTGAAATTAGACCTTATTAATCTCTCATCTCCTTGCCCTCAAGGAGAGAAGCCTTCCTCTTCAAAAGTGCTTAATCCTCCGAAAACAAATAACGATAACCTTAAGCGGAAAACTATTCAGGATCCGCCTCCTATTAACTCTGAGTTTGTGGCAAAAAATTTGGTAGTAATACCTCAACGAAAATCAATTTTCGTTTCGAGATTCGCTTCGGATACCACAATCGAAGATATAAAGTTTTACATCTCGTCGAAATTAAAAATTAACGATATTGATATTGATGTCAGAAAATTTAACTTTAAATACGAAAGAAACATATCTTCTTTCAAGATTGGCGTCTCAGCTGTTAATTTTCAATTGCTACTTGATGAATCATTTTGGCCACCTGGTGCTTTCGTGCGCGAATTCGAGCAAAAGCAACAAAAACAAACTGTAATTGCTCATATTCCAAAAAATGCCGCGGATTCAAAAAACTAATTATAAAAAATTCATTACAAATTCACTATCAAAATGTAAGGGGTTTAAATACAAAATTAAAAGAATTGTATTTGAACAGCACTAATTGTAATTTTAAAGTCATCGCTTTTACTGAAACTTGGCTTAAACCTCATATCTTTGATAACGAAATATTAAATAGTGAATTTCAAATCTTTAGATGCGATCGACTGAACAGAGTCGGGGGGGGTGTACTATTTGCTGTGCATTCTTCAATTCCATCTGAAGAAGTAGAAGTTCCTCATGCGGACTTTATTGAATTTAAGTGCATACGAATTTGTATTAATAAATGTTCTATTTATCTAACTTTATCTTATATTCCGCCTCAATCGGACTTATCTGTATATACGCAGCATGCTTCTTTAATAAATAATGTTTTTTCAATTGCTAAGAATACTGATTACATAATTGTTCTAGGCGATTTCAATTTACCGTGTGTATCTTGGAAATCTGTTGACGATTGCATTACCCCTTTTTGCACTCGTTTAAGCTTTAATGAGTTTTTGGAAGAAATGTCTGGGATGGGTCTTAACCAAATTAACTTAATTCCGAACAAGTTTGGTAAATTCTTAGATTTGGTCTATGTTGATAATTCTTCAACAGTTTCTGTGGTCCGATCTGATCCTTTAGTTTTGCCAGAGGACTCTTATCACCCTGCCTTGGAAATTAATATCGAAATCATAGACGAATTACTTGTATGCAACAAACAGGACCTTTGTTCTCGGTTCAACTTTGCGAAAGCTAACTTCAAAAAGATTAATTGTGAACTTTCTAAATTGACTTGGCCTGATTATAGTGGTAATATTGAATTAAATGTATCACATTTTAATGAAACAATTTATAATATTTTTGAAAGATTTGTTCCGAAATGTTTTATTATCAAAAGAAAAAGTTCAAATTTGTGGTATTCGAATGAGCTATGTAAATTAAAAAATAAAAAAGCTCGTGCTTTTAAACTTTATAAAAGAACTGGAGCTCTTGTTGACTATTTAAAATATTCTAAATTGCGTCGTCAGTTTGAGGAACTTAACAAAAAATGTTATAAAAACTACATAATCAAAGTAAAAAATAATATTATTCGTAATCCGAAATTGTTTTATGGTTTCGTTAACTCCAAACGCAGGATTTCAAATTTTCCGTCTGCGATGAAATATAAATCAACAATGTCATGTGACAATTATATTATTTCTAATATGTTTGCAGAATTCTTCAAATCCAATTATTGTTCAAACTACCCTATGAATGTGCCATATCATCAAGTGTTATGTCCGAGTACTGTAATTAATACACCAATTATTTCTGAAACAGATGTCTTAAATTATTTAGTTACGTTAAAAAATTCGTTTAAATATGGCCCTGATATGATTCCCTCAAGCTTTCTTAAAAATTGCGCAAAATATATCTATCTGCCCTTAACTAAGCTTTTTAACCTATCTCTTAAACAAGGCATTTTTCCGTCAATGTGGAAAAACTCTTTTATATTACCTTTGCATAAAAGTGGAGTTAGATCATCTGTTGAGAACTATAGGGGGATAGCTAAAATGTCAGCTATACCCAAACTTTTTGAAGCTATTGTCACTGACCAAATAACTTTCTTAATCTCTCCTTTAATTTCATTCTCTCAACATGGATTTTGTAAAGGGAAATCTACAGTAACTAACTTGCTTGAATTTGTAAACCATGTGTCAATGGGTTTTAGGGATAATAAGAATACTGATGTTATATATACAGACTTTAGTAAAGCATTCGATAGAGTAAACCACTCAATTCTTTTGCAAAAACTGAATCTTCTTGGTTTTCAACCAAGACTTCTTGAATGGGTATCCTCATATCTTACTAACAGAAAACAACAAGTTTTATTTAATAATACATTATCCGATTCAATTAGTGTCACTTCAGGGGTTCCACAGGGTAGTCATCTCGGCCCGATTCTGTTCTTGTTGTTCATCAATGATATACCTTCAGTAATTAAGTTTTCAGAAATTTTATTATATGCGGATGATGTAAAACTTTTTAAATCATATACTTCTCATAAAGAAAGGACTGAGTTGCAATCGGATTTAAATAATTTAGTTACTTGGTGTCACAAAAATGATATGCCACTGAATCTTAAAAAATGTAAAACGATGTGCTTTTCCCGTAGAACTGTTGATCTTTCCCCCTATGTAATAAATAACTTCAGTTTAGAGCAAGTTTTTAGCTTTGTTGATTTAGGAGTTAATATGGACCCTAAACTAAATTTTAATTCTCATGTAAATTCAATTGTCTTAAAAGCTAAAGGTGCTCTTAGCTTTGTTAAACGTTGGTCTAAAGAATTTAGTGATCCGTATATTACTAAAATTCTTTTTACAACATTGGTAAGGCCTATATTGGAGTATGGTTCTGTGGTATGGAATCCTAGCTATCAATCCCATTCTGATAAGCTTGAGTCCGTTCAAAAACAATTTTTACTTTTTGCTTTAGGCCACTTACATTGGGATTCAAGATTGAATCTTCCCCCGTATACTAGTCGTTTAAAACTTATAAGTCTTCCCACACTCACTAGTCGCAGAGAAATGCTAGGTATAATTTTTCTAGTAAAACTTCTGAATGGTTTAGTTTGTAGTTCATTTCTTTTGTCTGATATTAAGTTTAATGTCCCATTGCGTTCATCCAGGCAGTTTAGACCATTATTTCTAAAATCTTCTAGAACAAATTTTGAGTTAAATGAACCATTCTGCCGAATATGTCATGATTTTAATTCGCATTCCAGCACATTTGATCCATCTGACTCAATATTTAGCATCAAAAAAACTATTTTGTCTTCTCTTAATAAATAATATTCAGAAATTTTTAACTTTTTGTTTTTATATATTTTTAAATCTCAGCTGTTGAAATGTTTCTTTCTGTAGCTGAGCAGTTTGAGAACCGGACGCTTAAAAATCTCTTGCCTTTCTAGACTCGGCAAATTCCGCTCGTATGCGGACTGCGCCCCACGCGTCGGTTGGGCGGGAGGAGGGTAATCGTTTGGGTTAATAATAATAATAATAATGTAGATAGCTTTCCACAGCAGCAAAATGCAGCCAATGAAACCAAGGTACCGCTTCCAAAACATCGCTTGTAGTAGGAACGTCGTTCCTGGTGCGAATCTCTCCAATATTTCTTGCAATGTCCTGGGCCGACCAAATTTAATTTTTTTTCGTCACTAAAGACTGTATTCTATCACTCATCGGCACAGAATTGGTATTTATTTGTAAACCTCAAATGTGCTTTATTATGTCTTTCTTTAGCGATGGTTTAGGTGCCATGGAGGTGTGTTTCAGAAACTGATTTTTATGTATAATTGGAAAAATTATATTTATTGTGATTTTCTGTCATAACTAGGTCCATATTTGATCGCTGCTTATCAAGTCCGCAACTACTAGCCGTAGAATCGTCCTTTCGCACCGCTCATCAATGTTGTTTTTCGTCCGCTGCGTCGCACCATACCATAATTAGGGGGGTTTTTAAGAAATTTTGAGATACAGTTACGATGTCGCTATGGTCTAGAGCCATTTTGCATCCCTATGATTATTACTTGTTCCTCGGCTGATAAACTAGTACCACCTGGCATTTTAGGCTTAAAGTTAAATAAATGTAATCAAATTTTTAATAATTCATTAAGTTGCACCTACAATAATATTGAAAACAAATTTTCGCAAAAAAAGTTTTTGCTGCGACACTATCAGCAAGAAAGATCCGCTAAACTGATTTTGCACATATAAATATTTACTATGCAATACCCAATTCACAAGCACATTCTTAATGTAACTGTACAACGAACGAGAAAAGTATGAAACAATTTTCATTGCATAGTAACGGTAACATATCAACCTTTTATTCCACATTTACCGAAATCCAAAACATAACAGTGAATAAGAAATATAAACAAAAGCAGAAATTCACATATAATTATTTGACTGGGTATATCTTCTTCTTCTAACTTGGACTCAAGTATTTAGTAATTTAGGATCGTTTATCAATGGTACAAAGTACAGAAAACTTAAAATGTCCTGAATTAATTGGATTTCAACGAACTCACGAAAGCACTGAGACTACCGATCAGATTTTAGGCACTTCTGCATGGTTGATATATATTTTAGAAACTTTCTAGATACAATAAATAGCTCGAAGGCCCTTATCGTCTTAAAGTCTTAAAGACTAACAAACTCAGAGTTAACAATTTTGAATTTACTTATGTATACTTTCCGGAACCTATTATATCTTTATAAATTTCCAGATCACATCAAATCTCTTTAACACTGAAAGATTTTTCTTCTCAGCAATTTTGGGTTAGGTTAGGTTAGGTACGAAGGCTGTTTCCCTATAAAGGGGGACTTTGACTATCGAGAGCAGTCCTTTGTGATGCCGTAAAAATTCAACCCCATCACTTATTTATGAATCGACAAAGCGCTTGGAACCTACCACAAATCTGCAGAGGTTTTTAACTTCTGTATCCGCTAATTCGCGGGGGTGCCCAAAAAAGTGAGATCCAAGGATTTTTTGTCTAGATCTCGCAAGGGGGGACATTCCAAAAGGAAATGCTGGGAGGATTCTACCTCACCTTCTTCTAGGCAGCTTTTGCAGCTAGCATCCGATAAAATTTGTAACTTGACCGCGTGAATCCAGTTAGAACACCTATAACTTGTGAAAGATTGATCTTCTTTAGGGCAAAGAGTTCCCTTCACCTCTTGCGATTTACTTTGGGCCAGCGGCTATACACCTTCCGGCTATGTCCACGGGTAAGGAATTCAGCGCCAAAGTCGGTGTGGTCCGTAGCGCACCGCACAAGGCTATGAGAGCCGCCCGTTGCACACTCACTAACTTCTTAGCTAGAGAAGTATTTTCAAGCGCCTCCCACCATATGTGAACCCCGTAAAACATTATAGGCTTGACTTTGGTTTCATATAGCCAAAGAACTACTTTTGGTGAGAGGCCCCATCTACTACCAATGGCTCATCTACAACAATACAGGGCAACCGATGCCTTTTTTGCTCTTTCCGCAATGTTGGCTTTTTAAGCAAGCTTTCTGTCCAAGACAACACCTAGGTACTTTACACTGTCGGCGGGGTGAAGGCAGACTCCTCCCATCGACGTTAGAGGCGCATCCGGTATTTTGTATCTCCTGGTGAAAAGAACTAGCTCAGTCTTACTAGGATTTACAGAAAGACCGTTGTCCAAAGCCCAACTCGATACGAGATCAAGGTAACTTTGAGTCAAATCATATACGGTATCCAGAAACTTACCTTGGTACCATGAGAATCACCAATTTGGGGTTAGAATTTGTTAAAATTTCCTTGGCAGAGTCCCCAATTGGCCTATGACCTCTCTTATCGTTTTTCCTGCCAAGACAGATTGTTACTGCCTACATTATTTGGTAAAATCCATCATCTATTCTTCCCCTTTACCTTTCTTTCTACTTACTCAAATTGCGTGTTTTTCTAGCTGCCACTCTGCATTTTCAGTATTTTCTCATCGACTTTTTTCTAATTTTTTTCTTCTTCTTTTTTCTTTTATTTTTTTTCTCCACTCCACTCTCACGTTGCAAGTTCATTGCGAAATAGCAAATGAATTGATTTTCCATCCACTCTTCATCAAGTAATGTTACATTTGGACCAACTGCCGTTGCGCTTGACGCACTCCACTACGCTTTTATTACAACACTGCGTTTTTTTTTTTTTGGTTGTTGTTGCTGCTCTGTGCATGTACATTTACTGCATGTGTGGCAGGTTAGTACCTGCAACCAAAGGTTGCAATGCGTTGTAAGTGAATTAAATAAATTTTCTGCCAAGTTACGCAAGGCATTGGAGGGAGTAGAGGGGCCATATGCATGTGCTGGAGATGCGTTGCGAAATGGGAGAGAGATAGCAAAGTGAATTCAGAAAAATAAAGGAGGAAAAAGTTATAAAATCACTTCGAAAAAATAGTAGGAAGGCAGTGGAAAATAGTAGTAGAAATATAGTAAAAAAAGTAGTAGGACTGAATAAGTTGAAAAATTTTAAACTTAATTACAAAAATACTCTCAAAAGTAGCACATTTTTTTACTGTAAAGACAAAATAGTAGTAGGAAAGGATTTAAAAAAGTAGTAGAAATAAAAAAGCAGAAAAATTGGACATTTTTTTTCTGAAAATACTGCCGCAAGTATAAAAACAATTTGTAGAAACGGTAGAAGGATAGTGGAAAATAGTAGTAGAAAAAGTAGTAGATCTAAATAAGTCCAATTTTTTTATAAATTCACCGGAATACAACTATCAAAAATCTCGCGCATTTATTTTCACTCAATGCGCTGACTACCAGCTGCCAACAGCTTGTGCAAACACACTCGGGATACCCAAAGACAAATGTACTTATTGACTTCAAATGGGTGCGCATAAATTTAAGACACACCTTGTACACCTTACTACTTTCCACCGTTAGTTCCGCACCGTTATTGCGCCATTTCCGTATTTCCTCAGTTGCGTCAGGTGCATCAGCGCCAGCGATTTGTCCATAGTGAGTTTAGTGTGGCAAGTGAAGCGCGTATTTGATAGCGTGTAACGAACGTGATTCTACTACATACTACAGCCATTTGCCTCTGCTGACTGCCGACTGCCGACTGCTCCCAATTGATATTCACACCCGCCGTTGTCGTAGTCACTGAAGCGTCGTCGGCGTCCAGGGTGGCTGTGTGTGGAATCGTTGAATCGCTTTAAATGGCGTATGAAGTACGAATGCAGGCAGCGTGTGCTGCTCTGAACGCTGGCACGTGAGTGATGTTGGAATGTTTTAGCTGTTTAGCTGTCAGTGTGACAGCTGCGCCAAATGCAGCTCACCTATTCATGGCGCTGAGTGATGTTGATTTAGCGCAAGCTAGCTAGCTACCATCGTGTTTGTTTTTTTAGCAATTGTATAATGCGCCATAATATTTTTCCCGGTGTAGTATCATTCGAGCGGAATCGCTTTGGCGTTAAAGACGAACGTTGGACGGTTGATGGGGTTATTTAAATATTGGCTTTAAAACATTTAAGTTTTTGAAACAAAATCCCCGATTTTCATATTATTCGGATCTTTAGATACATGACCTATTGCACCCCTCTCTTCGTAGAACAATAACAATGTAAAAGAGCTCAGAGTTAAGAGCTTGATCGATATTGTACAGGACCTTCAATATATGTATCATCAACAACGGTGGAACTAAAACATATCTTGAACTCCAGATGCGCTAAGAAGTAAGAAGGCTTAATCTTCTTAAATTGAACCAGAAAAATAAATCATCTTTTAACTAACCTTTTAGCGAAGAGTTTACAAGCTGAAAAGTACATAGTTCCGGATCCCTATGGAAGTTTTTTTTTCCTTGAGAACTGAATGGATTTCCATTTGATCGATGAATACTGAAGTTCTCCGTAGTTTTGCTCTACTAGAGATCTGAACATTATTCATAGCTGGACTTCCTTCGAAATCCTTTAAAGAAACCTCTCTCTCCAGATTCTTATCAAGCACTATTCTAATTGAGGGTTCAGTTTCGCTGTCAATTCTTTATTCTTTAGACTATTTCATTCTCAGTCCTTCCCCCCATTTTAGTACAAGCTTATCGAATATAACTGAGACCTGCTGCTTGATTTTTAGCGGTTTGTAGTCAACTGACCTATCAATCACTTTTATTTGTCAAAAATCACATAATCAACACATTTCTTTCATTATCGAAAATTTGTATGAATTTCTCAACTGATTTATAAATAATATTTTATAAGTTACATACGAGCGAATTCAAAATAAAATGCATCTGTATTAGCTCAAGCACTCCGAATAAAATATTAAATTTTAAAGCTGAAACTTTCTCTAAAAATAAGCATTAAAGCAAAAGTGAAAGTGAAAGTACGAAACATTTGTTAGAAAATATTGCATTTTCTTTGGTAGGCACTGCCTTCAAGTAATAAAGAGTGAAGTTAAAAGTAATGATTATTAGGTGGCAATGACGGCTGCAAAAGGGTCAATAATTTCGACAATAAAAGCCAAACAAAGGCGTGTCATATACATTCGGAGAGCAAGAAAGGCAAGCTATGCGAAAGTTGGGGGTTCCGAATGTACTTAACTCAAAGCCTATAATTACCTCGTCGGAAAAAGGTACAACAATTGACGGAATACTCATTTTTTGTCAATTAGTAAGAAGCTAACAGTCATTAGTCGAGCAATAATGAAGCAATCAACGGTCAATTGTGAAGTTGCAAATAAAAGTAGGTTGATTTCGATGTAGTGAGGCAACTTTTTTCTCAAAATCATCCTGGTTACTTTTTAGTACTAACGAAATTGTGTATTAAATTCGTGCAACTTGTAGATTTTTAGTACTACAATTTCTCGGTTTTAATTTGATTTTTTTTATAATTTATTTATAGTGTCTTACTATATTTTTAGTACTAATTTTTATAACACATTTTTTAGTACACTTGGTTTTCATTTTTTTTTTTAAATAAATTATGTGGATATAGCTTCTTACTATATTTTGTGTACTAATTATGAGAACTTATTACAAAAAAAATTTAGTACATTATTAGTACATGATTATTTTATATGTTCTCTAAACTTATTTAGCAGTTCTACAACTTATGTTGTCTGAGAGTTTTGGAGTTTTTAGTACTGCGAGTTTAGTACTGAATGATCTTAGTACATTTTTAGTACTATTTTTTTAATAACTAAAATGATTCAAATTCAAAACCATATTAATCGCGAGTCCTATATAGAAATTTAGTATTCCAATTTTAGTACATTTTTAGTATTAATTTTTTAATCACGAAAACGATTCTAATTCGGAAAAGTATTAAACGTGTGCCATATAGAAATTTAGTACTCACATTTTAGTACTACGAAATTTTAGTAAATTTTTAGTGCACATTTGTTTTAATCGTGAATACGATTTTAAGCCTATATACATATATATTTTCGAATTCAAAAACATATTAAACGTACCATATACTGTTGTAGCACTACAATTTTAGTACTAAAATTTGTAGTACATCTTTAGTACTAATGATTTGAATACCAAAATCGATTGTATACTATTTATTTTCGAATTTACTTATACATGAAACGATTTTTAGTACTATTTTAGTACTTAAAAATTTAGTACCTTTTTCGTACTAATTTTTTTAATCACGAAATCGTTGGTAATTAGATATATTTTCGAATTTCACCTTTAAATTTTATTTAAAAATTTTTAAATTCCAACAGAAAATATTTTAGTTAAATTTAGGCTTCCTTTTTCATATAAAACCCTGTGCACACGTGCACTTGAAAGCTTCCCAAAAAATATGGCGTTGAAATACTTGCACACACAGCAAAACAATAACGAATAAACTCCACCAGCAGTGACCACTTCAAAGCCAATGAGCTGTGCACGGTACACATTGCTTCAGTGGCATAAATTTCAACTCCCACCCCACTCGTTGGTCCACCCCCCAACTCCGAGACGACAAAGAAAACAATTAAAATAAATTTCAGCTAATGCCTTTTCAGCGCTTAAGTGCCCACATTTGGTTCACTAACTTCGCTCGCACCCACTGCTTCAGCACTCCCACTCTCGCACACTTTCACTTGTTGTTTGGGGTTTCGCGCCTAAAAGTGCGCTAATTTGCTGCGTAAACACCAAAGCAAATCCGCATGCAAATTCGACTTAAATGGACTTAACGAAAACGTAACCAACAACAACAACAAGCACACATTCAACATTAGTACACTTACTTCCTCAATGTCGCTTTCCAGTCCACTTTCTCCTCCACATTTCGTCGTGATTCGTTCGCTTCGTTGCTTGTGTTGTGTTGTGTTGCGCGCCTCATACCATTCGCCAACTAATGAAATTTCGTATTCGTTACTATTATTTTTCCACTCCATTTAACAGCTGCAAGTGCTCGTCTAATTTTTTCTATGTCCAGTTATATTTCTCTTTCTATATCTTTTGTGTGTGTACTTTGCTACGTTTTCACTTTGTTGTTGCTATTGTTGTTGATGTGCCATTTAACATTCAACAGTCACCCTTGGTCGCATTAAAATATTTCGTGTACAGTCCAGTGCTCACTCACGCAAAATAATACTTTTCATTTCGTTTAGTTTGCCGTTATTTTGCTTATTTTTGTTGGCTGGCTTGTTGTGCGCCTGTGTGTATGCTTTGCGTTTGCATGAATCTTTGCATATTTCATTAAGCAGTGTGGCGTGTATTTTTGTTGATTTAAATATGAATTTTTGTGCTATATATGCTGAGAATTACATTAAAAAATTTCAAATTTATATGAAATGGAAGAAGAGATGAGAAAAATTAAAAAAATAAAAATGAATATTTTCTAAATTTTTTTAAACCATTTTGAGTAACAGATTTTTTAAGATTTATGAAAAAAATACTGTATTTAAAATACGTCGACCATTTAAATGTAAAATTATTGTATTTAAAACCATACGAAAAGCACTAAAACCAATTTTTGAAGTCATTAACCGATTGACCAGTTCTAAAAGAGAGATTGGGTTGCCAAAAATATTGTTTATATACTTTTGAGTTGCAGCAGTGAATTTAAAACATAAGAAAGCACAAAAAGGTATACTAAACATTTTTGGTGTTGTACTCAAACTTGAGAGGTGTACTAAAAATGTACAAAAAATGAAAAGTTGTATTAAAAACTTTCCAAATATTCATAGAGTGTCGGAATATTATACAAAAACCAATTATAAGTTATTTTATAAACATGAATTTGTACTAAATGTTATTTAGTCATAAAAAACCAGTATTTATTTACTAAAAACTGGTACTCAAGTATTTAGAATATGTATTCTCAACTCTAATATTGCTTTTAAAGCAGCGAAACTTTAGTGCTAATAATAATTTTTAATGTAAAAGTATACCAAGCAATTTTAGATTTTTAGTACATTCTATTTAGGGTCTAAAATCAATGTTTTGTCTAAAATTTCTAAAATATATGGACTATAAATATTATTTCTTCACAGAAAAATGTTTAGTACATTTTTAGTACTGACGATTTTTTAAATTTTAAGTACCTTCATAATTTTTGCAACTGAGAAAGAGTAAAGCCGCGCAATTTTTCATGAAAAAATTTATGTAAAACACTTTTGGTACTAATTATGTTTAGAAGATTTATGTGTTACACTTTTAGTACTAATTTTTTCGAAAATTTATGGATTATAATTTTAGTGCAAACGAGTATGTATGTATATAGATACTTACATATATGGAGCTGAGAGTTAGTTTTCTTGAATAATTTGTCCTCGTTAACTATAAAATGGAAGCAATGTAATTACTTACACTTCAACCATTTTTTAGTACACCTTTAGTACATATTTATTATGTATTGTCTTATTGACTATACATTTGACCTTACAGGGAGCCTTTCAGCATATTATTTACAACAAAATATTAGTACTTATATTTCGTATTAGTTTTTAGTACACTTTTAGTACATATATTTTAAATACAGAGTAGCATATGTGAACGATTTTTGCTTACCGACTTTATAATTGTACTAATAGAAACCTTTTTAGCTTATTATTTATAAAAAAAAAACGTTTTGTACAGGCACTTATACACTTCTAAACAATTTTAGTACACTTTTAGTACACAGATTTTTATAGGTTGGAAGTTTGTTGTGATATAAAAAACAAAACAGCTTACAGAAGTTAATACTCAGTTGACAGTGACTTAACGAAGTGGTCGGAAGTCTCCAAATTGTAGCTGAGCTCATGCTTTTAAGGGTTAAAGACAGTCTTTCTTACGTGATATATTTTTAGTACAAAAGGTTTAACGTATAAAATCGGTAGTTTTTGATAATATTGTAAAGTATTCTGCGATTATTTAAAAATACAAATTTTAGTTAAATGTTAGAACTTATTTTTTAGTACAGATTTAGTACTTTTTTAATACCAAATATTTGGATGTATGAAAATGGTAAGGTTTGATAAAGCAGGCTCTGCAATTTATTAAAAACCAATTCTTTAGTACAATTCTAGAAGATATTTTTAGTACATAATTAGTACACATTTTAGTACTACATTTTAGTATACAATATTTTAATGCATGAAATAGATAGTCTCTTGATAAAGCAGGCCATGCAATAAATTCGAATCCCACACTTTAGTAAAGTTTTCATGCAATTTTAGTACTAATTTTTAGTACAAAATTTAGTACAATTTAAAAATCTTGCAAATGCAGCCAAAAATTATCCATAAGAAACCTATTTCAAGCAAACTAACCAGCATTAAAGTGAAGTAGCTAAAATTAGTCAAACAACGCGTTTGTGTGCAACGCTAATAACGGTAAAAACGAAGCATGCAGTATGGAGTGCAAAGCGAAAGCATAAAAAAATTATAAAAAATTTGTAATATGCGCAAAGCTAAAGGTGTACGCAAGGTGCAAGTTGTCTACAACACTTTCTAGTTGCCTTTCTACTTTTTGCAACCATTGCACGTCAACGCAAAATGGCAACTTCATAGCCCGAACACGACATATTGAAATGGCCGGCAAAAAAACAAAAAAAAAAGCAAAAACAAATCACTAACAATTCTTTTCAAATTTCACATTTTTTCCAAACGACTAGTAGCGCAAGGAGAAATCGAAATCGAAATGGAAATTTGTTTTAGCACAGTTCAATTGCTTGCAACGCGTGCCACATGTGCGCACACGTGCAAGGCATGCGAAGTGATTTTCTATTTCCAAGAAGAACAGAGAGTGTGGGCGAGCGCAGTCACATATGCAGTATATCTCTGCTGAGCTTGTTGGGAGCGAGACATGCAACGCAGACAAGCAAATTGTTAGCTGAAAGTCGATATGCCGCCACTAGCAGCCGGATGTTGCATGGTCAGACAGCAAGCAAACTGCAATTGACACAGCAGGCGTTGGTGCTATACGATATTCAACTAGCTTCTGAAAAAACAACAACAACTATACTACAACAATAACTTTAAATGATTGAGTGTTTGT
Source organism: Zeugodacus cucurbitae (assembly GCF_028554725.1). NCBI lineage: Eukaryota > Metazoa > Arthropoda > Insecta > Diptera > Tephritidae > Zeugodacus > Zeugodacus cucurbitae. Next base: position 5,552,573 of record NC_071670.1, read on the forward strand.
GCAAAAATGTTGCATATGCGTAGGCGTAGTTGCTTGCCACTAGCTGTGGGTCGTCTTCTGTCAGTGTATGTGTGTGCCTAACTGCACTTTTCTAGTCTATACTAGACACCTTAGCATCCCACACACTTCGTTGAGAGTATCATTGCATAAGCTCATCTGCGTCAGTTGGCCTAATGGAGGCGACTCTTTCGATTTACCTTCTCCATGGACTTTGTATTACATGTCTATATGCGGAGTATATGAAGCACCTCTTTAGCCTCTCGCTCTCACAGTCACTCTATTCAAATGCTCGTTAGCGCCTACTTCTACTATTTCTCACTCACTCTAGCTTTCTCACTCTATCTCTCTTCCTCATACTATCGCGCTCTTCCTCACTTTGTCCCCCTTTGTCGTCGTCCCAACTTTTACTTTATTCAGTTTATGCAAATATTTTCCGTCTATAAAATATCCATTTGGCGTTTTGTTGTTGCGGCGCCTAAAAGTATGCCTCGCCTACTGTCGTATGTCGACTGCAGTCGCATTGTCATGTAAATTTTGTTGTAAAACAAATGGTGTTTAAATGTCTTGCAATTTATAGACGCCAGAATTATGTTGCTATTGAAATTTATGGCAAGTTTTTGTTAGAAAAAAAAAAACAACAAAAATAAATAAAAGAAAAATTTGGAAAATGAAAGAGAAAAAACACTTGAAATTTCTTGAAATTGTTCACAGTATACGGCTGATTGCATTTTGAATGCATGGAAATTTCTTAAATGAATGATAAAGTGGCTTATAACTTTTAAATTTGTTTCCAAATGTGTATTCAGCTATCCATATGAAATATGAATAAAATTTATTTTGAGATAAATGAAGTAATTTTTAGTATAAAAGCTAGAGAAATGTGGTTGCGAGCTCCACAATTTAACACTAAAGCACCTATTAAGCCCTATTTAGTCACATTTTTAGTAATAAATGAAATTAAGCAAATCTGTACTAAAAATTTTTGTACTAAAAGTGTACTAAAATTGTTTTTGTACTAAAAGTGTTCTAAGCAGGTTTGGTAATAATTTTGGCCCGTAACAGAATATTTTGAAATAAAAAAATATGTACTAAATATTTGTGTTGTCCTAAATGAGTACTAAAATGTGCAAATAATTTTTCAGTAATGATTGCAAGAAGCTATTAATTAGAAATTAAGTAATTTTTAATTTAAAACAATTTCTCAAACTGTTTTGTACTAATTTTCCAATAAGATGTTCAAATAACACATTTATTATGAAAATAATCCTGAAATTAGTATTCTAATAAAAAATTAAACAACTTAGTTACTAAAATGATTTGTACTAAAAGTGTACTAAAATATTTTAGAAATGCCGAAAATATCTATTTTGATTATAAATAAAGTTTTCTAATAACTAAAAAAATTTTATCAAATTTTAGTTGCTAAATGTGTACTAAATATGCAAATAATTTTCGAAAATAAAATAAATAAATATAATTAATAAATAAATAAATTTATTATTGATTGAAACTGAAATTAATATTCTGTCAATCAAAAAAAGGTATGTACTAAAAGTGTACTAAAAACTTGCACACATTATTGCCAAGATGTCTCAAAGTACTTACAATCTTCAATACTTTCCAGTAACAATCATTATATAAATATTATTAATGGAAAATTATAATTTTTGTACTAAAAGTGTACTAAAAATTGTGATACCAAACTTCAGAAGATTTCACATCATATTATAAAATGTATAAACATATAAGATTGCTAAAAATTATTTATAATAAAAAAAGTGTACTAAAAATTTGTACTAAGAAATTAGTACAATATTTGCTCACTAAAAAATTACACACCAACTTTCAAACTAAATCTCTTTAACAGATTTTTAGAGCAACTTACGAATTTCTTTTTAGTTCCAAAAATGTTTGGCACTAAAAATAATTTATTTTGTTTACATGCGTAAAACTAAAAATAAAAAAAATGTATTTTAGTACTAAAAATTTGTGTACTCAAAAATGTTCGAAAAAGCTTCTTATCAAAAATTTTACATTAATTTTATGAAACTTATACACCCGAAAAATAAAATCTGATATTTATTTTTAGTACTAAATTATCGTGTACTAAAAAAATGTAGTACTAAAAAGTATGTACTAAAAATATTGGTCAAATGCTTAACTAAATAAAGTAAAATCGTACGGCAAATAAACCGAAGAAAAGTTTGTACCTCAGGTGCTGAAAGTCACTATTTTTATCACGTATTATTTATGTACCATTTGGAAAGAGACAAAAGCAAGAATGTAATTTTATCAATTTCCTTTATCTAACAATAGTCTACAATTCTCACCGGCCTTATGCCAAAATTTTAACTCCTATAAATAGGCTTTAAACTATGCCGCGCTCTTGAATTCATGTATAAATTATTAGTTTCCTGTAATATAGTTAGTTTTATACACAAATTTCCGACACCTAAATCCTCAGAGCTTACTAAAAGGCCACTAGTGACACCGTACAACATCACAAGCAAGACACTGAGCCACTTTAAAGCTTTCATTATACAAATTTTTGCGCAACCAAATCCCTAGTAGCCTACTTATAATACACGCTTAATGCCAAAATCCTTGCGCTAAATTACATTTTAAATATTTTATCGGTGAATTGCCATCGGTAACAGTACAAAAACAAAAACAAAACCAAACAAACGCTGACAGTTGATAGTGAAACGAGAGTTTAACGGAGAACAGACAGAGAGAGAGAGAATGGCATGACTGCGATGGACAGCAAACAGCATTAAATGCATTGAAAGCGACGCTGACGATGACGAAAGTAGCTGCAGGGAGGGAAGGTTGAAGCAGTCTTCGAGGGAGCTCTGTACATAAAACAACGTATTACATGACAGGGTTCGCGTTGCTGACGCGATGATGACACTATTTCAATATTATCATAATAGATAAAACGAACGCAGCAAGACATTTCTTACTCAACACAATAATAATAAATGGAAAATGAGATGCGCGGCAGAGAAGCAAGGCGAGCGGGCGGCAGTTAGTTGACTGGTGTGAGGCACGTGGAACAAAGTGATTTGCATTTTACTTTAAAGAAGGCAGAGTGGTTGTGGAGCGAGGTTATTGTGGAGAGATGGAGATGTAGATTAGTGCTGGAATGGCAGATGTGTTGTTGTAAACGCCCAACTTCCTGCAAGGGTATTGTCGTAGGAGAGAGTTCAGACGAAACAGACACCAGTTGCCGCTGTGGTCCCTCCACTCCTCCACTAGCTTATCGATTATAAAAGCAGACCCTTGGAGGGCACGCAGCGTGTATCCATACCCACCGACCGACTACCGTGAGCTCGCGGGCAGTCCAAGCCAAACCACCCGAACTATGGTCAGCGCTGTTTTTATGTATGATAGTGGTAGATAGCAGAGAACTAAAACCCTCTAAAGCAGCAGGCTCGGAAATTTAATTAAAATTTTTATTACACAGCTACGTTTCGCTGTCGATATCCGCACTGCAATGGTCTTTAAAGGGCTCGCTACTAGTAAGGCTGGAACTGGCTTATCTTTACTAATTTTTTAGGTAGCAACTTGGTAGCTTTGAAGATATGATTTAAGTTTTCTCTATTCTCTATATTTTCTCCTCCATTTTCTGTCTTTTTTCTCTTCACCGACTTCCATTCATTTCCGTTCTGCTGCGCGGCTCGTAGCTTTATTATTATAACGGCTTCGAATAATTTGCAACATCAGCATTCATTTCATTTGGTGTTCATATTTTCGCAGATATCACGCACTTTTTTCTCCTTCATTTTCATCTATTTTATTTCATATATACTACGCATATTTTTCGTGTCACCTTGAACGTTAGCTCTCGAACGACCCGCTGCGTTCTTTCTAGTTCTCGTTGCCAGCGAGGAAATTAAAAAGGAAGTCATGCAGCGCTTACTACTCGCTGGCTTCGCTTCATTTTGGCATCGGAATGGCGGAAGTGTCAATGCACCTTACCGGAAATTAGTTCGAAATAAATAAGTGTGTGAATAAATTAAGAAAGTTGTCGAAATTTGGGGTTTGACTTGCTTGGAGTTCAATGTAGAATGAATTCGTTTCATTAAGTTAGTTCAATAATAAGTAAAATGGTCAACTTTTAATGACAAATTTCCTGTTCGATTGCCATAATCTTCTACTTTTTCGTTCGCGTGTGATATCGCATTTGCAATTCTCAACCGATCCGAATCTGGAAAAAATCAGAAAGGTACAAATGAAATTCCGCTTCGATGTAGAAAAAGACTTCCTAAACAGCTATATTCGAAGTCTCTAGAAGTTCCATGAATGGTTGTTGGCCTTCCCCTGAAAAATTGTACAGAAATTTCAAACAGAAGCTCGGTGGTACCAGTATATCTGGACTGCCTTGCCTTAATCCTCTAATTTTTAGACTTTTGTCGCTGGGTGATTATAGAAACAGTCACCCTCAGTAGAGATAAGTCTCCTAATTTATATAATTCTGGGTTTAAAGCTTCCTAAGCTTAACTAAGTATTCAAGAAATCACAAGAGTACTCACCTGGTCCGCCGTTAGACATTTATGTATTGTCCTTGAGTATATAAAAGCTTAGAAATCGGAATGATCATCTTCTGAAACCAGTACTAGTACTTCTGTCGCTTTGCCTCATCTCCTTGAAGTATTTTAATCAATCTTCGATATTGAAATATAATTGTATTCAAATCCTTAGGAAGGTATAACATCAGGCTTTGTGAACTTCAGTAAGTTATCAAAGGTAGAAACTCAGAAGAAGACCAGAGAGCATCCAACATGATAATATTTGCTGTTATAAAGCGCTACCGCTGAGTATTGAGACGGCGGTAAAGTTTTGAGGTTTATCGGAAGCTTGCATAAGTGAGCCGAACTTCGATCTCTCTTCTGATATTGCATGTCTCTGTAGTTTCGTTCCATCCCTGACAGCCTGTAGTATATATCGGAAATTCCTTTCAGTGAGGAAAGTTCTTTGTGACGGTCCGTCCATCTCCATCGAAAGATTTCTGCTATCATAAACCAAACCTTAAACCTTCTTAATGGCCTCCATTCACAGTTTGCTTTCGAATTTAACTACCCGTCGACGACATGTAAATATATAAACACGTAAAAATAAATATATTTTTTTCGAAGAAACGACAAGAATTTACCAATACATTACAGAGACAAACGAAATGCTTAAAAGCAGTGAAAACCGTATGCAAAGTGAAAAATCAGCAATGAACAATTGCAATTACCGTTGCCTGCACGACTGACCACAAAAATATTCCCGCACCAACACGCCGCGACCAAAGCGCCAGCTCCCCAACTCCCCAGCACATTGACCGCCACTTAATGACACTCCATCTTCTGCAGTCCGAACTCGAACTCGCGTTACTGGCGTGTGACTCTTGAAATATTTGCTATACCAAGCTCGAACACCAATACGCCGCTGTCACTGATAGCTGTAACCCGAGCCCTGAGCTCGAGTTCGACTTTTTCGCATGGCGAGTGTATGGCTGGCAAAAAGAGAACATAAAATCGGTAGACAAACAAAAGATGCGCGGAAAGCACACTTGAAAAAGCACGGAAAAAGAAAAAGTAAAAATGCAAATTAAAAACTGAAATTGAAGCATTACCGGAAAAACAATTCGCTCGAATGGAGACGTGCAAAACGCGAAGGCAGCCGACGTTCGGCGGACCCACGGTGCAGTGGAGTTGCCAGTACGGTGGGTGAGTTCAAAGTGCGGCACCGATGTACTCCAGCTCAACCCAACCCGCCAGCTCAAACGGGTGCCACGTCTGTTGAGTGCCGCCGCTCCACCCGATCTCCTTCAACACCACACTGCTTACTTGTTTTGGAGGAAAAATAAAACGCTTGATTGGATTTTCATGTGGAAGCTAACGCGTTATGGGACCGTGCGGGTTGAACTTCGATGTCTTTTTGTATTCTTACTCAGCTTTTGTCAACCAACCGTCCTTCGCTCCACTCCCTAGCCCAACAAGGTCATCTATCTCTTTTATTGATGGGCGCGCGTCGTTAACTACCTTTCGAAAAAAGGGCAATTTGAGACTCGAACTTGCATTGACATTGCACCGCAACCCATTCAACAAACGACAGTCGAAAGAATAACGTTACCGTAATAACAAAAAAAAACATGCTATAACAACAACACATACATATTAATGACAGTGAAACTGGTCAATGCGACGCTGTGTCTCTGGCTGTATGTGGGGTAGTCGAAAGAAATAAACAACGCAGAAATGCTCATTGTGTAACCCAAACACTACAAGTACTAACGGCGCGTAGCTTTTAGTATGGGAAGAGATCCATGCAGGGTCTACAATACGTGTGCTCCGGCGCGCTTGGCGGGTTATATTGCGAAAAAGCGGTTATAAAAATTTAATTGCAAATTTAAATAAATTTCGTTTTGTTGGACAGTTTTTGTGGATGGTTGATTCACTGGACGGAGTTGGACAGAAGGTGTTGTCTCTTTCGGCTTTTACTGCATAACGGTTTCCAGAAATTAAAGGATTTCTGCGAACAAAATGTTTTTGAAGGGCTCTAGGTCGATTTGTGGCTATCTGTTTTCGGTTTTTGGGCAGCTGAGTCGCTGTTCAGTTCACTTAGCTTTTACTGCATGATGGATTCCAGAAATTCAAGGATTTCTACGAAGTGCTTTTGGAAGGCTCTTGGCCGCTTTGTGCCTATCTCTTGTCTGTTTTCGGGCAGCTGAGTGTCTGTTCAGCTCAATCGGCATTCAAAACAATTTAAGCTAAGCTCTTCTGATTAAAGGGATCTTCGCATCTGTTCTTAAATACCCGGAGTCCCGTTCTGTCAAGAGGTAGTGTTGTGGTTCTTTACAAAATATAGACCAAACATCCATGTTTTGGGTCAAGCTTTGAATGAGCCACCATCATAAGATATAGACAAACTATCAGGAAAACCATTTGATTTAACCAAAATAGAAGAGGGGATCTACTTGTACGGTGTTCGGAGAAAACTTCGGTTCAGTGTCTATATTTTCAAATCCCTGGTCCAAACCAACCGTGTGGTATTGTGTTTTAATGAACTCCATGTGATTAACTCGATTTGTGTTTGATACCACGATATCCTATATTTGATCAGGCGATATCCTAAAAAAAAGTTGTAGCTGTCCAAGTTTTAAGATCTCTAGCTGACTTTACAGTGGACTCTAATTAAAGTACTTTCCATTACTTAGAAACGCCGGACGAGCTAACTATCCAAGAATATATTCGCATTCCCATTGCCGCAGTGCTAATCATTACACTCAGAGGAGCCTCGATGCTACCACGGAGATCTCACTTCTACTTCTGTCGATTGAGCTCGAGTTCGAACATCTTCTTCCTGGGAAGCCGTCTTCTTGTAAGATCATTGGAGGATCCTCAATGCTTCCACGGATATCTCACTTTTACTTCTGTGGACTGAGCTCGAGTACGAACATCCTCTTCTTGGGAAACCGTCTTCTTGGAAGGTCGGTAGATCCTATCATCGAACTCCGTTCTAATTTGGAATCAGTTTATAGTCTCGCTTTAAGTCTTCTTCTTGGGAAGTCGTCTCCTTGGATGGTCATTTGCGCCCATCACTGGGTTCTCTGGTGTAATTTGGAATCAATTTATAGTCTCGCTTTAAGTGTTCTTCTTGGAAGGTCGGTAGATCCTATCATCGGGTACTCTGATCTATATTGGAATAAATTTATAGTCTCGCTTTAAGTATTCTTCTTGGATGGTCATTAGAGCCCATCATCGGCTACTCTGGTCTAATTTGGATTCAATTTATAGTATGGCTTGAAGTCTTCTTAACGAATTGAAGTCTCTTTGGAGCTATCATTCACCTAATAATCCACAATAATTTTAACCTCGGTTCCTTTTCGCTTTTAACCTGCTCCATCTTGGTTTGAACGCACAATATTAATTATATTTATTGCGCTCCTTACCTGCCCATCGTCGTTCATAAAACTTAGTTATTCATACGCGTAACTTTCGCTTACCTCACTCCGAAAGGGGCGTACGCCCCTCTTCACCAACTCATCACTTCAACGAGGTAATGTGAGGAGGACTTCAAATTCCATTGAATTAAATAAAAATCCAAAGTAATAATTTTTCAACAGTACGCAAACATTGTTTTTGATGTTCCTTACCCTAACCAAACCATTTGTTGTTGTGTTGCTTGCGTTTTTTTTTCTCGTTTCTTATGCGCTCTCTTGACAGCTTATGTGCTCATTACAATGTTGTTATTACTACGAAAGTTAGCAAAGTAATACACAAGGACTCTACCAAGTGGCCACCGTAGCGGCGAAGAAAGCTAAAAGAGATATCCTCATCACATATTCATATGCGTCTTCATACTTACTGGTGGGTCCACACAGTCACAGTGGGCGCTTTTCGGCAATGATGTCATTAAATATTTACAATGCAAGTAAGAAAAGATAAACATAACCGTTACATTTTATTGTCGACAATCATTGCTTTTGATTGTTGTTAGCGGCAATGCTGTCGGTGTTGAGGGTCCACAACCTAATCTGAGGAGAGAAAGTAGCAAGAAGAAGGGAAGTGTGTAGCGTTGCTTCAACGAAGGTGGAGCAAATGAACTGCCGACGTAAGTAAGTGGCTGTGCATTTTGTCCGGTGTGCCAGCAGTACAAACAGAAGTTACACAAAAACATCAACAAAAGCCGTAGCGCCTTAAAGTCTGCAACAGTTTATTAAACAGCGCAAACGGCAGTGTTGAGTTGTAAGTTGTGCGCCGCAATGTATGTATGTGTGTTCAGCAAACAAATATGTCTGTATTTAATATATCGCTACACTTTCCCTCGCTTACTCTTTGCTTCTTGCGCGCTCTACCGCCTTTAAAGTCCTTCGCTCTCTCTCTCGTTTAGGTATGTGTTCGTGCTTTTGTTTGCCTTTGGCAATTGTTTGCCATTTTATTTAAATTAAATCTTTACAATGCAAAGGAAATACTTGGGATTTGTGTTAAGTAAAGTTTAACATAATTTTAGGCGCATTAAAATAAAATGTCTCCTTAATTGCTTGAAGTTTATACATTTCTCTTTCGCTATAACAGTTTTGCTGGTACTTTTTATTATTATTATTCGCTCGCTTCTGGGTTTATAAAATTTTACGCGCTTTCAGTTTTTGTGTTGCCTACATTTGGGCGGTTGTTTCTGTTTTGAAAGTATTCATAGAAGTTGAGTAGTATAGCCTAAAATTAGCTTTAACTGAGTTTTTTGAAATTATGTTTGAGTTCTGCGACGGAGATTTCCAATTCGAGCTCATTACTCCCCTGAAGTGATAAAGTTCTACTTAAGACTCAGTCCCAAAATAAAATCCTTGTTCCGGGTTTCTTTTAAGTCGTATAGTTGTCGAAGTGGCTGTTCCAAAAGATACTATGACGAAATGAAGTAAGCGTCAGAGCAGCACTCTGTAGAAGAAATGGCAACTGTAACTGTGATGCGGAACCCAATTAAGAACTTTGACAACGGATCACCACCATTGAAGTTAATGACTCAGTATCGAGGTGAAATTGATATTTCTTTCGAACTATTTGTAGTTCTCTCGGGGTAATTTTGAAGCTTTTGGGCCCCCGATTCATACCGACCTTAACTCTGAGGAATACCAGAACCTCCAGCGCCTAATTTTCGATTCATTTCGGCAACCATAACTTACTCTAAGAAGACTCGAAATACTCTGTGAAGTCACGTATCAGAATAATGGCAAAAGAGTCTTGACTTTAGCGGCACTCTGAGTCAAAAAGTTGATAATCGACTAAAGCTAACTTCGAGTTTGTGTCGTGTGAAGGGACCCAGTACCAGCGAAACTCTGCACTCAATGAGCGACTCCTTTACCAATAAGATACCATTAAACAGTTTTAGGAAGTCAATAGCATCGTCGATAGTCGGTATTGAGAATGGCATTCTCCCATACAAAGAGAGTCTATATATACAAACTAAGTCGAGTTGTAAGAGATGTGAGTTTAAATGGAACTTTGATCACATTCCTTGGCTTCTTTAACAAACTGGGTCTAGACACAAGTCTGAAGTTAGAAAGGATGACTTCAATTCATTTGATCTTGTCTAAAAGGTCTGTCTTTAGTTCCGAAGGAAACTTGGTCATAAATTAAAGCCATTCAAATGGTCTTTTGAACAGTCTGCATGACCTTGACTGGTCTAATTCATGTGATTGGGTATCAAATCTGTCCCAAATCGTTTCCTTATTCAAGAGTGATTACAAAGTGGATCTTCCGTTTGTTTTGTAGTCATTAAGTTCGGTTCTAAAATATGTGCTCGTCTAATTTATTAGATTGCGAATTCATTCAAACCCAAAGGGGTGCCTTCTCCAGAGAGATTACAAAGAGGATCTTCCATTTGCTTAATAGCAATTTAGCTCGTAAATTAAAAATTCTTGATAACCTGCGGCCCGAAAATATCTCCTGTCTCCTTTGCTTTCCACCAGTTCATGCAAACATGTAATTTCACCTTCTGCGAAGACGTTAAAAAATTTGATTAGAAACAAAGCGAGAAACTAACTAATTTCATTATGCCTAAGGCATTGTTTACCTATTGCCACCCCTCCACGACTCCAAAAAAAAAATCCGGCAGCACAAAGGTAAACGACAAAGGTATGCGCGGCGTAGCTATCGATGCCAGCCCGTTGGGAATCGCTGATGTGGAAATAAACAAAGCGCAACTGTAACGGAAATGCGAAAAGGCAATCAAATTGAAAATTGAAAATTTCATTATGAAAGCAGAGAGCAAACAACAGAAACAAAAACCAACCGAAAAAAAGGCGTACATACATACATACAAAATGCAACGGTGTGTATTGAGAAGCAGGAGCACGGGTGACTTTGTAGCAACGACTAGCGGAACGCGACGCGTCACTTAGCTGCCAAAGTTTCCATATTTTCATTAACTTTTGAAATTTGAACGCAAACAATTGATGAATGTGCTTGCTTGCCTTGTGAGTAGTTGACGAGCTCGCCGTAACTCATGGCAAAGTCAAAGTCTAAGCATAGCGCGCCTTCAAAAACTCCGCAGAAACTTTACCCATTACACGCGTTCCGTGCGCTACTCTGCAGCGTTGCATTTCCGTACGCCGGCTCCCACTTGTGCAATCATCATATAATTGGCATGAGCATATGAATGAGTACGAGCTTGAGAGCAATGAGTAGCAGCGGAGCCAGCGGAGCCAGCGGCGGTGCACTCAAAACGCTTGGAATTCGAAAAGTAATTAAATTTTGTGAAATTTTCATTTTATTTACAAAGTCGCTAACGAATATGCGAGTGCAATGTGCAGAATTTCGCATGATAAAGTGAAGATACGTAACGCAGGGTTGCATTCAGTTCACTAATGGCTGCAGCAAAGTGTATTTGCACGCAGTGTTGCAATCGGTTTGAAGGATAGGTGACTGAGGTTGAAGGAGACTTGCATCAAAGTTCAACGAGTATGCAATTTAAGGATAAAAGGAAGAAGAATGAAAGGATGCTCAGCTTTCAAGCTCAGCTCATATGCTACTCAACTCATTTGTACAATTTAATTTGGGATAATTGAATGGTCTGTGCATGATCAAATAGGTAGTCTTTCCGCGAATAATGATATTAAAGGGAATACTTTTTCAGTCGCAGATTGTTTTTTCAGCATTATACTGTCGATTAAAGATAAAATCCGGTAATTTTCGAGGGTTTCGAGAAGAAAAAAATGTTCAGAACTTTTCTGAGATAGTTCAAACTGTCTATATAAGAGAGATAGGTGGATATAGAGGCAGAGATAGGGATTGAGATTGAGATTAAGATTGAGATAGAGATTGAGATTGAGATTAATATTGAGATAGAGATAGAGATAGAGATAGAGATAGAGGTAGAGGTAGAGGTAGAGGTAGAGGTAGAGGTAGAGGTAGAGGTAGAGGTAGAGGTAGAGGTAGAGGTAGAGGTAGAGGTAGAGGTAGAGGTAGAGGTAGAGGTAGAGGTAGAGGTAGAGGTAGAGGTAGAGGTAGAGGTAGAGGTAGAGGTAGAGGTAGAGGTAGAGGTAGAGGTAGAGGTAGAGGTAGAGGTAGAGGTAGAGGTAGAGGTAGAGGTAGAGGTAGAGGTAGAGGTAGAGGTAGAGGTAGAGGTAGAGGTAGAGGTAGAGGTAGAGGTAGAGGTAGAGGTAGAGGTAGAGGTAGAGGTAGAGGTAGAGGTAGAGGTAGAGGTAGAGGTAGAGATTGAGATTGAGATTGAGATTGAGATTGAGATTGAGATTGAGATTGAGATTGAGATTGAGATTGAGATTGAGATTGAGATTGAGATTGAGATTGAGATTGAGATTGAGATTGAGATTGATATTGAGATTGAGATTGAAATTGAGATTGAAATTGATATTGAGATTGATATTGATATTGATATTGATATTGATATTGATATTGATATTGATATTGATATTGATATTGATATTGATATTGATATTGATATTGATATTGATATAGATATTGATATTGAGATTGATATTGATATTGATATTGATATTGATATTGATATTGATATTGATATTGAGATTGATAGAAAAATCATACTTCTAAATTAGAAACGATTTCTGCAGAATTATGGAATATTGTAGATATAAATTTATTAAGCTGATTTAGTTTCTAACAGCAATAAAAATGGCAAAATGCAAGAAGCAAGCACTTAAATTTATTGAAATATTAAACTAAAGAATGAAAAGAATAATAAAAATTTTACAACGGAAGTATTGAAAATGTATGGCATGAGCGAAAAACTATTAAAAATACATATATACTCACTATAAAATTTGAAAAATAATGCTGCCATCACAAATAAATATTTTTTAAACTTTAAGGAAACTATTTAAAATGCCAACAGCGCTAGCTGTAACAACTTTATTAAAATTACCGCCATTATTATTACGAACAACAACAACAACCGACTACATTATTATTAACACATCCATCAATGCTATTGTGGCATGCTTATCACAACCCATCCAATAAAGCAACAGCCCCAGTCTCCGCACAGCTGTCATTACAACAGCTTAGCCAGAGCTCTTTGGCTTTCACACCGCTTGTAACAAAATGCTTTAACGACAGCAGCAGTTTCATCACCGCCATTCAACAGCACCATCAAAACAATAATAATGCCAAACAACATAAAAATTAAGATCACAGCGCGCTGGAGCTTGAGCTCAGCTACTACAACGAGTACTAGCTGCTTACGCGCTTTACGATACTCTCGCATTGCTGATATTCCTTGCCAGCTGCTTGGCATGGCATTTGGTGTGCACTTTTGTGAGTTTATGAAAATTACCTTTTTAAGTATGCTGCTGTCTCCCTCGCACTTATAGCGCTCATGTAGGGTTGTCTCACAGTCTCCCTCCTCTCTAGATGGACACACTTCACTCTTGCCATCTAACTCAGACTCATACTGATTTAATTCAACACCTCTCCTCCGCCTTCAACCTCCTTTTTCTAACTGCTCCTCCGCCATTATATTCGTAATATCGCAGGTGCGTGAAAAAGCTTGTTTATTATCCATTGAAAATAAATATTTTATTGCTAATGCATCAGCGTTGTAAAAATGCTGAGAAATTATATTCCCGTACACACACACACAATCTCATTTGTACTTAAATTTATAGCGGCATTTATTTCTTAATCGTAAAGTTTATAGGAATGCTTTTCTCAAGCAATTCGTGATAGACAAGCTCAGCTGTCTGCTGCCTGGAAGAGCTTTATGCGTGTGCTTTAGTGAGTGCATTATGAAATTCAATTTAAATTAATGTGTTGACATAAAATGAGTTAAGCTGACGGCGTCTACTGATTTGGACGAGTTCAGCAAAACATCGGTTTTCATTTCGTAGTTTCATGGCGACTCATATTAATTAGTAGTTTACGAGGAAGCTCTGCCAGCTCAGCTTCTCCCGGGCGAAGAACTCTATCTCGAGAGCAAGCATCTTTTCCACAAGTGATAATCTTACTGAGAAATGTCAATACACGATCTTCAAAACACTTCAAAATTTATAAAGAGATCTAGATAAACATGTTCCCAACTATTCTTTAATAGTTTCGGAAGTAGATCTTGTACGACATTTTTTTGTCGTTTTTTACTCAGAGAAAGCTACTCATCTGACAGTAAGTCTCATAGGTAGGTAGGTAGGAGTGCAGCCATATAATTTTATATGAGACCTTATAATTTACTGTTATCCCGTTTCATCTTTCCGTTCACACCACTTTGTGTCCGATATGCTTTTAGTGGACATCCATTCAAGGCTTGATGCCTGATGGCTTCCAAGTGTCCTGTGTTGGATCTGCGATAGGACTAGACATTCACAGAGAAAGTGGAATATTGTTTCCTTATTCCCCTCTTGTTCACAGCCTCGACAAATGTTATTATAGGGTATGACCATTTTCATTGCATGTTCTCCAAATGGCTAGTCTTGTCATATTTTGATCGTTCCTAGCGGACATGGTATTGGCTCAGCATCGGATTCGTCTAGAACGGCTCCTGCTTTTGCCCTTTCGTTACCGAAGATGTTCCTATGGCCGGCAACCCAGACCAAGTCTAATTGTACTTTGTCTTTCAGAGTGCTCAATGCCTTCTTGCAGTTATGGACTACGCTGGAGTTAGTCAGTGGCGTCGACATGGCCAGGAGCGCCGCCTGACTATCTGTATAAATTATTGCTTTTTGTATCCTCTGGTAGTTAGCCAATAGAGCTTCTCAGGCCTTCTCTATGCTCAGTACTTCCGCTTGGAAGATGCTAGCCAAGTTCGGTAGACAGAAGGACCGCAGTCCATTTCGGACCTGTCGGTATAGACCGATATAGTATTTTCCTCCCTTATTAGGCCTCTTCTCCACTCTCGTCTAGAGGCTCTGGGATAATGTAATCTGATTTATTGGCATTTACTTTAACTCTGTTCAGAATGTCGCTATGCCCATAGTTTTTCTGTTTCCATCCACCTAACTCCTTAATTCTTATAGCAGAGCATGCAGCTATTTTATGGATATAGATGTATATGGGTAGTTGGTATAGAAGCACATTAAGGACCTTATAGCACCTGTGACTCCTACGCCTTATAGCACCTGTGTACTCCTACAGCCTGATATTAATTTCCTGATATTATATTGTTTCTTTAACGCTGGCCACCAAACCAAACTCCTATATGTAAGTATTGGTCTGATGACAGCAGTGTACATTCACATGATTGTATTTGTTCTTTTTTCTGTTAATTTTCAGTTCAGTAAGTCTCATATTAGCACAAAAATTGTATACCTCCAAGCCAAAAACGTCTCCTTCTGGAAGCCTATCCGTAATATCGGTGGTTTCTAGGACAAGCTTAAGCTGAATAAAACTCCAATGAGTAGTTTCAGTAATCCAGAGTCGACCGACCAAAAAGTTTTTGAAGGTTTCCTTAATAAATGTATGTCCTATAGTGAGCTTTTTTGGAGCTTTTTTATCTCTGCTTAAATAATAGTTTCTTGTATAACTCAGGTTGTATTCGCTTCTCTTCGAAGAGATAATATAACATAGCTTCGTTGATTGTCCTTCCTCTAACGTTGAGGTATGAATATCTTCGGAGTCAATTCCTCTTCTTTCTTTCTAGGCAAACTTAAAAGCTTAAAGCTTCGTGCTAGCTTCACTAAATCTCATACACTCAGTCTAATTGGCCTTTGGAGCAACATTTAGTACATATACAATGATTATATGTGTGAAAAACAAAGATTCCATAATCCATCAGTTCTACCATGAACTTCATATTATATGCTGACAACCTTGCCGAAGTTCTATATACCTTATTTTATATTTAATTTACTTTCAAATATTTGTAAAAAAAATATTATACAACTAGTTCATAATTAAGACTTTTCAGCGTAGCTTATAACCAGTTATTTTGGGAACTCGTTTTGGAAAATTTCATTTACGCTATATGGCTTGAAACAAAATACTTTTCGACTGATTCCTTATAAACTAGTTCAAAATTAAAATTTTTCAGAGTTATAAAATTTCACTATTTTCACATTTTCAAAAATGTGTTTTTTTTCAATTTTTTGATTAAATTTATCTTTAAAATAAAATATTCCAAAGTTTACAAAAAAATTGTATAAACTTGTTCATAACTAGTTATTTTGGGACCAGCTATTTTTTCTGTAAATATTAATTCACTTACCAACAAATATTCATTTCTCTATAAATATGTGTACAAACAAAGTCCAAAACTCGCTGACTTTAACAAAGAACCCTTGTAATATAATTATTTGAATAAATATTTCGGATCAAATTGGCCTAGCAAATGAAAGGCAAATATGTTACACCCACAATACTACAAATAATCCATATTATTTCCCATTGTTGTTGGTAGCTATATATAATATATATGAAACTAACTGCTTCCACATATACACACACATGCTATTGGCAGGTACCCACACACCCACTGACCACTCAATCATCATGGCAGTTCAAGCGTAGCACTCTATCATCAACCAGCTAAAATAACAAATGCCAGCAGGTATTTTCACTAACAGCCAAATAAATATCACAAATAAATATTTTTTAAACTTTAAGGAAACTATTTAAAATGCCAACAGCGCTAGCTGTAACAACTTTATTAAAATTACCGCCATTATTATTACGAACAACAACAACAACCGACTACATTATTATTAACACATCCATCAATGCTATTGTGGCATGCTTATCACAACCCATCCAATAAAGCAACAGCCCCAGTCTCCGCACAGCTGTCATTACAACAGCTTAGCCAGAGCTCTTTGGCTTTCACACCGCTTGTAACAAAATGCTTTAACGACAGCAGCAGTTTCATCACCGCCATTCAACAGCACCATCAAAACAATAATAATGCCAAACAACATAAAAATTAAGATCACAGCGCGCTGGAGCTTGAGCTCAGCTACTACAACGAGTACTAGCTGCTTACGCGCTTTACGATACTCTCGCATTGCTGATATTCCTTGCCAGCTGCTTGGCATGGCATTTGGTGTGCACTTTTGTGAGTTTATGAAAATTACCTTTTTAAGTATGCTGCTGTCTCCCTCGCACTTATAGCGCTCATGTAGGGTTGTCTCACAGTCTCCCTCCTCTCTAGATGGACACACTTCACTCTTGCCATCTAACTCAGACTCATACTGATTTAATTCAACACCTCTCCTCCGCCTTCAACCTCCTTTTTCTAACTGCTCCTCCGCCATTATATTCGTAATATCGCAGGTGCGTGAAAAAGCTTGTTTATTATCCATTGAAAATAAATATTTTATTGCTAATGCATCAGCGTTGTAAAAATGCTGAGAAATTATATTCCCGTACACACACACACAATCTCATTTGTACTTAAATTTATAGCGGCATTTATTTCTTAATCGTAAAGTTTATAGGAATGCTTTTCTCAAGCAATTCGTGATAGACAAGCTCAGCTGTCTGCTGCCTGGAAGAGCTTTATGCGTGTGCTTTAGTGAGTGCATTATGAAATTCAATTTAAATTAATGTGTTGACATAAAATGAGTTAAGCTGACGGCGTCTACTGATTTGGACGAGTTCAGCAAAACATCGGTTTTCATTTCGTAGTTTCATGGCGACTCATATTAATTAGTAGTCCAAAACTCGCTGACTTTAACAAAGAACCCTTGTAATATAATTATTTGAATAAATATTTCGGATCAAATTGGCCTAGCAAATGAAAGGCAAATATGTTACACCCACAATACTACAAATAATCCATATTATTTCCCATTGTTGTTGGTAGCTATATATAATATATATGAAACTAACTGCTTCCACATATACACACACATGCTATTGGCAGGTACCCACACACCCACTGACCACTCAATCATCATGGCAGTTCAAGCGTAGCACTCTATCATCAACCAGCTAAAATAACAAATGCCAGCAGGTATTTTCACTAACAGCCATATACTCATATATATGTGAACTGACTACACTTGTGTGCCTGTGTGTGTGTGTGTGTGTTTGTATGTAATAAAAGCAATAAAGTAGAGCGCACAGCTGGCAGGAAGGTTATAAAAGCTTGCACATGACACCGTGTCAGTGAGGAGGATATGAGCACTAAACCAATCACAAATATATATACACATGTGTAATGTGTAGTCTGTAAGGGTCATCTAGCATGGTGGCTAGTGTGCATAAGTGCACATAAATACCGGGCCAGCTGTGTGTGTCTGAAAGTCATCTAAATTAAAGATCTTGTGTCATAAATTGTGAGTTGACCCTTTTGAGCTTTTGTTTTTGTGCTTATTTTTCTATTTTTCTGCGCCTTTTGTGCAAAACTTGTGCATCGAAAAGCAAATGGTTCATAACTAAAACTGTGTATTTTCATTTATGCTCACAATTTTGTATATAAATTTCGTTGGAACTCATTACTCAACTCAACTGAACTGACTACACTCAACTAATGACTTTTTGTTTCGGTAATACATCTTTTTTTGTGGGACTTTTTCGGGTTTGCTGTGCTGTAGTACGTTGTGTAGCTTAGACGAAATGACCCTAATTAAAGTGAATAGCGTCGGGATAGCACAATGTTGCTGCTTTGGACAAAAAGCGAGGGTATGAGTAAAGGGAGCAACATGAAGAGAAGGCTCTGACTTTGTAAGCTCAAAAGCGTAAACATTTTCAAAGTAAACTTAGTTTTTGGTAACTGGCGAAAATAACTATAAAAAGTAAATTCTGAAGTAGTTTATTACAAACTAGTTTCCAACTAGTTATTTTTGGTTGAGTTATCAAAAAGATCAGTTAAAATAGAAGCAATTTTTCCACGCATTTTCTAAGTATACAGTAACTGTTAAAAGTTATTCACAAAAATGTGCTTGAGAACTAGTTTAACATAGAACAGTCACAAACTAGTTACTTTAGGATGAGTTCACAATTTACTTTTAGCATAATTTAGGGGGTTAAGACCATTTAAAAATAATTCTAAATTTAGAAAATAAACTAGATTATTTTATATTTGTTTAGCACAAGTTCCATTTGTATTTTGACTTTCTATGAAGTAGTTACAAACTAGTTAGATTCGGATGAGTTCTCCAAATTTATTATTAAATATCCTAATGACATTTTGTACCTTTTAATGAGTAAATTCTATGAATAAATAAATGAATCTTCAACAATTGGTCTGCAACTGAGGGTGAGTGGACATTTTTTTATATAAAAGTATATAGTCCAGAAGAAAAATGTCTTATTTCTAAAAAAATAATGTCAATACTGCAAGTTTCATACGAATTTTAAATTACGCTTGATATTTTTTTCGATTATTTAATTCTGAACTAGTTTAGAACAACTAGTTACAAACTAGTTCATTTAGGTTGAGTTGATTATTTGAAAAAATATATATTTTAGAATCTCTTATGCGTATTTTTAATCGAAAGAATTTAAATCTGGTTACGTAAATTTGCTATGTAAAGTACATTCCCAACAAACTAGTTCAGAACTAGTACATTTTGGTCCAGTCAGTTATTTTTAATAAAATTAATATTTTTAGATTAAAAAATGTATTACAGTTAAACATTTTTTGAAAAATTATGCTTTTAATGTGGGCCGTTCGCAACTAGTACTAAACTAGTTACTTTTAGACCAATTTTGAAACTTACTGTATTTTCGTAACTTCGTTCAATTTTTACAAAGCTCTGAATAACCATCATTAAAATAAGTACAGTCGGTATAAACATGATTTACATACATAATAGTTAGATAGCCAGTAGATGAGCGCCTGCAGCCAGCTTAACTAGCAAGCTTTGCGCAAAGGATAACATTTGTGTACACCTTTTTAGCTGTACATGGCTGTAGGTGTGCCATCATATGATGCTATGATTATTTACATTACGTTTAAACATATACAAGCATATCAATCATTTTCCACAGCCACTCACACCAACTCACCCACCGTCAAACTCACACTTCTGTGCAATTACTTGCCATTCATCTTTCGAAATTACACTTTTACGCAAGCAATCAGCAAAAGTAAGGCAAAAAAAGGAAGAAATATATATAGAGTTGTATTTAATAAAATGTATGTAGACTTCAAGCTAAACATCCAGGCACTGCATGAGCATATTTCGTAAAAAAAAAAAAACAAAAAATAAAGAAATCCATAAAAGGTCCGAGATTAAAGTAGCCAAACAAACCGCAAAGCTCCGTCTACAGCTGGCCTGCAATCTGCATGAATGCGAGCGTAAATGAACGAATGAATGAACTAACGAATGATTGAATGTGTAAGCAATGTGAAAAAAGTGAAAGCATAAAGCAGAGAAAAAAAAAACAAAAAAGGAAAGCTAAAGCTAAAGAGAATTTCTTTACTATCTGTATACATACCTATAGACGAAAGGCAGCGATATTGCTGTTGCAAAACCAAGAGCAATGAACATTAGTACACCGCAAATTGCAGCATATCATGCAGTGGGCAGTTGCGTTGAAATTGTATAAGATTTATATAGATAATGATGTGATCTTATTTGTCTTGATAAGCTATAGAGATGTTTAAGAGGAAACTATTTATACTTCAAGAAAGCTGTATTCTTAAGAAAGCGCTTTAAATTTTTAAAATTAAAAATATTTACTTCGTACTTCCTTCCATTTATGTAGATTACAGTTTTTCAAGTTTTTTATAAAATTTTATTAAACAAAACTGGTTAATTATAAACTAGTTCACAACTAGTGAAATATGGACCAGTGTTGAACTAATGTATTTTGATGTATTTATGATTAATTTAAAAAATTTGTAATTTTTTGACTACTTTTTCATTAACTAAATCAGCACTAGTTACATATGGAGTACTTTTCAACTAGTTTGTGAATAATTTGTATATTTGAATATTCATTTCAACTATTTTTTACCTAATTTTTCATTAATAATTTCCAAATCGTTTACTCTAAACTACCGCGCAACTGGCTTAATAGCTTCAAAAACTTCACCTCAACTTGTTACTTTTGGTATAGTTTTTAACTAGTTTATTAATATTTTTACATAAAATATTTTACATGCTGTTACCTACATAATTACTATTTCTAACACAAGTAATAGTAGCGTTCGTTAAAACTACATACAAATACAAATAATTCATGTAACCCCTAACTGATTCGAAGGGATGCGCTGGCGTATACGTAACCCAGCTTTTGTTCGTTGATTACATTGTTATGACGGGTATTTGTGTTATGAGGATACCAAGGTACATATGTACATACATAGACAAATATAAATCTATCTACATACACAAGTAATTTTATTTAAAAGACTTGCGCGTTTGTTGAAACCCGTTGAGCTAAACAAAACTACTCTCAAAATAATATATATACTACTTTAAAATTATTATTTTTTAATTTTTTATTATTTAATTTCATTAATTTTATTTATAAAACTACTCTCTAAAGTATTAAAAACAAAGTTTTAACTAAAAAAATTTTATCCTTGAAGCAAATTTATTTTTACTTTATTCAATTTTTAATTTTTTATTTAATTTAGTTTTTTATATTTTTATTATATAATAAATATTATTTTTAAATTAAAATTTTTTTATTTTTATTATTTTTTTTTTTTAGTTAATTAATTAATTTTTTAATTTTATTGACAAAACTAGTCTCAAAATAATGTAAAAGAAAATATAAATATTAAAATAAATTGTTTCAAATACTTGAAATTATTTTACCAATATATTCATTGTTATTTATTTATTAATAATTTTTATTTATTTTTATTTTATATTTTTTTTATATATTTTTTGAATTATTTTATAATTTTAATTTCATTTCATTTTTCATATTATTTTGTTTTTTATTACAACATATTTTAGAAAAATATTCAAATTTCTTGATGTAAATTTATTTATATGTATTTTTATTTACAACAATATATTTTTTAATTTAATATTTATCTTTTTTAATAACTATTTTTTATTTTAATTTAATTATATATTATAATATTATATATACAGGGAAAATATTTAAAAATGACTATTTTATTTTATTTTAATTTATTTAAATAAATTATTTTTATTTTATTTTATTTTATTTTATATTATTTTAATTTATTTAAATAAATTATTTTTTATTTTATTTTATTTTAATTTAATTTATTTAAATAAATTATTTTTATTTTATTTTATTTTTTATTTTATTTTGTTTTATTTAATTTTGTTTTATTTTATTTAATTTAATTTAATTTTATTTTATTTTATTTTATTTTATTTTATTTTATTTTATTTTATTTTATTTTATTTTATTTTATTTTATTTTATTTTATTTTATTTTATTTTATTTTATTTTATTTTATTTTATTTTATTTTATTTTATTTTATTTTATTTTATTTTATTTTATTTTATTTTATTTTATTTTATTTTATTTTATTTTATTTTATTTTATTTTATTTTATTTTATTTTATTTTATTTTATTTTATTTTATTTTATTTTATTTTATTTTCTTCTTTACCTTAATTACCTTAATTTCCACTTCTTTATCATAAAAGTTTCCTTATCCTCCCCTTTAACGTCTCCTTCACACACCAACTTCAAACTTTCGCAATAAAACTCGCAACTCTTGCACCAATACGCGCTCACATGGCAACACATGCATCCGTGTATGTGTGTGTAAGTAGTTTTTTCGCCCGCCAAAGAACTTTTAATTAAGACTTTTTCGTGGCTTAATGTAACTGGCGGCAGCCAAAGTTGCAACATGACTTTCAGGCTAAATTACAAGTTGGAGTTAAACCAAAGTTTCAAGTTAAAAGTTAAGCGAGAAATTAAAATCACTCCAGGTGGAGCGTGAGTAGCTGATAGAACAGTAGAAAGTGAAATTTATTGATGCATAAATATATGAAATAGTGGAATGAAGTAAATTTGGAAGATTATATGAATTATTTGAAGATTTTACAATTTGATTATTAAAATTTATTTAAATTCAAAAATTATAAAAATATGTTTTTATTAATATTTTTTTGATTTTTAGTTTTTTGAAAATAATTATTTAGTATTTTTTTATTGAAATATTTTTGGAATTTTTTAAATTTATTTTAGAAATTTTTTAAATTTAATGTTTTTCTGATTTTCAATTTTCGATTCCAAAAATACTTTATTCAACCTAACCACACAACTTCCACCAACTCTATCCTTTAATTTTTCAATATAATCCAACTCAATCGTCAACCCTCCACACCTTCCCACATCCTGCCTTATCTCAGCACTGCTGCTGCGTCATTGACGCAATATTATTGTTACAGTGTCATCTAGTAGTATGTTGCAAGCTACTCTGTCTGCTCTTACTAGAGACACACACACACACGCTCTCTACCGCTTTCTCCGCTCAAAATATTATTTGGCCTTTGTTGCTGTTGTTGTTGTTGAATGTTCACTTTCAAATTGAATGAAATTAAAAGTTTAATTGGATTTACGTTTTTTCTTCTCGCATTTAATTAAATATTGTCATGTTATACACGCTCAAGCCGCAATATAAGCGCGTCTGCGACACTCTGTACTCTGTAACTGTAAGGGGTAACACTAAGTGGAGATAACAATGAAATTGTTCTCCATGTATGTGTGCTTTAACAAAACGATTGTCTTATTTTATCTTTGTAGGTTCTCATAGTGGTAAAATGGTGGCTTAGTAGAGAGCTTTAGTGAAGTTAACGTTTGCAGAGGGTTTAAAATTATTCCAGTAAAAACTGTAATACTCTGAAACATATCCATGACCACACGACAGTTCTTCAATATTTAATGACCTGTCTCTGGCCAAGTTTATTGTAGCGAGATATGAACTATAGATAGAACCCGAGTACTTACTAACCTCAAATCCCTCTATCCTTCGTCAATTTTAGCTTTCGTCTCCTTTAAATCTCTAGACAACTACCACATTAACTTGAAAGACTCTCAGTGATCAACAAAGTAATTCGATCTCGGTAAATTGTGAACCTTAGTATATCATCTCTCTGAACATAATCAGGTTTATTCGAAAATACGTACTCTTCTTCGGTTTTATACTCCGTAAAAAATCTCCGGAGATATAGCGAGATGAAAAAATTTGGGGAATTGTTTTTTTGATTAGCAATCTTGGGATTTCCTGGTCCTTTCTAAAGTTATGGGATTTATATAGTTTCACATTCTCTGCCGATTATAAAAGATATGAGATAACCTTTTTCTAAGACGATCAGGTATACATCTTTGCTGCTTTATTTCTTGCCAAAGCCTATAACCTGTACAGCTCTTCTTAAAATTATACGGAAATATACAACAAAAATAACCAAGGAATAGTAATGAGAGGTTCTGTAAGTGTCACTGGAAACTCTATTGTATATATTTGCTTATTTGACTTATATGTAATCTTAAAATCATTCCGATTTTAATAAGTATATATTATACCCCATAGAAATACTTCCTTCCTAATTTACCAGTTTATTTACATCCCAAATAATAATTTATTTTCCTTCTTTACTTCCAGGTGAGTTCACTTTGAAATTGTATGGAGATGGTGTATCAACCGTAACTCAAACTCCAAGAGTTACCTATCAGAGATTATGGTATTTGAATTAGCTAT
This sequence comes from Zeugodacus cucurbitae, assembly GCF_028554725.1. Classification (NCBI taxonomy): domain Eukaryota; kingdom Metazoa; phylum Arthropoda; class Insecta; order Diptera; family Tephritidae; genus Zeugodacus; species Zeugodacus cucurbitae. The sequence continues at coordinate 5,577,114 of NC_071670.1, forward strand.
AAAATTATAATTTTCCATAACAACTTAAGACACTCTATAACTAAATATTCTTAGTAATTCATAAGAATAACTTGGAAGCTAATAAGGCAGTTCATAAGCTGCCGCAAATCTCTCAATTAACTTACTAACCACACGCAATGCAATTCCCGCGAAGCTCGCTAAGTCGATTCCTCACATAAATTTCAATATTTTATTACCCAATTTTGATAGCAAAGTGTGCAGAGATTAGAGTTTAAATCGATTTTTAAATTATCATAATCCGAAGTTGGTTTCTCACACAAACTTGGTATACTTTTTTCGAGAATGATTTGCTATGGTTGTTCAATTTTGGTTGTGTGGTATTTATTTGCCACACTCTAATTCTTCGTCCCATCTTCTTTCATAATGCATTAATTCGCTTAATAAACCCAAGTTTTCTACAATCTTCGAATCCTCAAATGGCAGTTTACTCATGCTTTGAAAGATGAGGTTAAAGAAATATTGATGAATAAGTAATACATTTCACCTTACCGAAACAGACACACGAACAATGAACAATCTCGTTATGAAGTTGACAGGCTTTAATAAAGGCTTATAAATGTACCAACCACCACCTAATCGAACTGCACTTGATTATATTCTTAAAGTCTTTCTGAGTCAATATTTCAACTAAATATTAAAGAACAGACTGAAGAAACTCGAGTTCTTCTTCAGGAAACAGGCACAGACCGAAGAAACTCGGCATCCCTGCGAAAAATGTCCAATTTTTGTAATGTTTTTTTAAGTTAAAGTGCTTATTAATTGTATTTTAACTACACCGTAGGAACTCGACTTCCCCTCGAAGGCTAATAATTTTTTTGAGGGTTTCTTAAAGTTAAAGCTTCCTTGATTTGTATTTTAACGAAATATTAGTACACAGGCGTAGAAACTCGATTTCTCCTCGAATAATTTGCTTAAAGCTCTCATTATTTGAATTTTAACTAAATATTATTGAACAGACCATAGAAACTCGACTTCTCCTCGAGGAATCTTAAATTTTTGTAGGTGTTCTTCAACTTAAAGTTCTCATGATTTGTATTTTAACGAAATATTAGTAAACAGATCGAAGGAACTCGTTTCCCCCTCGAAAAATTTGCTTAAAGCTCTCATTATATGTATCTTAACTAAATATTATTCAACAGACCATAGAAACTCGGCTTCACCTCGAGGAATATTAAACTTTTTGAGTGTTTCTTGAAGTGAATACTCTCATAATTTGTATTTAAGTGGTCCGAATCATTTCTTCGAGGTCTTAATAAAACTACCAACTAGCATATTTGTCCTCAAATTAACATTCCTTCATTAGTATAGTGGAGTCTGTCAACATTAAGCTTAAAGTTTTAATATTCTTTATTTCTTGACGGCAGTCTTTGTTGCGTTCCATGCATTCTTATACATGACAATGCTCTTAATGATGCACAATAGAGATTGCTGGAATTACTGAATGGTCTATTACAACTGCTTTGCGTATGCAATTGCAATAGTTGCCACCAGCAACGCATTTACTGAACAAAGCCAATGAAGTGCATACATTTAGGCGCATACAACAAACAAGTGCTGACAAGATAACAGCAAGCGCGCTGTTGTTGCTTTTAGAACAGAGAATAAATAATTAGCTCATTAAATACTTGAAGAAAGCAATGCATAAAATGTGCGCACAAAAGGTTAACTGTTTTGCCATTAATATTTCGAAAAATTATTTAGACAACAACAAATAAATAGTAGACATAATTACTTGGCTGTTAGTGTCGTTAATGGTACAGTAGCAACTCTATCTAAAAAAGAATCTTCTGCCGCACCATCTTATGCTCATAAATTAACGCGTTTGTTTATTAGCCCTAAAAGTATGCAAAGCAGTTTGGACGCGTTTGTAACTTAATCAGCGATGTGTTGCTGGCCTCAAGCTGTCTGCTGTTTAAAAATCGCACAAATTCACGCTTAACTGTTAGGCAATTAAGTTAATTAATGTAAAGCGCCTAAAAGCTGCTTACACTTTTAGCAGACATATTTATTTAACTGTACTGTGCGCGAGAGAGTGAGCATTCCTATAATTCTTTTGCAGCGTCCAACCGCCGTTAGATTTATTTGCTGCGAATTGTTGGGTGCTTATGCATGGCTATTAAGTTGATTGAGCCTATAAATATGCTACCATTTGCAGTGATTATTGCTGTGCTGCTGTGGAATTGTTTGAATCACCTCTAATTCTTTATTTTACTTCCACATTTCGGTGTTTCTTCACAAATACTTATATTTCAATGCTGTCCGCATTTCATGCCTACTTTTAGGCGCGCCAACAAACAGCATTAGTGGCGCTAATTGCACTTTAATCCCTAATTCCACCAGCCTTTTCACACCTAAGGTGTCTTGTATTAAAACAAACACGGGTTTTCTTCTTCGTTTACAGCTGTTTCGCATACACACGCCTAAAAGTATGCTGCTGCATGTGTAATTAGCTAACACAACATTGGCGCTAAGTGCTTTGCGAAATTTTTGTTTTTTTTTATTTATTTTTTGTTGTCAGCTGCCGTACATGTGTCTGGTAATGTTAGCGGCAGTATTTGCTGCGCCTAAATGTATGCCATCGAAAGGGCTACACAAGGTCAACTGCCTGGGCAAAAATTAAAATGTACAACGCATACGAAGGATTTCGGTGTTCGCCAGCTGCATTTTACATTTTCATTACCTTTTTTTTGTGCTCTTTTTTGTCGCTCTCATCTCCGCCTCCTTCTTCTTCTTCTTCGTCTCTCATTGCTTCAAATTTCTATGACGGCAATAAAATTTATATGTATGTTCACATATATTTTTTATTGTCAAATTTGTAAAATCTGCTGACAACTGTGCATACTGTTAGAATACAATTTTGGCATGTGACCTTGACATTTCTAAGCAGGCAAAAAAATATGTTCTAAAAATAATGAAATAGAAATTTTGCTGGCTGCAAAAGTAAAATTGCACGATTTGCACGTGACTGAAATTAATGTGTTGGAATTTTATAAATATTTTTTTCATCCGAACTGAAGATTTTTCTTCTTTTTGATTCTTCACCCTCAACTTCAGGTAAAAAACGCATTAAAAACTGAGGAACTGAGTTATTCTTAAGAAATCAGTAATTTTTAATGAAATTTTCCTAAACAGTCTGTAACGCGACCTCTCAATAAAAAATAAGGTTTTAAGAAGAAGCCCAAGATCCGTTCGCAAAAGCTTTCTTTTCTTTCAAAAATAACTTTATCCACTTAAGCTCAAAAGCTCTGAAGACCAGCCATTGACATGCCGCTACACGATAAATTTTGAACTTTTGAGCTTTAAAGCTTCCTAAAATTAAGTGTGGCTATAAAAGCTCAGTATTTTTACAAAGAGAACAAAGAGACTTTAAATATATACACCATTTTTCCAACTCTTTGACTAATATCACTTCTACCACGGCCTTAAATAGGATTTTTCACCCATTTGGTAACTTTCGAAGCTTAAAAGCTCCTCTTTTCGATAAGAAAGGCATTCTCTTTTCTTACTTGTTTTCTAACAGTCTGTATTCAGAAGAGTTACTTCAAGTATTTATAATTTTGATAGCTTCGGAGTTCTAGAGATTGAGATTCCATCATAGTAGTTTGAATTCTCTCACTTATCGATCATTAGCTCAATATTAGGGCCTCTAGATAGAAAATACAACAGATGAGCTTAACAGCTCGATATTAAATAACTTAACTATTGCCACAGAGCTTTTTTTCTATTTTCTTCATTTTTTTTATTAAATACTCGTATTTTAACTAAAATACTTTGGATTTCAACGGCTTCTGCGAACGTTTTTCAAAAGCTCGTGAGCTTTAGCAAGAAACTTTTACAGGTTAGTTCCCAGAACTATTAAATATTCATATTTTTAACTAAACTGCTTTAGTTTTCGACAGTTTCTGCGAACTGTTTTTAAAAGCTCTTAAGCTTGACTCGGAGCGTTTTAGGGATAGATCCCTTAAATATAAAATACTCGTATTTTTAACTAATTTGCTTTGATTTTCGACGTCTTCTGCGAGCGATTTTCAAAAGCTCATTAGCTTTAGCTTGCAGCTTTTTAAGCACTGCTCTCAGAAATGATTTCAGGGATTTATTAAGTTAAAAAAAAAACACAATCTTTCAAAAAAACGTTATTTTAGTTGAACTAACGTTATTTTTCATTATTCAAAGGTATTCATTTCTCATGCACACACTACAACCACCAGCATCCTCGAGAACTGCTCTGACTGCGTGTTGCGTGCCACACGTGCCCCTTCGAACACAACTTAAAATTATCCAAACTCACTGCGGCTCGTTAACGGTATTATTTCGCCATTATAGTGCAACTTTTGGTAATTTCAGATTACTCAATGCCGCTGCCACAAGCTCTTGCTTAGAGTTTTTCTACTTCTGCTACTTCTACGTCTTCTACGTTAGATTTAAATCAGCGTAGAATTTACGTGTGGATTCCTTTTTTCTGTATTGTTTTGCTGTTGTTGTTGCTATTGTGCTTTTCTATTTGTTATGTTGCTCGTTAATCTTTGCATAGACATTATCGGCGTGAACGTGAGCAAATAAAATATAAGCACTAGGTGGAAGCAAAAAAAATTACGCAGCTATTTATTATGTGTTGCAGCGAGGAGGCGGAGGGAGAGAGAGTAAAATGGTTGTGGAAGGAAGAGATTGGGTTGGAAGTTAGGTTGGGAGAGAGAGGGAGGGAGTTAGAGAGTAAAAGTGAGAATTAAATTAAAAAAATTTAAAAAAGTAATTCTTTATAAATGACTTATTTTTCCAAATTTTACTTCTATTTTTCCCAATTGTTTTTTTTTTAACTAATTTTAGGGAATTTTATTATTTTTTTATTAATTTTAGAAAATTTTTTACTTTTTATTTAACGTTAAAATTTTATAAATTTCCCTTTTAATTTCCTTTATTATTTCCTTTCTATCTCAATTTGCGTCTTTCAATCATTCAATCTTGTTGATATTGATTTAACCTCACTTTCACTTTTTTAACTTTTATTTCCTTGACTTGCCTATGCTTCTTCTCAACTTTTTTCCTATGTCAACTGCATTTTTTTTTTTCATTTCTCTGTTTTCGTCTTCTTTCTCATGCTCGCACACTCGTTATAACTCACAATTTATCGATTTTCTATAAACCATGCTCAATTTCACAGCATTTGGCATTTATTGCCAAGTCGTAGGTAATTTGAAGCGACAGATAAAGCCGCCCGCATGCTCGAGCACACACACACACAGCCACTCATATGAACTCACTCACACACCAACAAATGACTTTTCTTTTTCTCGTCGAACCTTTTCTTGTTATTTGCCATTCTTATTTTTCGTTGTCAATCCCTGGCGGCTGTACAAATTGCTGTCACATGTGTGAGATTAATGCTGACTTACATTTGTCTGTAGTATACATATAGGCGCTTACAAGTTCTCGCTTATATATTTCTACTTTTTCTGTGTGATATTTACAAGTGTATAAGTAATTGCCCTCGTAAATATGTATTCGCTTAGTACAAACTACCTTTTTGCACAACGCTTGCTGTCAATACGCAGCTAGTTGTCAGCTTAGGTTTTAGCATACATTTGTGCGGCAGCTCTTTAGACATTTGACATCTTTATTTTACGCAAAACACAAGGTCTGCTTTGTCAAGCGGAAAAGTTTGTGTGTCAGAGCATTGAAATGCAATGCGAGAAAACCAAGTTGGACGAAATTTTTTAAATAAAAAATGTAGGCATACTTTTAGGCGTTTAATGAAATAGACGTTAAAGGAAATATATTGAAAATATAATGAATATGTTTATATTCTTTTTATCTACTTTCAAACATATCTTCCTCTTCTTCTTTTGTATCTGCTTAAAAATACCCAATACAGTTCGATATATGTATGTATAATATTTTTGAAAGAGTGTTGCCTAATTTTAGGCACATTTTAGCATAAGTCCGAAATTATAAAATTTCAATATTTAAGTAGCTATCCCGCTGTCTATAGGTTCAACTACTTGTAATTTAATTCAATCAATTTCCAAAGCCCACTTTTAGGCGCTATAACTATATCTATTAGGCGCTATATATCTCATATGTTCTTTCGACAAATATGTTCAAAGACAAATCTAAATTTTTTGCAATTAATTGTTTAAAATACATGTTTTAAAACTAATGAAGCATATAATGCATATAAGCATACCTTTAGGCGCCTTAATAATAATTTTTAATAAGTAAATAGTAATTTATCAAAGTTTTTGATATTCCTTTCCCCAAACTTTAAAAAATTAATTTATTAGTTTATTTTACCAAAAAAAAAGACATTTACACCTGCAATATAAGCATACTTTTAGGCGCTATTACCCTAAATTAAATTTTTCGCATCCTACAACTTACACTTGATATCCTATCACCGTATTACAAACATATTACCAACATTCTACACATTTCACAACCTTTTCATACTCATTAGCATACTTTCAGGCGTATATTGAATATTGTAAATTTAAATATTGTATGATAGAATTTACCTAAATTACCGACATGCAAAAAAAATTAATTTATTCGCACAAATTGTTAGTGTAAATTTTGCCATAGTTCTACTGCTCATTTGGCCACTTTTAATTACAGCTCCGATTACCAATTGCACACATGAGCTGAAATTAATTAAAAGCACACCAGCTGTGTAAATATTTACATTTCGTACAACATGATACACTAATTAGGCATTAATCAGGTTAAAGGGATAATATTAAATTAGTTTTTTCGTTACTTTTGTTATTAGAGTGAAGAAATTATCGTTTGTGTAAAAAAAATGAAATTTGGAAATAGACAAGTTTAGTTTTGAAGTTTAGCTTTAAAGCAATATTTTTCTTAGTTGCTGGTTCAGAATGTTGATTTTATATGATTAAATTAAAGCAATTGAACTTCTGGAACAGTTAATTAACTCCATACATAAACTTTTGGAACGACAATTTAGATAATTTTGCTAGTATTGAACTTGTGGAACGGTAAATAATAGTGTATATCTGACTGTTTTTACATTGAACTTCTGGAAAAGTAATTTAATTCATGCTAAACTGAACTTGTGAAACAATTAAGTGGCGAATAATGATAGCTTTGAACTGGTGAAATAACAAATCGTTTCTTGCTAAACCATATGAAACGATTCAGTAGGAATAGTACTACTTGAACCTTGAACTTATGAAACAGTAAATGAAAGTTTAAATCTGACTCGTTTTTCCATTGAACTTGTGGAACAGCAAATCAATTCGTGCTAAATTGTACTTGTGGAACGATTCATTAAAAACTAATATTAACCTTGAACTTGTGAAACAGTAAATCCAGAATTAAATCTGAAGTACATTGAAATTATGAAACAGCTAATCAGTTTGTGTTGAGCTTGTGAAATTTTTAAGTAAGAAGTAATACTAGCCTTGAACATGTGAAACAGTAAATGAAAGTTTACATCTCACTGTTTTTACATTGAACTTCTGGTAGAGCAAATCAATTACTGATAAACTGAACTTGTGGAACGATTCATTACGAAATAATACTAGCCTTGAACTTATGAAACAATAAATGAAAGTGTAATTCTGGCTGTTTTTTTACATTGAACTTGTGAAACAGCATATCAGTTCGTACTGAACTGAACTTGTGGTACAGTTTTATAGGGAATATTTGTAGTGTTGAACTTGTGGAACAGTTTTGCAAGGAATAGTAGTGATATTGAACTTGTGAAACAGTAAACGAATCTGATCATTTTTACAAGTTGATTCCAACCTTGAAAGACCTTGCGTACAACTTAATTCATACAACTGAACTTGTGAAACATTCAAAATAAACATAAGCTACAGTAAAGGTTATATGGGACCTTTATTAGAAATAGGCTTTAAGTAAACTTATATTATTTTGAGTTTCAAAAATAATTTTCTGTCAAGAAAATATGATTTCGAGTGTTAAGATTATTGCATTTTTTACTCCAAACTTCTTTGCATCAATATACATTTTCCAAACACACAGCTGAACTTATGAAACGTTTGAGTATTGAGCGCGAAGTTACGAAATTAATAAACTGAACTTGCGGAACAGCAAAAAATGTGAGTTTGAGTATCTTATACGATTAAACTTGGCAGAAAAAATATAAATTTTTGAATCATACGCAACTGAACTTGTGAAAGAGCAAGGTAAAAATCATAGTAAAAAATCTTTAAAACAAAATATCAAGAACTGAACTTGTGGAACGGCTAAAAAGATGAGTTTAAGCCTTTCATTTGTTAGAACTTGTGAAACAGCATAGTATAGAGAGCTTTAATACTGAGATTAAAACTAGTTACGACAAAGTACTATATAGTTGAACTTGTGAAACGTTTGAGTACTGAGAGTTTTATGTTATCAAATCAAACAATTGTACTTGTGAAATAGGTTAGAGTTTCTTATTATTTTAAACATTGTAGAAAAAGCGCACGTAACATACTCAACTGAACTTGTGAAACATCATAGTATTGAGAGCCTTAAGGTATGAAATCAAACAACTGAACTTGTGGAACGGCTAAAAATATGAATAGTAGTCTTAATAGTAGATCACTTTTTTAAGAACTTTGTAGAAAAAATGTATATTTTTAAATAATACAGCTGAACTTGTGAAACAACATTGTACTAAGAGCTTTAAAATATGAATTTGACCAACTGAACTTCTGAAATGTTAAAGTGTTGCATGGTTGAACTCGTGAAACGCCAAAGCGCAAATCTCTAACTATTAATTAAGCACAGCTGAACAAATGAAACACTGCGCAAGCAAATTTTTTCCAACGAGCACATCACTTTTAATTGCATACTTTTAATTGTTCATAACGAGTACGCAATGCACTCAAGCGTTTTTTTTTCTCTTCTTCTCTATAACACCAACAAAATGACTCATTTAATTATGCTAACATTCACTGCTGCCAGCAGCGCTAACTGTGCATTAATGGAATATGTAGTAGCGCGCATTATTATGCAAAATATCGTCACTATAGACACTGCCACTCGCTCATCGGATTTGCTATGCAAATATGGCATTTTATCTGACTATCTGTCTGCTTTTGATCCCAATGGATTATGTTAATTTTTATGCTTGCGACATTTACCCCGCCCATGCGTTTTAGCAGCAGCAACAACAACAAGCGTAACAACACTCATGTGCCATTTCGCTTTTAATAACTAGTAGCGTTCGTTACTCGCTCAATCCAATGGCGCTTTTGTATATAATCAAGCATGTATTGTAGCTAAAACTCATTTTATATGCGCATAATAGTCGCAATGCATTGCAATTTAATGCGCCTGAAAATATGCAATGCAACAACAATAATATACATGCAACATGCAACAAATACGTTGCAATTTAAGTCCGTTTGGCTTGTAAATTATAAATCATTTTCTCTGTCGTTTAATTTTGTCATAATTAATTACAAAAACACACACACACACACTTTCGAAATACTGTAGGCGCAATTAAACGTGCGCTTAGCGCAATTGCAATGGCACTTTGTATGTGTACGAGTATTTGTGGCAACTCGTTTATACCCTTTCGCCGCTCGCTTTGCCTATTTATTGCTGCCGCGCAGTCATAAACTGGGTTAAGTGTCGTTTAAAGTGTATTAAATGCATTTCGCAGCCATTATGCATACATAAAAGTCAAGCAATAACTCTTTACAAACACTCGTTGCAACAAGTAACGAGTTGTTAACTGTGAAAAATGCTTTGCGTATTTAAAAGGGCGCAATTAAAGCGTCGTAAACTCATTAAATGAGAGTTGGTTATTGAAATAAAGTGAGATTTTATTTTTTAAACAATTTGGAGTACTCGCTATGGAACAGCGAGTAGTTAGGGCAGCAAAATGATTGTTGAGTAAAATATATTCACTTTTTAAATGTTGTTGCATTTTATAATAAGGAAATGATTTCAATTTCATGTTAAAGTTAAACTAACTACTCGTTAGCATAACAGCAAGTGGCTACTAAATGCTGTAATTAATGCAAAATAAAATTTTTAAGTACAAAATATAACTCGAACTTCACCATATATTAAATATTTTATGTATGTATTTACTCGCTATAAACCAGCGAGTACGAGATTTGTTACTGATGTCAATAGAAAGCGGAACAAATTGAAAACATTATATTTTATTCTTAACGACACACCCATATACATATTTTCAATATACTCGTACTCAAACTAGCGACTGTTATACAAAATTCCATGAACTATGTAATAAATAGCGTCTTCAATGGTATATGCAGTAACATAATTTGACACACTTTTTCATTAGTGATTGAATAGATTCACTCGCAATTTAATGACGAGTAAGACTCTTCGAAGATGCAATTAAACTAAACTAAATATACTCACTATCATAAGCACCGAGTTATCGACACTTAAAAACTCAATAGACCAATATTAGTGTCCATCCGGGTATTTACACTAAAGTGCCAATATTTACTCGCTCGTTTCAGAAAAGAATATTAAAACTATTTTTTTCAAATAATTAATATAAAAATAACGAAAATTTTTTCAACTTTAATATATTTTTAAAATGAAATCAAAAGAGTTCTACAAAACCTTAAAAATCAGTTTATACGCCTAAAAGTATACAACATTAAACAACAGCCTGCTAACACGTCCTTGTCCGCCTATAATAACGTTATTTATAATCTTCCTAACAACAGCTACAACAATACACAATCTCCACAACTCAGCAACAACAACATGAGTGCCATCTACATTCAATATGTCACCTGACATTGATTAAGCACCGACTGAATTTGATATGAATATGCCTTCACTGTTGTTGTTGTTGTTGTTGTTGGGCATACACTTGCCTGATATTTCACACTTTTTCCTCCATAACCTTGCAATTTATTGGCATTGGTTATTATTACTATTCTTGTTGTTGTGGCATTGTGAAATTACTCGTTACTGGCTAGACAGTACGGACGAGTGAGCATTGAGCACATGTAACGTTACTAAGCGAATGCTCTGAAGATTTATCGCTTCGTTGGTGACAAAATATACCATTTTGCGAGTAAAATAATTCAATGATTTGCTAAAAAATTTCATGTATTGGAAGTCATATAAAAATATATAAAAGGACATATGAACAATAAATATGTTGTAAATAAGGCACTCGCTGGTTTTAAAGTTATTTTTAAATTTAAAAAAAATATTTAAAAAAAACTATTGATACAACTAGTATTAATTTGCCATTATTTTCAACATTACTCGTTACTTTTTTCAGCGAGTTGCCTCAATTTTATAAAAAAAAATAAGCTTAAATACATAATTTTATTGCACTTGTGGGCATTGAAAGTATAATAAAGTATATTTTCCTATGCAAAAACAAACGAGTGCTACCAGAAAACCACCCACATTCGCCATTCTATTTCAACAATGTATGTTACTCAACAAATTATGTAAGTTTAATGTTTAGACCATAAAAATAGTCATTCAAGTGTAGTTTTGTGTACTACTCGATACTTTTTTTTCAACGAGTAGTTAGATAATCGCTTGGAATTGGATCGAATTTATACATTCAAATCTTTAATAAAAAAGCGGCCACGTAATCATTATAAATTTTCAACTCGTTAGTTATTTTCGACAATATTTACAATGTCACTCGTTACTTTTTTAGCGAATATTTCAAAGTAAAAAATATTTATTTTTATATTAAAATATAGTTTAATATTTGAAATAACCACAAATCAACGTTGATGTCATTTCTGATTTTATTCGTTACTTTTTCCGACAAGTATTCGAAAAATATGAATTGCTTTCGTTTACTGCGTGTTTGTTTATTCACATTAGAAAGTCAACTAACGAGATGATTTACTTTTTTTCAGTTAAATACAATAACACTCGCTGCTTTTTTGAGCGAGTATTTATAAATTTATCTTTTGAAGTGCATTTTCGACTTGTTCCAATATTTAGTGTGCTATATAGTGAGCAAACCTTGTCCATTTTCAAAGATATCTGTTGTTACTCGTTATAGTTTCCAACGAGTATTTCATTAAATCAGATTTTCAATAATTTTTCGGACTTATTAGTAAACATTTCTAAAGAAAATGTTTCTCTTCTTTGATTCAGTGCTACATATACTACAAAAATCAATGTGCAAAGTAACGAGTAGCTAAAATTTTTCATTTCAAATACGTTTCAAGCATTTTAAATACACTATTATAAGTTTTATTGCCAAAATAAGTTCTGTTGCTCGTGCTTGAAGCAAATATTTCTCTTTCACTTAAGCAGTTTATACTAAGTAGCTACTCATTAGTCGCTTAATTAGCATGCTGTGTGTTATTTATCTAACTGTTTATGCAGAAATTTCCAAACCAAAACACAGTTGTTGCTAAATGCTATTCGAATGCCTCGCATTTCAATGTAAATGATATGCGCCGAATTGTCCTTCAAAGTCACTCTTTACTATTTTGAGTGCTCCTACTATTTACTATTTGAATTACCCTACCATACCCTCTCTTACTTAATTAACTTTTCCGAATAACAATTAAACTCTTTCATTGCGCTTTCCCTTAGTCATTTCCATTTCCTTAACTCCCGCGCCCTTTTCATCGCAATTGTTTGAAAAATTATCCACTGACATTTGTCACTTAATAAGCTAACGGTACACTACTCGCTCCATCACTCATTCGTTGCTTTGCTTGCCTGCCTGTAACTCCTCCTTTTCACTAACACACTGATTTTATCGCACTCGGAAATATTACAGGCTTTCCTTCGCACTAGTGATCTCTCGCTCGCATTGCCTCACTCTCTCTTTCGCCTTCTTACACTCTTCCGTCCACCTTTTTAATTGTGATTATCCAACAAACTTCAATTAGCTTGTGCATATATTTAGACTTCCGTGTAAACCACTTGCCTATTTCAAATAAACTGTATACCCACATTAACTGTTGCCTTCAACTCTGACCCGACTGTGTGCGCTCTCAGCCTTCGCCTCTTCGCCCCGTTGCCCACCTACTCGTTAACCTTTTAACTGTGTTGCCAAAAAATGTCAAATGTTACAATGCGCGCATTGACTGTTGACTGTTACAATCATAATATTAGCAGTAAAACCCCCCGGAACACCCTGCACTGCTCTCCTCACCGCACCACAAGTATGGTATACACTCGCCTGCATTACTATCATTATTTACTTCGCTACATAGCCATTCTATCCAATCGTTCTCTCACACCACATATCATGTGATTCGTGTTATTGTTACTTTTCTGGTTCTGGCAACCCCTTCAGCACTCGCTACTCGCATGACCTACAAAGCTTTTAATTGCTGAGTTGTGTTTTTTGTTTTACGATAGATGATTGTTGTGTGGCTTTGTTGTAATCGTCCTTCCTCCTTTCATTTACCACGTTTATATTTGCTTGCTTTTCGCTGTGTAACTTTGTACACATTTCAGTATATTGTAATACTCGTTACTTTTGTTTTGATAACTAATGCGCAGTTGAAAGGCAACATGATATATCTATTTGTCGAAAGCTTACCGAAATTGATGACTTAAGCTGACGGTGGATGCTGTATTTGCCATTTTTGTTGTTTGAATTACATTTGTAGGTCACTCGCTACTCGTTGGTGTGAGTAATGTTGCCTCGAACTTTAAGTAAGACGCCGAATTTTGGCTTTAAATGGAAGTAAAATGTTGGAAAATCATTTGATATTTATGATTTTATAAATGAAAGACTACTGTAGTGGGGATCTAATCATTTACGTAGTTCACACGCTACTCGTTAGAGTGGGTAAGTGTATAGCTTTACTGATTTTAATTCATTTGCAATATATTCTTAATGGAATTATGGACAGGTAGCTTTAGTTTGACACGTTGTCACAAATTTGGGCTGACAGCGACATAGTACAAGAATGGCCCCTCTCTTTAGAATTTTAAACCCGCAAAAAGGACTACTAGAAGCCAGTTGCAAATCAGATATAGAAAATTAATCTTCACTTTCAGCTAAGATGTTTCCTTTCAACTATGGCCTATTTAAAGCATTTTATAGCTAAATTCCCAATATAACTGGCTAGGGTTGCCATATTTTTTAATATTAAAATAATTTGATAAAATTTTATTTAAACATTTTTTCATTGTTTTTGGATTAGGTTCATATCCTCCTATTTTAAAGCTGTACTTCAAAAAATTTTGAACAGAGTTGCCACCTAAAAAAATGTATTACTTAAAATTAAACATTCCTACATAATTATGTTTAAATTGATATATCATTCATTATTTAATCAAAACTAAGTTTCGAAACAATGTTTTTCTTCATCTTCCGCACACATCAGAGTTGCCACCTACAAATAATTAACTTTATAACTTTTTATTTTTAAAAATTTAGGCACAAATGTTATTTTATATAAATTCGATAGTCACTTAAAAATATTTTAATTTATTATTTGTAACAGAGTTGCCACTTATAAAAAATAATGTATTAAAAAATTCAAAAGCCTAAAAAATTATATGTAAATAAATTTTTTATGTAGCTATTATGTATTTCACAGTTTCTACCTACACAAATTTATGTTAATTCAATATTATTTGTAACAGGGTTGCCACCTGAAAAAATAGATTTTTTTAATTAAATACAATAAGAAGAAAAGGTTAAAAATTAACTTAAAATACATGAATTTTTGAAATATATGAATATTTAAAAATAGGGTTGCCATTAATTTGAAAAAAATATTTTTAATTTAAGAAAATAATGTTCTGCACAGCTTTCTGTTAATGAACTAAATCTTGTATATGAAATTAAATTTTTTTTTTAAATTCATACTCACGCATTTAATTAAATATATTTTCCCAATCCTACATATGTACATACATACATATATTATATACCGTTAATAGCTATATTTCCGTGCATTTCCGTTATGTAAATTCCCAAACAATACCAATGTTAATCACAGTATGCTTCAATGCTCAAACAAAACAACCGTCAGCGCATGTAGCTACAACAACAACAGCATGGACAATTACAATAACACCAAATTGAAGCAATAGTAAACTGGCGAATAAAAGCAACAACAACAAAACAGGTTACAGCAACATCAAATAGACAACAACAAAATTGAGTTACAACTGCAGTGTCTTACGGCTAATGCTCGGCGGAGCAGTGGCCTACACGGCGTATGAGTAACATGTGAACGGCGACATATGTTTGCTGTCCGCTGCTACAACGGCGGCGGCTGCTTAACAACAATGACATCTGAAGCGTCACGCAGATCCGTTTCCGGCGCTATTGCGGTGATGATATGAAAGCGCAGCATGTGAATGACAACAGCTAAAACAACAACAAAAACAGCAGCTGCACCGCTTGAAGTGCCTGCGACGCCAAACAACATTGCCTGTACAAATATTTTCATTGCGGCTTAGCAATTCCGGTTGTGTGGCAACAGAAGCCAACATCAGCCAATACACACACAAACACAGCAACTCTCACCTCTAACGTGTTACCCTTCATCTGTCGACCGCCAAAGCGCTAGCCGTCGTCATTGTATTTGCTCATATTTTGTTGCGTCCAAGTGCAATGGACACTCGATTGCATTTGATGGTGTGAAGTGTACTTTTCGTGCTGAAGTGCACATGTGCGCAGCATCGCTGCATCTGCGGCAAGTCCACTTATGTCTGGTTGGCGCTGTCGCTACTCGTTACTCGCTGACATTTAAGGCCACTTCACGGCGGCACACAATGAGCCGAAATGTGAAGTAGAGTGGCGTATGTTTATATAGTGGACACATGAGTACTTTGTTAGTAGAAGTGTGTGCCCGCTCGCTCACTCAGACATATGCTTACGCTCGGCTTGTCATCATCTTTGCCCAAGTGATTTTGACACTTTTGCTATGTTTGGAGTGAGACTTTATTTCACATATGTCTATTTAAAAGGAACTAAGCTTTAAAACTAAAGAAAATTAAGCGGAAATGAAAAATATTAGTACTCGTTATTAGTTACTCGCTTATTTAACTACATATTGGCTACACAAATTGCAAAATAGTGCTAGATAAAAAGCGGCTCTCTATTAGACAGTTTTAAAGGCAAGAATAGCATTTTATCACAAAAAATTTGATTTTTACTCGTTACTCGTTGAAATTATTTTGGCTAGTATGTAGCTAAAATAAGTTAATTTCGGTTCTCCTTTAAGTTTCTTTGGTCTTTACAAAGTTAAAGCTAAAATCTAACTCGTTACTCGCTCTTAAGTTATATTTTTTAGTCTTATTCTTTATTTCTTAAGGGATATATTTACATATTTGTCACCTTTTTATAGCTACAAGAAGTAATTTTGAGTCTAAAATATGTTTTCAGTCTTAATATACTTTAAAACTAACTTTTACTCGTTACTCGTTACATTATTTTTTGACTTAGATACGACATACAATTTTCTAATATGCCATAAGAAGTAGTTCTGAGTCTCAAATTTTAATTTTGGTCTAAGAAAACTATGAAACTAGATTTTACTCGTTACTCGTCACTAATTTATTTGATTTAATGCAGTATTCGTTTATATGCTATGCTACCAAAGGTAGTTGTGAGTCTAAAAATGTTATTTCAGTCTGAGAAAACTTTGAAATTGAATTTTACTTGTTACTCGTTGCTAATAAAAATTTCTTTTTCATTTTCATACGTTTGAGAGGTGCAATAAAGAGGTGTACACTTTCAAAATACATTCGTAGATCAATTTTACAAAAAAAATATTATTTGTACTCGTTACTCGTTGATAATTTTTTTATTTAATACAGCAAAATCTTATGTAATATGCTACAAAAAGTCATTGTGAATCTAAAAATTTTATTTCAATCTATGAAAACATAGATACTGGGTTTTACTCGCCACTCGTTGCTTATTTATTTGACTACATTTATATTTTTTCTAATGATTTGCTAACAATACCATATTCTTTATTAAAAATGCATTCAATATATTGTATATTTGGTTTTGCTCCTTTTTCCACTAACGAGTAAATTCGTTACTCGCTATATTATAAATTATTTTTTATATATAAACAGTAAATGTTAAGTACAAATGTGCATTTAAGCATCAAGTGCACATCTCATTTGACTGCAATTGCACTTAACTCCTTCCATGCGAATAACTCGCTCTACCACATTAACCACTAACGAATTGAAACTATTTGTAAACCGGCATACATTTTCTATAGTAACATATAAATATAACAACGACTTGCAATTAAGTCATTCATTTGTCTGAGTAGTTGGCATACCAGCTGCCATGTTGACCAGTAATTACGAATTAAATTAACTCGCTACAAAACACACAACGCCATAGCAACGAGTGCCGCCAACGGCCAGCTTATAGTATGTCAGTTTAACGTAAGTAGTTGCTACATTGCTGGCTGATGTTTGTTAGTGGTTTGGAGAATTAATGAGCTGGTGTTAAGTTAACACGCACACAAGCGCACACACAAACTTACTCGTTACTCGTTTGTACTGGCATTTGTGGTTGACAAACGTAATTTAGTGCCAGCATTGCACCTTTTTCCATGTCATTTAGAATTTCGTTTTGTTGTAAATTGCAAGTCAAGCGAAATTTTACACAATACAAATGCAGTCAACACACGCATACACACTTATACTCGTTCGGCTGGCATGCATGCAAAATTGCTGCATACCAACAGGCGCTCCACCACATTTGTCACATAATGAAATGCATGTGTTGTATAAAGCTGGAAGGGGAGATTGCAGGCATTGGTTAGGCGCTTGGTGATACCACAATATATTATTGCTGCACACAATGTTGTCTGCTCAGCTATACTTGTTGTTGTTTTACTCGCTGTAACTCTAGCGTCACCAACTATAATTTCATCCTTTAGCCACATCAAAGTCGAAACCAAAATTGAATGTGGCGTTGATTTGATGGAAATTTGATTGAAATTTGTCGGTTTGCTTTAGTCGTCAAATTGCAAAATCCACACTGTAGCTGCTCTACACCTTGCTACTCGTTACACATTTAAACATACACAGCAATTATTTGCAGTGACGCTTTTAATGCAAATCGTCTTCCATAGCATTGACAGACACTCAATGTGTTGTCTATCGACGTTTTTCATGCAAATTGACACTTTTATGATTTCAACTAGTTGCTCGTTATTGCGGAGTAAACAGAATTCTGACCTTTAAATTTTTATTTTACTTTAAATGTTGATTATTTTTGTTACGTTTGTGCAATTTACTATTAATTTACATATAGTACTGTTTACTCGTTACTCGCTGCAGTGAAAATAGTTACTTATTATTGCTGATTTTTTTAATTTATTTTATTTATTAAATATTTTGTTTCTTTTATAGAATTTATTCTCAATTGTATGTAAAAACCGTTTACTCGTTACTCGCTACATTGAAAATAGTTACTCGTTGATGCTGAGTAAATGGATTTGGATGTGTACGTTTATATTTTACTTAATATGTAAATTATTTTTGTTGCTTTCATACGATTTACGGTTTACTCGTTACTCGCTACATTGAAATTTCGACAGATCATAATGAGTTCGTTAAAATTAATAATATTCACACTTATCGTCATTATAACTAGTAACTCGCTACTCCCATCTCACATTTTACCTAAATTAATAGCTTAAATTTTTTCAAAATGAACTGTTTTTACAAGTAAACTTGTAACAATGTTTTAGTTTGTCATTTATGACAATTATTACATACAGAAAAATTTCAGACCCAAAACTAAGGTACGTGGCCACTATTTTGCTACTCGCTACTTTTTAAAACCCTTTATTATAAAATTAAGTCATCACTACTCTGTAGTTAATAGTTTTAGATTTTATTACTTTCTTCCTACTCTCCACTATTCACTCGTTACTCTTCACTCGCTACTCGCTGGACTTGAATTTTTATAAAATTTATCAAATTCTGCTTAAAACTATTTTCTTCAAATTTTTATTTGAGCGTTTAAAAAAGTATATATCTACTCGCTACTCGTTACTTATTTTCATATTTTTAACAATATTTGCTCAACCTTTCAATGCCACAAGTAACAAATAAAAAAAACATGTTGAGGGTTTAAAAATATTCTATACCTACTCGTTACTCGTTACTTACGTACATATTTTTAATAATATTTACTCAGCATTTCATTGTCACATGTAATAAATAAAATTAAATTATATATACACAGAAAATATTAATGAAAAAATACAGCGAATTAATCACTCGCCATAAAGGCTGTTGGCCTTCGTGTCCTCACATTGATATTTATGTCACATCCTTTCACTGACCATTTGCTTTACAATTTTTATTTTCGCCAACAAGCTTGTCAATAAATTTAATTGAAATACAATTTCAACAACTCGCGATATACAATGCGCGTGTACATAAATATTTATTTCATTGTTCAAATACAAACCAGCGAGTGTAAATACAATATGTTTACAAATAAGTATATATTTTAATTGTTCATATTTACAAAGGCAAACACACCAAGGTCATTAAAATTGATACCCCACAGCCAGCCACGCTGTTGTGCTGCATCCTTCCTTCCTTTCCGTTTGTCCACTCGCCCGCAAATCCATTTACTCGTTACATATGTACATTTAATTAATGTATTGTATATTTTTATTATAATATATTTCGCGCTGTGAAAAAAAGTGCACAACTGAAATGGCCTGCCATTAAAAAGCGGTTACGATCCGTGCGCTCGACGCTCGGCAGCAAGCCAGTACGCTTTGATGACCGTCGCCCACACAACGCACAGTGCAACGAGTAGCGTACAATAAAAATGCATTTCCATCCTGTGAACAAAGCATTCTTCTGTACAGTTGTTTCCTTTGTTGCACTTTTGTGGCCAACGTGGCAACTACGCCACCGTCGGCCTCTAGGGGGTACGTACTGGGCACTGACTCTGGCCCGCACCGACAGCGGTTGGTTTGACGCCAATGAGTTCATTAGTGTGCGCCGCCATTTATGAGAGAGACAAACAAGTGGCATAACAATTAGTCTACAGTCATTATTGTATTATGACTATTTGTTATTGTTGTTGTTGTTTTCTTTTTTTGTTAAAGAGCTTTGGCTTGCTTTGCATTCTTTTTCAATGCACTCTTTTCTTTGTTTTGTTGTTTGCATCTTTATTTTCTTCAGTTGTTTCGTTCGTTGCTCGTTGTAGATTGCATTTTTTAATTAACGCATAATGATAATGGGCGACGTAGTCGGTGGTGTGCTCAGCTTCCGCTGGCTTTAAGGCGCACACACCTACTGATTTCATACATAAATTTGTTGAAGCGAAAGAATGAGTATAAGTTTTTTTCTTAAAAAGTCCATGTGAGCTTTCACTTAAAGAATGGAGCTTTCACTAAACCTGTACAGCTCTTATTTTAAAAATTGTAAATATATATCTCAATCAACTTTTCAATATATTGCATCAAAGCTTGTCACAAAACTTTCACTGGAAAGTTTTCAAAGCTTTTTCATAACCTATGAAAGTTTTATTGAAGCCCGAATATACATAGTTTTGACAATATTCAACCAGATTGTAATTCAAAAAAAGCAAAAAATAAAGCTTTCATAGAAAGTTTTAGCTGGTTTTATAAAGCTTTCATATATAGCTTTTAAAGTTTTTCTTAACCTGTGATAATTGTATTCAAGCCCTAAAATATACATTTTTGAAAACATTCCACAAGAGTGCACTTCAGAAAACAAAAATTGAGCTTTCACTACCCACATCAAGTTTTAGCTGACTTTATAAAGCTTTCATATAGCTTTTCAAGCTTTTTCACAACCTGTGATAATTTTATTGACGCCTAAAAACACACATTTTTGAGAACATTCAACCAAATTACAGTTCAAAGCACAAAAATAAAGCTTTCACTGGCCATGTAAAGCTTTAGCTGTTTTTTTTAAGCTTACATATTGTAAATATTTTTGAATTTTTGCTATAATAGTACATAAAATACAATTTTTTCAACAAATATTATTTCATCGAACTTTCAAAAGCTTTAGGTACCTTGTGAAATTAGAGCTTTCACTAATTGTTCAAAGCTTTCCGTAGTTTTTCTAAAACCATCATATTAAAGAGATGCAGGATCACTTTTCATCCGCACTTTTCTTCATAACAGCCTTACTTCTATATGGATGACAAGCTTTTTAATGAGCTTTCAGAGCTTTAAAATTTCCGAAAAGCTTTGAATTATGAATTATATTAAACAGAATTAAGTCTTCGAATCATTTCTTTGGAGAAAATTTATGAATTTTAAAGTGAGCTTTTTTAGTAATGTAGCTTTTAAAGCTTTCAGCTCTAGCTTGTAAAGCTTTCATAACAATTTTCTACCAAAAAGAGTTATTTTGCCTTAGTAAACTCGTTTAGTTTACGAAATGTAGACTTTGAAACAATTATCTCCCAAAATATACCAACTACAGCACCTGAAAAAGAGTAAACGCCTAAAGATAGGCTACACATTTTACAAATGCCAACCAAATACCGCACTCGTCAACATCTGCCTTTGTCTTTGACACTCCATATCAGTATGATTGAAGCCCTTCACAGGCTAAAGTGATAAGCAGCGTACAATAACAACAACAAAAGTGCAAAATGTTACAAAAACAACAGCAGTCAAACGCACTTGACTTCCATACACTTGAAGGGCGCTTGAGCTTGCCATCGCAAAGAAAGCCGGCTAGTAAAGCCAATAAATGACAAGAAGTGTAAAGGAGAGAACGTGGCAGAGAGAAGGAGATGGTGGGAGAGAGAGCACTGCAGTAGTGAAGCTGAAAATTGAAAACTGAATGCCACTGCCTTCTGTGGCTGCTTGCAACATATGATTTTCTAGCTATCAATACAGCAGTTGACTTGCTGCCGCAGCCAAAGCACTGAGCTGGCGTAGTCAAGTAGTAGTCCCTCTCGATGGGGTAATATGCAAACGGCACTAAGGGAGAGATTATGCTCAGAGTGCCATGTCAAGTTCCTCATCATCAAACAGTAAAGCACACACACATACGTACAGACTCCTATATTTACAGTGCCACAAAGGCGGCTTTTGAGTTAAGGAGCCTTTAATGTGAATTGAATGGATTTTGAGTGTGTAGCACAGCTGAGCAAAAGCGTCGTTTATCGTCGGCACCCCCTCCATCCCTCAACTCACACTAACTGTGGTTAATTTCGAGTTGCCTGCATTGATGGCAGGCCACGAAGGCCTTAACGTGTTTTCAAACTCTACAAAATGTCGTTGCTGCGAAGAGTTCGTTCGGGCCGCCTTTTTCGTCGTTCGTCGGTAGTGCCTAAATGAGCGTATGAATTGAAGTGTCTTTTGTGTGGGCTCGAAGGCGTAAAACACATGTGTGTGGATATATGTGTTTACACGCCTTGTCTTAATGTCTTGCTAACTGCACTTAAACGTCATTTTCAATTTATTATTTTATACAATCTTTTTTTGAAATTTTTCTTGTATTTATTTACGCTCACTTAAGCATTCAAAATGCTGCAATTTCAACACTTTTGCTTTGAGATAAGGTGTTGAGACGCCACTTAAAGGGTTAAATGAATGCAAATTGAACACGCTGAAAGGGATTGCGCTGAAAATAGTGGGTGTGTAATTAAAAAATGCGAAATTAAACTGAACAAGTAAGGAAAGGCTAAGTTCGGGTGCAACCGAACATTTTATACTCTCGCAATTTATTTATTTAACTTTATTTATATTATATAATACACAATTTGACCCACATATTCGTCATATATATTGTATAAAGTCCATTGAAAGTTGGAAACCATAATATTGGGTTAGAAGCACCGAGGTCGTCGTGTTCGATATATGGGGCCTTAAAACCCTATGGTCCGATTTCAGCGATTTTTAGAATGGGGCTGCCTCACTATTAACATAGTATTTGTGCAAAGCTCTGCACCGATATCTTCTAAATCTGAGTGCAGCTTTCATCTGGCATTTCTTATGTGAAATTTAGTGTTTCTGACGTTTTTCGTTATTGAGTTAACCCACTTTTAGTAGTTTTCAACATAACTTTTGTATGGGAGGTGGGCGTGGTTATTATCCGATTTCTTTCATTTTTGGACTGTATTAGGAAGTGGCTAAACAAAATGACTGCAGAAAGTTGGTTTATATAGCTCTATCAGTTTGCGAGATATTTACAAAAACCTTAGTAGGGGGCGGGGCCACGCCCACTTTCCCAAAAAAGTTACATCCAAATATGCCCCTTCATAGTGCGATCCTTCATACCAAATTTTATTTCCATAGCTTTATTTATGGCTTAGTTATGGCACTTTATGTGTTTTCGGTTTTCGGCATTTTGTGGGCGTGGCAGTGGTCCGATTTTGCTCATTTTCGAAAGCAGCCTTCCTATGGTGCCAAGAAATAAGTTTGCCAAGTTTCATCAAGATATCTTAATTTTTACTCAAGTTACAGCTTGCACAGACGGACGGACGGACGGACAGACAGACATTCGGATTTGAACTCCACTCTTCACCCTGATCACTTTGGTATATATAACCCTATATCTAACTCGTTTAGTTTTGGGTGTTACAAACAACCGTTATGTGAACAAAACTATAATACTCTCTTTAGCAACATTTGTTGCGAGAGTATAAAAATAGAAAAATAACTATAAATTTGATTTAAAAAAAAATATTTACATGTGGCAACTCTTTCATTACATTTTTTTCCTTTATCTTGTTTCTTAGAATTCAGAGTTTTTCGCAAAAATTAATAAAAAAAAAAATTTGTAAGTACTAATTTCATGAATAATTTCTTCGCAGGTGGCAACTATGTCATTAATTTTTTTTCCATCGTCACATTTCATAATATTTGCCGTAAATTTATTTTAAAAAAATATAATCACTATATAATTTTTTACTGTAATTTTGAAGAAATCTGGCAACACCTGTTTTTAATTCCAATCTTTACCATTTATTTCATTTGCCTAAACATACTAATTGTTTCTATTAAATATTATAATATTCTGAGTTTGCTTAAAATGTTATAATTGCCTCAAATTAACTAGAAAACCATTTATATAGCCCGTACGCCTAAAATTATGCACACAAACTCATTAAAAAATTAATTACTTAAAGTGCTAAATTATTACTCGTTTATATAGTTTATATTTCCCAGTAGAACTTAAAAATGTTGCAAATTATATGCTTCTAAACGCTAAAGCGCCTAAATGTATGCTACTTTTCATAGACAGCAAAACCACTTTTGGCCTTTTCAACCAACTTAATTATGCATTGAGGTAGCACAGCTAGCCCAGCTATGCGTAAACTTGCATACGGAAAATCCACAAAATACCTCAGTGCGCACAAAAGTATGCTACTTCAAATATTGAACCATATAAACTGAAATATTTCGAAAATTTCCACAACTCTTAGATACATATATTAGATTAGGAATTGAGCGCTACTCAGCATATTAGCCGGAGCAAGTTTCCTTACATAAATTTACTTCCTGCGCTCGACTCATGAATTATTAATGAACTTTTAGGAGCATTCTACAAAAATTAACATAAAGAGATTAATTTGTGTAATATATAAGGCATCGACAAAGTAGTAGATTATGTACATATGTCTGTGAGAAAGTGTGTTTAGGCTCAGTTACACGATTTTCGCTTATCTATTCTTTTTTGCAGTAAGCTGCTTTTAGGCTGACGTGGATAAAGCATTCATATCAAATTACCCAGTAGCTCTCTTATTGTACTTAAATATCGAGTTGATGATGGGTTGTTGCTCAGTTTGACTTGTTCATGACCTAGTGCATCATGACTAACGGTAAACTTATGCAAAGTAAGCATACTTTTACGCTCGCTGAATGTTGAAAGGGGTAACTGAAATATTTATGAGATTTTTGTTGTATAATAACGAGTTGGGTATGATTTTTGAAGTGTTTTTAAGAGTAAAGTGGGTTATCTTTTAGAGGTGTAAACCCAGACTGAGCTATATTGCTGCTTGAAGTACTATATTTGATTAAACCATTTATAAAGCATACCTTTAGGTGCTAGCACAGAAAATAAATTACGTCAATTTGCAATAAAATACCATGTATATTATCAATGAACAATTTTGTGCTATTGTAATGTAAAAATTTATAATCCAGAAATATTAGCATACTTTTCAGCGCATTTATTTTATTTTTCACTCTAACTGCTTCCTTAAAAGTAGTTCAAGCACAACAAACAAGCAACAACAGTTACTTTCTTCACTATTTACTATCATATCTAGGTACATGCGAACATATAAAGCCACATGTGGCTCAAACAGCGACCGCATTGCATATTTTTAGGCGCACGCACATGTAGAACGCTAACTACAACCGCAGTTGCAGTCATTAACCTGCTTTTGTTTCACATAACATGCATAACAGCGCTGATTTTGATTACTATTTTTAATTTACTGTTATACTCTTTATCGTTGCATACTTTGTGGCTGTCTTGCTTAGATAGCTCTACAAATATATATAGTTTTCAAACAACATTTGCACTCAAAGCTACTTCTATACATAGCGGAAAAGCAGAATGAGTTACAAAGAAAGTAGAAAAATAACACGCGCGCCACAAATAGTATACTTTAAGGCGCAACTAACAAGCAGAAAACTTAAAAAGTGACTGATAAGTGAGCTCGTATGCGTATACTACTTCTATTTGCTACACTACCACCGCCACTTTGTCTTGAGTGCATGCAAAGTGGCAGTTTAGTATCTGTTTGCGGCACAACCTGTGGCTATGCGCCGAAAAGTATGCCACGCTTTCGCTTTTTTTCGTTTTTATTATTTATTTCAAGCGTGCGTTAGTTTCTCAGTATCAGCTTGTATCAGTGCATGTAAATAGCATACATATGTGGCATAAATAAATTCGTTGTCATTGTTGTTGTTGGTACAGCCTAAAAGTATGTTGAGTGCCTGAGTTGGCATTAAGGGTCGCAATTTGGAGTTTGTCGTGTCGTTTAAAGTTTCAATGACTGCCGACTGACAGTTGACCGCATTTCGAGTACGACGGACATGCAACAACAACTGCGCGCAATTGACACAGTTTGCCATTAAACCGCTTATTGTGGCGCTCCGGTGTATATGCTACAATTTCTGGGGTATCTATTTATATAAGTATATAAATGAGCGCAAAAGACAATGCAAACTGAATAGATTGAAGTAAATTAAATGAAAATAGTTTCACAATTCCGGTTGTTTGTGCAAATGGCATGTCCTATTTTTGAAAGAGTTGTGGGGTAATGAATATTTTTGGATAATTTTTTTTGAATTTATATATAATATATAATTTCTTTTAGAAAACCTGCAAAAACAATTAATTGAATATATATATGAATTAAGATACTTTTTTTAATTGACAAAAAAACAATTTTAACCTACATTAATTTTATTGTTTAAAAAAATATTTAAAAATGTATAACATCTTTTTCCTACATTTTAGTTTTTACAATAACTTCAACAATTGTCAAGTTTTCATAAACATTTTCAAAAATTCTTTTTTTTATTTAATATTTAAAATAAATTTCGCATATTTTTTTATTAAAGACATTCGAAAAAATATCATAACTACTTAAAAAAATTCAAAAACTTTTTAAAAAAAATTAAATTATTTTTTTAACATTTAAAAATTACACATTTGGTAAAAAAATGTCATGTTTTCATAAACATTTTCAAAAATTTAGTATATAAAATAAATTTCACATATATTCGCTAAAAAAAAAATATTTATAAATACGAAAAGTTTCATGTCTTCATCAAAATTTCAAACTTATTTAAAAAAAAAATAAATTATTTGTGTTTAAGCATTTAAAAATATCAAATTTGGCAAAAAAAATCATGAAATAAAAAGGTATAATTTTTTCATAAAAATTTTCGAAAACCTATTTAAAAAATTAATTTTTTTTTACACATTATTTTGCAAAGAGCTCTCATGTTTTCATAAACATTTGCAAAAATTTTTTCAAAAATTAAATATTTAAATTGAATTTCACCTTTTTTTATAAAAAAAAATTCAAAAAAAAAATTAAAATTAAATAAAAAAATTAATTATAAAACCTCCATATTTCTCTAAAAATTTCCAAAAACTTACTTAATAAATTTCAACATATTTTCAACATTTATAAAATATCAAATTTGGCAAAAAAATTTAAGTTTTTATCGACATTTTCAAAAACTATTTCAAAAATTTAATATTTCAAATAAATTTCACATATTTTTTTAATAAATTAAATAAAATCCTGTCATGAAAAATATCAAATTTGCCAAAAAAACTCCCATGTTTTCATAAATATTTTCAAAAAATTTTTCAAAAATTAAATATTTAAATTGAATTTCACCTTTTTTTATTAACAAAAATTCAAAAAAAAATTAAAATTAAAAAAAAAAAATTAATTATAAGACTTTCATATTTTTCCAAAAATTTCCAAAAACTTTCTTAAAAAATTAAAAAAAAAATTTTTTTAACATTTATAAAATATCAAATTTGGCAAAAAAAATTTCATGTTTTCATTAACATTTTCCAAAAATTTTTTCAAAATTTAAATATTTAAATTAAATTTCACCTTTTTTATTAAAAAAATTTAAAAAGAGTTATTATAAACCATAAATATGTTTCTAAAAATTTTCAAAAA
Source organism: Zeugodacus cucurbitae (assembly GCF_028554725.1). Lineage (NCBI taxonomy): Eukaryota > Metazoa > Arthropoda > Insecta > Diptera > Tephritidae > Zeugodacus > Zeugodacus cucurbitae. The sequence goes on from NC_071670.1 coordinate 5,604,718, forward strand.
CGTATTTAAAAAAATTAAAATTTTTTTTTAACATTTATAAAATATCAAATTTGGCAAAAAAACTTTCCTGTTTTTCATAAACATTTTAAAAAACTGTTTCAAAAATTTAATATTGCAAATAAATTTCACATATATTTTTTTTTAATTCAAAAAATTTGACATTTTTTATTAAAAGAAATTAAATAAAATCATGTCATGAAAAATATCAAATTTGGTAAAAAAAAATAATAAAAAAATTTTACATTTTTTATTAAAAAAAATTAAATAAAATCCAGTCATGAAAAATATCAAATTTGGTAAAAAAAAATAATTTTATAAAGCACATAATATTTAAATTCCAATATACTTTTATATTTCTATTTTTAACTTGCAAAACATATTCCCTAAATTTACAATTTTTAAATTTTGTAAATTAAAAATTAAAATTATTTTAAATTTACTAATACAAAATTTTGTTTAAATAAAAAACAACAACAACAATAAATTTGGTGCATTAAAGTGAAACATGCTTAAATCCCAAAAGTGTCAAATATTTTGGTTTAAATACCAATAAAATGCTGCGGTTGCATAGAAACACGGATAATAAATAAATTAGAAAGCGTATAACAAAAAAATTGGCAGAAAAAATGCATCAAATTTTAATTCAAACAAAAAATAATAATAATTGTATGCAAAGGCCAGACTAAGCGCCTAAAAGCAGCGCAAAAAAAATTAAATTATTGTTAATAATGATATAGGAGTGTGTGTGAGTATGCGGTGATTTTTTGTGAGTCTGGAAAATGTAGATTCAAATTTTGTCACTTGTTTTTTTCAGTGGAAATATTAATTGAATTATGCATTGCGCATTTCAAATTGCATTTATTTCATAATAATACAATTTTAATTTAGATTTATGGTTTCTTATTTCATTTGTAATTTATTTTATATTTTTTTAATATTTTTATTTTTTTTTTTTAATTTCAATTATGAATTTTTTTCAGTTCAAGTTTTGTTTCGCCATTCATTTCAATAACATTAATATAGTGTTTATATAATTAACAAATCCGTGCTACAGCAACAAAAACGCTATTGTGTGCACACAATAAACCGTTAGTCACAAACAAAGTACATTTTAATCGCAAAAAAATTACACAGCAATAGCAACAAACAATGCCAAATGTAATTAAGTATTAACGCGCAAATTTCGCATTACTTTACTGTTATTACTTTTGTTTTGTTTTTTTTTTTTGCACGCATTTCCACTCTTTTATTGCTTACACAAATCCATTATGGCTTACATAATTAAATGTCAATAAATATTCAATTACAGTGTATATGTGGGAAATTACAATTTACATTGCCATAACAATGTGAGTCTAGCGAAATGCATAATTTAATTTATAAATATTTATGCAAGAAATTGAGAAAAAACATACATCAATAATAGCATCACAGTAAATAAAGTGGGTGAGAAAGGAGACAGTGGGCAAGAGAGATAGAGCGAGAGAAAGAGAGTGGCGTGAGTAGTGAAAGTGTTTTAATGACGTCCCTTTGCTTCCAGCAGTGAGTTTGGTACTTTTCGGAGACTTTTGACCCTAAACAGATAACAATTTGTTCCCTCACCAAAGCCAGGTACATAAAAAATATGCATCAAAACGGAGCTGGTATTACTGAAAACTCTTTGAGCTTCTCTTCCAATCGGTGATTAATTCGAAAAAGTATTTCCACTCGTTCTAAAATTGGCATCGAAACGTACAAAGAACCCCTAACATTAAGTCTCTTCTACATTCTTCTTCTTGACTGGCGTAGACACCGCTTACGTGGTTATAGCCGAGTCCACAACAGCGCGCCATTTATTCCACGTTTTGGCAGTTTGGCGCCAATTGGTAATGCCAAGTGAACCCAGGGACTTCTCCACCTAGTCCTTCCAACGGAGTGGAAATCGAACACTTCCAGAGCTGGGGCGCATTCGTCCATTCGGACAACGTGACCTAGCCAGCGTAGCCGCTGTCTTTTTATTCGCTGTACTATATCTATCTCTTCTACATGACTTACTCTATAATCCTCGTTTCAAATCCCATTAGGGCTTCCAGAACCTTTGGAACATTATTCATGTGGAATGAATGAAAATCATCTTAAATTAACCGTAACTACTGCAGCTCATCACTCTCTACATTCTAAACTGTTTCGTATAAAGCAAGACCCTTCTCGCTGATACCTGACGGGGCAGAGAGGCTCGGTCTTTTTATTATAAAGCCAATAATTGTAGTTAGAAGATACGTAGAAGACTTTCGTTTGCTTCCTTCATTGTCGTTTTGGATTTTTTTTCACAACTTTATCTTAAATTCTCATTTTTTTTTGAGAGTCTATTCGGCTTCTGGACAGGGATTATTGTAGCGAAGAAAGGTCCTTCCTTTGTGAGGTCAGATGTGTATATACTTAAAAACCTAATACTTTGAGCTTCATTGAAGTAAGAATAAAATGGCTTATAGAAGTCTCCTCAAACGCCGTCTATTCTTAAACCTTCTTTGATGTATACCTTTGTTGACCAAGTTACTCCAGCAATAGCATACTTTTCAGCGCTGTTAAGATATGATACCTTCCTGCCTACATTCAATCAAATATTGAACTCAGTACCAAAAATCATCAACAGCTGCTACTTACTTAAAATGAAACAACGTAGAATAGAAGATGAATGTCGAAGCAGCTTATCAAATATTTACAAACACTCAAGCAAATCATAATAAACACCTAACTTCACACCCCAATAATAGGTAGACAACTTACGTGGATGAGTAAATACTAAGCACAAACAGGTGCTCCCATAAAATATGCAAAACTTATTGCAGCGACCTTAGTAAGAGGCTTATAAAAACAAAATTTTCAGTTGCGGATGGGACGAAATAATAAAAAAGAACTGCTATTAAAGAAGTCGCTTTCTTTGGAAGATACGGTCTAATACCCTATAAGAACGTCGTGACCTACAGCACTAAAGGGCTGCATTTTTTATAGAACTCGATCAAAAACTTCAAATGAGCTTAAAAAACCTAACAAAAACATCTACCGAGGTCCCTTGAGTCTTAAATTCAGAGAAAGGAAGAATAGTCTAAGTTTCAAAGAATATTTGCTTAACGTACATCGAACAGAAGATCATGAAGAGCTCAGAATTCTTCGTGACGGAATGGGAACATATTATACCGAGCTCGGAGCTCAGCTGTTTTTCGTTGAAATATTATATTCAAACAAAGACATCTTCTGAGATGCTTAAGTTCAAAAGAGGAAGAAAAGTCTGGGTTTTACAGAATATTTTTGGACATACTACGAACATCAGTGCGAGAAGAGCTCAGAAGTCTTCACGACCGAATGGGAACGTACTATATCGAGCAGAGAGCTCCGCTGCTTTTCGTTGAAATATCTTATGTCGAGATGTATTTTATACATTAGAAAAACACGACTCCGAGGAGTTCAAGGGGTCCACTCTCTTCATCTGTTAACTTTTAAGAAGTCCGTCTACCTCTAAACTGGGTTACATCTACTTATCGACGGACTCGAACCTACCTGAGCTTAAAGGCCACATTCTCAGAAGATTTCTTTTACTTCCTGCCTTTTAATTCTTAGGAAGACGTCACTGAACCAACTCTGACATCTGCAGCCTTCATCCTTTGAGTCATACCTTCCTACTTTGACCTCAACTCAACTACATTTCCGAACTCCCGCTGACATCTGAACTCAAAACAACAGTGTTTTGCGATTCGGTAACCTAGTTTATATGTAGATTAGATTTCAAAGCGACAAAACTCATGCGACAAACAGCAACAAAAAATTATTGCTATCAAAAGTGAGCCAAAAAAACTGGCACAAAAGTAAACAACTCTAACCTCACAAACAGGTGAATGGTGAAGCGACACGGCAAGAAGTCTACGCTTTGAAGGTATGCACACACATACCAACAGGATATTGAGGACAACAGTTTTAAGTGCCGAATTCAGGTAGCAAACATCAAGTGTGGGGCGGAAATCAATTCAGAAATTGAGCCTCAAGCTCTTGAAACCAACCCCACCCAGCTTGTGACCGCCATATCAATGAAATTCAGCGATAGGCATATTATGAAAATGCTAATCCATTTCGTTTTCAAAATTCCAAATCCAATGAAATCGTGAGCTACTCAATGAGCTTCATTGACATTTCCTGCCAACGAGCGCTGGCACTTGTGTGATTGTCCGCCGTTTGTGCCAACGTGCCCAAGCGCCATTAACCTGCTCATAAAGGAAATGTCTTTTGCTGCCTTCTTTCTGATTTTTTTCCCCAGCTCGCAGTCTTCCTGTTCTTCTACTTGAGCCATCAAATTCCGTCAATTAATCACAGAAGTGTTTTGCATGCGCGCTACGTTCGTCTATTTGAGGCTTTCGAGGTCTGGTCTGGTTCTGTGAACTCGACAGTTAGCTGTCTTCCGTTCATCGTCTGTCCACCCAACAATCATAACCGTCTGCTCGCGACAATTTAACATTCTTAGAGGCCACTCCCAGTCACAGTCGTAGCCAGTTCGGCTACGCGGGCTCGCCTGGAAGCACTTGTCTCGCCTCTGTTCCTCTACTTTGTTTATCTAGTCCAGCCAGTCGTTAGCCTATTTAGCTATTTCGCTGTTTGTCGTCTTAAAGCTCACGAGCACTCAATGTGTGCAATCATTATTCGCTGTTTCTACCTTTTAATCGCTTTCTATTCGCTCGTTGCTTTGGCGTAAGCTCACCCACACCTCAGTTCCACTTGTGTTTTTTTCGATAGAAGAAAGCTTTGAGTGGCTGGCTGTATGTGCTTTCAAGTGCATGCCCACCTCTTGTCTGCTATTTCTCTTACCTTCGTCCTAAATACAGTTTACTTGCTGCTTTAGCCTAAACCTCCGCCGTCCTTATTTTGTTGTGTGTGGGTGTATGTGTTGCTAAGCTCCTGTCTCTGGGATGTCTATCGTTTCTGTTATTGTAGTGCTCATTGTAGGTGTGTCATCACAGCGCTTTTAAGTGCATTTGTAGTTGGTTGCCAATGGTTGTGACGCACGCCATGTAACATATACATACATAAGGATATATAGGGATATACATTCATTGCTTTAATAAGATTTTTAGAATCTTTAAACGTTTCCTTTCTGCCCCTTTTCGCTAGAATTTAAGTAAATTTCAAACAGTCTACAAACATTTTTAGTCTTGTGTTTTCATGTATATATATGATATGTAAAGTACCTAAAAGTATACTTCAAACACTGAAAATGCGTATTAAGAAATCCTTTTATATAATCATGGTTATATATCGTTAGAAACCATTTAAATATATGATAATAAAATCATTTTCATTAATAATAAATTTCGAAAAGTCATAAAAATGTAAAAAAATATAAAAAATTAAAAAAATCTGTAAAAAAATTAAAACCACAATAAAAAAATTGGACAAAACATTAAAAAAAACTATACTAACTATAAATTTAGGTTTTCATTTTTAAATTTTATTTAAAAAAATATTTCAAATCATCAGACAAAAATTAAAAAAGAGGTAAAAAACTCAGAACAAAATAATATAAAAAAATCAATTATAAATTTGGAATTGAAGAACAAGAAAATTATTTAAAAAAAAAATCTTAAAAAATTAAATTAGAAAAAAATTGTTTAAAAAAGTATACGAATACATTAAATTAAAAAATAATTATTAAAAAAAAAGTATAAAGCAATAAATTCAGATTTTTTAAATAAGAGAAAATACATGTACATATATAAATATTTAGTATATTTTTTATTTATTTAATATTTTATTTTTTTATTTTAAATTTAATTTTTGAATTTTGTTCAAATTTATTTATTTTATTTATTTTATTTTTATTATAATTTTGTTTTTATAAAAAAATCACTGTGTACTTCATTATACTTTGTAGATTTTTTCATAATATAAAACTGTAATAGTAATTAATTCCATTAATATTAATAATACAACTTGAAAATTATACCATATTGAGAGATTTTTAACAAAATATACAGAACAAAGTAATAACGCCTAAAAATATGCTTGACATTTAATTTCAGCATATGACAGCCGTCCTATTTATATCTCTTCATACTTATACTTTTAATATAAATTAAAAAATGGTTTAAAATTACCCACTAAAACAATCTACTATATCTAAAAAATCCCTAAAAACTCAAATATCCTAAGAAAATCCTATCTCATGTTTGTTTGCGCCATCTAGCGGCCATTAGCTACAATATCTGCTACACATATTCGGATGAGGTAATTTTTTCTACCAATGAGAAATTCCTTAAAGGAAATAAAAATTCTCTATTTACTATGGTTGTGGTATTTGCTAAATTTCCCATAAAATAATCCCATTGTTTTATGATACTATTCCATAAGTGTTATTTGCCGTACAGAAGCATATGTATATTTTTCTGAAAATCTCTAAGAAATTAAATAAAAGTTTTTAAACAAAATTAAATTTATGCATCAATGCGTGTACTAATTTTTTTACATGCATGAATATGTTAAAATTTAAATACATATATTTAAAAAAATACTATTAGGACTTTAAATAATTGTGTGGGATTTTACATATTTGGGATTTTTAATTTAAATTTTGAGAAATTAAAGAAAATAAATATTTCATAATAAAATAAAATAAAAATTAAGGAAAAAATTTTAGCTCCAGTGAATTTTATTTCCTAGTAATATGTTCTTCATTATTATTACAGATATTTTATCCTTTATTATTCTCCCTATCCTCAAATTAAATATTTACGGAAACATTTCCCGCTCAAAAATCAATAAATTAACTACGCATAACATTGAAAAGTATTCTTCATAAAACCAGTCATATGTGAAACGTTTTTCAACAATCTTTATTGCATACTTTTCAGCGCCACTTTATTATATGCGTAATGCGCCCACATATTTTTATGAGCACACCGCAGCAACCCTAACTTTTGCATAGCCCGCTGCCTAAGTAAAGGCAAAAATCAAATGCCACTTATCTAATTCCACATCATTTGACTTTTACTATGAAAAGAAAGCATTTTTTTCTAACCCAACTCTATGCTTTTTATTATATTTACAGTTATCCGAGTTGGAGCAACGCGTCGTCGAGGCGGAAGAACGCGCTGAAGAAGCGGAAGATAAGGTAAGTGAAGAATGCAATGAAGAGTTACTTTAGTGAAATATTTTAGTGTAAGAAAAAACTCGAAAACTTGCCATTCAACCACCAATTTTTGCCCCCGGAGCACCTGAAAGTATGCCTCAATATACTTTGATGCTTGAAAACAAACCACTTCAGCATAATCTATTTGTAACATATACTTAACAATTGTTGGCTACATGCTGTTAATCTACGTTTAGGGTGACTTTCTGTTTCTAAATCTCTGCATCATCTATGCTGAAACCGCAACAATATAAATCGCTTTAAGTAGTCGCCGAATTTTACATAAATTTCTACATCTTTTAATACTCATTTCACTTTCACTCTGGGGGGTAAGCCATCAAAAAAATATTTGGCCACGTGCCTGAGTGTATGCTACGGATTTGTACTTTGTCATTAGTACATGCTTGAGGCTTTCAAGCGTTCACAACAGCATTAAAGGGTTTGGGGGCCTCGACGAATGGCGTAAATAATTTGGAAAATGCTTAGTAAATTTTTGAAATTAAAAGCACTAGATTTTTTTTTTAAGATTTAAATTGAAATTAATATGGAATGAAAAAACAATTATTTTAATATTGTAAAAAAATAATATTTCATATTCGGCTTTTAAAAATCGGAAAAAATATTTAAAAATTAAAATTTCAACGTAAAAGTGAAATAAAATATTTTGTATAAATATAAAAATTACTAAATGATAGTTAGAAACTGGCATCAAAATATTTTGCAAAAAAAATTGCATATCAAATTTCATTTCTTTTTAACTTTTCATATTTTTTTTTTGTTTTTTTTTCTAACAAAATTTTATAAATAAATAAAAAATATTTTGCAAAAAAAATTACATACCAAATTTCATTTCTTTTTAACTTTTCATATTTGTTTTTGTTTTTTTTTTTAACAAAATTTTATAAATAAATAAAATAAATTTTAAAAATATTTTTTGATTTTAATTATGTTTTTTAAGTTTTTTTGTCTTTTATTTCTTTTATTTTAAAATTAAAATAGTGTTTTATATTTTTAAATTTCCTCTTAAAAGTAAAAAAAAAATATATTTATTTAATAGAAAAAATTAACATTAAATGCCAAGCTGGAAATATTTTTCACTAAAAAATAAATTGTAATATCTTTAATTCTTATTTTATTTTATTTTATTTTATTTTATTTTATTTTTATTTTATTATAATTTTTTTAGTTTATTTATTTTTTAAATTTTTTTTCCATATTTTTTTTCTATAAGGAGCAAAGATACATATTTTTCACTAAAAATTATACAAAATTTTATTTGTAAATCATGAACTTTAAATTTTAAAAATTTTTTTTTAATTTAAATTTTATAATATTTTTCTTTTTTTTTTAATTAATATGGTCTAATATATTTTATAAAATCTTCTCCGGAAAAAAAAAATATACAAAATCTTCCTTTGTTCACCTATCTCGCCGCCATTTAATTTTCAATTACCTGCTCTTCCACAACTTTTACGACCATCCGCACAGATTAGTCATCGAAAATTACCCTCCCATTGTCAGTCGCACTATCATTCACCACTACCTTCATTACCCACTAACTGCAAAGCTATTTTCAAGCATAATGTGCTCTAATGATGAAGTTGCGTTAATAACCATGTCCTCTTCACTCTCTATCTCCATTTTTTTCACATACAAGCCAACAAAACGCATTGCAACCATAGCAATAACAACCAGCGGAGTCATCATTGCCCTGAGCAACACTCCGTCCACAACTCCCACTACGTCATTAAACAACCACATGAATAGCAACAACAACAATGACATGCAGAGCCGTTGCTACCAAACTGAGGCAGCGCCAGCATTACCTTGTATTTCCGCTTTCATTTCCTCCGCTTTCACTGCGACTCTGCACTTCCACTCTCCACTTTCTCTTCTTCCTAACAAACAGAAAAAGCGAAAATATTATAAACAACAAAAGCATTTTGCATGATGAAGCTCCAGCTTGGTTGTCTGCGCTGGGCGACGAAGCTGTAACTCAGTTGCAGCGTTACCCACCGCTTCTCTCCACTTTTCTATCTGCTATACTCTCTCCAGCTCTACCACAAGCAGCAGTAAACCGGAAATACGCATTAAATGCAAAATAACGGCATATATATTTGTAACGGTATATGTGTCTGCGTGCTGTTATGGAAAGACCTCTCCGGTAGGTATTAGAAGGTGGGGCTGGTGGCTGATGTCGCTCGCATTACCGGCGCTACGGTTATGCTGCTGCATAATATGTAGAGATTTACTGGAGTCTGTTGCTGCGCCTGCTACTTGTTGTTGTTGTTGTTATTACTTTAGTGGTTGTTGTTGTTGTTAAAACAGTTGTTGTTGCTTTATGACTGTTGCTGCAGCCGTTGTAACCTTGTAATGTCAGCGTTCCGCCTCCAGAGGACGCAACCAACCAAGCATAACCACCAACATATCCTTGCAGCACACGACCCTCCCACTCAACACTCCTCACCTCTCTCTCGCCACAAATGTGGACAAACCATTAGCGCAGAACGCTTTTTGCTTGCCTGTTAATGCTAGAAACAAGCAAGTCCTCTGGGCGGGAGGGGTCACGTGTTTGCCAGGAGTGTGTGGGAACCCGTAGACAGTGGCCAACTGTAGCAACAATGCTACTGTATTAACACGTCCCGAGGGTATTTTTCATTATGCAAACAAACACCGTATACAGGCGCAGCAGCACAACAACAACATATAACTACAACAAAAACATAAAATTTTGTGTTTTCTCATGCTCTGTCGGTGTCTTAAATCATGCAAATATGTAGATGTCCAGTCGCCGGTACGGTCATTCACTTATTTATTGGCTGCCCTTCATTTATCATTTGCGCCTTATAACTCATATGGTGACCTCGGTACTCTCTTCTCTGAACTTCGCTTTCGAACCAGCGACGTTTCTCTCATTCAAACACTCCTCATTTACCGTTGTTTGCATCACCCGCCTGACTTATGCCTTCACTCCCACCCGAACCAATGTACTCTCTTCCCTCAATTCTCTTCACTTTCCCTGCAAGCTGAAAGCATCCCCTGTCTGTCTGGTTGTGCAACAAATTGAATTTTACCTTATTGAATTCATTAAAGTATTTAAGAATTAAATGCAAATACTCTTGTCGCCACAAGGGAATAAACAAAGGCAGTATAATCTCTTATTGCCTTCGAGCATTTTGCAATTTATGGTAGTTATGTGAGACAGCCATGCAACACCCTCAACTAACGGTAAATAACTGTGCATATTTACTCATATCGAGTGCTCATCATATGCAGTCAGTTTGGACACTCTGTTTGAGGGGTAATCTCAGTCAGTATGATGTGCAGTGAAATACTCCCCAGAGACTTCTTAGATAAGCGATATTAGAATGCAGAAATAATTTGTGTGATGAATATTAAATTTTTGACGAAAAAATATTTGTATAAATTTTTTAAAGCAGCTGAGAACAAAAAATATAAATAATCTAAAAATATAAGAAAATATAAAAATATATAATGAGTTGAGAAATAATAAATAATACATGACAACCCTGCTGAATATTTTTTTTACCGTTATATTTGCATTTCTGCAAAAAAAATTGGACTTGTAGTCATGAAAGACTTTAAATTAATTTCGCTTCATTAACCCTACCCTACCATAAAAGTAGCTAATGTACTTTAAAGATTTAATAATTAAATATTATAAACTAAAAATAATTAATGAAAATTTAATGTAGTATTTAAAATTAAAAGTAATTTTCAACATAGGTGGCAACCCTGATTTAGCAATTTTTCCTCCATAAAGTTACAATAAAATTGAAACATTATTTTCTTCCCTTATTCATACGCTTATCTAATATTATTCTCATAAATTTTTGCACATTTGTCAGCATAAGATTTTTGGTAATTTCTTAGTAACATGGTAACCCTATTATTTGTCAAACATTTTTTTCTATTTCAAAGCAAAAATTTAGTTAGTATCACATTTCATAATTCGTTAATAAAACAAAATTTTAAGCGAGCTTATTTAAGAACAATTGGTAACCCTGGAACAATATTTGAAATTTTTCATAAATTAAAAATTAAAAATAATTATTTAAAAAATATAATTTATTTTATAAATGTAAGTAAAAATGTATTACTTTCATATCTCACTTTAAATAAATTTTATAATGATATAAGTTTAATATAAGTTGGCAACCCTATAATTATATAATATTTTTCCTCAAACCAAATATGTACTTCAGCTAATCATGCATACACTCTGACGCTTGGTATCTCAATTTCTCTAATGTTCTAAACTATTTTTGTGCTACTTTATCTGAGTGATGGCAACCCTAAAAATATTTCTGCTTTTAATCAAGTACTTCCGCACATTTTTCATACTTTCCGACTCTTGAAATTGCATATGGCAACCCTATAAATGGATGTTCTATTAATCAAGGATTTAAAGAAATATTTAAGCACTTAGACGCAAATATTTTCGTTTTCAGAGATCGAAAAATTTTTATTTCTTAACTTTCAAATAAAAGTTGGCAACCCTACTTTTTCTTTCCCATCTCATGTATTTCATTTATATACAAAATTCCTCGTAAATAATTATTTTCATCTTCTACTATCACCATGGTTACCTACCCACTTGATTGACTGACTGTCTAAATTGTTGCATACTTTTTGGGGTAAACCGAGATGCTTTATTGTTGTAAGCTGTGAGCGTTTTTTCTTTGATCTAACGGTTGTCAAAATTTGTGTGTTTCGTCTTAAGCTGCTTTCATTTACATAGCTATGTTTATATGTATGTACCAAAGATCCTTTGGCATATTCTAATCATTTTAATTAGTTCGAAGATGCTTTAAATTTTCGAGTCTCTCTTTACTAAAAAAAAAAATAAAATAATACACAAAGTCATTGTACTGTAATGAGCCCATTTCTGTAATTGCCTGTTGCGCTCACACCTTAAACTTGCTTCACAATTGCTTCGAGGTAGTACCGTTGTCCTTAAGTAAATACCCATTACCTGTCGCTCACAATCAAGCTGTATGTGTCTTTGGCTGGACTATAATTGCCGCGCGTGTCTTCGTAGCTGCGTTTTCTATATTTTTTTATTCCAAGACCTTCTTTTCCTTTCATCTTTCTTTCCTTTTATTTTAGTTTCTAGATTCTTTCTTGTCTAATTATGCCCTTTTCTTGTTAGCAAAGAACTCTGCTTGTGATATTCTTCGACATTTTTTCTAGCAATATTTTTCCATTTCAATTGCTCGCTTTATTTCCGTTATTCGCATTTTTTTCTTTTTTCAACTTCACCTTCCCAGTACCAATAGTTTTCGCTTTTAATCCTTCGAAATTGCTTTTCTTTTATTGACTCACATTCTCTACACTGGAATTCTTGAAGTCGTTAAGCTTTTTTTATTATTTTTCTTTTAGTCCCTACTTTTCTTTAAATGAGTTTCTTTTTATTTTTTTTATTCATACTTAATTCTTAATGAGTTCTTCTTGCGGAATATCATTATCCTTTGCCTTTCCTCTGCAACTCTTTTACTCTGATGTAATTTGGCCGATCTCCATTTAATGACCTGAAAGAAAAAAATAAATTTACCGGATATCATAATGAGATATTTAATAAATTTCATAATTAAAAGAACGATATGATTTTTAAAAAGTAAAAAGAGTGCTTCCATTACTCTCCACAAAGCTTAAAGCTCTCTGAAAGCTCTGTTAAACTTATTATTTGATTTAAAAAAAAAGCTTCGGGTTATGAGCTTGACATTTCGTTAATATCAGTTGTCATCTTTACTTCTCAAATGAGTTATGATATTGTTTCATATTTCCATATTATCATAACCGAACCCATTTTTTGTGTGGTCTCAAAGTTGTTCCACATGAGTTTTATTCCTTTATCCAGAGGTAACCACTCACAAGATGATCTCATAGTTCAATTCTTATAATTTTATCTTTCTTATTGATTTTATAAGAATCAAAAATCCGCCGTTATCGGAATCAAATGTCTTGTACTCAAAACCTGGACAGTTACAGCTACAGATTTTCTGAGAATTCTCGAATCGAAAAAATATTTGCCAAAATTGTAAAATTTCTAAATATCGATTGCTCTTATACTAAACACCCTTAAATTGTCAGTCTCTTGTCCAACCTCCGGACCAAAGCGAACATCCTGTCTACCGAGATACAAGAATTACTGCAAATTTTGTAAACAGTTTCACCCTTTGTAATGACTTTTGCCATTCTTAAAGTAATACCCTACCAAACTGTGAGATCCGCTTTCCATTACACCCCCTCATCTCCCTACCAAATCGACTCGCCATACTTTACAAACTTTTCCAATGCATTTCGTTTTCGCTTTCCTCGACAGCGAGCGTTGCATTTGCCACAGCAAATTTCACACGCTTACAATTTTCCTCGTCATTTCATATGCATTTGTATGGACGATTTGTTCGTGAGTGTTTTTGAAAACTTTTGACAGCATTTGTGAGCCACTTTAGAAAGCGCCTCAAGTCATTACAACTCTCGATGACTACAACATTTTACACAAAATAGCGAACTTCGCTAAAATGTGCTGCGCCTCAAAGTTTCTAGGCAACGCAGCTGATACTTTGTTGTCTCAAGTGATGGGGCTTTGTGTGTGGGTTGACGGAATGAGGGCAATGGAATGGAGCCTTTGAGCCTCATGGCTTTAAATGGCAATCAACTCAGTGGAGCTCTTAATAAAAAGATACTTATGTTTTTATATAAAAAAAAATACGGAGAGCATTAAACGGAACTTAAAGATACATACATATTTCCAAGAAGACAATGAAACTTTGAAAGCTCACTGAGGTAGTTAGAGCTTCCAATTCGTGGTTTCGTTCCAATATTTTTTGGAACCGATAAAACCGACTATAAAGCAACCGATCTTCCATACAAGAAGGTTTTGAAGTTAACTGAATGAACCCATCTTGTCTTGTAGTTCTATAACGATTCTCATATTATTATCCAAATTTCCTCAACCTCATTCATATCAACGGAGTTTTGGACATCGAACCTATTAGATTACCTATTGTATTGGTTGGACAGCTTCGTAGAAGTAATTATTTCTAAAAAGCCTTAAAAATGGCGACATCTTTCTATTTAGATTACTCTTTAGACAAATATATACCAAATGCTCATTCGAGGATCTCAAGAAGCCTCATTTATTTATATAGCTTTGTCTGTAACACTTGGTTCAAAAAAGGCAGAGGGTTACATATTTGATACCACATTCTACTGTGATTTGAGGAGTCTCAGGTTTTCTCCACACTCAAAAACAAAAAACATTCAAATTGAAAAGTCCTGACTACCATATTTTAATCCTCACGGTTTTTCGAGAACGGCGAAATCTTTCTCGAACTGGGCCTGATTTAATAATATCACCTTTGTACCTTCTCCATACATGTGAGGGCCAAATAAAGAAGCCTCTTAAATTTGAATCCCTTTGTTAGTTACCCTTGATATGAAAAAGAGGTAAAAACTAATCCGGGATCCCTATTTCAGACCACATTCTTTTGGGATTTAAGACGGTTTATGTCTTCACCAGAATTAAAAATCAATCAAAAGTACAAAACGAGGTTCTAAGCGACATATTTTAACCCTCTTTTGCAAATACTAAGATCGCGGCCTTTGGTTCATTAATATAGAATTTCAATCTAATCCTTAAAACTTTGGTCTTCCAGGAAGTATTTTATGAAATATTATTTACTTTGGCATTGCCAGCTCAACATACAACCACTTTTGTGAGAAAATTTCCCTTTTTGTGACATAGACCATGGACTCCTTATAGGTTAGGGGTGACTGTCAACTCCTTTCTTCACTTATTTTGAAACTTTCAATCCACAAGAGCACACAACATGTGGAATACACATACACACAACTTCACATCATACAAATAAATGTCAGTTGCAATTAGACCTTTTGAGGGTTGAATTCCACACAAACAGCCGTTATACAAGTGAAGCGCAAGGAGTAGCATGATAAAGGGGCATGCAAAGTATCAAATGTTGACTTAAGAGCTGTGGACGAAAACAGTTAAGAAACGAGGAAGCAAGAGAATACGAAAAATTTTATAAAGTTTTGGCATAAAAGAAACAGAACCCACCACATGCACATATGAAGCAACTGTGGTGAATAATTGTGGTGTAGTTGAATGAATTTCTATCAACTCTGACACAAGTAGTATAGTGTGGCGTAAAGAACGCGTGGTAGCAATTGCAATTGACACGAAAAGCAAGCAGAGCGGAAGAAGTGTAGCGACTACTTATATACTTGTCTGCTCGCAAGGATGTCATGGTGGTAGACGCAGAGCAAGGCAATTGGCTTCTGTACGTAACTAAAACAACACTGCTAAGTTGTAGTAGTAGTGACACTGGGCGAGAGGTGGTGGAATGTGCACTCAAATTTTATTTATTTAATAAATATTAATATTTTTTGCATTGGTGAACCCAAAAAGCAAAGAATGTGAAATGAAAAATTTATGGTATGCTATTAAATTTGGCTTGTCATAAAAAATGGTATGACATTTTACAAAAAAAAATTATGTCATATATTGAAAACACAATATAAATAAATGCAAATAAAAATGTATGTAGAATTTATGGTAAGCCATTAAAAATGGTATGACATTGAAAATGGTATAACATTTTTGAAAAAGATTTTTGATGCCATATTTTTATGGATTACTAAAAAAGCAATATAAATACATACGACCATTAAAAATGTCGAAACATTGAAAAAATGACCACGATTTTTGGTGCAGCAGATTCGTGAGAGTCGAAGTTGTAGTTAGTTTAACCTACATTATTTCTTTCCTTCTTCTGGATTTTTATACCAGCATTTTACTCGCTTTAGTCGATCCTGTGTTTCACATGGTTATGAACCATTGAAAAAACTACTGCTTGTCTGAGAGAGAACTCTCTTTAGAAAGTGAGGTAATACTGATAAATCTATTGGGTCACACATAAGTCATTTGTTGGGTTTTTAGTTTGGAACTATTTTAACTATTCTGTGCTGATTCTTAAACGGTAGTATTCTGCCCCTGACTTTCATACAAATGTGGCATTTCAGCCTATATCTGAGATTTGCATTCATTTATAGAAGCTATTTCTTCATAGAAATAATTTAATTCAATTACTAGATTCTGATGAAAGAGTCTTTCAGTAAAGAGGTTTTTTTTTTTTTTAATCTAGAAATTATCCCTGCTCAAGAAATGTATATAAAAATAAAATTTGATTTATAAATATTAATTCAGCATTGTCTTAAAAAATTTTATATGAAAATTTTTTTTATTTTTTCATTGAAAAAATCAACCCTGAATTTTTGATTTATTAAAAACATAATTCTTTGGATTCTACTTGACTCAAGTTAGGTAAGTTTTTATTTATGCAGGCTTCATTCGCTTTAAATAGGTCCAAAATAGTTTCGTAAGGTTATGATTTATGTTCAAAAAATCAACCCTGATTTTCAAAACATTTAAATTCTATATAAAATTATATTCAAAAACCAGTTAAAACAGTCAGTCAGTAAGGCAGGTGGTAGCAATATGGGATTGTATAACATAGTTTATAAAATCACGCCTGTGGGTCTTCCTATTAAACATTTAATAATAGAAAATTGTCACCAAAAGTGCCAAAAAATAATATATTTAATATTTTTTGAAAATTTACTGAAAAACTGTAATCAAAAATCATTTAAATTCAAACAAAATTATATGGAACATTTAAACCCCTCTAACCCACTGTACTCTGCGCTCACTTGCATTTGGAGCGCTACGCTTTTTTACGCTCATATGTGGCATATGAATTTAAATAATAAACAGCAGCAACAACAACAACAACGGCAACAAAATGTGAAGCTAGAAAGAAAGCAAAGGTGAAATACTGCACGCACACTGAGTAACAAACTACCACAAAAGCAAAAGCAGCAGCAGCGACGCTCGTTATTTTTTCCTTGCAATACTAGACGCCGAAGGCTCGTACTTTATCGGGGCAATGGAAGGCAGAGCGCCAGCGACAAATAACTATTAAATACTAAATTGCAAAGACGCGGATGTGAAAAAGTATTCCGTGCTGTGTTTTATAATTTTTCGTTTCATATTTTTTTGTATTAAAAAAACAAAGAGGAAATTAATTTAAACGGTAAAGTGGAAAATGTGCTAAAATTGCAGGAAATATACAAAATGTGCAAAATGTGGGAAAAAAGTGTATAAAGGTATGGCAAAAAAGTGGAAAAAAATCGAAACAAACTTGTGAATGGAAGTGTGGAATTTGTATGAGTGAAAAAATGTCTACAAATAACAATAGTGAAATTTTGGCTGGCGCAGAGCGAGCGAAAAATTGTGAAAAAAAATTATGAAAAAATTTTGTGTTGGAATTTTAAAGCGAAAATTGTATATAGTGAAGCAAAAACATTTAGACATTTTTTCGAAGAAAATCTTAAATTTTTTTATATTTTTATTTTTATTTTTTTAATTTTTTTCAGTTTAATTTATTAAATCAAAAATTGTAAATTGCTTTAAACTTTGTATAATTATTTAAACAAGTTCCCTAAATTCTTGAAATCTCAAAGAAATTTCTCTAAAAATTTAAGCCAGTCAACAGACACACATACCCAGCCATCCAGTCAACCCACTTTCAACCCCTCAAAGTGACGCAAACACACACACACCGGCACACATATCTACACAGCAAAGCCAACAAACAAATAACTGACAGCACAAGAATTTCAGACAAAAGCAATAATAACAACAAACAATAGAGAGACTGACAGTTAGACTGGCAGCGCTTGGCTGGAGGGGCCACAAAGCAATGCAAAAAGAAAGAAAAAACTTACCAACAAACAAACAAAGCACAAGCAATGCAATGCAAAAAACAAGAGAGCAGAAAAGCAAAAAAACAACAACAAGAGTGGAGAGAAACAAAAAAAAACAGCCCGCAAGTGCATCAAGGCAGTTGAAAGCATAAAACGGGAATTGCAACCCTTTTCAGGCGCTGCAACTGTGTAACTGCAACAAAAAAACAGAAAAACCAAACAAAAAGGAAATGCGAAATTTCAATTCTTTTCTCCAACTGCAATTTGAAATTTGACAAATTTACGTATTATCCGCTGCTTGCTGTTGCAAAGACACAGAGCGCGCACATAAAAAGCTACTAAATAAAAGCAAATCACATAAATTCGCCAGGCAGCAATGCACTGACCGCACTGACACATGTCATTGACAGCTGACACATTTTGCGCTGCGTGTGTGTGTTGTTTTTGTTATTTTTCCCCCCAAGTTTCGTTTGTGTTATTGTTATTATTATTGTAGCATTTTTGAGTTTGCCATAGCTCGATTGACTTTTTGGCTGCTGCGGCTGTGACTGGTAATTGTGTCAGTTTGCTGCTGGGAGTTTTCGGTAGGAATTTTGCATAACTCAGAGATTTTGTGGAAAATATTTAGAAATATTAAAAAAAAATTGTTTTTTTTTAATTAAAAATAAAATGAAATAAATAAAATTAAAAAAAATATAAAAATAGAAAATCAAAATTTCATAAAAAGGTATATAAAATCTTATTTCAATTCAACAAAATTAATAATTTTTTATTGAAACAAAGTGAAAATGAATTTTTAAATAAAAGAAACTATAAATTAAATTAAGTTAAAAAAAAATTATAAAATATAATAAAAAATAAAAATAAATTAAAATAATTTTAAATGTGTTAGAAATACCTGTAATCCTTGATTAGTGAAACTACAACACAAAAACAAAAAAAAGTCAATGCAAAAAAAAATTAAAATGTTTAAAATAAATTTAGTATAAAAAGTGTGGCATATATAAAATATAAGAAATTATTCATGAAAAATGTTCACCTAAACAAAATCAATGAAATACTTTTTAAATATTTTTTTTTGAACATTTTTACTAAACTTTTTAAATTTTTTCAAAATTCTTTCAATATTTTTGTATTTAGTTAAAATTCGTTTTTTCCGCTGTTTTTTTTACTTAAAACATACCATTTTTTATTTAAAAAAAATATTATTTATTTTGTTTATTTAATAATGTGAACACATAATTTTTTTTGAACTTTTTTTCTTTTAATTAAATTAAAATTAATTTTATTATTTAATTTTTTTTTAAATATTTTATTTTTCTTTTTTACATTTTTTTTACTTAAAACATGCAATGGTTTTTACTTCAAATAAAATTATTATCTATTTTGCTTATTTAAAAAACACTTGAAATTTTTTTTTTTTATTCTTTTTTTTTAAATTAATTTTATTATTTAAAAATTTTTGTTTAAAAATATTTTGTCTTCCTTTTTCACTATTTTTTTTTTACTTTAAACATACCATTTTTTGTAATTATTATCTATTTTGTTTATTTAAAAATCTGAACACGTTTTTGTTGTTTTTTTTTTTTGTAAATTTTTTTAGTAAAACTGTTTTTTTTTCAATTAAATTAAAATTAATTTATTTGATAAAAAAATTGTTTAATACATAAAATTTTTAAGTCAAAATTATTTAGTTTGTAAATTTAGTCAATTAAATATTGAAAATTTATTTATTTCAAATTATTTTGGGTCAAACATTTTTTTATGTTAAAATTTTTCTTCGCCTAATTTTTTTTACTTAAACATTTTTGTTGTTAAATTATTTTTAATTACTTAAAATTATTTTAGTTTTATTATTTAAAATTAAAAAAAGAATTGTATTTCTTTTTCACAATTTTTTTTTTATTCACAAATGTGATCACTTACATTTTTTTACTAAATTTTATTTATTTAAATTAATATTAATTTCTTTGGTCACCATTTTTTATTACTTAAAATTAATTAAATTAAAAAATGTTTTTTATAAAATTTTTTTTTAAATATAATATAATTTTTTGAAATTATTTTTTTTTAGCAAAAAATTTTCTTTACTTATTTTTTTTTATAATAATTTTTTTATATAAATTTCTTTAAAAATTAAACGTTTTTTCTTTAAAAATTTAAATTTGTTTTTTTTTAACTGTTAAATTTTTGCTTAAATTTTGTTCACTTAACATTTTTTTCCTACAACACAAATTCTTTAACAATTTTTATGGTCAAACAAAGCTCCTTTTAAACTTAAAATAACACTATTTTAAAATAATAAAAATTAAAAACAAATGTGTAATAATATAAGAAAATTAAATGTTTGAAGATTTTAAATTATACAAAATTTCAAATTTTTTTAAAAACCGTATGTATTAAATTATGGTAAAAAAAGTAATATTAAATATTTTCATTTGAAATGTTAGATATTTTTTAAGATTACTTTTTTGACTTTTATTCGAATTTAATATTCAATTTTAGTTATAAACGTTCTGTCCGCCTAATGCAAATTGTAAATAATTAATATAAAAAATTATAATTTTATAATTCCCATAGTTAATAATAATTAAAGTTTAAAAAACAACGAAAACACAAAATCCGAATCATATCAACACACAAAACATAACATTATTGACAATCACTCAAGTAACTCATAAATATATCAGACATAACATATCAGCCCAGTCCGACCGTCAAAATCAGCTGAATAGCTGTCAAAATGTGAAGCGCCGTTCATTTTATGCCACCTCAGTAATAAATTAAGGAAAAAAATACCAAATAACTAAGCATAAATTCATTATTTAACCACTTTTGGCTCGCACGCCAAAATGTAGGCAACAAAATATGTGAAAAATACGGCGCACGCGCTAGAACGCCAAACCAGCGAAGCATTGCCAGCCAGAAAGTCAAATACAAATGTCAAAAGCCGATAACTGAATGCAAAAAGAAGAATAAGTGAAGAAGAAGAAGCAGAAGCAAAAAGGCATAGCAGAAACGTCAAAGTGATTAAGTGTGAGTACTCTGAAAGTGCGCTAGTGAAAATTATTGAAAAAAATCACATTTCCTGCAACGATAAAAAACGCCAAATGAGCGCCTAAAAATGCGCTACACGCCATGCGTGCTAAGAATATTCGTTAACTGCGCTGCATTGAGTTGTGTGAAAATTATGATAGAACACGCGTGTGAAAAAATGCGTGCAACACTTGGCTGTGCATAATGAAGCCCTACAGTTAGGCGCATTCCGCACCGCCCCACACAAGAAAAAGGCAAATAAAGCAATAGCAACAACTACAACTACAGCAACAACGAAGCTAGTAAGACAAACCAACAACAATACAACAACAGCAACGACAGGCAACGTAACGTAATACGAGGCAAGCAGTCAACGCGCTCAATAGCATCCACACACACACACACACATTATAATTACGTTCCACAACAACAATTCAGCTGTGTATGAACTACTAGAGGCAAGCGCAGAGCAAAAAAAAAACATTTTATGAATGGACAACTACAGGAAGAAGGTGGGTGGTTTGTTTTAATCGCTTCTCAGGTTTATTTTTAATTGCCGCTGGCGCCTAAAAATAGGCCGCGCAGATTGTGAGATTATCAAATTGACTAGAATTTGCTAAGCAACAACATATTTGCACTGCCTTAACAATGGTTTTTGGCGAAATTTATGGGTTTCTGACAAACTGTTGTTGAGTAATGTTCGCCTAAAAGTATTGGCGCCTGAATGTATGCTAAATATAACCAATTTGTGTGATATTTATAGACTTCTAAACACACATATTGCAAATCGAGTTGCAAATGAGTTATATTTATGGCACAGCTACAAAAGTGTGGCAATTTGGACCGTTTAGAAATGTTTGCCTAAAAGTATGCATCAAGGTTAAATTTTTTAACCATTGAACGATTTTTCTCCTCCTCTTAAGACTATTTTTTGCTGGAAAAATTATTAAAAATAGCAAACGTTGATATCATCCACAATTAAATATTTGCGCCTAAAAGTATGCAACAATTTTTAATTTTTTTACCAGATAACTTCATTTGTTTTCCTGAAATTAGATTTTTTTTCTATAGAACCTATTTTAATAACTGTAAACGTTTATAATTATTAGTATAAAGTTTATATGCCTAAAACTATGCAACAATTTCTAATTTTTAACTATATGACTATATATCATTCATTTAATAATGGCAAAGTTTATAATATTATAAAGGTAAATACGCCTAAAAGTATGCAACACTTTTTGAACTATATGACTATATATCATTCATTTAATAAAGGCAAAGTTTATAATATTATAAAGGTAAATACGCCTAAAAGTATGCAACACTTTTTGCACATCATTTCAGAAAAAAGCTTTTCGACTAAGAAATTTCGATGCCACCAATCGATGTCATATTTCAGAAAGAATTAAATTCTATTTTAATTTATGAGTCAAGCCTAAGGGTATGCTGTGATTATTGATTTTTGAAAAATTCCTTTTCTTTTTTCTTTGAGATTCTTAAAATATATTATAAAATATGTATATACAACATATATATATATATTTTCTAAAAGTTCCCTAAGAAAAAATAAAGACGTAAAGCAATCAACACCTCTGTCGGGTTGCCACACTTTTGCGCTCAAAAAGTGACACGCAACAAATCAATTCCGAGCCAGAGAGGCCAAACCACACATATGCTCCCAAACGCACATATGAAATTAAAAAAAAAAAATAACAAAAAGAACAAAAGACATATAGAATTGCAAAATGAAAACTAATATATCATTTAAACGCCCCACACACAATGAGTATGTGTGTATGTATGTATGTCTATACTTTGCAAGAAAATCAAAACTCATCTCACTCGTGAATGCGCGATGATCTTGCTGATTGCCTGCGCAAACAACAACAGAGTGACTGACGACAGACACATAGACTGAAAGAGGCACAGACGGACGCACAGATGTGCTGGCTGTCTGACTGACGACTGTTTGACCAAGCGCTGTGGCACATCTAAGAGCACCCACTCGCCAAGTAGCGCCCGGCGTTTGTTCTACACGCTCACAGATGGCAATCAATCAGTGACATACAATTCGCTTGCCTCTGGTGATAGAAACGCGGAAATACTTATATGTGTATAGAATTAGTGCGTTGTGTGTTCCTGCCACATGCCAAAGGGTCAGTCACATAGCGGAAACGTGAGTGGACATGTAGGAAAATTTAGCGAGAGACTTCTCCACAAGCTTCACATTGTAATTTTTAAAAAACTTCATTAAAAAATGTATTGTATCAACTAGGCGCGAACTAGTTATAATTGGACCACTTTCTGTTTTGTGATACAATTTGTGTGAGTTAAGAGTGCTTTTTGAAAAAAAAAAAATCATAACATTAAAAGTTATCTAATCCAGTTAGAAAATAATTAATTTCTTATAATATTTCAGCTTTTAATAAACGAACTAGTAACTAGTTACATTCAGACCAACTCACATTTGGTAGCAAAAGTGATTGTAACCGTTCAAAATATCGTAGGAACAAGTTTTTTTCTGTATCAAAATTTTTGTAACAAATTTCAACTAATTACAAACTAGTTACTTTCGGACCATTTCACATTTTTTACTGCAAATGCTGGTAAACTCACTAAAAATTGTTAGAAACATTTTTTTTTTATAAAATCAGTTATTTTGTAAAAACTTCGCAACTAGTAACAAACTAGTTACATGGGGTACACTTCGTATTTCTTGCGATTTTGTTTAATAATGACCTAGTTGATAATAATACAAAAAATTTCCTAGAAGTCGATACTTTTTATAATACCTAACTACATATGTGTCTAGAAGTGTGAATGAGTACGTATGTACTATGTGGGTATGGTATGTATGTGTGTATATCAGAAACACGATGCCATTATAATTTGCCTCACTTTAGCATTTAATCCGCAAAAACACACACACCTAAACAATTGCCGGCAAACAAACACACACACGAACAAATGTATACCTATATTTCCCACTCCTCCTGCGTTGCCCTACTTTTCGCCACATTTATTGTGTTTTATTTCTGTTGTTTGCCTTTTGAAAAATAATCCACTGCATTTCATTTTGCTGGCGTTAATTGATTTTGTTGTTTGATTGTCTATTCCTTTTATTTGTTTGTTTGTTTGTTTTTATTTAGTGAAGAATTGGTTGTAAGCGCTTGCATCAATCATATATCACATCGGAAGACATGTGTGTTTATCTACACTTGTATATGTATGTGTGTGTATGCTGCTGTTGGAGTTAGATATACATGACTAGAGGGAACAAGTTAATTTCGCTTGCCTTTTGAAAACTAAATTGAATATCGATGAAAATTTAATTTAAAAGTTTACTTGAATCGGTTTATTCGCATTGACGTAGGAGCTGCTTGGATATGCTTCTCTAAAGGGTCCGCTACTAAAGCAATGTTATACAATTAAAAAATCACTGACACCTTGAACTTATTCAAAATGTTGAGCTTCAGACCTCATCATCATCATCAGCTTCCACCCACTTATAGGTCAGTCATTCACCAAACTTAGATCTTGAACCCAACTGTCCTCGGCTTCCCTTCGTTAACTAGGTTTAGAGCTGGCCATATACATATATCTTACATTACTTTTATAAAGATCTGAAGAACTTGAGTTCAAGCCAAATTGAGTAAAGAAGACGACTCTTTCAACGACAACAACCAACATTTGGTATAAAGATGACTTTTTTTGAGAGTTTTGTAATGAGAAATTTTCAAATCCCTAATGACCAGAAGAACTTTTTTAAGCTGATTTCAGCTTATAAAACCAATTTGAAAGACGAAGTCGACTCTATCCGTACTACTGGTCCAAGATTGAGTATGAAGATTACTTTTTTGTTGGCTAAAGAAAGGAGGTTTTGGTTTAGAGAAATCTTCAAAGTTCATTCAATTAGCCTCGGTCAGTTGTCGTACTAATCCCATTCTTCTCAAAGTCGCTCGGTATCGATAAATTGGCCCCAGACTTTTGGGATAACTAATAAAAAAGTAATATCGGACGTTTTCTTCTATGCCAACCTAATGCCATTTAACTCAATAACGAAAGCTAAGACCCAGTGATGATGAGTTCGCTACATTTAGAATAGTTACCCGGCTTGAAAGCTTCAAAGGATGTTGATAAAAATGGCTAAATCCGGAAGTTTGTCTTAAAAAAGGAAATAAACATAATGACTTTAGAAATTTCTAGTATTCACTCATTAGATATTCATCCAGTTCTTCGGATCAATTTAACCCAGTAACCGACTCCGAATTCTCAGAAATTTTTGAATTTATCCGATTTTTAGAGAAGGAACTCATGCATGTGTTCCCACTTCTTTAGAACTGACTGGGCTGACATGACCAGAGGGCTATCGATCACAGTTCGAATTACCTCCGGACAATCATGGCGCACAGTGCTTCACCCAACCTACCAGAGAGTTCCGGATCATTTTCGGCTTTGACTTGATGGAGCATCGAGATCACAGATCGAGCTAGCTCTGGCCAGCCATGACCTACCGTCCTTCAGTCAAGCAGACATGAACTACAGACCAGCGTCCAGAACCAGACCAAGCACTGTGCTCTCACACTCTTCCGACTACAAAACTACACTATTCCTTCGTTCATGTCATACTACCCGCAGCGTTTTACCAAATCAATTAATTTTTAATAAAAAGAACACAACTACAAATGAAAGATAACACACTTTGCGTGCTTGTCTCTAAATATAATAAGCACGCATTCTTTAATACACCACACGAACTAAGACCGCTTGCGTCGGCGAACAATTGCAGGATAGCTGGGAAGATGAATGTACTCGATACGTACGATGAGCTGACAAGTAATCCGACATGTAACAAACAAACTGGCAGGCGACTCAGCTGGGGCGAAGTTATCCTAAGTCCAAAGCGTACGTACGCTGCTCACACAACGGTACATACACATACACCGTTGGTGCGTGTGGATATTAAGTCAACATCAGACAAATTTTCCATTCGAAAGTTTTTCATTATTTCATGCACATCCTTTTTTTTCTCGCTCTCTTTTGTGGCAGTCAATGAAGTCGTTAGTCGGTTTACGGCACTTTTTTTTCGCAGGAGTTTGCTTGCTTTAATCTTTTTCAATGGATTTTCCGTTTTCTTACACATGAATTTGTATTATTTATACGCTTGGCTGTCGGAAGTGCCATTGACATTGCACGCTGGGCGGTCCAAATATTTGTTTTGCGATTAAACCTTTCGTGCAGTCGAGGAAATGGAAGAGAGAAAACTATTCATGAAAAGAAAAAAACTTCCACAGACAGACAAAACTTAGAAAAGCTGTTGATTTGTTATACTTTTAGAGTCGTTAGAATGTTTTTGCTCGCCTATGATGACTCATATGACATGAATGGCGCCTAAAACGCGACTACAATCAAAGTGAGCTCTTTCGGAACTCTATATAAGGCGAACCAACAAAGTTTAAAAGGCGTCGTTATAGTGTTAACTAGCCTCCGAGCTCGAGAGACGGTATCTGAAAAACTCTCTTCGAGCTTATTCAAATAATCGTATCGTTCTTCCAACAATTTATTGTGGAATCAACTCCAAATAAACCTTAAAATTGGATATCAGACTAATCAAAAGTTCTCCCTAACCAAATTTTTTTGTCTACTTTCTATTATGTCTTATTAAGGCTCCTCTTTTTTACTAAGAACCTCTGTCTCGTACCCCCTCAACCACCACCTCTACAATCCGTTCTTTGTTCTGAGTCTTATCTAATAGGACAATCGAGTCGGATCGGATAGGAGCAGAAAGCTAGCCTACATGACCCTTTTTGCTTCTCTTGTTATTGAAGAAAGGAAGATGGAGCTCGAAAACAGGTCACAAGAGGCACATATTCCGAATTTGTATATTCCAAATAAAATTCAATTGACCGTAAGCAGTCTCTTTTATTACAATAGATGAGACGGAACCTTTCAAGAGCTCGCTTTTAATAGAAAATGTGTTCAATAAGATGGATGTAAGTCCTCCGAAGACCTCAAGGGCTCCTACTAAATCGATATCCACTTGATGTACTCAACACAAAAGATTCAGTCCTTTCACAATTCATTCCCAGCTCCTAATTTTACTCCACCCACAACTCCGCGACCTCATTTGCGCTCTGCATGAGTAATCATTTGTCTAGCGGGTTTCACGTGTTTACAACCAAATGCTAACTACCACTTCAATCGTTTCACACTTTTTACCACTTAACTTGTCATTACATTGTCGCTTGTTATTTTTACGCCTCTTATTATGGTATGTGTCATCAACTAAAGCATGCGTTGTGATGCAACAAAGCCAGACGTCGAGACTCGGTGGCGGCCAAGTGGCGATTTTTGAACTTGGCACACAGCAGCCAGAACGGCATACAGTTACACACGGTTTCTGTACTGATCTTTATTGCCATAGAAAGGGAAGATGAAATAATTATTGAAGAAACATTGGAAATTGCTAGAAGTTGGCTAGGAGCTCAGCTGGTGGTAGAGCATTAAGTAACACGAAAGTAAAATGAGAGAAAGGGAAAAGGATTGAAATTAATCGTTGCAAGTTTATTGGAAGTGGAAACTTACAAGTTTACTTTATAAAAACTGCATAGAGATCGATTCTGACAGTATCCGCTTCACTGATGTGCTTCGCAGAACCTTAAATATTCTCAAAAAAATATTTCATATCTTTGTTTACTAGCCGTCGACCGCTAAAACTGAATGAGTTCTCCGTTTCCGAACAATTGTTTTCAGGACCACCAGTCTGAAGACCTTAACCATGAAGAAGTTATCTTTGCTAAGTCAGGAACGTACTACTTTTACATGTTTCCTCCAACCATCCAGTCTTAAGTCCTCCAAAAGTCGAATGTCATCAGATATTCCAAAGACCATCCTATAAGAATCACAGCGGTCTCTTCGAGCAATCATTACTGCATGTGAAGCTTATCCGCGAATCGTTTTTCATTCCGTTAAATATTGGTTCCATTATTGGATGCTTTCAGATCTCCTAGCTTATCTCTCCAGCACATTCTCCTTTTTCATACATCCTATCGGGTCTGTTAAGAATCGATGGTTTTTGGAAGCCCCTTCTTTAAAATTTCCGACTTTATATAGCTTATGTTTCGGAACACCGATAAATTTTAGAGTTTCTTATGGGGTACTAATAAGCTGAAAGAAAGGTCTAGAGATTGCTTCCACGGCTTGATATATTACTGAAGTTCGGTTTTAGATTCAAATCAAATCATGAATATTTTCTCTGAAGTCTCTCGAGTATAGACTAATCCAGTATATTTAAGAACTTCGAGGGTATTCCTTAAAGCCTAACATAATCCACATATGTATAATCTATATAGGAAAATGAAACATAACACCCACAACCACTCGCTCTCATCCACATTGTAATTCACATTCGCTCTCTTCATACGCACCAATGATTCCCACTTGACTGACTCTCTGGGAAAATGAAAAACTTCCCAGCAGCAGCAAAATATCCCTTCGAAGCATAAATACGAAAATATACCACTCGCTTGCCATTACAAGTACGTGCGTGTGTGCCTCTTGGGCACTGTGTGTGTATTGGGCAGCCGGCGTCGCTGCTATCCCGCTGAGGTGCACCAGTCCAATTGGAGCTTCAGCTTCAGCAGTCTGAAGTTGTTAGCCGTCGCGTTTAGTTGCCTTCTGCGCAACTCAAATTCGAATTCGAACACGTGTTGGACAATTTGTAGAGCTGTGGAAATATGAAATTGTATTGGAAAATATAAAAATTAGTTTTACTCTTGGAAATTGAGTGTTGAAAATAATTTGGAAATGTTTTGAAAATTTTATATATTTTTGAGTGCATAAAATACTTGGAGAATATTATTATTTAAAATATATAAAATTTTGAATTGTGCTTGAAAATTTGTGTTAAATGAATTATTATGAAAATATTTCGGTGAAAAAAATATTGAAAAGTGTTTAAAAAATAAACTACGCTATGGCTGATTTCGGAAGTAAAAGTAATGAAAATAATTTATTTAGATTTGTTTTCCAGCAATAAAAAAATGTGTTTAATCTAAGGACATCTTCAAATTGAAAATCTATTTAAAAAACATAATTTTTCAACAAAAAAAAATTAAATAAATGTTTATTTATATTTTAAATTAAAGTGGATTTTTTATTTAAAAATATATTTTGAAATTAAAAATCAAAAAAATTAATTAAAATTTGTTTTTGATATAAAAAATTAAATTAAAAATATTTTTTTAAATTAAAATATTTTTTTAAATTAAAATATTTTTTATATATTAAAAAATAAAAATAAAAATAAAATTTTTAATAAAATTTTTTTTTAATAATTTCATTCAAAATTTATATTAACATTTTAAAATTGGTAATAGTATTCGAAATAAAAATTATGCATAATAAAACAAATAATACAATAAAATAATACAATAAATTTAAATGCTATAAAAAAGTAGCACAAAGAGAAAAAGCAGAGTCAAAAAGTAAATAATATTTTTTTTATTAAAATAAAATATGTTTTTTAATATTTAATAAAAAATGTTTCTAAAATATGTTTTAAAAAAATTTAAAAAAATTAAAGAAAAACAATTAAATAAATTATTATAAAATAATCATATTTCATTAATAAAAGAAATAAAAAAAAATGCTAAAATTTACTTCATAAAAAATTGTAATATTTTTTTAATATACATTTTTTTTACATATTTTTATTAAAAACTCATATAAAAGAAAAATAAATTGCAAATAATATTCATAAACAAATTATGCATAATTAGTTAAATCTACTTTCATTAAAATTTATAAAATTATCATTTTTCTTTGTAAATGGTTTTTTTTTTTTGTTTTCCCTGTTTTTTCATTATTCCGTTATTATTATTTTTGTAATATTTTTTTTTTATTTTTGCAAATCCAATTTTCATACCACAGCGCATATTATTACAAATTTTCGCAAAATTTTTCAACTCAATGTCAATATAACCTCAAAATTTCCACATATCATGCAGTCAAATATCGAAAGCAGTAATGTTTATGTATATAAGTGGTGGTGCTGCCAAACAACTGTTCACTAAAAATATAACCAAAAAACAACACAAGCTTCTAATATTAACTAGTCACCCCACTGACATGAGTACAAAATGGCCCACCCTCTTTTACCTAGCTGACTTCCAGCATAAATAAAAATACACGAATATTTATATTTCTCTGTATGTGCACCTATCAGCAGCACAAATCAGCTTTAAAGCAAGTTCAGCCTGTATTTAGACCAAAATTTAGCCTTGTGCACACTTTCAATTTCTTACCGTAGCCCAAACACCCTCAGCCACAGACATTCGGTAGTGTGTTGTGCGAGTCATAAATGACACCTCATATGCTGTTTGGGAAAAATTTTCATATTAGTCACCTCATATCTGGATTTTTCCCAAAGCATTCACCGTTTGTCATGCACTCACCCTCACTTGCCATACGTGCCTCTAGCTTGCAGCTCGGTATTTTGCGTAACCTACCCCCAACCCCTAAGCGGCGTCACATTGTTAGGGCGCGTAATCAGCATTTACCATTGTTTTGAACTAACATCCCTGTATTCATAATTATTTTTATGCTTTTTCTTCGAGTTGTGTAAATTTTCTTATTTACACATTAAAACTCATGCCACTTACTTGTTTTCTAGCTCCTCAGTTTTGTTTGCTTCCTTTTTCGCTATTTTTTGTTTACTTCACTTTTTTTTTTGTATTGTCTATAGGCCTCGAGTTGGAAGCGCGTTTTTCCACTTGGAAATCAGGGGTGCTCTGACTTGTTTGCTGTCACATGTGGCTTGTTGTCGCCCTTTATGTGTGTGCTTCACACTTTTTTTTGCTAATTGTTGTCCCCTTTCATTAAATAAATGTGTGCTGTATCCTTTTCGGGGATTTGATTTAAATGTTTGTGGTAATCGCAGTTAAACCTGGTTTTCTGGCTTGGGTTTTTAAATAAGAGTATTAATTTTGCCAATTTTAATAATTTTGAATCACTAAATTTATTTAATGTTCTACTTGTTTCTTTGATTTTCCTTATCTCATTCATTGTTACATCATTTTTTTACAAATTTCAAAATTCAAATCTCGAAATCGAATAATAATTCGATTCAAAACTTTCAGAAAGTAAATATTCCGGAACCTTATTCGTATTCCTCAAAGCTTTTAAAGTGTTCACAAGTTCAATTAGCCATATTATTTTCGCGCCTAAAGCTAAATCATTTTGAAAGCGTTTCACAAGTTCAATTTTTATTCTTGTAGATAGTGTATAAAAGGAAAAAAATCATAGGCTTAATTGCATATAACACTATACTCAACAAAAAGTGAAGCTTCACAAGTTCAATATACATTTGATTTATAAAAAAATATCCGTTTCACAAGTTCAGTTAAACTTTTGAACTAGTCGAAATGCTACTTAATATAAAGTGCTGTTCCACAAGTTCACTTTAATGTTTCAATAATTAAAAAGTGCCGTTCCACAAGTTCAATTTAACATTTGGGTTTAATAAAAAGTGCTATTTAATAAGTTAATATCTAAAATTGCATACAATAACAAGTGTTGTTCCACAAGTTCAGTTTAAAAAATAAAAAAGTGCCGTTCCACAAGTTCAGCTTTCAATATCATCAGTGTTTTAAAAGTGCTGTAAAATTATAATTAACTGAAAAAGATCTTCTTAATACTCACCAACTGTGCTGAAAAGTCAGAAATATACTGTAACCATGGCAAAATGTATGTATAATTTTAAAAACAATACAATTTTTAAAAATAATCTACTTTAATTTAGTACTAAATTATGACAATTACTTATCTGTAATCTAAAATAGGATGATATATATGCAGAGAATTTTAATTTAGTTGTTTTAGGGTTATATAGATCCCTAGAATTCAATGGCTTACAACAAGGTTACCCTCAAAATTTTATTAAATATTTTATCCCTAGAAATCAAACATTGCATATTAAGTCAAAGCTCATATAAGGGCAATTATCAAAAGCTTGAAAGCTTTCAACTCATTCCCGGGCTATATAGGTCCTTGAACTTCATTAGTTCACAACTAGGTTACCATTAAGAGTCTTATTAAACATTTTATCCATATAAATTGTTTGTAAGGACATTGTATATTAAGTCAAAACTCATTAACAAGAGCTTTTAAGCTTTCAACATATACCCGTCAAGCCAACTAGTGTTAAATACAAAACTAGGTATAATTAGATATATTATTCTGTTATAATTAGACAGGCTCAAGTTAGAGTTGTTAAGTGACGTGAGGGACTTTTATATTAGAAAGGAGCTTTAAAGCTCAACTGGTGTAAAATACAAAATTGAGAATAGATTTACTTCTAATATAATTAGGATCCAATGAGAAGTTTTACAAGAAGCGAGTGACTTTAATATTATATAGAAACCTAAAAGCTTTTACCTTATGAATTTTTTCTCGTTACTAATTTCCAGCTTAAAGCTCTCATAGCTAGGCTAGAGTTATACAAACTCAATCTAAACTCTAACAAATTACTTCTAAAATATTAAAAAGCTTAAAGTAACTCCTCCAAAACTTTAACTTCGAAATACTTGCAATTTCAAGCAAAAACTTTAAATCGAAACACGACAAAGAGACTAAGTAATAAAACAACAGCAACAAAGTTTGTCACTCTTCAACGACTTTTTCACGCTTAATTAGACACAGTGACAATACAATGCAGTAAGTCACGACTCCCCCAACTAAAATCATTCCATATCATGCAGACGTAACGGGTGATTTTTTTGAGGTTAGGATTTTCATGCATTAGTATTTGACAGATCACGTGGGATTTCAGACATGGTGTCAAAGAGAAAGATGCTCAGTATGCTTTGACATTTCATCATGAATAGACTTACTAACGAGCAACGCTTGCAAATCATTGAATTTTATTACCAAAATCAGTGTTCGGTTCGAAATGTGTTTATCGACAAATTTTGTTCAGCGATGAGGCTCATTTCTGGTTGAATGGCTACGTAAATAAGCAAAATTGCCGCATTTGGGGTGAAGAGCAACCAGAAGCCGTTCAAGAACTGCCCATGCATCCCGAAAAATGCACTGTTTGGTGTGGTTTGTACGCTGGTGGAATCATTGGACCGTATTTTTTCAAAGATGCTGTTGGACGCAACGTTACGGTGAATGGCGATCGCTATCGTTCGATGCTAACAAACTTTTTGTTGCCAAAAATGGAAGAACTGAACTTGGTTGACATGTGGTTTCAACAAGATGGCGCTACATGCCACACAGCTCGCGATTCTATGGCCATTTTGAGGGAAAACTTCGGAGAACAATTCATCTCAAGAAATGGACCCGTAAGTTGGCCACCAAGATCATGCGATTTAACGCCTTTAGACTATTTTTTGTGGGGCTACGTCAAGTCTAAAGTCTACAGAAATAAGCCAGCAACTATTCCAGCTTTGGAAGACAACATTTCCGAAGAAATTCGGGCTATTCCGGCCGAAATGCTCGAAAAAGTTGCCCAAAATTGGACTTTCCGAATGGACCACCTAAGACGCAGCCGCGGTCAACATTTAAATGAAATTATCTTCAAAAAGTAAATGTCATGAACCAATCTAACGTTTCAAATAAAGAACCGATGAGATTTTGCAAATTTTATGCGTTTTTTTTTTAAAAAAAGTTATCAAGCTCTTAAAAAATCACCCTTTACTACCGTGACGGGGGGTAACAGTACAAAAGAAAAAATATTATGAAGAATAAAGAAGCCAACAATTCATAAAGCAGTGGTGTTGGAGTAGTAACCAGACATAAAGGCAGACAGACAGACAGTCAATCATAGTGGACAGTTGGGCGCTCCCCCCAAAAAATAAATCCAAACTTTATTGAAGCAGAAAGTTGGTAGAAAAGCGCGTTGGCCACTCCAAGCCAGGCAGTCACAGTCGATTTAAAGTTGCTATGGCGAATCTTTGTGTTGTTTGTTATGGAAACCTTGAAAGATAAGCGCTTTGCTGGTAGTTTACGCTTTTAAGTATTTTAGTTTGGGTGAAGGTTTCGGTATTGCCAGATTTTTGTTATTTATTTAATGATTTAGGGGAATTTTTTTTTGAAAATTTTCAAAATTAATATCTATTTTGCATTTTTTAATTAAATAAATCATAATAAATTTGTTTGATAATTTGAAAAATTTTTTTTTTTAATATAAAATTTAAAAATTTGAAATTTATTTTTGAAGTAAAATTTCTTACTTTATTAAATCAAAAATTACACAATATAGCTAAGTTTTGAAAAACAA
Source organism: Zeugodacus cucurbitae (assembly GCF_028554725.1). Classification (NCBI taxonomy): domain Eukaryota; kingdom Metazoa; phylum Arthropoda; class Insecta; order Diptera; family Tephritidae; genus Zeugodacus; species Zeugodacus cucurbitae. Next base: position 5,639,001 of record NC_071670.1, read on the forward strand.
AAAAGTTTGCTCCAAAAATCTAGAAATGCAAAAAATTTAAATCTGGCAACACTGTAAGCTTTCGACTCTAAATTTTTTGAAACTTGCAGTTTTCAATTTAACTAAATTTTTTCTCACTTTTAAGTACTTTTTTATTATAAAACCAATATTTTATTACCTCTAAAACACCCTGTAATTTTCAATAATAATTTATTTACGCAGCTCTCAAATCATGTCCTCTATATATTTGCGTTATTTTTAACGCACCATAATTAACTTTTACGCACACGCCACGCAAAGTGCCACACATTCATCAAAGCTCCCACAAAAAAAAACAACCGTTATATGCAAATTCCTTGCGTTCCTTCATCTGCCGCATGGCGTCTCTCCTCCACGCAACTTTCGCAACTTTCGTTACAAATGGCAACATTAATTGCCATGCTTTGTTAGCCACTACTATGAGGAGCTACTTTGTGTGTCCGACCGTCCGACCGACCACAGCGACGCGCATAGTTATTTTAATTACACTCGACTGCGCTCGTCTATCATAATTTCGCCATAGCTAATGCACATTTTGCGCTTTTTATCTCCTTTTTACTACAAAAGTATTTTTTATTTTTAATTTTCTCACACTTGCAGCGCGCGAAATTTTTTGCATAGCTGCTGCATAATCTGAAAATGGTCTTTACAGCGGCACACAGCATCTGCCACCTCCGCGAGCTTAGTATCCTTACTCCGCCGTCTCTCTCTCTCCCTAACCGTTTGATGATTTACGCGGCGAAAAATAACGCCGCAAATGCCCAACACGTACGCGCTTCCAAAGACAGCGTGAAGTTTACGCACGCAGCGTTGCATTTTTATGACAGCTTATTTGAAAGAAATAACTGTGTTTTTTATTTATGCTCTCTTTAAAATCTTCTTGGTTGTAATGAAAGTCTGTGGGTGGGGAACAAAGTGAGGTTTTGTATGAAAACTTTTTAGCAAATTTTTGTTGTAAAGTTTTATGGCACCTCCAGTGAAGTTTTATGGTAGCTTCTAGTCAGCAAAGAAGACAATAGTGCTTAACGCATGATTTATGTGTCTTCTAAGTTTTACTAAACTAAGAAATAAGACAAAAATAATAATTTTTAGTATATTTTTTTCAAAGAGTTCTTTAAATCCAGATTTATTATTACTCTAGTAGATTAATTATAGTTTATTTTACCGTTAAGTAGTCTTATTATTTCAAATATTTATATTCTCCATCGAAATTCTCTCAAAATCACATCTATTGTTTTACAAATAAACAGCAACTAATTTGTGGAATTTTTACTATTCTACTAAGCCCCGATTCTGAACCATAAATTGCGAACTTCACAAAAAAATCATTAGAACTTCAACATCTCTGAAACTCTTTAATTTCTATTGATTTCGTTAGCAAACCGTAGCTTCGTCGAATTTGTTTCTACTAGGTCCTTTTTTCTTTCCAAAATAGAATTATATTTATAGTCTTAATCATCAATATCTGTGCTTATTGGTTGTAACTACGAGTTTCTCTTCAAATAGTTCTCGTATTGTTAGTTCTCTGAAAATCTTTCGAATAAGCGTAGACCTTGAATAATACGTTTTCCAAGATCATTCATTGCTCTCTTGAATAAAACAAGGAAGCATCTCAAACCAACATGTTAACGTTAATAACCTGATGTCTGAGAACTAAAACAACCAAGTAGAATTACTGTACAGATCTTCAGAACAGATGAGTTCGGTAGCTCCACAGTTCTCACTTATAAACCATATTCGGCACAATGATTGAGAAAATTGTTTTATATGATTACTCTTTAAGTTATTCCTCGCTGATTTCTTGAGCTTCTTAAAGTATCAAATTGAGTCAACTTTCCAACAGCTTTGTTGCTAGCGGAATTTGGTACTATTTTCTTGTTGTTACTAAATCTCCATATGTCAAATTTCTTCAAACCGTTACCTGTTTTCGCATCTTATGTCAGTTCGCTTTTTCCAAGGCTTCCATGATCCTTCAAATTTTTTTAGCAGCTCCTTCTACGATTTCTTTCCACATAATCAAATTAAGGCATTTCTTACCCAAAAATACATTACTCTTTCCAGAACCAGCACCCAAAACAACCCAGCTGTCAGCTGGTCTATTACTACTACGAAACCCCCACAAATGTCAATACATTCACCAAAAATATTTCTTGTAAACCGAAGTCTTGTCCCATAACTTATCTGTTGCGCACATAACTTTTCACACACCCTTTCCCGGCCTGACACTACACTTTTTTCCAGCGCCTTTTATTCTGTATTTCTTGTAGCCAGTTACGCCTTTGATACCCAATTTACAACTCTGTTTTCTACTACCGCTTGCACTCCCCTTTCGGTGCGGCTGTTCATTCAAGCGTAAGCCCTTGCTCATATCGCCGTCATTTACACTATATTTAGCTGCCATTAGCTGTCAGAAACAAGGAAAGATACTTTAAACTCGTGTGCACTATTAGGGTGTGGGTGAGTAGTGGAGCGTTGACGTTGGCAGTCTTGTAAGAAATTGTAGTGAAGACAATGCAGACCGTTTAGAATAGTCTTAGTAAGTTTTTGTTGATTTTGAAAGCTCAGTGACGCTGAAACTTAAAGCTTTTTAGTGTTGTCTTTTTGGAGCTTTAAGCTCATACCGAATTTCTTGAGATTCTGGAATATTATTTGACTTGAAAGTAACTCACTTCCTAGCTTCTGTGCTGTCAGACGTCTTTTCGTTATTTAGAAGCCTTAAAGAGAGTTACCCTTACTCACTACCGTTGTCAGCTGAACTTCTATAATATTTTCCAGCCTTCTTAAACCCTTTCCTTCTTTTTTCTTACATTTCGTCTATTTCATTCAGCTTTTTATACAATTTACAGTATGATGGGTTTCTGTCATTCTACCACTCACAGCTGGTCCTCTCTCTGTTTACATTACACAATGTAATGTTTGCTGTAAATTTTCCATTAACGTTGAGTGTCAATATTTCTTAAGCAAATATTACAAATGTTGCATACTGTGACATTTACGAAATTGAAAATGCACATACCTCTCCGTTATAGCAGGGTTGTATGGCAAGCGGTATATAGAGAGTAAGAGATTGTGGTGCTACTGAGAAGTGAGTGTGAGTTAACGGTACTGGCACTTGACAGCCTGTAATGGAATTGCTGAAACGTGATATTTACACGGAGTTTCGGAAGTCGGCGCGGAAAAAATACAAAATAATTAAGAAAATAAAAAATACTGAAGAATGCTAGACATTTTAAATAATTAAATGAATATATATAAGCAGGGTTGCCACAAGTGATTAAAAATCATATCAATAAAATTTCCAAAAATAAAAATAAAATTATTTGTTGTTTATGGAATGAATTTTTCGCGAAAATATTAATAACAGGGTTGCCACATTAATTTTTAAATTTCTTCAATTGAATGCAGATCATTTTTTTAACAATTTTACTTTTAAAAACTATAATTTGGGACATATTTAAATTATAAAAGTAATAATATAAAAATATAATCTAGAGTTGCCACATTTTATTAAAAAAAGTAAAACAAAAAATTCAAATATAAATTTTAATTTTATTTTTTTGTTTAAGGAATGAATATTTCGTGAAAATATCAATAACCGGGTTGCCATCTTAATTTTAGAACTTCTTTTAATAAAAAAAATTTAAAATTTTACCAATGTTGGTCTCAAAATTTAAAAAAAATTATGTAAGGTTGCCACATATTATTTTTCAAAATTGGATAAGAAAATTAAAAAAAAAAACGGAAAATTCTTTGTTGTTGTTCATTGGTTGAATATTTTGCGCAAATATTTAAACAGGATTGCCAACTTGATGTGTTAAATTTCAACTCCTAAATAATGATTGATAAAATTTCGAAAATAATAGTTTTCAAAACTATAATTAGAGTCAAGTCATAGTTAAATAGAGTGGTCAACACCAAGAACAAAAATCACTCTATATATATAGGGTTGCCTCAAACTTTCATATACTATTTTTTGGTATATTTTATATTTTTTTTTTGCCATATAATTCAAATTATATAATTTTTATTTAATCTTTATTATATCTGCGGCACTTTAATAAGCTCACACCTAACATAAAAGCAACCAACATTTTTTTTTTTGCAATTTTCTTAAACAACCGCCACACACAATTAATTCCCTGCATTCTTGTGCCTTCGAACGCATTTTAATTAAAAAATACTTGGCGTACACGCACACACCGTCACCTTACTTGGATACTCACCACCCCCCACCAGTCCCTCCACTCGAGTAGCACTCGTACAACTGTTTTTCCAACTGTCAGACTGTTTGCCAACTGTGTCTGACCATCTGTCAGGCCACGACGAGGAGCTGCCAACTTAGAACCGGCATTGCGCTTCCGCACTTAGTCGCCCACGCGCTCATAACACAAATTGCTTTGGTCATCCACACACACAAAAGCTTCCTCGAGCTCGGGTGCGCTTGTGCCGTCTGCCCGCTTGACTGCTCGCCTTGACATTTAAGTTGACGTACGTCACATGTAGGCATGTTGGAGTACGCCTGAAGTGTCATATTCATAAAAGCAGGGTCGCACACTCAATGGGCGTACGCTCGACTTGGTCGCACTCTATGTCGTGTTGTGTATCTATTGAGCCACTCACACCTCGCACTCGCTGACCCTCTCACACTCCAAAGCGGTCGCTTTTTGTGTTTCAAGTCCATTCAAATATTATCGTGCCAACTTTATTTTTATTATTTTCTCACTCATTTTTATAGCCTCTTCTTATTTATGTGCATTGTTATTATCTTCGTTTTTGTGCTCTTCAATATTGTTTAATGTTTTTGTGACAGTTAAAAGCTCTGCTTTTAATTAGCGTCGCACATTAAAGCATGCTTTGGCAAGTAGCTATATGAAATCCATCGCTTTTGTTTCGGAAATGTGCCTACAGCGCATGAAATGTTCGTTTATTGCCAATAAAGTGGCGGAAGGATTTAGTTGAATTATGTAAAGAAACCCATTATTGGCTCTTAAGTCATTATTCTTAGGCTAAGCTCTTTAGTTATTGCGTCGATTACTTTGTTTTAGTTTTGGGAAGGAGGAGAAGTGGATTTCGTGTTAAGAAAATTAGGGTGGGAGCTCAATCGCTACCGCTTCAAAGTCTTCAATGCCCCTTCTATTAAAGAATATTGTCATTGAGGTTCTCTAGTTGGCTCAAACCATATTGATTATTATATTTGCCTCGAAGTAAACTATTCATGATTTCGTTTGAAGTATAACCTTTTTAGAGAGATCTCTCCGTAGCCAGAGCTCTTCCATCCATTCCCAAGGCCAAGCAGGACTTTATCTGAGCCCTTTGATTGTACAGAGAAGTCTTGAAACCTTTGCAGTTTCAGAAACCGTTTTCAAAAAAGTATTTTGTAGTTCTTAAACCATATTTGAGTTCTGTTTAATGAGGACGGGAAGCCGATACGGTTGGTTCCAACATATACATATATATATCATACCTATATTGACATTCGTATGAAAAGAGGCCATCCAGAATATTTAGACTGATATGTATTCCGATCGGAAAGATTTTATAAGAATATAAGTTCAGGCGACACAGAGACCTTAATTCCCAGAAATCAGTATCGGTTTGAAATTCGAAAAGCGGAGAGTATATTATTTGACTTTTGACAAGTCTGTAGTTAAACTAGTGAAGTTACTGTCGGAAGAGTTTGTAAGAACCCGATAGGCTAGGGAAAACCTGTAAGGTTAAAAAAGAAACCAGGTACATTGGATACGAATAGGATGATATGGATAATGGAACAGTTAGAATTTTTGGTATTTCCTCAAGACAAATCGTCTAAAGCAAAGGTCCATATACTTATTGGTAAACCACGGGGTTCTTGTAATATATGGAATATGGATGGTTCCTAAGTATCTTTGTTAGGTTCAGATTACCACCAAAGACTCATAAAAGTAAATCCTTAAGGTTTTGGGGATTCTTTGTACCAGATTTAATACATCAGGATCGATTGGACCCGGCTTTCGGAACAATATATAGAGCTATATAAAAGTCCAAAGCTAAACTGTCTCTAGTTTATGGTATTTCCTCCCTTCTTTCACAGTCTTCCATGAAACTTTAAAGGAAAATTCATCCTAATCACATAACTGTCAATTTACTGTTATCTCAACATAATTTTTACTTATTCTTACAAAAATTTAACCAACTTCAATGCAATTCCCCTGCTTTTCTCTCAGCACCCACCCACCCACAACTCGAGCTATTTGCTTTGAGTATTTGTACTGTCAACTTAAACAAGCACCATTTGTCAAATTGCTAAAGCAAACACGCCACTACACCGCCATTAGCAATTTGTATGTACTCGTGTGCTCGAGACCCGGCTGCTTGCCTGTCTTCTCTAACTTGGTGCGTTTTTGGTTGAACAGGAATTGAATTGAATTGTCACACACCACAAAAATAGCTCTAACGCGCACATGCCCACCAACGCGTTGGTAGTATTAGATGACAGCTAACGGAAATGTTGCAATTCCATTTTATAGCGTAGGTATAATGCTTAACAGGAAATTACATTCGTGCAAATGACAGCCAAATGCAACCATATGAGCGAATTTATGTGCGTGCGAATGATGTGTGCGGCGACGCATCAGCTGTTTCTTGCGGCAAACTGTCAATTGCTTGAAATGACATTGACAGGAAATTTGATTTGTTATTAAGGAATAATGATGGGAAGTTGCAGGAAGGCGTGTTTCTTTATAGCGCGTATTTTTTCGTAGAAGTGGAGAGAAAATTTAAAATTTAAATTGATTTTAAAATTCCTTAATAAATATTTGTGTATGTCTCAGACCTTAAATGTATAATTAAGTCTAAATAACAAATTTTTGTAAAATAGGTTGAAAAGTTTAAAAAACTTAATTTTCGAAAATTTATTTCGAAAAAACTTCTATTTTGAAATTACTTTTTTTATTTAAATTTTTAAATTAAATTTAATTTTTATTTAAATTTATTTTAATTTTTAAATTAAATTTCAAATTTTTGATTTTTTGAAATATTTTTAAAAAGTTTTTTGGTTCCAAAATTTTTCCGCTTTCAAAAAATATGTTAAAATTTTAAGAGTGCTAAATTCTTTCCTTGGTATCCAAATAAAAAATTAAAAAAAGTAAAAAAGTTAAAAAAGAATAAAAATTTTTATTTTCGAAATTGTGTTTCCAAAAATTTAGTTTTTGAAAAAATAATTATATTATGTATTTTTTTTATTTTTTATAGTTTTATTTATTTATATTTTATGTACTTTTTTTATATTTTTAAAAAATACTAATTTACAATTTTCAATTTTTTTTTTAATATTTTAGTTTTGAAATTTTGTTTTCAAAAAATTTCTAAAATTTTTCGGAAAATTCAAAAATTTTCCCTTTTGTAGTGCTTCAATAAAAAATACATTTAATAAGCCTCAACTTACATTTCTTCAGCTCAACATCCAACGCAACTCAAATCCCTTAGCGAAAAGCAACTCTGTTTACGTGTATATTTCCGCTTCCTTTTGTATCATATGTACAGCTTATCCTCAAATTCCCAGCTAAATAGCGATTTCGAATAGCAATAAAATTTAAAGCTGGCAGCATGATACCATTTTATAGCAGCTTACTTAGAGAGTTATGAGCGGCTTATCCGCAAAGCGTGCGTATGACATTTGCAACAACCAAAATTTGTACATTTAACGGATTTCTCGCGCAATTGAGAATAAAGTGAAAGAAGAATATTGGAAAATTAAAATAAAATTTATTTTTTTATTGAATGAAATCATATGCTCCCCTTTCCAAAATTTACTAATAAAACTTTCAAGTTTTGATGGTTCTCTTTTGGGAGGAAGGAGAGTGGATGAAGTTGTATATTCTATTTTGTAGAGTGATACTCAGGTGTTTTACTACAAATATATAGAACTCGGTTCTTATTTCGGCCGCTATATTTCTTCGCTTTAATAGTCAAATAAAGGGTGTCAAGTAAAAGCACACGAAAGCACTTTTGGAGTCTAGACTGAAAATTTCATTTATCAAAGATGTTGGTATCTAATTTAAGCTTGCAGATAGACTTCAATCTCTAATAAAAAGGTCAATATATCATTATTTCGGCTTCAAGTGCTTCTTCATGAGAGCTGATTTCAAAGTTACTTCCATTAAAAGATTTACAAAGAGCTTTAGAGAGAATGAAGACAATTTTAAAGTTAGTACTTAGAATGGTTCCAGGAAAACTTTTGCTCAATGATAGTCACAACAATATTGACATTTTTTAAATTTAAAAAATTATAAATTTTAAAATATAAAATTTTTTAATTTCAAAATTTTTAAATATAAAATTTTTAATTTTCAAAATTTGTATACATATATAAAATTTTTAAATTTCAAAATTTTTACAAAAAATTAAAATCATTTTTTTTTATTTCTTAGGTTTATTATTAGGTTTAAAAATTAAAAAATAAAAAAAAAATTCAATTTTTTTTTTCATTTTCAAAATTTTTTTCAAATTTTTTTTTCAGAATTTTTTTTTCAAGATTTTCAAAACATATTTTATTGCATTTAAAAGCAGAAGTAGAATAAAGCTTTTTTAATAAAGCACTATCATTCATTTTTTACTCCCATTTTCCACTCAACCACTTCAGGGGAGAAGCATAAAAATTATAAATAAAATTTATGAAAAAAGCTATGCACACATACATATACACATTTTCAAAACGCAAGTAGATCATAGTAATAAGTGCATTTAAAGCATTTCAAGTGCCGCTGCAAAGTGGAGAAAATAAAATTCCACTTCGTTGTAAGGGGGAGTAGAAGAGAGGTGTGGAGAGGGTGGAATGCCGCACAGCACGGCGGTGGCTACGTTGACATGATGAAGCGAGTGTGGACGCGTGCCATTAATAACACAAAATACAGATGCACATTAAGCGCTTATATCATGTGTATATTTGTATGTAAATGAAACCAAATGTGTATGTGTGCGTCTGCATTAAGTGAATTTGTTGGCTATAAATAACCAATGCACAACGCTGTCTATACGGTGGAAAGCGCTCGAAGAACGTCCAGCAACAAATATGCACTAATTTCTCCACACAAACACATACACTCATGCATTCGAATGCCGATTTTTCATATATTTGTGGCTGTTTTTGGAAAATCAAGTTGCTAGTAGGAGCTATAAGTGGTGGCAGCATATTTATTTTGAGTATTGTGGATAATGACAAGAAAAATAAGTGGAAATACTACAAAAACAAAAAAAATTTTAAAAATTTAAACTGAAAAGGGGCGTCCGCGAAAGCAAGTGAAGGCATTTGAAAGCCGGCGCATTGCTCAATAATATAGAAAAAATTCAGCGGAAAATCATATGCTGTCAGTAATTTTCATTTTTAATTTTATTTTTTTATTTATTTTTTTATTTTTTTTCTCTATTTATTTTATTTTTATTTTTTACTTTTTTTTATTCGTCTATTCGCTCCCTATACAATTTTTTTGTTGCTTGTCTGGGTTCACGAAAAAGTTCCATCTAAATTGTCTTTGTGGCTGTCATTTGAGTTTGGAGTTTAGAATTTTAATTGCAGTAAAATGGCAATTTTGCTTCGTATTTGGCTCTTTGTGTGTCTGCTTTATGGAGCTCATTCTGGTATGTTTGTATGTATGTATTTACCAATTCTATTTTTGGAATGCTAGACGATTAGGGAGAAACTTCGTTAGATTTTCAGAAAATGTTTTAATTAGTGATAAATTATTACTATAAAAAAAATATTATTAATCAAATCATGAAAAATATTCAAACTTATTTTAATATTTTTATTACAAAAAATTTAAAAAAATATTTAAAAATTATTTGAGTTTTTTAATAAAAGAATGTTTAAATTAAATATTCTCAAATTTGAAAACAATAATATTAAATAAATAATTTTGTCAAACAAAATAAATTTTTAAGTACTACATAAAAAATATTTTTTTAAGAAAATAAATTTTACAAAAAATATTTTAAGACCTAATTTTTTTTAATAAAAATTTTTATGCAGATTATTTTTATTTTTTTTTTTAATTTTTATAAACTTTTATAAATTTTTTTGGAACTTCTTCATAAAATATATTAATTTCTAAATTATTAATTTTAAAAATAGATATATATTTATATATTAATAAATTATTTTTTTCAAAATAAAATTTTATCAGCATCTTAATTTTTTTATTTGATTTTAAATAAATTTATTTTTTTTTAATTTTAATAACAAAATTTTATTTAAAATTTTCATTTTTTAACTTTACAAAAAAATGTAAATAATTTTAAAAAATTGTGTTTACTATATTCGTAGCACTAAAAGCTAATATTGCTGATTCAAATTTGAAATACCTCTCTTCTCACAATAATTTTGGTATTAAAGAAACTTGAGAACGGGTTCCTCTTAATACAATTATTTCTAACATTTTGTCCGAAAAAATAGTAATTTAAGAGTGGTAATTATGATTCTTCAGCACCTCGTTTCTTCATCTACTACGACATGATCTTCTTTTATTTATACTTCTCGATTGAGATCACAACAGCTCAAGTTATATTGACTGGGGAATATTACACCAGTAGATTCTTCATTCTTTTACAGGAAGCAAGCAACCCTTCTGGCATTTTTTCCACAGAAAATATTTCTCTACCCTACCAATCATTTAAGGCTATTTAAGGCTATATAGTTTAGATCCACTACATTACCATGTCCTCGTGAGTATAGTTCCCTGGTTTAAAAGACTCTGTAATATCTCGATTCCAGCCCTGATGCTCCCATAACTCATATTTTCATAGTTTCTGTTGCTCTCTGATCATTGCCTGAGTAGGTTTTGTAAAATTTGGCTGGCCCTTATTTTAGAAAATTTTCCTTCCTTATTTTTTAGAAAATTAACTAAGATTCCACGATTTGTGATTTCAAGAACTTAAAAAAATCAATATCAGAAATTGTTTTCAGAGAAGAATTCTCAAGGATTTTTATTTATCTCTCAGAACTGAAATTATATATTTTTTTTTAATATTAACAACAAACAACAAAGGCTGAGCACAAAATCGCAATCTTACAAAATCCACACGCAAATAATTTATGAACAAAATAACAGTTCAATGAACTGTTAAGACGCAAACCGAATGGTATGTGACGCCAGTGCAGAGTGACTGTGAGTGAGTGAGGGTGACACTCGAAGAAGAAAGAAATCGAGAAGTTGTCAGTAATGGCTTGAGATTACACAACATGCATACTCATGGCCATATGTGCAAACGAGTGTGGGAGTGTTTGAGTATGAGGTATGAGGCGAAATCCTTCAGTGCTTTTAAAAATAGGTACATATGTATAAAAGTGCTTTCATAGGAATATAAATATATGTCTGACATCTATATATGAGCGCAAATACTTAATAGAAAAAACATATAGACTGAATACATATATATTTACTGTTAAATATATTTTTAGCAAATCTTGCTTTATGCTTTTATGGCTTCTTAAACTGAAAAATTTTTGTATGCTTAAATTCTTCGCTTATATACCGACACATTTGTATGTGTGTATGCTTATATTTATATATGGAGTTCATTGTGGGAGTAAACGCCGTTTATATTTCACATTTCGCCATTATTTATTGCTCTGTCTAGTCAGCGTATATTCACTTTATGGCATTTTTAATATAAATTCAAAGCATAATTTAGGGCGTTATGCCATTTTTCCACATTAAGTGGCAATTAATTGCAAGAAATTTATTTGGATGCAGCAATTAATGCATATAATTTTTTATTTATGATTGTATTAATGACGTCCGTTGCTGTACCAGTCGATTTAATCGTTTCTTTCAGTTTATCTGTATTTCTTTTGACCGTAACTCCTGCCCTTGTATGCTTAAATTGAGAAAAACCGAAACTCAGAGTAATCTACGGTCAAATTCATTCTTTAGAATGCATTTAATTACTTTCAAATCGCCTCCATTATCATATAACGCTATTTTCGAAGTGAAGAAGCTTTAAGAAATGAATTCTTCAAGTGTCAATGCTAGTAATTCTTTATTATCCTGCAGTTAGACTATCATTTTGTGCTTCCTTTTCGACAGTAAACATTTTTAGACCGTAAGGCTTACTTCAAGAATTATGGAGATAACGACTGACGACGCTATAAACGAAGTGTCCTTCATTCATGAAGTCACTACTAAAGTAGTTCACTGTCAAAAGCACTTTTCACCACCTTTCAGTTCGGAACCTGTTTTAGTTCTGAACCTCACTCAAAAGTACTCCAAAAATGTATCGGGATTAAACTGTCACAATCTGAAAGATAGAAATGTAACTCTTGAACTTGTTCTGAGACTATAACCACTTTTCGGTTCAAAAACTTCGGAATTCAGACCCTTAAGATACTTTTTGAACTATAGTACATATATACCTTCTTCGAGTCAGTAATGAAGAAAATAGGCTTATCTGTCCGGTCAGACCTTCAAGACCCTTTTTGAATTGTAAAAGAAAACCTACAAATACCTTCCGATTATTTTTACTACTATGGTCAGTCTATAAGCTCATTCAATCATATCAGGGTTATTCCAATATGTTGAACTCACTTTCGGTGTGAGCCATCTCACGATTATTAGAGTTCTCTTTGAGGGAGTAATGAAGGAATGAAGATCTGTCAGTCCCAGTGGAGTATGATATTATACGGACCACGGTATCTGAAATCGGAGCGATTTAACTCTAAAGATCTCTTCTATATAGTTACAGCAGTATTTGACTCAACTTTTATTGCTACATAACCTAAATTTGTTAATACAAAAAGTTAGAATCTAGAGAAGAGATAGAAGAAAAATCTCAGAGGTAGTCTTGACTTGGATCTAAGATAATTGTTCAGACTGTCTCTGTCGCCATTTCCAAATTCGTTTAACAATCAATTAGGTGATATTATGTTATATGGTTATCCACATGATTACCCCAAGTGATTACATTTCTCAGAGAAATTACTCAGTAACTTCAAACGATTGGAGTTGAAATCTGAAAGTGTCTTAATGTCTTTCTCACTACATAATAGATATTAGTGTACTCAATACATATAGGAAAATATAAAAAATATATGTATTATACATATGTATATGAGGTTCATTCTTCAATCCATTTGTATTAGAATGGCATGCTCCTTCAGTAGAGTACTAAGCAGATAAGTCATATATTATTTAGCAGCACACGAGTCATACATCCATCTTGTTGAGCAGCAGTGTGACTACAAAAACAAAAACTTAAAGAAGTATATGTATTTATGTGAGGTATTACACCATTTTATAGAGTGCAGGGTTCGCTAAAATAAATTGTTGCTTAGATATACATATGAAAAAAAAACAAAATATTATACAACCTCATATATCACTTTGAACAAGTGCTTTGTCTTAAAACAAATACCAAATTCATGGTAATTTGTTGTACTGACTTGTTTTTCAAGATTCTCCACTTCTTCGCTTGTTTCTTAGCACGCGAGAAACTGATTTACACGACAAACCAACTGGTAGTGGGTCTCTAGGGTGGCATTCGTATTAATAATTGAGGGGATTATGTAATGTAAATACATGTGTAGGAGGTGGGGAAGGGGAATATAATAATTTTGTGGGGAATTTCATGCTTTATATGGCTGAAGGTTTACTTTGTCATGGTACTTATATTTAATTAAATGTGGAAGATAAGGGATTTTAATAAAAAAAAAACTTTTATAAATTCGAAATTTTTGTATATAATTTTACAAGAAAAAATCAAAACAGAATTTGTTAACTTTGAAAAAAGTTCGATTTTTTTCTTATTTATATTAAAATAAAAAAAATCTAAAATAAAAAAAATATTTCTTTATATTTGAGCAATGAATTTCTGAATTTTTTTAGAAATAAAATATTACTTTTTTGCTTATTTGTTGAATTTTTTTATAAATACGGTTTAAAAAATTAAAGAAAAAAAATTTAAATTTAAATTAATCAAGAAAAATACAGAGAAGACAAATTAATTAATTAATAAAAAAAAAATATATAAAAATTAATTTTCGATTTTTTTTCTTATTTATATTATTTAAAATATTTTATCAGAACAGTCAGAGTTTCTCACTTGTGAGTCTAAAATTAGCGACCCTAAAGGTATGCTATAACTTTTTTGAAAAAGCATTATAAAGTACCTAAAAGTATGCTATAATAGTTAATATCTTAAAGATATACTATAATTTCGTTAAATATTACTCTTAATGCTCATTTTTACGTCAATAAATTAAAAAATAATTAAATAAATAATAAAAGTTCAAAAAAATGCTGAGAAACTTGAAAAAGCGACTGACAATAAGTTCTCTCAAAACAAAAACAGTTTCTTCAATATTTTCCACTTTATGAGACTCCAGCGAAAATCTGTTACTACAACTGCGCACTTATCGTTAAAGTGGCAACCATAAAATACTCACAAATGTCTGGCACTAGTGTATAAATATAAAAATATATAACCGCTTCCTGTTCTTCTGACTTTTTATCCACGTTCTTATAAATTTCCACGATTTTCAAATCCCTTAGCACAGCAATAAACCAGCCAACTATCGAAGTTCGCCACCTGCGGTGCCTAAAAATAGGCTATTAATATCGAGCGGCGACAAAAGAAATCTTAAAATGACTGTTTTGGCGTCGCGTCGGTCTCCAAGTGTGCGCTTATCGAAATGTGCAAAGTTAGTGCTTGCTCGGCACTTCATTTTTGCATACCACCGATAATTTTTTCTACACTTTTCCTGCAAACTTTTTGCTGCACACCCTAAAAGTATGCTAGAACTTTGCGAAAGCGTGAAAGCCATATACCGTCTTTGCTTAGGCGCTTTGTTGCCAAAGTGGCATTCGAGTAAAGCCGCCAAGTGCGCCATTCAAGCGCCTGCCTTCATTCTCCATGGAAAGCAGAAAAGCGTACACAAGTTGGTCCTTGCCATTGAAAATGTTTTGTTGCATACTTTGTGCATATAATTATACAATGGGTATAGATGGTGGGCAGGCGGCGCCTAAAATGTCACTAAGAACTGAGTGTGCATTTCTGTGCAAATACAATAAATGCACTTCCTGTCAAGCGTATGGGCGTGAAGAGCGCTCGTGTCGCCAAGTTTTGTCGACACAGGCGAAATCTCACGCGACTGTCACAGTGGCGCCGATAATGCATGCATATATGCTCGTGTATGTACAATTGTATGCGCTAACATGACTTTTGTTGCATACTTTTTGGCGGCGCAGCGTTTGCTATTTTATTATGTGCATGCTTATTGGCGCGGTTGAAGTTTTCTTCCACCATTGTACTGCACGTAAATTACGGGAATCACTTGTTTGTGTGCAGTGAAATATTTTTACTGCGACACTTTTGCGTTTCTATGAAGTTGCAGTTCCCACTCACTACCCGACACTAGCTTTCTCCAGCAATACTTCCTTGTTTTTCATACTCTTCCTCACTACAGTTCAACATTTTTTATTTCCATACATGCTTTATCGCTTTTGACTTATGCCTGATAGTGATTTTTATGTCCCCAACTGTCATTGCATACTTTTCTGCGCACTGCTGGCGCCAGCATTTTCACCATTTCGCTTCAATTTCGTGAATCGCAGCCTTTAATTCCTTGTGCAACTATTAAAATTCAAACAAATTTTCTTTTCACCCTCTACACGCAATGAAAATATCAGTTGTTGCCCCTAAATGTATGCAATAATATTTTGGTATAAATAAAATGTCGCATGTTCTCGCATAAATAAGCGCACCCGCATCCTCAAATAAATGTCTATAAATATTTTGCTTCTGTATATTTGCATATTTATCGCTGTCTGCGCTTATTGGCATATAATTTAACATCCTTTACCGTTAGCCAAATTTGCCGTCGGAAGTCAAGGCAACATATCTTGCTGTCTGCTTCAACTCCATCCATGACTTTAATGTTGTGTTCGTTGATAAACTTTGCGATTTTTTTGCTGCCGTCCACACTTGCTGCTTCTCTCTGTCGCCACCCGCTCTTTTTCTCCCTCTCTCTCTATCCAACATTGCCTTTAATTTTTTTACTGTCCTGTTTTTTTTTTGACACATTTGCTTATTCGGCAGTTTAAATGTTTATTACTCGAGTTGGCACCAGCAGCTGAGCTTCTGAGTATTCATTTGTACTCATTTAATTATATTTTTTGTGCCATTTATACGAAAATAGCTTTGGAATGAAGTCCATATAAAAAATGTCGTTTGGTATAAAAATTAAAATATTTCAACGACTAGGGAAAATATTTATTTCAGGGCCTTCAGAAATCTTGAAAGTCACTAAAAAGGCGATACCTATTCTTCTTCTTCTTACGGCTCAGTCTCTCTCTCGCTCAAAAAATAAGTTCCTGGTTTTTCTACTTGAAAAGCGTTTCTCGATGAAGACACGGTTCTTATGTCTTTCACTTTTTTCATCTTTTTAACCCTCTCTTTCTTTTTCTCTTACGCTCTCTCTCACTCTCTTCATCTTTTTAATCCTCTCTCTCTTTCTTTTTGTCTTACGCTCTCTCTCACTCTCTTTATCTTTTTCTATCCCTCTCTCTCTCTCTCTCTTTACTTTTTTCTATCCCTCTCTCTCTCTCTCTCTTTATCTTTATCTATCCCTCTCTCTCTCTATCTATTTCTATCCCTCTCTCTGAATACACTTCAGTTTGTCGAAAATCGTTTTTTTTTTTCATTATTCCTCTGATAAGGATTCTAAATTACAAACTATTCATCCACTCATTAGGATAGTTCAGTCAATTAAGAACTTTAATAGTTTTCTTCGAAAAGATATGTATAACCTTAATTTCACAAATCTATCTCAGAACACCTCATTACAAAGTCAATTTATTGGTTCGAAGTGGAATTATTAGAGTAGTATTGATTAGTTAGTGCACTATTTCATACGGTTTAAGATCTAGTTGAAGTTCTTGCAGTTAATAGCTTATATATTCTGAAGAGTATGACCTGATATACATATGTTCAATAGTTTTAAAGAAACAAGGTCTTCTGATCTTCTAGTCTTGATTTATCCAAGTAGTTCCAGTGAGCTTTTTCTCTCCATCTAAAATTGAATAATATTTTATATATTGAAAGTATTGTATAGGTCCATATTAATGCAGGGCTTGTTAAGGACTTTCAGTTTTTATTTTGACATTCTTCAGTATTCATATTACATATTTAAAAGAAGAAAGACGTGTATATACACCTCAATATATACTTTTTCTGTAGATTTTTCCTTCTATTTTCGTACATTTCTTATGAGCATCGTTCCACAAATTTATCTGCTTGGGAATTACTAGCGCAACTGACAGCTGCATTTTATATTCGACAGAAATAGAAGAAAGTTTGCATATGTCAAACAAATATTGCATTTCGGTGCTTTCTTAAAAACCGACAAAAAAGACTGAAATGAAAAAATTTATATAAAAAAATTTGGAACAACATAGTAAACTACTCACCAAAAAATAAAAAAAAAATAAATAAAGAAAATACATACAGTCTAACAACTGAGGCCGACCAAAGTACCGTTATACAAAAAAATTAAAATAGTAAAAATAGTTAGACTGCAGATATTGTCTTCAATATAATATTTCGTTGCAGTTTATTGGTTTTTTTATATTTTTTGGCAACAAAAAGTACTTCCTTCCGTTGCCTTGCAAATTTGGCTATTACCTGCGGATATGAAAGTTATTGTAAAGCATGTCAAGGCATTTCCACTTTTGGCAAAAGCAGTGAGGTGAGAATTTATTGCTAAAAACAGTGAGTTGGCAAGGTTGCCAATACAGTTATTTGACGAAAGAAATGGAAAAAGTACGAAAAATGGGATATATTAAGACAGAAATAAAAATAGCTATAATAAAAAAAAAATAAAAATAGTTTAAAAAAAATATAAAATTAATTAAAAATTTTAATTAACAAAACATCGCATAACATAGAATGACCGATTGCCTAACTGAATAAATATATTTCAAAGAAATATTTTAGACCAAATTGGAAAACTAATTTTTGACAACGCAACGCAATATAAAAACATAGAATTACTTACCAAAAAATAAAAAATAATAAAGTTTCTGAGCAACTTCTAACAGAAACTCTTAACAATTAGTCAATCCATTTTACCGTAAAAAAATTACATAGTATTTATAATAATATTAAATTAGCATAACATCGCAAAACATAGAATGACATAGAGATGATTTCCTTCACTTGACAAATAATGTATTACCCACAAAGAGCAAAAATTGGAAAATTTAGCTTAACATAATACATTCTAAAAAACATAGCACAGCAAACCACACTTAAAAAAATAACTAAATTAATTTTTTGAGCAATTTTTAATAGAAATTCATGAAAAACTCATATAAAAAATATAGCACTAAAATAAACTTTAACTAATATAACATCGCATAACATAGAATTACATAGCATCGAATTGCAGAGCTCAAAACCAACTTTAAGTGTATAAAATTCCAAAATAAATAATATTATTAGAAAACGGAAATGAAATGAATAACATCGCACAACGAAATTTAAAAAATACGAAATAAAATAAACTCAAATTGATAAAATGTTATGAATATATTTTATAATAAATAAAAATTAAATTTAAAAAACATCGCATAACATAGAATGACATAACATCACATTACATAGCTAAACATCTTTATATAATATGCCTACGTAGTACAAAACCATCATTTAAGCTTTACCTAAGTGTATTTTTCTCTTAAAATTTAATATTAAAAATAACGCTAGAAGATTTGGCATCTTCACCTACTCGACAGAGATAATTTTCACTCTAACCAAGCTACTTAACAGACAATACAACAGTTACCAGCTTAAAATTAACCAACTTGCCTACCATCTACCGACTTGAAATGAACAAAAGCGATTGTCTGCTCATGAAATTGCCACTTAAATCCTTAAATCTTTCTTCAACTCCACACATAAGCAGAACTTTTGTGTCTGAGGGCACTGATTGCATACATACCCGTATATGTATGCACTTAAATGCTGCACTTATGCTGCTTTGACAGCATACCGTTATCTTTGCGCTGCAGCATAATTAATGTGTACAGGTAATCCCTTGCAATAACACAAACTCACACTCACTCTTATATATTCCGAACAGCATCAGCGAAGCAACATTAATTGCATCCCGAAGTAAAATCTTGAAAAGAAAGCAAACTAAAGTTTAATGATACCGTTAACGCCAATGCGCTCGTAAACGCCTTACAACTTACTAACTACACTGATTCTAAAACTTTTAAAGTTCTTCTTAACGCCTCAAGTCACCTGACCTTTAGCGCTTCTTCACAGTTACTTCGTATTATTACAACAAACTATGGTAACACTTCGTAAATGCTTTAGAAATTTAATCAACTCGTTTCTCTCTCCCTCCTAGCTTCTCAATATTGCGCCAATAATTTTTTTCGAAACTTTTTCTCACACAACTTAATTACTTTTGTCTTACGTTTCACGGTGTAGAACGGCTAGGGTTGCATTTTAGTGCAATAAATTGCAAGGTGGTAGACGAGAGGTAATCAAAGTGGGAACGCTGGGTTACAGCTATTCTTTATTTATGATTTTTAGTGGTATAAATGGAATGGTGAACTGAGTAAAATCTTTCAAAAGTTTATCCATAGATCTTTTGAGGTCCGCAAGTAGAAAATTTTGGTTCTGAATTCACTTTACAGTTTAGAAGTTCAAAAAATCTCTTCTTGTAGAGATTATGAACTCGGCAGTGTGTCTTGAGACTCTTACTTTTAGGTTTCCTAGCAATACCAGCTAAGTATTCTATAAGTTTTCAATCACTATTACATTTTTCGAGAACTTAATAGGGTTCGCTACTAGCATATACTCAAATCATTCATCTATAGTCAGGATAGATTTTTAGTTTCAGCGAAGAAGTGTTTAGCTCTCACAGGCTAAAAGAGTAAAGTATCTACTCTATTCCAATCTAAACTGGACGCTAAACAAGATAGATTTATAGTTTCAGAGACAAAATGTTTAACTCTCTTTGAGATAGCTTGGCGCATCCTATTACTTCTTGGATGCGGTCTGGTTAGTATTGTCGACGAAGGGAATAGTTTTCGTTTCAAAAAACCTTTTGAAAACCTGACACAGCTATCCACTTACTTAGAACTACCAAACTTTCAAGGGCTTCACGTTACTTTCGAAACATTGACCAATTAACTACAGTGATGGTTGAATCCATTAAACGTGAGAGTCTTTTATAATATACTGAGACTGTAAAGTTCAGATTAGCTTATGCTTCTCAGCCTATCGAGCTTATTTGTAAAGGGTCCAATAAAAGTTTTTACTGTACATAGATTAAGGAAGTGGGGACTATAATCATTCAAGAAACATTGAGACGGAAGAGCTGTTTTAAGAACCGATTCTAGAGGTTGATTTTTAAGCTAGAGCAGTAGTCTGCTATTTAGTTGTTCTCCCGAAGAGTGAACATATCTTTCTCAGAATTCGAACTACACCTCAAATTCAACAAATATTCTTCTATTTTTGATACTTCTTTAACTCAAGCTACCTTTTGGAGCCTATCGTAATTTTTAAACAATAAACCACTCCATCCGCATTATTTTCCACTGCAAGAAAGAAAGAGACTCTAACCAACAACCTTCTTAACATTACTTCCGAACACAATAACTTAATTTGTCGCATGCGTGCATCGCGTATCGTGATTTCATGCGCTAAACGGAGGCTGTGGAGACCGTAGAACACGCTAAGCTGCTGCATACGCTTCCAGCCTCCACAAACTTCTCGCTGTTTGGCGTAATAAATAGCAGAAAACCAACAACAGCAGCACTTAAATATCTAAGTTTCACGCCAAGTTTTATAAACTCTTTGTCTACACGCGTGTTGGCGGCTTCGCTGCGCGTCTTAGACACGCTAACATGCTGCTAAGACTATTTTCCCCTCCTTGTCATGCCATAAAGTTGCTGTGGTGACGACTGTTTCGTTACATACACATCGGCCTGCAAGTGAGAACTCGCGGCAATGGTAGCGCTAGACCACCCGCCGTTTGCATGACTCAAGTTCGCCAGGCAACCCCTTTTCGCGTAATTCGATCTGGGCGTTGCTTGAGCGCAAACCAAATTGATGCGTCGCTCGACGTTGTGCAAAGAAATGTTCAAAGTTTTAAATTAAATTAACTTTATCGCCAACTGGTTTTGGGTCGTTAACTATTAATTGGCGTTAGACGATATTCAAATATGTTTGCACTTTTGTGGGCGTGTAACGGTTGTGTGAGCAGAAAACTTTGCAGACAACCACAACAGGGTAGAATTTGCCGGTGAAAGACGAACGTGTGGGGAATCTCTATTCAAATTCGAATTTAACCTCAAACCTTTGAAATCCCAGAATTTTTGCAGGCTCATGTAACTTGGTAAGATCAGTTGAAATTCAGAATGAAGTAAACTAAAACACGGGACCAGGATTTGGTCTGTCGATAACTCGCCGAATAATTTTTGTAGCACTCTGATCTCTCTATTTTCATATAGTATATTCCCTGCCAACATACTAATCGCCTCTTTCTTATTTCCTCCCATTTCAGGTGCGGGCTATGGAACAGCGGCTGAGTGAATGGCCCAAACCACCACAGTCAGCCACCAACTCGCCGATCCATCAAAGCCAACAACAATTGCAACAACAACAATCAACACTAACCGCACAGCAATCAGCTAGTCTTCCCACCCAAGAGGCTGAGAAAACCATCAACTCATTGGAAATACAAGTTGAGGAGCAACGTCAATTGCGTCTACACGACGCTCGACAAGTCGAAGCTAAAGCGGCCAAAATCAAAGAATGGGTCACCAATAAGCTACGTGAACTTGAAGAACAAAATCAATTGTTACGCGAACAGAATGTCAAATGTAATCAACAATTGGAATTGTTAAAGAATCATATCGCCAATCAATCGAATCGACACAGTATAGTCGGCCCGCATCCAGTGCGCAATAGTCTGAGTTTGGATGTACAAGAGTTCGCCGACTCGGCAGAGGGACGACGTCGCAGTGAAAGTTTAGATCCACAAGAGATCATCAATCGCCCGTTAACCGCTTCATATCCGCATCATCAACATCGACGCAACCTCAGCATGGAACCGCAAGAGCTCGAACGGAACTTGGTTGCGGCCGTCGATGGTTTAACGCTCACACCACTAGCCAGCATCTCGAAAGCGTCCACAACGCGACCGGACAGCTCGGATACTGATACAGCGCACGATTATGCTGAGATCTATACACCGTCGTGTGAGAAGCTACCAGCTTGGATGAAGAACAATCCAGCGTTGATGGCGAGCGGCGGTAATTCGAGCACCACTACCACAACCAGTGATTTGGGTGTACCGCGCCCGCCAACGCCACCATTACATCGCTTCCCCAGCTGGGAGGCGAAGATTTATCAAGTAGCCAACGATGGCTTGAGTGGTGTGAGTGAGGAGAATCTAGTGCAGCAGCAGCATGATATTCAGCAGCCACACTCCCAGCCGCCACCCGACATACAGGAGTCCACAAGTGGCGCGGCGTCGGCAGGCAGCAATAGCGCCTGCAATACGCTTGCGAATGGTGGCGGTCATGGACGTGCTACGCCTTCAAATAACGGTACATTGGGCAGTACGCGTGGCGAGTCGGTTGCTGGCGGCAATGGTGTACCCGGCACACCACAACTGCCCACACGTCAACAGCAGACTGCAAGCGGAGGTTTCTGTGATATATCGGTGCCCGTGTATGCCACCGTCAAAGGGGTGAGTGTGTAACCTCGTTTTTTGTAAACTAAAAACTCATTTTATATTACCATTAACCTTTAGCGCGCTTCCCAAATACGTTCCATGCCCTTCACGGGCGACTCCAGTGACGACTCGAGCGATGGCGAAGATCATGCCGTTATGCTAACGCACAATTCACACAACTCATCGAGCACCGACAACACGGAAACATCGACATCGGGTAGCGCATCAAGTCCATCGAAAAGTCTAAAGACATCGTCAAGTTTGAGTCCGGCTAAGCGTAGCGGTTCAGAGAGCCCAAAGAATACGAAAGCTCGTGGTATGTATGAAAGCATGTAATGGTTTTTTGGGAAAACAACGTAGCTGATTGTGCTTGCAGACCTATGTATAAGTCGAAACACCTAACCAACAACAACTAAACACCTATACTCCTATACTAACTAATTAAAACTATCTCTAAAACGGAAGCTGAATGCACTCTCTTAGTTTTTTAAGTTTTATTGTTATTTTTTTTTGTTATAAAGTACAACCAGTTACCCTGTAGTTCCCGACTGTGTAGCTCAGTTCTTTATTTATGTTAATGAAAATGTTAGTTTTTATTTAGTTTTCCTTATTTTCCTAAATCCATAGTAGCCTTCTAGAACCTCTGAACCTCTTACTCTTACACTTACTACTTAAAGTCTATTTACTCTGAAGCTTTCACTTTTTCATGCAAATTATGCAATTCTTGTCGCTATATTCTGAGCTTGGCTGTCAGGGGCTCATCAAATATTGAATTTCAAGTTCCTACTGAACTATCTCAGTATTTTATGTTAATTAAATGACATCCATGAGTTTTTGTCTTGAGTTAGGCTCTAGCATTTCATTGCGAAAACTTTGAGATCTTCGTAACAACAGACTCTTCATAGAATATTCCATACATGAGCTAGATTTGCTTTCGTGTAGAGTCAAATTGTCTTTTCATATACTTTTCACGATACCTTTGGACTTCAAAACAAACTTTTTACGGTGTTCCGGTAGCCATTCTATATCAGCTTCTAAAGAAGTGTCTTAAAGTCGTATAAAAGAAAGCGATTAAGCCAAAAGTCTTGAAAGATTCCTTCTACTATTACATTATACTTCGCTCCTCTGTTCCGATCTGTGTCCTTCCATCTTATTAGTCTATATACGTCTAAATTTTATTTGAATCAATAGCTACCGAGCTCCAAAATGGCTGCCTAAGCTATAATATATATATAAATAATATAGGTTGATGATTTACTCTAACTTTATCGCAAGTATGACGTCATTACACAGTACTATAATTTTAATGTAATTTGAAGGATAATACTACTTCATATTACATCTTGTGCTCGGTCCGACTGAGTCCGTCCGTATATAATATCAATCGATCTCAACCTAACATGTATGGTACGTCCATAGTAGTAGTCTAGTAACCTCCATCCGTCATTAGTAGTCTAGTAACCTGTAGTCCGACCTCTCCACAACTTACCAAACTCTCAGTAATATTTCTTGAATTACCAATAATTTTTGCAAATAAAATACATTTTCTAATAATTTACTTTCTATATGCACCCATTAAATGTCCTGGTCTCATTAACCTTACTAAACCCACCGAAAAAAATTATAAATTAAATCAAAATTCAAAATATTTGGCGCACATTTCCAATAACTTTGTAACGTAAATGATGAAAATTCTCTTTCGAAGCTCACCAAATGCACATATCCAACACACATTACACCAACACAAATATCAAACATAACAATCATTACAACACAATGCACACATACAACAATACACAACATTTGGGTCCTTACACCAATACACAAACATTACCGTTACCAAATCACAACAACAATGCCAACAATCACGCGACTACCAACAATCATCTACGTCTCCCCCACATGCGTGGTACAGTAATTTCAGATATTTCCTTTGAATCAGGCCTGTCGGATGATTATGCATTGCCACCGGATGCGGTATCTGAGTCCACATGCATGGATGCCTCCATGCCGTCGCTGCTAATGCGGCAATCGTATGTGGATTCGCCGAGTAAGAAGATCGAATCGTTGGAAAAGGTGAGTACTAATAAGAGATCGGATCAAAAACACTACGTTTTCTCTCTAACCCAATCCTTATCTCATGCTCTAACTGTATCACCTTTTCTCTCTGTCTCTCTCTCTCTCTCTGCCGCTCCCTACCTCAGATGGGTCATCTCGCCAAACTCGGTGGCAAACTGAAGACCTGGCGCAAGCGTTGGTTTGTCCTTAAGAATGGCACACTCACCTACTGGAAGAGTCAGCACGATGTGAATCGCAAGCCACAAGGTCAAATCATGTTGGATGAGGCGTGTCGCATTAATCGCGCCGAAGGTGCTTCCACATTTGAGATTGATACCGGCAAAAAGGTTTACTATCTCACCGCCGACTCCAATGCTACGATGGACGATTGGATACGCGTGCTACAGAATGTGCAGCGTCGTAATGCGACCAAGCTGCTGTTGAGTCGTGACGATCAGAAACCCACCATACAGGGTTGGGTCACTAAAGTGAAGAACGGACATGCGAAGAAGTGTTGGTGTGTGCTTTTGGGTAAAATGTTCCTCTACTTTAAGGCGCCGGGCGAGACGGTAAGCATGTTTTGGAAATCCACTTAAACTTTTATTAAACTCACATTATCGTTGCTTATCCACTAGAATCCACTCGGTCAGATAAATATGCGCGATGCACGCGTCGAAGAAGTCGAACATGTTTCCGACTCCGACTCGGAGGAACGTGAAGATCCGACACAGAGTCAGGCACGTCTTACCGTTGCCATTTATCCAGCACATCAAGGTCCCACATACCTTATACTACCCGGCAAACAGGAACGTGATAATTGGCTATACCATTTAACTGTGGTGTCGGGTGGTGGTCCAAATGCGGGCACACAATACGAGCAACTCGTACAAAAACTTATGGAGACTGATGGAGATCCCAGTGAGTAGTTTATTATTATTATTAACATCGTGCGGATTCGTCAGATATCCAACGGAGTTTCATAGTAGTTGTCTTAGTTAAGAGTCCAGGGCTCAAAACCGTGAATATCTCTCGGCAGTCCACGAATCCATCGCCTGATAATGAATAACTTTATAAGAACTCTAAATTCTCTATTTATTACTTCATAACCCCACTTTTCGTCTTTCTTCCAGATTGTGTTCTATGGCGCCATCCAATTTTATTACATACCAAAGACGCCATCACATCACCGCTTACCTCGCTACACTCGGAAGCCATGCAGCCCGAAGCTATTAAATTGTTTAAGGTAAGCTCCAAGCAACCATTTAAATTCGCTTCTATAAGTTCTTCATTCAAATACAATGGATTTCCATAAACCCACTTTCTAATCGTTCCTCCTTTCTTATCTGCAGAGCATTCAACTATTTATGTCGGTGGCTGTCAACCAACCCGGCATCGATTATCACGTCGTCTTGGCACAGAACGCCCTACAACACTGCCTGGACATGCCCGAATTGCAAACGGAAATGATTGGAATTTTAGTGAAGCAGACTTCGCGGCACACCGGCCAGAAGCTTAGTGTCGGCGTCCAGGTAAACAAGAAACTGGGCAAGCAAACGCGCGTAAGTTTTTTAAGTTGCAAAAGCTTTTCATGTTTAGTTCCCTTGTTGTTTTAGTTTTTGTATTGATTTAGTCAGTTCCTTTAGTTTTCATTTACGTCATAATACGTTTGTAGAGTTCCACGTAGCGTATTAGTGTCGATTACTACTAACCCAAATTGAACTAAAACAAAGCACCAAATTAGTTGAATAGAACGGTAGTTATTTTAGTTTATTTTGTTTCATTTTTGTATTTACTCTTATTTTCTGACATGTTAAACTCCATAACAGAATTTAATTCTAATCTAACGTCCTTTGAAATGTAAGAGCTTATACGGCTCCGTACTCCCTAGATAACAAGCCCTTCCTTTCATAACTTAATTGTTTACCAGTCGAGTTTTGTCGAGAGTTATCAATAATAATTCTTCAAAAGTCCATCAACCGTTAAGTCTATCAATTTCAATGTTTTGCATTTGACTTTAAAAGCTCCCAAAAATTTGTATTAGGACGAAAACTCTGATCCGCTTGTCAGATATAAAAGGATGAACTATTAGAAAACTGTTTAAACTTTTAGACCCTCCGTTATTGAATTTTTGTATTGTAGTTGTTGTTGAATGATGTTTAGATGTTAGTCCTTAGCTGAATATGAATCCGGTCCGTTCCGATTACACAGTTTCACCTCTCGTAGGCATTCTCCGTATTTAGGATCATTTCATTATGTTTAGAAACACTCGAGATCTCTATTTATAACGGTCTTTTCGCTTCACAGAACTCACACTTGTCTCTGCGGAGCACTTCAATATTATTCCATAGATGAAGACCACATTAGATCTGAATTACCTTCAAAATGATGTTGAACTGTTTCAAGTCACAATAGAGTTGAAGGTTGAAGTTCTTTGTATGAGATCGACCTAAGATAGGAATTAATAAAAAGGTTTATTCATACCATATTTTAATTGGACCAGATTTCCTTGTCTCAATACCTCAGTGAGTGCCTCTCATTTATCCGCAAGGGCAGCAGTCTTAACAACCTCTGTTGTAGTACTGACTTCCAGTTAACCTTTTAAATAGTTACTGTGGCCCCTCTGCTATTTTCTTGCATATTCCAAGCGATGAGTTTTAAAGATTCTAGCTCTTCGTACAACAACGACACATTCATTTTAAGAGAGTTAAAGTTCCGAAGAGTTTTTAAGCTACCGGTGTATAGAGAGAAAGCTGTCTATACAACAATATTTTCACTTGCATTTTCTCATTATTAAAATATTTTATTAGTTTAATTTCTATAATTTATTTTATTTTTATAATTTGCATTTTGCTACTTAAAGAATTTTTATTTTACACTGTAAAAAGATGAATTGACCTCGTCACTTGTAAATTACTTTTCAATGCGCTTTTAAAGAGCTTGCGATCGCCTGAGTAAAAAGTGAAATGTAATATAATTTGTGCGTGTTTTTAACCTGTGTTACAAATACAATTGCACATAACGGTACACCAAAACATCATTCACATAAAGTAACATAACAAAAGCAACATAAAAATTGGATAAAATTAGGGTGTGGAAACTCCTGTGGTATCTCAAAATTATAAATTTGAGAATATTTTCAGAATTTTAGATTTCATATATATTTATAATATATTTTTGGATGCGAATTATTTAAATTTAGATACACACACATTTGGTCTACTTCTTAAAAGGCAATAGGAACTGTTTAAAATTATTTAAGAACACATTTTTATAGGAAAATTAAAAAACAATTAGTTTGAATTGTTAGGAATATATTCTTTTTAACTAATTTACTTCATTGAATAATTTTTGTTTTTGGATATTTTGAAAAATTATTTTAAAGAAGAAATAATGTTTCATATTTATTTTAAATAAAAATTATTTTTATAATTAATTTTGGTGATTAGTATTTATTCAAATTTTATTTTTTTAATTTGAGAAAGAAAAAAAGTATATATCCAAATTTTGTTGGTTTGTAAAAAAATTTACACTGAAAAAAATATACAACTAATCGAATTAATAATTGAAGAAATTATAAAATATAAAATAAATATACTAAATATTTTATTTTTTTCTTTTTAAATTTGTATTTTACATAATTTATTTTCTGTGTAGATACTTGCATGCCCAGTAGTCAACTTATAAAATTAAAAATGATTTAGCATTAAGCATTTTATAAATTGTAGCGTGTGCTTGTCTATATTAAACATATACTTACATACATCAAAGCTTTATTCATGCAAAATATTAAGAAAATTTTATTTAAAAAAATCCCAAAATATATATTTTTTGTGAATAAGGCTAACTTTATACTAACATATTTAACAATTTCCCCTCATAACTGTCTTTCAAATATGAACTAGCCACTATAATAGCAAAATATATGTATATTCTATATTCTATTACAAAGAATGAAAATTAAAATATTTTTTAGAAATATTTTATAAAAAAAGGAACTAAAAACAACATTTTTTGTAAAAGTTCAAAACAAAATCTAAAAAAAAGAAAACAACATTACTTTACTCACTTAAGCAACAAACCTTATTTAAATGCATATATGTAAATACGAGGGTGTGTTGAATAGTAATCGAATCACCATTATCCACAAAAAAGCTTCAAGTTAGAGACACTTCGACACTTTATTGGAGGAAATTTGTATGAAATTTGGCTTATAAACGTTATTGCCAATTCAAGTGTTCGAGTTATGCAGAACTTCGAGTTAGAGACACTTCAAGTTATGGAAGTTCAGCTGTATATTTGTATATATGTATATATTAAATCGATTTTGACTTCTTCAAAGCGGTTCTGCGAATTTTTTCTATATAAATAACGAGAATTTAACACACCCTCGTACTTAAAACTATGCATATACAGAATTTAACAGCTCAATATATAACGAATTTCACAAATATTTTATTTATTTATGAAAATAATAGCGTTTCACTCGTGCATATGCATTAGAACTCAAAAAATATTATTCATAAATGTCTAAATAGATACATATAAACATACTTACATGTATTTGCTGTAAATTTTTATTACATTTTCGTCACTTAGAAAATAAACAAAAGTCTGCATACTACATTTGTATGTAACATAATAGATACTGACATATTTTTAAACTCAACTTATACTCTTACACTCAAACTATTTCATCCCTTTCACTCATCTTGTTTCTGTCAAAATTTGGATTTGTAAATTTTGTAAATTATATATTTTATAAAAAATATATTTCAAATATTTTCGGTTTCTACATAATCAGACTTACATCTTACACTCAAATAATTACACAACAATAGTTTTTACTCAAAGAACACAAACATACGATTTGTTGTTTACACTTTTTTCAAACTCACTTACATCAATTATGAAAATAATAATTAATAATTAGAGTTAAACTCAAACTGATCTTCTTAGTCCACTCAACACAACCTTAAACAACTTAACTCAATATTACACTCACTCATTTTTTTTTAATTTGGCCTTACACACAATTCTCTTCTTGAACACAAACTTTTCTCTTATAAATCTTTCACAATATTTTTTTAACTCTCTAATATAATTATGACGCTCTCATAACGGTTTTACACACGATCTGTTGTTAACACTTTCCTATACTCAATAATACTGTGTACTAAATTGAGTGAAACTCAAACTCAAACAGCTCAACTAAATTTTACACTCACTCAATTTTTATTTTCATTAAATTTTATGTTGAGTTTCTCATAGCGTTTACTAAAATTTACTCAATGCGTGTCTGAACTCTCTTGAGTGTTATTAATCTCACTCAGTGTTTCTTTTTTATTGTAAAAAATTTTATTACGCTCTTAACTTAGCAACACTTTTCAAAGAATCATATTATTCTTTCAGTGTAATTTATACTCCCATTTATATTTCTACAGCTTTCTATAAAATATTAAATATAATAAATGCTTATTTTTTGGTATTTGTTCAAATTTTTTTTACATCTAATATGAAATATACAAAATAATAATATAAAAATGTTTGGAAAAATATAGGAAATGCTTTTTAAATTTACAAATAATTAAAAAATACACATAAGTTTTAGTTTTTTTTTTAAATAATCTTTTCTAAACAAAAATTATATAAATATTTTTTGGAAATTTTTAATTTTTTTTATTTGATATTATTTTCCGGAAATTTTTTAACTTAAATTGTGTAATTTTGTTTTGAGAATTTATTATTTTTTAATTTTTTTAATTGGGAATCAAAAATGTATAAAAAATTTTAAAAGAAAAAATAATTAATTAAATATTTTAACAGTTTTTAGTGATAATATTAAAAATTAAAAACAAATAGTTTAAATGATTTAGACTGCCACTAGCAGGCATTTAATTATTCATTTCTGAAAATTAGACATTTTAAATTTTAGTGAAATATATTTTCTCATTAGAAAAAAAAATTTAATAAAAAACATCACAATTTTGTTTTGAAAATTTTAAAAATTCTTCTATTAAAGTAGAAAACTTAGGAAAACTTAAAAATTCATAGTAAACACCATAAAAAACAAAATTTAAAAAAGTTTAACAACAAGCGAAATTTACACACCACCCACCCAACACCCATACCACGACACCTCCAAATATACATATTTACATGCGTAATTACATATATGTTTAGAAAATATGTACGAAATTTTAAACAAAATTTGTAACGCACCAAACCAAACTCAATACCTTTTTTTCTCTCGCTCTCTCCGCTCTTTTTGTTTCCTCTTGTTTTTTGATTGTTTCTTTGATATACGTATGTGCGCTAACATGCCTCAATCCAAAACTCCAAAAAACCAAATTTGGTGACGCGTCCCAACCCAAAAATGGCTAACAAACTAACTATAACCCGCACTCGCCACACGCCACTCGCTCGTTACATGTTTAACGAATGTTGTGTGAAATGAAAAATGAAAAACCGAAAAAAATTCGAATTTGTAAATCGAAATTTACAGCAACTACTACTGTGCGCCACGCAGAGTCTATTCACTTGTGATACACAACAAGGTGGCGCCGCACAGGCCAACGGCAGTTCACCAACATCCATACAGGTATGGGGGGAAATTAATAATTTACTAACAATCGTACATGTAACTAACTAAATCAATTTTGATTATGCATATAATTCCTCTTACAAACAATATAGCATGCGATTTCCGTACAGTAATAACTGAGCGCTCACGATTTTCGCTCAATTTGCACTTACAAAAAACTACTCAAATTGTGTACACTAAACTTTTCACGCTCTCTCTCTCTCTCACTTTCACACAGGCACCTGCACCACCACCCATCATCGATTGCAAATCAAATCCACCTGCCTACTCGTTCGTCCAAGGCTGGCAATTGCTCTCACTCGCCGTCTCACTCTTCGTGCCCAAATCGAGTCGTCTTCTCTGGTATCTGAAGCTACATCTGTCGCGTAATGCGGACACGAAAACCGAAACGGGTAAATATGCGGCCTATTGTGAACGCGCATTGGAGCGTACATTGAAGAATGGCGGTCGCGAAACGAAGCCCTCACGCATGGAGGTGCTGTCTATATTGCTGAAAAATCCATATCATCACTCACTGCCACATGCCATACCGGTGCACATGATGAATACCACGTATCAGGTGAGTGAAGACTGCGAAATTCTGTTTCTGAAGTTGTAGTGAGCTCGGTCGGTCTCCTTGTAACTTATGAAAAACAACGGACAGATCTTTGATATACTCTCGACTTTCTTCGGTACATTTATATTCATTCAAAGGATAAGTATGTGCCAAGTAAGGTTCTTAAAACAAACCGGTCGGTCGGTCAATCGGTCATTTAACACGATCGATCAGTCCTTCATTTGCAACTAACCAGCTAAATAAGTTTAACTCTAAAGACCAGTGCTCCAGGTCGCCGAAGCTAAAAAATATTTGAACCATAACTCGAATGCCTTCTTTCCTCTGATATTCAGTGGATCGGTTAACAAGATCGGTCGGTCTTTCATGTACAACTAACCGGCTTAAAAAGATCAGCTCTCCAAACCGACTATCGGCTGGTCCAGTTCGTCTGAGATAGAAAATATTTGAACTATAGCTCTAATGACTTCTTTCCTCATCTGATATTCAGTAGATCGGTTAGCAAGATCGGTTAGTTTTCATTTGCAACTACACGGCTTAATAAGGATCTATTATCGGCTGATCGAGGCCGCCTAAGCTATAAACTATTTGAACCATAGATCTAATAGCTTCTTTACACTTGGATTCCTTATAAGAAGACATGGTCACTTCCACCTTTTTACTAATCTTCACCTTTATTTTACAATTTATTTCAGGTCGTCTCTTTCGACGGCTCGACTACTATCGAAGAGTTTCAAACTACGCTCGCACAAGAGATCGGTACACGCGACGCCACAAATGGTTTCTGTCTCTTCAGCGACGATCCAATCGAAAAGGATCTGGAACACTATCTCGATCCGCTCGCTAAACTGTGCGATGTCATCTCCAAATGGGAGACGGCTTTACGTGAAAAAGGTTCCGGTAAATTCGAAAATACACGCGTCATACAATTGACCTACAAAAATCGCCTTTATTGGCGGCACACAGTCAAATTCGAAACGGACAAGGAACGACTGCTGTTTTGCTACCAAACGAATGCACAAATCGTGCAGGGACGTTTTCCGTTGTCGCGCGATCTAGCGCTCGAGTTGGCCTCGCTGATGTCACAAATCGACATGGGCGACTACTCGCACGAAAAATCACGCGGCACGGGTAGCAATGTTGGCATCAAAGCGCTCGATAAATTCTATCCCTACCGCTATCGCGATGCGCTCAACGCCGAACAGCTGAAGGAGGTGCAAGAGTTGCTCATCTCGAAGTGGATGCTGCTGAAGGGACGTTCAACGCTCGATTGTGTGCGCATCTACTTGACCTGCTGCCGCAAATGGCCCTACTTCGGTGCAAGTCTCTTCCAAGCCAAACCGCGTCACTCTGATCAGGCCATGGCCTGGTTGGCGGTTTCCGAGGATGCGCTTAATGTGCTCGAGTTAAGCTCGATGACACCAATGGCACGCTATCCGTACACATCGGTGATGACTTTTGGCGGCTGTCAGGATGATTTTATGTTGGTTGTCTCCAATGAGGATACGTTGGCTACGTGCGGCACACAAGAACAGAAGCTACTCTTCGCCATGAGCAAACCAAAGATACTCGAAATAACACTGTTAATCGCCGACTATATGAATGCGCTCGGCCACACTGTGCCCGGCACGCCACAAATGAATACGCTCACCCGCAATGGCTCACATCGTTCGCTGCGTTCACGTCCTGCCGGCGGTGGCACTGGTACCGGTACTGGCACGGGTACCGGGCTCGGCGGCTGCGGCACCACCACAGCTGGTATGTCCACCAATGCGACCACCACGGCGCACAACACACTCAACTCGCATGCCACGCACACGCTCAACTCGACACATTCGCATACGCTGAGCTCATCGCACTACAGTGGTGGCGGTGGTGGCATCGGTACACATGTCGGCAGTCATCAGGGCACCATGAGCTCTTCACACGGCCATGCGCATCATCATCAGCCGGATATATTGAAGAGTACGCCCGATCATCAGCGCATCAAGTAGATCGCAAGAGCAAAAGTGTAAATAATCTAGACATTAGGCGATTTTTTATTATTAGTGTGCGCGCTAAAAAGTATGTTAAGTTTACGATTTAGGGATCGACGACTCAGTTAAACTATTTCTATCGACTATTTCTAGATCTGAATCTAGAATCGAGCTGCAGTTGCTTATAGCTAACAAGCTACACAATCTTTTTCGTGCTACTAAAGCTCGCACCAGGTTTCGATGGTAAATAAGTAAGCGCAACTTCCACAAAAACCGTTAGGTATTGCTCACAAAAACCAAAATTTCTGCTCCAAAGTTAAAATTTATTTTTATCAAAAAAGTACCCTTAACTTTGTGAAGCTTTTATATAGCTTTTGAAGCTATAACGACATTTCCTGGGCTCGGAAGTCTTCCAATGCCTACGAAGTATTCAACCATATCGAAAAAGATATAACTAGAGCCCGAACCGTTTTCGTAACTCTATGATTAATACTCATAACTTTCTTTTTTAATTAGAGACGAAGCTACTAAGAAATATCTTAAGTTCTTTACGAAAGAATTGTCATGAATCGAAAGTCGAACTGCTATGTTTCCTATTTAAAAAAACAATAACAAAAATGAATGTTGAAGTTAAATTATATACAAACAAATGTAAAAAAAGCGGCAAATGTTGTAACGGTATTTTAGAGTTACTAAACGAAAGTTAAAGTCATTGCCAAGGAAGCTTTTTCAGTTTTTGTGCTTCTAAGACTTTCGAAGAGCTTATTTATCCCTTAAAAAATTACAAAAAGCCAACAAACTTAATACTATTGATGAAAGCTCAATAAAGTTTTCATGATCTTTTTATCCCTTCAAAGCTTTTAAAGCAATTTAGAAGTTTTTTAATCGAAACAAATCGACACTGAAAGCTTATTAGACATATTAATTGAACGAAGAGTGTTTCAAAACATAAAGCTTAGTAGCAAATATTAGTGACATCTCAATAACGCTTCCAAGACTTTTTGTTTCTCTTCAGAGCTTACAAAACAATTTAAAAGTTTTTTTAAATATCTTTTTTTTTTTAATTTATAGAAGAAAGACATTTTGGTGTTTTAAGTATTTTATAACGCTCATAATAAATGTTTGAATAACTTTCAAAAGCTCTACATATATAGAGTATAATTCGAAAGGCATAGCTTAATATATTTTTTACAAACTGTTAAGACTCTGATGTAATAAGAATATTTGCAAAGATTTGAATAGTCACCTTTCCCTAAAAGCTCAAATAGCTTTAAAGCTTTTACATAAAGTCTTTGCGGGCGTAAAAATTTTCACAGTTTCATTAAGAATTTTATACATATCTATATAGAGTATAATTCGAAAGTGAAAGTTTAACATATGTTTAGAAAGCTATAAAAGCTTTGTTGTAATAAATAATATTTGCAAAGATTTAAGTAGTTAACTTTCCCTAAAAGCTCACAAAACTTTGAAGATTTCAATGGCATCTTTAAAAAGCTTTCAAAGCCTCAGAGCTTTTGTTGAGAATGCTGTTGGAGCGCAAATGTAACCGTTTGCATAA
The DNA here is from genome assembly GCF_028554725.1 of Zeugodacus cucurbitae. Taxonomy (NCBI): domain Eukaryota; kingdom Metazoa; phylum Arthropoda; class Insecta; order Diptera; family Tephritidae; genus Zeugodacus; species Zeugodacus cucurbitae. The sequence goes on from NC_071670.1 coordinate 5,674,491, forward strand.
CTTTTAACAACTTTTTTACAAAATTATAATGTTATATTTAAAAAGCTTTCAAGGCCTTAGAGCTTTTATTGAAAATGATATAGGAACTCAAATGTTATGTAAATACAATCATTTGTATAGTTTTCAACAACTTTTTAACATAATTTTAGTAAGCTCTTGCAAATCTTTCGATTTTTTGTCCTGGCTTAAAAAGCTTTAATTGAAAGCTTTGTGCGTTTGTCATACATTTTTTCCGAAAAATCATAATTGAATACTCTGTCTGTTAGTTAGCACTAAAATACCGTTACAAAAGCACATGAAATGTGAAATCAAAACGAATGAGAGTATAAATACAAGCATACACACTTATATATGTACATTTTATAGCTAAGTTGCACTCATTGTTATGCTGAAAGTCACAAATAGTATTTTTCTTATTATTGAAATGCAATTTTTCACTACAAATTTATTATATTTATATATACATACCATACTTGAATATATACACTAAATGTATTGTAAATTACAAAAAAAAAATACTAAATGCAAAAAAATAAAATTAATGAATTGCTGAAACAGTTAAGGAAAAACATAGCAATTAAATTTTAGAAAAAAATAGTATTAGCTTAAAATAAAATAAGTAATTATTATTATTATTGTATGTGTAACTGTTTGTATGACATTTTGTGCCGCTGCGTGACATGGCGTTATATTTAGCTATCTGGCTTACATACATACTCATATACATACATACATATATATTTAAAAATATATACAAAAAGAATTGTAAAATTAGCTTAGTATTTTAGCGATGTAAATAATTTATAATTTATAGAAAACACAAAAGCAAAGAAAAAATGCAAACAAATAGAAATTTTATGTGAAAAAAATTTTGAAAAAATTACAAATTCAACACACAGTACGCTTTAGAAACGGAATAATTCATATTAGATTTAGAAATCGAGAAATCGAGCGAATTTTGACATAAACATACACACAAGTCTACAAACATAACAGCTATTTGGCAGTGCCAAACCAAAAACTTTTACAAATTAACGCAAAAAGGTAACTCAACACGCTCTTAAACATTTTAAGCGCACTCACCGAAGTTTAAAAAATATCTATAATTTATTTGTAAACTATAAAAAAAATTATTTATATCATTTGTAAATAATATTTAACTTTTTTAATTTTATTTCTTTAAAAATGTATTATTTTTTTAATTTTTTTGGACAAAAAATTGTTTGAAAAAGATTTTTTATTAAACAAAATCATTTCGAAAAAAATATATTGCAAATAAAATTTTAACCTTTTTCAAATAATTCTCAAAACAATTATAAAAAAAAATATTTTTTAATTTTTTTTGAACAAAAAAATTATTTAAAAACTTTTTTTATTTTATAAATTTTTTTGGGACAAACTTTTTTATTAAAAAAAAATTTATTTCGAAAAATAATATATTACATTTTACCTTTTTTCTAGTTTTTTTATAAAAAAAATAATAAAAAAAAAACATTTTCTAATATTTATTGTCCTAAAAAATTATTTTAAAAAACTTTTTTTATTAAAAAAAATAATTTCCTAAAATTATTGTACCAAAAAATATACACTTATATCTAAATAAACAATGTATAACGCAACTATATATATATATAATATATTTGCTATATATGTATGTAGTTATAAACAAATATTAAGAAATATACGAACAATGAACGCGTACTCTACTCGCAATTAAATATTATGTATTTATCATAATGATTATTATAATTTTTTGTATGTAAGTAGCAGGGCAATAAACCAAAATAAAACCAAAAAATTAATAAAAAATAAATTACATAAAAAACATAACTATTTTTATTATTGTTGAGTGGAATAATTAATGGTAAGTATTTTTAAGGAAATATGAAGACTTATTCCCGGCAAAAATACACAGAATTCACATATTAAGCTCACTTTCTACCACAAAAACAACGCTCCCCCTTTTCTTACTTGAACTACAATCCTACATTTATATAATTATAAGCTGAACAACTAGCCAAAGTCATAAGCTTTCATATGACACCTCAAACGTGCAAATCGGTCCATTAATAACGAAGTTATACGCATTTACAGCTCAACCCTTTACTCACTGCACGCTTGTTATAGAACTTTCCCGTAGTGCTTTTGAGCTTTGTTGTTGTATGTATGACACACCCTCTTCATTAGCTATCATTTTAAACCACCAATTGCACTGTTCTTTCTATTTCTCTGTATCAACATACACTTAAATGTTTCTTTCTAAAATAACACATTTAAAGATTTAAGTTTAGTAAACTAAATATTGTCCAAAGTGTAGATCATGACCTAAGCTTTCATATGACACCCCAATCGTCAAAATCGGTCCACTAATACCGAAGTTATAGCCGAATAACGAACCACTTTGCCAGCACTCACACCTACGCACCCACACATGCATGCGGGAAAAATTGCCGGCACGCGATTTTCGCTGTTTCTGGCTACCAGCTACTAGGCCAACAGAACCATGGAGTAGGTAGCTGCCGAATGGTTTTTCGCTTATAACTTTGTTATTAATGGCCCGATCGGAAAGATTGAGGTGTCATATGAAAGGTTATCGCTTGGCGCACAATCTGAGCGGAACTTAATTTAAAAAAACTGATTTCATAACCATGATATTTTAGAATGAATAAAATTTAAGTAGTTTTTATTAAAAAAATAATGTTTATAGTTAAATAAATTACACAAAATTTTAGGTGAGCAAAGAATAGGTCAAAAGCTATAAGACTGCATCTTTCAAAATCAAGTTATAGCCTTAAAAAGTGTTTTTAGCGCAAGTTAAATGTGAGTAAAAACAACCTTAAAAAATATGAAAAAAAGTGGAATTTTCTTGAAATTTTTTTTTTGCAATTTGTTCGTTTAATCGTAAACTAATTCGATGTACACGTTTTTATTCATAAAATATAATATTACTAAAATTTTTCATACAAATTCGTCGAAAAAAATTTGCAACACAAATTTCTTATATAATTCTTATACCTATAATAATAAAGCATAATCCATCAGCTGCGCCAAGCGTCAAGCTTTCATATGACATCTCAATCTTTCCGATCCGTCCATTAATAACAAAGTTATAAGCGAAAAACCATTCGGCAGCTACCTACTCCATGGTTCTGTTGGCCTAGTAGCTGGTAGCCAGAAACAGCGAAAATCGCGTGCCGGCAATTTTTCCCGCATGCATGTGTGGGTGCGTAGGTGTGAGTGCTGGCAAAGTGGTTCGTTATTCGGCTATAACTTCGGTATTAGTGGACCGATTTTGACGATTGGGGTGTCATATGAAAGCTTAGGTCATGATCTACACTTTGGACAATATTTAGTTTACTAAACTTAAATCTTTAAATGTGTTATTTTAGAAAGAAACATTTAAGTGTATGTTGATACAGAGAAATAGAAAGAACAGTGCAATTGGTGGTATACAGTGATAGCTAATGAAGGGGGTGTGTCACAAATACAACAACACAGCTTCGGGAAAGCCTATATAACAAGCGTGCAGTGAGTAAGGGCTTCAACTGTAAATGCTCATTACTTCTTTATTAGTGGACCGATTTTGATGTTTGAGGTGTCGTATGAAAGCTTAGGTCATGGTGCAGACTAGAGCTCTTGGTATTCGACTAATCGACTAACCGAATTAACCGAATAGGGCATTATTCGAATAATAATATTCGGTTTCACTATTCGGATAGTCGTCAGTCATCGACTATTCGATTAACCGCTCATTTTCGACTATTCGGTTAACCGTTCGTTGTCGACTATTCGAATAGTGCAAGTTCATTAATTTTCTTATTTTTATTGAAAAAAGTGAAACATTAAAACTAACAAAAAACTCGCTATTTTTTATGACTGTCATACCAACACTTTTGTTGTTTCACATGCAAAATTAAAATATGACTTATACAACACTGCGTGGTATGTTTCTTGAGTTCGCTATTCTATACCCCTACCCACTTGCTGCCGAATTTTTTCGGTTTTTTGCGGCAGTTACTTTTTGGAACCGGTTTTTTTGGGACACACTCGTGGCAGTGTGGGCGGTCGGTGGGTGGGGCTTTGGGACATTTTCGGGCAAAACTTCGACGAATGGGAAGTCGGCTTTCTGTGAAGAACCGGTTTTTTTGGGTCGGTCAGTGGTCGGTTTTGTTCGTGCCCTTCTGCCCGAACACTTCTCAACCGATTTATACCGCACATTGTATATATCTGGAAAATACGGACATATATCTGGAAAATCAAAGGCTTTTAGACTGCAAACAATTTTCATTTATTCGAATAGTGACAGTCTAACTATTTTTTTCAAAACAATTATAAAAAAAAATAATTTTCTAATTTTTATTGTCTTAAAGTATTATTTTCAAAAACTTTTTTTATTAAAAAAATCATTTCGAAAAATTATTATACCAAAATATATACACTTATATATAAATAAACAACGTATAACGCAACTATATATATATATAATATATTTGCTATATATGTATGTAGTTATAAACAAATATTAAGAAATATACGAACAATGAACGCGTACTCTACTCGCAATTAAATATTATGTATTTATCATAATGATTATTATAATTTTTTGTATGTAAGTAGCAGGGCAATAAACCAAAATAAAACCAAAAAATTAATAAAAAATATATTACATAAAAAACATAACTATTTTTATTATTGTTGAGTGGAATAATTAATCGTAAGTATTTTTAACGAAAATATGAAGACTCCTTCCCGGCACAAATACACAGAATTCACGTATTAAGCTCACTTTATACCATAAAAACAACGCTCCACCTTTTCTTACTTGAACTACCTTCCTACCTTCGCTGCATTTTTACATAATTATAAGCTGAACAACTAGCCAAAGTCATACGATTTCATATGACACCTCAAACGTGCAAATCGGTCCATTAATAACTAAGTTATACGCATTTACAGCTCAACCCCTTACTCACTGCACGCTTGTTACAGAACTTTCCCGCAGTGCTTTTGAGCTTTGTTGTTGTATTTATGACACACCCTCTTCATTAGCTATCACTTTAAACCACCAATTTCACTGTTCTTTCTATTTCTCTGTATCAACATACACTTAAATGTTTCTTTCTAAAATAACACATTTATAGAGTTAAGTTTAGTAAACTAAATATTGTCCAAAGTGTAGATCATGACCTAAGCTTTCATATGACACCCCAATCGTCAAAATCGGTCCACTAATACCGAAGTTATAGCCGTAAAACGAACCACTTTGCCAGCACTCACACCTACGCACCCACACATGCATGCGGGAAAAATTGCCGGCACGCGATTTTCGCTGTTTCTGGCTACCAGCTACTAGGCAAACAGAACCATGCAGTAGGTAGCTGCCGAATGGTTTTTCGCTTATAACTTTGTTATTAATGGACGGATCGGAAAGATTGAGGTGTCATATGAAAGCTTGACGCTTGGCGCAGCTGATGGATTATTCTTTATTATTATAGGTATAAGAATTATATAAGAAATTTGTGTTGCAAATTTTTTTCGACGAATTTGTATGAAAAATTTTAGTAATATTATATTTTATGAATAAAAACGTGTACATCGAATTAGTTTACGATTAAACAAACAAATTGCAAAAAAAAAAATTCAAGAAAATTCCATTTTTATCCATATTTTTTAAGGTTGTTTTTACTCACATTTAACTTGCGCTAAAAACACTTTTTAAGGCTATAACTTGATTTTGAAAGATGCAGTCTTATAGCTTTTGACCTATTCTTTGCTCACCTAAAATTTTGTGTAATTTATTTAACTATAAACATTATTTTTTTAATAAAAACTACTTAAATTTTTTTCATTCTAAAATATCATGGTTATGCAATAATTTTTTTTAAATTAAATTCCGCTCAGATTATGCGCCAAGCGATAACCTTTCATATGACACCTCAATCTTTCCGATCCGTCCATTAATAACAAAGTTATAAGCGAAAAACCATTCGGCAGCTACCTACTGCATGGTTCTGTTTGCCTAGTAGCTGGTAGCCAGAAACAGCGAAAATCGCGTGCCGGCAATTTTTCCCGCATGCATGTGTGGGTGCGTAGGTGTGAGTGCTGGCAAAGTGGTTGGTTATTCGGCTATAACTTCGGTATTAGTGGACCGATTTTGACGATTGGGGTGTCATATGAAAGCTTAGGTCATGATCTACTCTTTGGACAATATTTAGTTTACTAAACTTAATTTTTTAAAAGAGTTATTTTAGAAAGAAACATTTAAGTGTATGTTTATACAGAGAAATAGAAATACAGTGAAATTGGTGGTATAAAGTGATAGCTAATGAAGGGGGTGTGTCACAAATACAACAACACAGCTTCGGGAAAGCCTCTATAACAAGCGTGCAGTGAGTAAGGGCTTCAACTGTAAATGCTCATTACTTCTTTATTAGTGGACCGATTTTGATGTTTGAGGCGTCGTATGAAAGCTTAAAGCCTAGAGCATTTAATAGAGCATATTTCATTATTTATTTATAAGGTGGCCTAAGTGATTTTTATCAAATGAAAAATGGTGATGCATTTATTCAACATAACTGCATAAAAGCTCTTGAAATGTGCAGAAAATGTTTGAGTAAGTGCACGTAATGTTAAGGAGAGACTTGTAGAGTGAACAGAAATCAGTAAAATATTGATACTGGAAGCGTTTTTTGTAGCAATTAGTAGAGCTATTTTCTATATATCCAAAGTCCATACTTACGTGTAAAATTTAATTCATTAACCCCTCTAGTTATTAGACATTAATTATTTTAAATAAAACAACAGGTGTACTTTTGATATATAATTTTATTTAAACTCTATATGTATGTTTTGGATATATTTTTTATATGGAATAGTAACTTTTATATCAGAATACCATATACATATATTTTTATTTAGAAATTTTTTTTTCATTATAGAAAATAAAAAAAATTTATAATTAATAATATAATATGGAAATAATTTAAACAAGCATATGTGTACAGATATTTTTATTAATTTTATTTAGTTAATTCACGCTAATACATTTTATTTCATTTCATATTATTATTTTTTCTAAAAGAGTATAATTTAAATAAAGATGTAATTAAAATGTTACCTGTATTTTTTTTAAATAATGAGAATATTTGTTTTTATAAACGTTAAATAACAGTAAAAACATCAAATTAAAATAACTTAATTTTCAATCAACAGTCTGCAAAGTTTAATCGTACGATATATATACTTTTTCTAAAATCGCGTTCCAGTTGCATATGATATGGCCACCACTGTACACATTTTCCGAAAAATCATAATTGAATACTCTGTCTGTTAGTTAGCACTAAAATACCGTTACAAAAGCACATGAAATGTGAAATCAAAACGAATGAGAGTATAAATACAAGCATACACACTTATATATGTATATTTTATAGCTAAGTTGCACTCATTGTTATGCTGAAAGTCACAAATAGTATTTTTCTTATTATTGAAATGCAATTTTTCACTACAAATTTATTATATTTATATATACTATACTTGAATATATACACTAAATGTATTGTAAATTACAAAAAAAAATACTAAATGCAAAAAAATAAAATTAATGAATTGCTGAAACAGTTAAGGAAAAACATAGCAATTAAATTTTAGAAAAAAATAGTGTTAGCTTAAAATAAAATAAGTAATTATTATTATTATTGTATGTGTAACTGTTTGTATGACATTTTGTGCCGCTGCGTGACATGGCGTTATATTTAGCTAACTGGCTTACATACATACTCATATACATACATATATATTTAAAAATATATACAAAAAGAATTGTAAAATTAGCTTAGTATTTTAGCGATGTAAATAATTTATAATTTATAGAAAACACAAAAGCAAAGAAAAAATGCAAATTTTATGTGAAAAAAAAAATTGGAAAAAATTGCAAATTCAACACAAAGAACGCTATAGCAACGGAATAATTCATATTAGATTTAGAAATCGAGCGAATTTTGACATAAACATACACACAAGTCTACAAACATAACAACTATTTGGCAGTGACAAACCAAAAACTTTTACAAATTAACGCAAAAAGGTAACTCAACACGCTCTTAAACATTTTAAGCGCACTCACCGAAGTTTAAAAAATATCTATAATTTATTTGTAAACTATAAAAAAAATTATTTATATCATTTGTAAATAATATTTAACTTTTTTAATTTTATTTCTTTAAAAATTTATTATTTTTTATTTTTTCGGACAAAAAATTGTTTGAAAAAGATTTTTTATTAAACAAAATCATTTCGAAAAAAATATATTGCAAATAAAATTTTAACTTTTTTCAAATAATTCTCAAAACAATTATAAAAAAAATATTTTTTAATTTTTTTGTTCAAAAACTTTTTTTTATTTTATAAATTTTTTTGGGACAAACTTTTTTATTAAAAAAAAATTTATTTCGAAAAAGAATATATTACATTTTACCTTTTTTCTAGTTTTTTTATAAAAAAAAAATAATGAAAAAAACATTTTCTAATTTTTATTGTCCTAAAAAATTATTTTAAAAAACTTTTTTTATTAAAAAAAATAATTTCCTTAAATTATTGTACCAAAATATATACACTTATATATAAATAAACAACGTATAACGCAACTATATATATATATAATATATTTGCTATATATGTATGTAGTTATAAACAAATATTAAGAAATATACGAACAATGAACGCGTACTCTACTCGCAATTAAATATTATGTATTTATCATAATGATTATTATAATTTTTTGTATGTAAGTAGCAGGGCAATAAACCAAAATAAAACCAAAAAATTAATAAAAAATATATTACATAAAAAAACATAACTATTTTTATTATTGTTGAGTGGAATAATTAATCGTAAGTATTTTTAACGAAAATATGAAGACTCCTTCCCGGCACAAATACACAGAATTCACGTATTAAGCTCACTTTATACCATAAAAACAACGCTCCACCTTTTCTTACTTGAACTACATTCCTACCTTCGCTGCATTTTTACATAATTATAAGCTGAACAACTAGCTAAAGTCATAAGCTTTCATATGACACCTCAAACGTGCAAATCGGTCCATTAATAACTAAGTTATACGCATTTACAGCTCAACCCCTTACACACTGCACGCTTGTTACAGAACTTTCCCGCAGTGCCTTTGAGCTTTGTTGTTGTATTTATGACACACCCTTTTCATTAGCTATCACTTTAAACCACCAATTTCACTGTATTTCTATTTCTCTGCATCAACTTATACTTACTTTTTATTTTCTAAAATAACTCTTTTAAAAAATTAAGTTTAGTAAACTAAATATTATCCAAAGTGTAGATCATGACCTAAGCTTTCATATGACACCTCAATCGTCAAAATCGGTCCACTAATACCGAAGTTATAGCCGTAAAACGAACCACTTTGCCAGCACTCACACCTACGCACCCACACATGCATGCGGGAAAAATTGCCGGCACGCGATTTTCGCTGTTTCTGGCTACCAGCTACTAGGCAAACAGAACCATGCAGTAGGTAGCTGCCGAATGGTTTTTCGCTTATAACTTTGTTATTAATGGACGGATCGGAAAGATTGAGGTGTCATATGAAAGCTTGACGCTTGGCGCAGCTGATGGATTATTCTTTATTATTATAGGTATAAGAATTATATAAGAAATTTGTGTTGCAAATTTTTTTCGACGAATTTGTATGAAAAATTTTAGTAATATTATATTTTATGAATAAAAACGTGTACATCGAATTAGTTTACGATTAAACAAACAAATTGCAAAAAAAAAAATTCAAGAAAATTCCATTTTTATCCATATTTTTTAAGGTTGTTTTTACTCACATTTAACTTGCGCTAAAAACACTTTTTAAGGCTATAACTTGATTTTGAAAGATGCAGTCTTATAGCTTTTGACCTATTCTTTGCTCACATAAAATTTTGTGTAATTTATTTAACTATAAACATTATTTTTTTAATAAAAACTACTTAAATTTTTTTCATTCTAAAATATCATGGTTATGCAATAATTTTTTTTAAATTAAATTCCGCTCAGATTGTGCGCCAAGCGATAACCTTTCATATGACACCTCAATCTTTCCGATCCGTCCATTAATAACAAAGTTATAAGCGAAAAACCATTCGGCAGCTACCTACTGCATGGTTCTGTTTGCCTAGTAGCTGGTAGCCAGAAACAGCGAAAATCGCGTGCCGGCAATTTTTCCCGCATGCATGTGTGGGTGCGTAGGTGTGAGTGCTGGCAAAGTGGTTGGTTATTCGGCTATAACTTCGGTATTAGTGGACCGATTTTGACGATTGGGGTGTCATATGAAAGCTTAGGTCATGATCTACTCTTTGGACAATATTTAGTTTACTAAACTTAATTTTTTAAAAGAGTTATTTTAGAAAGAAACATTTAAGTGTATGTTGATACAGAGAAATAGAAATACAGTGAAATTGGTGGTATAAAGTGATAGCTAATGAAGGGGGTGTGTCACAAATACAACAACACAGCTTCGGGAAAGCCTCTATAACAAGCGTGCAGTGAGTAAGGGCTTCAACTGTAAATGCTCATTACTTCTTTATTAGTGGACCGATTTTGATGTTTGAGGCGTCGTATGAAAGCTTAAAGCCTAGAGCATTTAATAGAGCATATTTCATTATTTATTTATAAGGTGGCCTAAGTGATTTTTATCAAATGAAAAATGGTGATGCATTTATTCAACATAACTGCATAAAAGCTCTTGAAATGTGCAGAAAATGTTTGAGTAAGTGCACGTAATGTTAAGGAGAGACTTGTAGAGTGAACAGAAATCAGTAAAATATTGATACTGGAAGCGTTTTTTGTAGCAATTAGTAGAGCTATTTTCTATATATCCAAAGTCCATACTTACGTGTAAAATTTAATTCATTAACCCCTCTAGTTATTAGACATTAATTATTTTAAATAAAACAACAGGTGTACTTTTGATATTTAATTTTATTTAAACTCTACATGTATGTTTTGGATATATTTTTTATATGGAATAGTAACTTTTATATCAGAATACCATATACATATATTTTTATTTAGAAATTTTTTTTTCATTATAGAAAATAAAAAAAATTTATAATTAATAATATAATATGGAAATAATTTAAACAAGCATATGTGTACAGATATTTTTATTAATTTTATTTAGTTAATTCACGCTAATACATTTTATTTCATTTCATATTATTATTTTTTCTACAATAATATAATTTAAATATTATAATAAACCTAAAATTAAAAAAAAAGAAAAAGTTTAAAATAGGCTGAAATGTTTTTTTATCAATTGAAGTTTTTGAATTAAATTTGAAAGGAAATATTTTTATGTATATAGATACATATATTTATAGTGTTTATTTTACTAATTTTTATTTTTTAAATTCTTATTAAATGCAATTTTCATATTATTTTCTGGTAATGTGTTATGTATAACATAGTAGATTTTAGAATATTTTTATTCATGGAAAATTAATTTTTTTAATATGCAGAAAATTTTTTAAATTGGTAAAAATAATAATTTAAATAAAAAGATATTTCTTTTTAAATCAAAATAATTTATTAATATTATACCGTTCGAAAAATATTTAATTTTTTGCAAAAAATAAAGAATAATATATATTAAATAAAGTGATTTTAACAAAGAAAAATAAAAAGAAATTATTGGAAAACTTTTGTAAAATAACTTTTATAAAATAAAAATAAATAAAATGTTTATGTTTTAATAAAATAATATAACATAGGTATAGGCAACCAGTTGCAACAACATCCTCTAGTCAAACGTCTTCTCCAATATGGTTTGTTGGACCCAAGTTGAAGTTTCAGTGAAATTAAGTTTCCACTTATTTTCGGCTAAGCGACAGATCTCAAAAAAAGCTTAAGAAATTGTCAAATTTGCTGTTCGGTAAAATATAATTATATGTATAGTGTTAAATAGCAGTAAAAAATACAGTTAATAAATTTTAAAAGAACTGAATTAGAATTTCGCATATTTTCATGAAAATTACACACGAAATGCATTAGTTTTCATAAATATGTTTCAGAAAATCCTGTCAATAGTTAGTCTGTGCCATTAGCCATTCATTGAGTACCTCACTTGTTTAATAAAATACAATTTTTCTTATAATATTTTACTTTTAATGTTCGCACTAAATTGCATAATTTATTGCACAATATACGTAATATTGTGTTGTTTGAACGACTGTTTTTGTTTGCTACACATAATACTTCATTTTCTACTTCATTTTTGTATCCTTCTTTTCTTCTATGCATACGCAAACGCTGGTTGTTGCACCGAAATGTGTTCGACTTTGGTGTTGCCATATCTTCCTCTTCTGAAATATTTCATAGAACTTTATATGCTCATTTAAGGTAAAAAATCATCTAGTTTCTATATTTGCAAGTTAGAACTCGAAATTCCGATGTTTTAGCGACTTTTTGCTGAAAATTTGCGATTTGCAACACATTTTTATTTATCTAAATTCGCTGGTTATTCCAAGAATAAATCCTATTATATAGGATTATAGAGCATCCGATTCTGCAAATTTTGGCATTTTTAGTTTTTGGCCACGACCACTGGTTCAAAAGTTATTCGCATTTTTATGTTCGGCAGCTACCTACTGCCTGCTCCTGGTCGCCTGGTAGAAATCCCAGTTTTTGGCATCAAGTTGAAATGCATTTTTCGGGCAGCGGCGCCAGCAGAGCGCAGAGCTGCGCGATGGTGTTGCATATGCAAAGGGGCAAATTTGAATTAACGGAAGCGGGATGTGGCGGGACCGGAAGTTGTTTCAGACCGGAAACCGGAAATGAAAATAACGGTCCGCCACTTCCGGTTTGGGGTCCAGACCGGAAGTTGGTGACCGGAAGTCGAAAGTGTGGGACCGGAAGTTGGTCATATCCGGTTTCCGTTGGGGCTCGCCACTTCCCGCTTCCAGCATTTCAAATTTGTAGCTGCCGAACATAAAAATGCGAATAACTTTTGAACCAGTGGTCGTGGCCAAAAACTAAAAATGCCAAAATTTGCAGAATCGGATGCTCTATAATCCTGTATAATAAGATTTATTCTTGGAATAACAAGTGAATTTAGAGAAATAAAAATGTGTTGCAAATCGCAAATTTTCAGTGTAAAAGTCGCTAAAACATCGGAATTTCGAGTTCTAACTCGCAAATATAGAAACTAGATGATTTTCAACCTTAAATGAGCATATAAAGTTTTATGAAATATTTCAAAAGTGGAAGATATGGCAACACCAAAGTGGAACACATTTCGGTGCAGCAACCAGCGTTTGCGTATGCATAGAAGAAAAGGAGGATACAAAAATTAAGTAAAAATGAATAATTATGTGTAGCGAACAAAAACAGTCGTTCAAACAACACAATATTGCGTATATTGTGCAATAAATTATGCAATTTAGTGCGAACATTAAAAGTAAAATATTATAGGAAAAATTGTGTTTTATTGAACAAGTGAGGTACTCAATGGACGACTAATGACGCTGACTAACTATGAACACCATTTTCTGAAACATATTTATGAAAACTAATGCATTTCGTGTGTATTTTTCATGAAAATATGCGATTCCACACAAATTTTTAATTTTATAAATTCGCTGATAATTCCAACACGGAATATTCTTCTCTAGAATTCTAGGTCATGCGATTCTGCAAAATTCAAAACTTAGATCACACAAAACCGACCACTGGTTATAAGCATTTTTGTTTCGCTGCTGTCCGGCGCTGCCGACGTCGGCTGCGGAAAAATGCATTTCAATTTGCTGCGAAAAACTGGGATTTCTACCAGGCGACCAGGAGCAGGCAGTAGGTGGCTGCGAAACACAAAAACGCGAAGCAGCCGACGGGCAGCAGCGAAACACAAATACAAATTGATAATGTTAAATAATAAAAATTCCAAATAAATTAAAAAAAATTAGAAAAATGTAACAAATAAAAAATAAAACTTTATAATTAAATAAAACAAATATATAATAAACAAAATATTACCAAAAACACCAATAAGATAAATAATTAAGAATTTATATAAATATTAAAAATTTAATGTTTCTATATACAGAATTAACAATTCGAATCGAATTTGAATAAAAAATTAAAAAAAAAATATTTAATTGAAAAATTTAAATGAAAATATGAAAAAAACATATAACAATTAAAATAAAAGAATTTAGTAAAAAGTAAATTTACAAAATAATTAGAAAAATAAAAATAAATAAATTATAAAAAAATTGCACAAAGTAAAAAGGGTTGTGAAACGAAGAAATTTAACAAATACTGAAATGCAGATTTTCGTTAAAAAAAAAAATAATAATTAAAAATGAAAGAAATAATAATAAACAAAATGTAAAAATAAAAGAGAAAAATTGAAATTAAAATAAAACAAAACAAAAACATTAAATTTAACAAAAATTAAAAAAGAAAATAATTGAAAATGAATTTAATAATAATAAAATATATACAAAACAAAGAAAAAAAATTAAAATTAGAAAAAAAAACATTGAAAATTAACAAAAACTTAAAAAAAAAGAAATGAATCAAAATAACAAAAATAAGAACAAATTATTATTTAAAATAAATTTTCAAAAATACTAAAAACAAAAATAATAAAAATATATAAATTATAAAAAAATACAAAAATTATAAAAGTTGTAAATTAAGAAGTTTAATACATACTGAAATCTAGGACATTTAATAAAATAAAATAAACATAATAAATTATAAAAATTAAGCAAAAAGATAATTAAAAAAAATGTAAATGGATAAAACAGCCAAGTTCAGTAAGCTATAGTCTTGGAAATATGTATTGAGCTATGCTGGAAATATGTTCATAAGCTCGGTAGTGAAGTTTTAATGCTCTTCGGATTTCGATAGTATTTTGTGCCGGAACTCTTTTATCTACTTTTTAAAGTACCCTACCAAGTATCTGAGATCTTGAGGAGAACCTCGAGATGTAAACTCCGAAAGTCGAGAGCACAAAAAGCGGCTTGAAGGTCTTTCTTACGGTCTCGAAGCTCCAGCAGAAGCTGAATTTACTAAAGTTAGTATATCTGATTTTATGTTGTGGAAGGGGTTTTCTTATTAGAGACCGTTCGCTGTTATCATAATTTAAAATATAAAAAAATAATAAAAATTAAAAATAATAAATAAATTATAAGGAAAAATTAAAATTAAAATAAAAAAAATTTAAAATGAACAAAAACTAAATAAAATAATTAAATAAAAATTAAATAAGTACAAATTAAAATAAATTTACAAAAATACATAAAAATAAGAGAAATAAATCATGAAAAAAGAAATAAAAAATTAAAGAATCAGTAAAGAATATTAATAATAAAAGTTATATGCATAGAAGCAAATTAGTACAATGTATGGATTTTATGTACATGAGTGTGTTTTTGCATAAAGCACTTGCCACTACATGCAAGAGAATTTACTTTCCACATTTCGTTTTTTTTGTTGTTGTAGCAGTTATTTATTTATAGATTTTCATTTAGTTATCGTTTCGCCTTTTCTCTGTAGTATTTGTTTTGTCTTTAAGAACTAAAACTATTTAACAATTTCTTTAAGCAATGCTGTTCACAAACAATTACAATATTCATAATAAACATAATCATATATATATGTATAATAATATTTAGATTAATAATAATCATAGTAATAATAATAATAATAATAATAATAATAAAAATAGCGGTAAGCATATTTAGAACATTTAATTAATGCATATAAATTTAAAAATGTAATTTAAACATAAACACAAAAATTGCAAGTAAACATTTATTGATTTCTCCATATGTATGTATGTAGGTATGTGTGTAAATGTGTTTGTAGCTTTAGCAATTGTATTGTGTTTATTGTTTACTATTTTTCTTCTCAATTTTCATTTAATTACGGTTAATTTATTTGATATTAATTTGTTGCTTTTTTTAATTAATTGGTTACAAATGATTACAAGCAGCATTACAGTTATAAGTCGCATAGTATTCGTCGTTTGCATTTCGTGTTTCAGTTAAGATCTTTCTTTGTTTACTTTATAATTTACAGCTACATACATATACATATTTATTTTCATTTAATTTAATTTAATTTAATTTAAGACAATTTACCAGTTTCCCGTTACGCTTGTTTTAGCTTAAATTTTACACATACATATTTTTGTTTTTTATTTTATTTTTGCTATATTTAATCTTCTTGTTTTTGTAATTAATTTTCGTCACTATTTCGTTTGCCTAATGTACTAAAAACGCTACTGCTACACACACAGCTTGCCACACGCTCGCTCGCACGCTCCACACGCCAAGCAGTCTATTTGTTTGCTTATTGATTTATGTCGTTTACTTAATTTTGTTGTTGTTGTTTCTTTTTTTGCTATATAATTATTGATTTTACTATTTTTCTGAACTTGTTGAACTTTTTTTTGTTTTTTTTTATTTAGTAAAATTTAACTATTTAATTATCTGAAGGTATCTGTATAACTGTATGACTACTATTTATTCCCACTGTGGTTTAGTTTGTTTGTTTGTGTTTGTATGTGTGTATATGAGTGAGGGTTTGACTGTCTTAACTAATAAGCACCACCGCTGAATTGATTTGGATTGTAGAATTGTGGCACCTGAAATTAGAAGAGAAAAAGCAAACCATTTGTGATTAAATATATTTAAAGATATATTATTCTAGTAAATTTAGTAAAATTTTTAAAACATATTTTATATTGATTTATAAGTTATTATTATTTTTTTTTTGTTTTGAAATAATTTTTCTTTGAAAAAAAGTTAAATTTATTTGAAAAATAATGTGAATAAATAATTATAAAAAATAATTCTAAATGAAAATAAAAACGAAATTTTTAATTTATTTGAAAGGCTTTTTCTTTGAAAAATATTTATAAATATAATAAAAAATATTGTAAATTTTATTAAACATATTTTATATATAATATTATTTTATTTAAATTTTTTTAAATAATTTTTCTTTGAAAATAGTTTAAATATATTTTAAAAATAATTTAAATAAAAACATTTTGAAATGATAATCACAATTCAAGTTTTTTATTTATTTGAAGGGCTCTACTTACTTCATTAAAAACAAGTAAGGAACAAGTAAGGTCTCGCAATTTATTGATGTAATTTTATAAAGATGACACACAATATGACCCATATATTCGGCATAAAGTCTGATAGAATAACGAAAACCATCATATATGGTATATGAGGGCTGAGGTAATTCTTGAACCGATTTCACTCGTTTTCACCACCTAGGTACACTATATCCAAGACTATATGCTCACTTAATTTGGCTAAGATATTTCACATATTAACCCATTTATACGATATTGAGCCCATCGTATTTTTGAAAAACCCTTAATTAGGTAAATGGAGCTAGGCAAAGTTATGACCCGATTTTAATCTTTTTTCGTACAAAGAGACACTGTTAGAAGAAAAAGATTCCCTCTGAATTAAATTAAAATATCTGAGAGATTTTCGGTGAAAAATTAAACGAAGGCACTGAATTCTTCATATTCGATATACGGGGTCTTGGAAACTTATATTCCGATTCCGACAATTTTTCCAAAAGTGAAGCCACAGATTATATACATTACTTGCGAAAAGTTTTATTCCGCTATCTTTATTGGTTCCTAATGTATATATTATATTATAAAGTGAACGAATCAGAAGGAATTCAAAATTTAGTTATATGTAAAGTAGGCGTGATGCTGAACCGATTTCGCATCCCAGTTTCAACCGTGTTATCAGGGTGTCAAGAATAAAAATATTATTTAATTAAATAAATATTATATACCGAATTTCATTGAAATCGATCGAGTACTTCCTGAGATATGGTTTTAACCCATAAGTTGCCGATGCCACGCCCATTTTTCATTTTGTAAAAAAATCTGTGTGCAGCTTCCTTCTGATATTTCTTCTGTAAAATTTTGAGTTTCTGATATTTTTCGTTAGTGAGTAAACTCTTTTTTAATAATTTTCAACTTAACCTTTGTATGGGAGGTGGGCGTGGTTATTATCCGATTTCACCTATTTTTATGTTGTAGACAGGGGTACGTAAGGGAAGTGGCTGCAGAATGTTTGGTTTATGTAGCTTTAGTAGTTTACGAGATATGTATGTGCAAAAAGACTTATTAGAGTACGGGGCCATGCCCACTTTCACAAAAACATTGCGTCCATGCGCCTTCCTAGTGCGATCCCTTTGCCAAATTTTATTTTTATAGCTTTATTTATGGCTTATGTAGTTATGACATTTTATAGATTTTCGGTTTTCGCCATTTGGAGGGCATGGCAATGGTCTGATTTCGAGAATTTGCAATAGCAACCCTCTCATGGTTTCACGAAATATGTGAACCACGTTTCGTCAAAATATCTTAATTTACTTTAATTTAAAAAAATGGAAATGAATCATTTTAGAAAATTCTTTAATTAGAAAAATTAAAAAAATTGTCGAATTATAATATTTACTAAAAAAATTATTTCAATTTTTCTATATTTCTTTTTTTTTAATTTTTAAATTTTTTTGTGTAATTATTAAAATTTTAAGAAACAAATTTAATAAATTTTTTGGAATTAAATATTTTTAAAATTCGAAATTTTTTAGAAAATGCCTACTTAATAACCCACATAATTTATATTGATGTTTAAGCTCTAAAATTTAATTCGAAAAAATAGTTTCTCTATTTTTAATTTACAAAATTTGAGTTACAAAACAAATCTTTTTCAAATTTTTACTAATAACTCCTTAAAAATCGTTACTCACATCTTGTTGCGGCATTTGTTGTTGTTGTTGCGACTGATATGCGCCAGCATCATTATTTTCGCTCGCAGGGGCAACTGGCGCTGGACCCGGTATAAAGAAGCCACTTTGCGGCACTGCAGCCGGTGGCAAGGCCGGAGCCAGCACATTTTCCACCGCCTTCATAGGGGCACCTGAGGGATTGAACACATCGACGTAGGAATTCTTTAAGGCTGCAATTGAAAAACATATGAAATTCATTAACAAATTTAATTGTTTTAATTGTTTAATTTTAATTATTAAAAAAAAAAGAAATTTTGAAAAAAAAACGTTCAACTCACTTCGATTGCGTTGCATTTTGAACATATTTGACTGCAAACTGGGCGTTTTGGTCACACCTGCCGCATCGGCGCCAGACAGCGCATGCGCACTATAGCCGGAAACGGGCGCTGGCGAGGCGGCGGGGGCAGGTGCAGCAGCTGGTGAAGATGTCGGAGCAGCATACTGTTGCGTGTCAAGCAATGGTGAGGGCTGTTGCTGTTGTTGTTGTGGCGGTTGCGGTTGTTGATACGGCTGCGTTGCAGGTGGCACATTCGTTGCACCCATTGCTGGTGGCTGCTGTGCCATTATATCGCTCATCTTTGGTGGCGGCTTGAAACTCTCTTCGGCCGCTTCTTCACCATCTGTATTTATCCAGCGTTTCTTCTCCGGATCCCAAACGATACTGGGATTCTTGTCATCGGGCAAAATCATTTGATTTTTGGGTTTGAGTGAAAGCTTATTCCATATGCCGCCGAACCAGCCGGAATTTTGATTACCTGGCTGGGCGCTGAAAGGTTAACAAATTTCAAGTATAAATAAATAAGAGTTTTATAAAAAAAAATGCAAAAGCTTTATGAAAGCTTTAATTGCAGAAAATAAAGCTCTTATGTACTATGAAAGCTTTGAAGCAATGAAAGCTTTGATTGCAAAAAAGAAAGCTTTTATGATGAAAGCTTTAAAGCAATGGAAATTTAAAACAAAAAAATAACATTTCACAGCTTTCGTAGTAAAACAGACCAAAAAGCTTTTTTAATTATGAAAACTCACGAGCTTTCGAAAAAAAGTGTTCGTAGCAAAATAAACTAAAATGAACTTTGGAGTTTACGAAGATCAAGTGACATTTATATAGAATCATTTCATCATTAAATTCTTTAGAGCTTTCATTAAAACCGCAAAGCTTTCGGAAAATTAATTATATTTCCAAAATTTTTATATTTACTCACCCCTTCTGCGTCTCCTTGCCAGTATCATTTTTACCACTCTGTTTATTGCCGCCCTCATCGGCACCGCCCGCTTTCTGTTGCGCTTGCTGCTTCTGTTGCTTTTCCTCCTCCGTATCATAGATTTTCGATTTCGGCATTGATATGGTGGGCCGCGCATTCTAAAGGTTATTAGCGAAGTTTTAATGTTACATTTGCAATGCATTGTTAAGGAAATTAGAATTAAAAGAAAAATAATAATAGCTGTATATGTATATTATAGCTGTAGAAGAACTGAAAGATAATGGTGTTTTGGTTTAAAATTGTAGCAGCTAACGTTAAAACAGCCGTAGTTAATAGCTTAGATAAGAGAAATTAAATGAAATTAATAAAATGCAGGCTTGAAAAGCTCAAAAGCTCTCATAGGCAGCTAAAAGTTGCGCGCAAATTTTAATGCAGCGAGCAGGTTAATGTATTCCACATATTGATTCGTAGTACGTTTTTAAGTTTCCACACTCTGCTTTCACCTGTAGCCAGCAGCTTTCGTCAAAAATCGCAAGCTTGTGTAGCTTTCATGTATAGCAGCTATGCAGCTTCACTTAATTTTAATAACTTGAGTGTATATGTGTGAAAGCTTACTTTAAAAATATTGTTTTCCGCGTAACAAGCTTAAAGCTTGTTTTGCTGTATGCCACAAAAGCTTTTTTAGCTAAAATGCGTTCTTCGTGTAGTTCAAACAAGTTTAACCATAAAACTATTTAGTGTTAGTCTACAAATATACTTTGGCTGTATTATAAAGTATATTAATACAGTTATTTGAATGCTTTTAAGCTTTTATACAGTTTATAATCGAGTAACAATTTAATTAAGCACATTCTTTATATTTTTTCATTTTATATTATTTTATTTTCGTATTCTTACAATGAGCACAAACAGTTACAATTCCATTTTTCAATTTTCTATGATATTTTTAATTAAGAAATAAGACTTCTTAAAGACAAAACAAATACTTTTTGCAGGCGAAACTTTTTTCAATTCGTTCTGATTTCGCTAATTCTTAAACAAAAAAGTAAGAGATCTGTTTCACGTGTGTATAGTGTTAATGTGCTTGGGTGTTAGAAATTTGAAAATATTAAAAATAAAAATATTTTTTAATTAAAAAAGGAAATTAAAAAAAATTTAAAAAATTAAACAAAGAAAATAATTAACGTTTTCAATTACAAATTGAAAATATTAAAAACATTAAAACATAAATGTTTACAATAAAAAAATGTTTTATAATAAAAATAAATATTTTTAAATTACAAAAACAATTTTTTCAAGCAAAAAAAATTATTTTATAATAAAAAAATATTTTTAAATTACAAAAAAAAATTTTAAGCAAAAAAAATATTTTATAATAAAAAAATATTTTTAAATTACAAAAAAAAAAAAAATTTTAAATAAAAAAATGTTTTTAATACAAAAAAATTTTTTAATACATTTTCTAAATTTCTTTTTAATAAAACTTAAAAAAAATATTACGTGCACACGAATTGTTAACGTAACAAAATTTTAAGGGCTTGAAACATAAAAATATTGTATTTAAATAATAAAAATTATGTTTAAATGAAAACATTTAGAAATATTACACTGTACTGCTTTATGTTGAATTTGACGATTTTCAATACTTTTGAGACTTTTATAATATGCTAAAATGATACAAATAATTTTTAATTGACACTAAAATGCAAAAAAGAAAATTCGAAAAAGTCTACAGAAATTTTTTTAAGTCTCCAAAGTGTAATTGAGTGTTGATAGCACTTAAAAACTCCACAGGAAAAGCGCGTAATGGTTTAAGAAACTTTTTCAAAAGTCTCCAAAGTCTACAAAATTTTTGGAAATTGTAGAAATTTTAATTTTTGAGCAGAAATTAGTAAATTAAACTAAAAATATGCCGAAAATGTATACAAAGACAATGAAACAATAGTTTACGAGACTTATTCGAAAGTCTCCAAAGTCTACACAGTTTTTGGAAATTGTAGAAATGTCAATCTTTGAGCATTAAATAGTAAATAATACTAAAAAGATGCTGAAAATGTATACAAGATTAAAAAAAAAGTTTCGAAAAATTGAGTTTTTAACACTAATCATACCAAGACTTAATATATACCTATTTCTACCATAGCGGGTCAAATGACCCGACTGTATGTTTCATGCTTGAATGTTTGAAATATGGATGTTAGGAAGGAAATAAAAATACAAATTAAATTTATTATGATTAAACAAAATAGTATGTTGAGCATTTCTATTACAAAAGCAAAAAATACAAATTTTTAATTCATAGTTCATCGCATTTTTTACATATAAGTGTACATTTGTACATTTTCCGCAAACATATTTTTTACATTTAGATTTTGTTGGTTTTATTTTCTTTACAGTATCCTATTTGACACCTCATACGTTTATAAGTATCGGTAATAGACTTAGGCAACGATCCTTTCGTATTTTTTTCTTTTTTGGTTGTTCACGGGCTTCTCGAAAATCGGCGCCAAGTTCTTCTGATAGCTTGAGTAAAATCCTTGTCTCGAGATATTTTCTCCTGTCGTTTGCTTGTACAAAATCCAGGCATATATGCCAGCCTTGGAGAGGACAACTGCAGGTGTGCCACCTATTTTTATTTCTTCCCAAACAGATCCATCAATTGTAACATTTTGTTCTTTATTTCTACTTCACTTTCTTCCGAACTTGAGAGTAATCTTATTCTTTTTCGGCCACTACATACATTCACAATATTTTCCTCTTCATCGTCAGTATCTGTAGAATCAAACTCATATTTATTTGCAACCAATATATCTTCATTATCAGAAAATTTATCTTCACTAATTTCTGAAAACTCTTCGCCAATATTATTTATGTCTTCTAAGAACTTGTACTGTCTTGTTTGCTTCGACATTTTTCTGTATAAAAAATTATCTGTATTCCTATAGCTATCAAAATAAAATATAAGTTAGGTACTTATCAAGATTTTCAATTTTTGCCACTTTTTATTACACTAAAAAGCTATTTTCAATCTAAAATTTGATATTTTCTTGAAATTATTTTGAGCTATTTTCGTTGAACTACTTTACGCAACAGTCTTTAGAAGAATGTGCAACTTACTGACTACAAATATGACTCGATAATCTCATAAAACAGAAAAATTCTCTCCGGGTCAAATGACCCGTTGTGGTAGATATCGGTATACAACAAGGATTACTCAGAATAAACAAAACAAAAACACAACAAAAATGTTTTTAGAACTGCACATTAATTACTTATAAAAAGTCATGAAGTCAAACTTGCAAACGCAATAAAATTATACGTGCATTTTCAATGCAAAAGTTCAAAATGGGTCATTTGACCCGTCATGGTATGTTTAGTGTTAAGCAGAAATTTGGAGAAAATATATACCAAAATATTACTATAACAATTAACCATCATACAATTCAAGAAAAAATTTCAACAGAAATAAATATACCGATAACAATTCGATTGAACGCTTTTTTTAACTCGAGTTTGAATTCGATACTAAAATTTTTAGAATGCTTTCCTTTGAGATTACTAGAGGTCGAATTCGATATTATTCGATATTACATTTGAAATGCTTTCCTTTGAGATACCATAATCTAAAATTTGCATTATACGAAATTCAAATATAAATATAAGAATATTCGAGAAAAGGTTGAAATATATAAAATTATATAATTTATAACACAATTAAAGCAAAAATAACGGTAATATACATATGTATGTACAACAAATTAACACAAAATAGTTTATAATAAATTATATAACTGTCAAATTGGGTACTCCCAAAGCGCTGCTAGAAACTATACTAATTTATCGAAGAAAAATCTATATTTTCGATATACAATTTTCGGTTAGCAGAGCACTTCAATATAACGGTTTTAAATAACGTCACATTGCCACCTTATGCTTTCAAGAATCTACAAAAGGAATCTACTAATTGCTAATATTTTATTTTCATCAACCACCAACTTAAATATGCTTCTTGTCTTGCGGCTCGCCAATTGGTCCATCAATATCGTAGGTGCGCACTGGCTGCTGTTGCGACTTGCGCTGTTCGAAAGTTTTCGAATCCAGGTACTTCTCGAACGAGGTCAAACTCTGCTCAACCTCATGACACATTTTCTGATAGTTCAACGGTATTGAGGGATTTGCGATGAGCTCCTGCATCGACCAAACAGCATGATGATTGCTGCTGGTACTCACTGTGCCACCAGCGGTAGCAGTCTCAACGCTGCTGGACGTGCTCACCTCTCTTATAACGCCGAGTCTATTGAGCAATGTGTTGCGCGGCGGTCTTTCTTGCTCCGGTAAGAAGGCAGCCATATTGTATGGCATGCGTTCATCCACCTTTGCGAGCTCATGTGTTTCATTATAACCGTAAGCGTCAGCATCATCTTCTTCAACATAATCATCGTCTTCGTCTTCGTCATCGTCATCATCTTCATCCTCATCTTCCTCCGCCACATCGTCGAGCAAGTCCTGCTCATCCAGATCGTAGTCGTTCAGCAAGTGTGTGTATTTGAGGCGTGTCGTTTCCGCATTCGCTTCGGGATCATAGTCGCGTCCCAGCGCGTCGAAGCGTGATTGTAGTGGCAAATCGATGGGATAGGTGCCGTTATAGACGATATGCTTGTAGGGTGACAAGTGTGTACGCGCTACTTCGGCGCGATTGGAAGCTTTGCGTGCATAGTGCGGCGGCAGTGAAAGTGGTGCTTTGGAAGTATCTTCGGCTGAATTACGCTGATAGGCGGCAAGCGTTTTGGACGCCTGAACGCTGTCAGCTAACGATGTAGTGCCGATTTTGGAAGCGCTTGCGGAGTTAGTGTGGACTTCATTGCTATCGCTTGCTGCTACCCTACTACTTGAGTGGCTATTACTACCGTTATTTCTACTACCACTACTACTAAGACTACTGCTATTGCTGCTAGCTTGTGTACTAAATTTGGTAACACCACTGGTGACAGCTGGCGGCGGCGGCTGCGGCAGTTTCCTAGTTGCGACCTCTACCGGCGTCGCTGCCACCACGCTGCTGTCCACCACTTTTTGTGGCAAATCAAAATTGACGCGCTTCACTGAGACATTCGAAGTTATGTTCGAATTCGAACTTGAATTTTTAGTTAACTTATCATTGCATGCAGTAATGTTTTGTGCAAGCTTTTGTTGTTGTTGTTGTGGCGGTTGCATTTGCTGCTGCTGTTGCATTTGTTGTTGTAGTTGTTGTTGTTGTAGCACATCATTACTATGTTTACTTACATCTGGTGGCGCGCTGAGAAATGATGTGGTCAACGTAGCTGCATGCAGTTGTTGGTGTTGTTGCTGTTTCTCATTGTTATTGTGGTTGTTGTTGTGATTGGTGTTTGGCTTTTTGGCGACACGCGTTTGTGGCCCGTCATAACTATTATATAATTTGGCTGCTGCAGCGGTGATTTCCACTGGTTTTTCTTGTTGCTGTTGTTGTTGTAATTTTCGCATACTCTCCAATGTTGTTTTATATGTTGCAGTTGTTTGTGTTTTTGCTTTTAGTGGCATTTGCTTTAAAGCCAGCATATCATCGTTATTCAAATAGGCTTCGACAATTTTTGTTGTATCTTTTAATGTTGTTGTTTTTGTTATGCCAGCAGCGGGTTCATCATCATTATTTGTGGCGTACTGCAGCAGCATAATTCCAATCAAGGTAAGCATGCGTACAAATTTGTAGGATTGTGGTAAATTTGTGATAAAAGGTATGTAAACATTAAACAAAATAAACGCTGGTGGTCAAATAAAGGAGAACAATTGGAGGCTGATAATTACAGGACCTTAAAATTGAGGGTACGGAAGATAACAGATATTCTATAAACCCCTAATAATGTAATTGAAACTACTGAAAAGCTTTCAAAAGTCAAAATTACGTATAAAAGAAACTCTACACTGACGTAATAAAAGTTTCCAAAGTATATACAAGTTGAAAAATGTTTGCAATTGGAAAAATTGTAAGAAATAATGCAATATTACAAAAGTCTCCACACTCTACAAAGGCTTTAAATGCTATTTTTTCTAATTAATCAACTATAAAACAGCTTAGCAACCTTCGACCATTGCTATTTCAACTTGAAATTTAAGTCTACACAAGTCTCCAAAAATTTTGAAAACTCTCCAAAGGCTTAGTTTGAGTTTTTAACAAATGCTAACATGTTTAACAGTGCTCAACTGTAAAATCATAATTTTGGATAAGAATATATGCCGAAAGTACCATATTTTATTTGACCACCTTTGTTTTCGTTGCAATCAGCTCCAAAACAAAGCATTTCAATAACAAAACCACTGTGCAAACACTCTTGATAACAGTGCATTCGTGCGTATCTCGTGTAGTGCAAGGGACATGTCTTCTTTTACAAAAAATATATGGATCTTCTTCAAACTTCCTTACATAACGTTCATACTCATTCAACAGCAAACACATTAATTCTCTCCACTTACCTCGTCGCCATAAGTGGCATTTTGTGGTTGTTGTTGTTGTGCCCAATAATCATAAGTGGCAGCATTATTCTGTGCATCCACAGCTTCTGCGCCATAACCTTGATAGTGTTGCTGTTGTTGTTGCTGGTTAGGATCATAGTAAGGAATTGAATGAGGTTCCTGTTGTTGCTGTTGCTGTTGCGCATCTATTGTTGGCTGCATATACTGTTGCTGTTGATTGTAGTAAGCATACGTAGCATCATTGGCATCCTGTGCAACAGAAGTCGTATGATTCGAAGCTTGTGCATCTACGCTGGGTTGGAGACTATTGTAGTCGCCAGTCACTGCTGTTTGTTGCTGTTGTTTTTGTTGATAGGGATCAGCAGTTACATCATTATGCGTTTGTTGTTGCTGCTGCTGCATTGTGTCTGGGTTATATAGGGTTGGCGCTTGTTCGGCATTGCCGAGACCTTGATATTGCAAATTCAACTCATTAAATTGTTTATTTATCTCGACAAATTGTTGATCGATCTGACTCTGCGTATCGGCAATTTGTCCATATACGGGTGCAGCAGGGCTGGAATACTCGGTCTGGGAAAAAAATAAAAATTTTAAATTGTAGACCACATTATAATGCCGCTGAATAACTTATAAATAACTAATTTGCACTTGAAATGCGCTGAATATGTACTAAACTATACTTAAGGTATAAAAACGTTGAATATGCATTAAATTGGTTAAAATTGTGCTGAATAACACGCTTTTAAAAAGCTGAATATATCCCAAAACCTCTTGTGGCATAAAAATGTATATAAAGCTGCTCTAAAACGCGCTGAATTGATATTTATGAGAGCTATTATGAGTTGAGAAACAGTAAATTTATTTAAAAATCTGCGCTGAATTGTTCAGAAAACGTTTAACATAAGATTTTCATGATTTATCAGCTAAATTGAACACTTAAATTTCATTATAACCGCGCTGAATAGCTATTAAATGACTTATTAGTTATGCTGAATACATTCAAATATGCTTTACGACTAGTAAAAACGCTCTGAATTACATTTATGATAGATATTGAGTTCAAAAATAATCAGTATGTTTTATATTGTGCGCTGAATTGCTTAGTTTTCATAATAAAAGCGCTGAATAGCTACTTATCGACATAATAGTTGTGCTGAATACACTTAAATATTAAAAAATAGTAGTTTAAGCAATAAAAACGCGCTGAATGACAATTATAACAACTATCATTAGTCGAAAAACTGTAAATATGTTTAAAAATGGTCGCTGAATAGCTGTGAAAGCGATTAGCACTAGATTTTCACTACTTAAATAAGGTGTGATGTAAATTAATCACTTAGCTTACATAATAACCGCGCTGAATAGCTAAAACTTTGCTTATTACATGTGCTGAATACGCATAAATATTAAAATATACGCTTAGTAAGCGTTATAACTATTTAAAATGCCGCTGAATATGAATTATGACAGCTTTTATAGAATGTGGAACAGTTATTATCTCTAACATTACTCTAATATTTATT
This sequence comes from Zeugodacus cucurbitae, assembly GCF_028554725.1. Lineage (NCBI taxonomy): Eukaryota > Metazoa > Arthropoda > Insecta > Diptera > Tephritidae > Zeugodacus > Zeugodacus cucurbitae. The sequence continues at coordinate 5,702,566 of NC_071670.1, forward strand.
ATCTAAAAATTAAAACTATTAAAATTTTTGGTTCTCTGTTATATCCCCGACTCACAAAAACTAACAAACAGAAATGTATGTTGAAATTTAACTCTAAAGAGGGAAAATCAACCAACTGCATTGCAAATTTATTGTGCTGAATAAGTGAGCGACAAGCAATAGCGCGTTGAATAAATAATGACTGCATGACATAGATTGCTTGATGGCGACAATAGGCCAATTTTTTTTCGATTTATACAAATAATATGTAGAAATTGTATTATAAAATATTTATAGCAGCTCTAATGAGAGCAATACGTCATTATCTTCGCCCCACACTCACCTTATGCTGCACCGCAAGCGCGCGCAAGTCTTGCAACCACTTTTGCTCCTCGAAATTCGGCAATTGACTATTCAAACTACCATCAGCATGATGCTGTTGTTCATCCATGGAACGTTCCAACACTGGATCATAGTATTTGAGACGTTCAGCGAATTCGTAGATCTGCGAAAAAGAATTTTTAAGGGTTGTAGTTGGTTTTTATATTTACATTTTTTTAAGAATTGTATTTCAACAATATTTTTATTGTAGCCATAAACTCCTATATTAACTCACCTTATTAATGAAACTTGGCTCGTATTTGCTCGGATCGCGTTGTATGTGCAGCGCAATTTGTTCAAAATACATTAGACTACGCAAATTATAGCCATAATCCAGCAGGCGTGTGGCCAATAAATATTTATAAGGCTAGAAAATAACAATAAGATACATTATAGGGTTGACAGAAGGTAAGTAGAGAGAGTCAGTAGAGAATTACCTGAAACTCGACTAGCGAGAATTTCTCATCGTTCAATGAGCAAGCATACTCATAGATCTCGGTCATCATGATGGCTTCGTTGGCGGCGAAGTCGTTGAAGGATTTATAATGCGATGAGCCAAGCAAGACGAGTCTGCAAATATGAAAAGGGGGAACATACAGTGGGTTGAAAATACAAACTTTAAAGAAAAATATATACAAAAAGTCGAAAAAAATTAAAAATGTAAAAAATTAAATAAACATAATAAAATATTAAAATAAATTAATAGCACGAAAAAATAAAATAAATACAAGTTCGACAAATGTATAAAAAAATATTAAAAATATAAAAAAATTCAAAAAAGAAAAATAAATTATTAAAATTAAATAACAAAAAAATTAAAAGTAAAATATAAAAAATTAAAAAAAGAAATTAAAAAAAATTTAAAAGAAATTTAAAAGAAATTAATTATTAAGATTAAAAAAAAATTAAAATTAAACAAAATTAAAAGTATGATAAAAATAAATTAAAGAAACAATATAAACAAAAAGAAATTTAAAAAATAACAATAATAAATTATTAAATAAGAAATTCAAAAAAAAAGAAATAAATTAAATTATTAAAACTAAATAAAAAAAATTTAAAGGAAGATAAAAAAAATAATACTACAAAAAACAAATTTAAAAAATAAAATTAAATTAAATATTAAAAGTAAGTAAAAGTAAAAGTAATGAAATTAAAGTTGTTCGGAAAATAGCAGAAAATAAACAATAAATAAAAAAAAATATTAAATAAAAAAACACAAATTTAAATATATAAAAAATTGAACAAATAAAATAAAATATTAAAAAAATTTAAACAATTCAAATTATTGTAAAAAATATTTAAAAAATAAACCAAAAATTAATTTGTAAAAAACAGAATAAAAAATAAAAAAAATATAAAAAAATTTACATAAAATTAAAAAAATATATATAAAAAAATTTACATAAAATTAAAAAAAAAATTGATAGTACGAAATACAAGTTCGAAAAATGTATAAAAAAATTATTACAAGATATAAAAATTCAAAAAACAAAAATAAATTATTATAATAAAAAATAACAAAAAAATTAAAAGTATAATAAAAAAATAAAAGGACGAAAATTAAAAAAAATAAATAAAATATAAAAAATTAAAAAAAAATTAAATATAAAAAATTAAATAAAATCAATTATTAAGATTAAAAAAAATTAAAAGTATGATAAAAAATAAATTAAAGAAACAATATAAACAAAAAGAAATTTAAAAAATAACAATAATAAATTATTAAATAACAAATTCAAAAAATAAAATAAATTATTAAAAATATAAAAAAAATGTTAAAGGAAGATAAAAAAAATAATATTATAAAAAACAAATTTAAAAAATAAAATTAAATTAAATATTAAAAGTAAATAATGAAATTAATGTTGTTCGGAAAATAGCAGAAAATAAACAATAAATAAAAAAAATATTACATAAAAAACACAAATTTAAAAATATAAAAAATTGAACAAGTGAAATAAAATATTAAAAAAAATTTAAACAATTCAAATTATTGTAAAAAATATTTAAAAAATAAACCAAAAATTAATTTGTAAAAAACAGAATAAAAAATAAAAAAAATATAAAAAAATTTACATAAAATTAAAAAAAATATATAAAAAAATTTACATAAAATTAAAAAAAAATATAAAAAAATTTACATAAAATTAAAAATAAATAATAAAAATATTTAAAAAGGATTTTATGAAAAAAAAATAAATAATTTTAAATATTTGAAAAATAAGAATATTAAAAAAATTTAAAGCGATACAAAAAAAAATTTACAAAAATTATTTAAAAATGTATAAAAATAAATAAATAAAAAAAACACAATTCATATTTTTCTACATATGTATAATCAAAACATTAAAAACATAACTCACTTTGGCAAATGCTGCTGCAAGGTGCTCTCCTGTGTAGCGCTCTCTTGATAGCGTCCGAAACCCACTTGCGCCATTAGGTAACAGAAGTGTGCCGCGAACAAGTCACCACGATTGAGCAACGAATCACCGAGCGTTGTAATCGATTTGCGATCTAATTCGGGTTTTTGTGACGTATTTGAGAGTATCATGGAGAGATGTGGACGCCAATCACCCCACTTTTCATCCTGCACACTCGTCACGCTAGACGGCTGACGGCCGCTCATCAGCTGATACAGCGTCTGTAGCGGATCGTTCAGCGATAGCTTGTTTGCGAACTTCATCATAACATTGGCATGTGAACGACGATCCACTTTGGAGGCCAGGAAGAGCGCATGACCCCACAAATTGTTATCGGTGGCCCAGTCGAGCGCCTCATTCACATTGCCATACAGCAAATAGTTGCGGAACTTTTCGGTTATCTCAGCGTCGGTGAGCACTGGTGCATTAGTAACGGTTGTTGTGGATTGAGTGGCGGCTTGTTTAGGCGCATTTGTGACAGCTTCAGCTTCATTACCCGAGACATGTTCTGTATTGGTTTGTTCAGCGGTAGCAGTGTCAGCTGCTGGCGCTTGCTCTTCATCTTCCTCATCGCCACTGAGCACGGATGAGTCGTCGCCGTCGGCAGGCTCTATTTGATAGGGGAATTGTTGTTGATTTTTTAATAGTAATTCCGCAATATCCGTGCCAACGACCATCTGTATAAAAGTGGAGTTATTAAAATAAAAATAAGAAAATATATCTTTTTTTCTACTTACGCCATTTTGACGCAACAACAAAATCAACAGATTCCACATCAGCGTATAGGAACCACGATATTTCTCAATATTATTGCATACCAGCTGTTTAGCGTAGATGGTGGTCTCCATGAGATCCAAACGTATTTGCTCTTCGCAGAATTCAATAATTGTCTTCTTGTGTGTGAGACCACGCACCAACGGCCCAGGATAGGCCTGGAAGAGTTGACGTGTTGCATCGTTGACGCCTAAGCGTTGCAACTTCACAATATTACTAATGGCGCCGTGTGAAGTGTACTTCGGTTTAACGGTAACAAGTATGCCGGCCGACAGCGAAACGATTGAGTGTTCGTTAACGAACTTACGTGGTGTGAGCCGCTGTGGATCGGGTTCGGCGATGGCTTCGGCATCGCGTATTGACATATGACCCGATCTAGGAGTGAGGTGAGAGATATAATTAGTAAAATATTCGACAATTTTTTGTATATAAAATAAAAATAAAATTATATTTATAAAAGGAAACACTTATAAATTAAATTAAATAGCATAATTGAATAAAATTATAATATAAAAATTAGATCATAAGCAGAAATATAAAAAAATAGAAATATGTATATTATTTACAAGTACAGCTGCAAATTTGAAATTTGTAATACTGCGCATGCGCAACCGTAAAACCTATTTAACAGCTCTGAGACCATGCATTGCTTAAAATAAAATTTATAAATATATATTTTAAAATAAAGTATGATTATATTTTATAAAAAATACTATATATTTATGTTTCTTTGTCTGATAAAAAAATTTAAGAAATTTTTAAAAATATCTAAAAAAAAAATTGTTTAAAAATCTCTAAAGTAGACAGAATATGTTTTGTATGTACAAAGGCGATGGAAATTAGTGCAGTAAGGTTAGCATTTTGAAGAAATTTATAAAATTTTAAGTGTTAAAAATTTAAAAATATATATATTTACATATACATATAATATGTATGTATGCATATTTAAATATTTACATAAAATAAGTTATGTTTAAAGAAAAAATTAAAATAATTTGAGAAATAGTATTTATATACATTAATATATAAAGCAAATTTAATTGCTCAATTATAAAATAAGACATTTGATGGAAAAAAATTTGCTTAAAAAAATGAATTTTTGATTTTGCTTGTTGTTAAAACTACACTCATTAAAAAAAAATTACTTGAAGAAATTATTGCAGCATAAAAAGAAAATCAATTGGAAGACTTTTAACTAATGAGAATACTCAGTGAGTCAGAAAAAAGCAATATCGCTCTAAATAAAACAAAATCTTTAACAAAACAATATTTAAAAAAAATAATAAAACAAGTTAATAAAAACGAATTTTCAAAAAAAATATATTAAAAATGTTTGAAAATTTAAAAATAAATATATAAATAATATATAAAAAAGTAGTTTCAAAGAAAATATAAAAAAATATAAAAAAACTTATAAAAAAATTATTAATATATTATTTAAAAAAATATTTAACAAAATTAAAAAAATATATATATTAAAAAAAATATATATTAAAAAAAAATATATATTAAAAACAAATATATATTAAAAAAAAAATATTTAAAAAAATTAAATAAAAAACTATTAATAAAAACGAATTTTCAAAAAAAAAAATACAAATATATTTGAAAAAAATATTTTAAAATAAATATTAAAAAACATTTAAATAAATAAAAAAATATTTCAAATTTGTATATAAAAAATATTTAAATAAAATATTAAAATTTTTGAAACAAAACCAATATAAACAATTATATTGTATTTATTATTATTATAATATTTTAAAGTAACGCTTAAGATCCATAATTGAAAAAATGGAAAGAATATGAAAAATGTTATCTTGAATGGTAAATATAAAAATATTCAACCGAATAATTAAAAAAAAATAAAACGTATTTTCAAAAAAAATATTATAAAAAATATTATAAAAAATTATAATTTTATTAAATATATAAAATATATTTAAGAAAAATATTGAAAGAATATTTTAAAAACAATTTATCCATTAAAAAATTAAAAAAAAAAATTAAATGAACAAAAAAATAAATTTTCTTAAAAAAAATAATTTCAAAAATATTTTAAAATAAAATTAAAATAAATATTAAAAAACATTTAAATAAATAAATAAATATTTCAAATTTGTATATAAAAAATATTTAAATAAAATATTAAAATTATTGAAAGAATTATTACATTCAGATTAAAAAAATATATATGTAACTATTAAATTGAATATATGTAATTATTATATTGAAGACAAGAACTCAGAAATATTTTGTACGTAATATGTACTCTTTAAAATATTTTAAAGTAACGCTTAAGATCCATAGTTGAAAAAAATGGAAAGAATATGAAAGTAACAAAAAAATATTTTGAAAGGTAAATAAAAAAATATTTAAGCGAATTTAAGATATTACCAATATTAAAAACAAAAATATTAATAAAACCAATTTTCAAAAAAATTATTTTAGGAATAAATACTCAAAGAAAATATTATAAAATATTATAATTTTTTTAAATATATAAAAAATATTTAAGAAAAATATTGAAAGAAAATTGTAATGAATAATTTATCCATTAAAAAATTGAAAAAAAAAATTAATTAACAAAAAAAAATAACTTTTTTTGGAAAAAACAAAATATTTTAATTAATTTTTTTTTAATTTTCTTAAAAACATTTTTTTGTTAATTACATTAATTTTTTTTTTCAAATTTAATTTTCTCAAAAAAAATGACGAAAAATGTTTTTTTTCATTAATTTATTTTAGAAATTATTTCTATAAAGAGTGGTGGGTAATACCTTATTCACGCAGATAAAGGCAGTTTTGTAAGGAAGAAAATATTTAAAAAAATCACTAATTGCTTGCGTATACTTCAAATTAATATTCCTCTACTGCCTGCGCAGATCAGAAGAACTTGAAACAGTGACTGTGGTATGTATGTTTTTGTATGCAGACAATATCGAACACGAAAAGTTAAAAAAGGTTAAAAAACTGTTACATAAGAGTAAATATTTATAAATAGAGAGACATGGCAGACAGGAAATTGCAAATGTGTTCCACAAGTTCATAAAGTATAAATAGAGATTTATAATGATAATAGTAAATACTAAAATAAGACCTTATATATTTTGGAAATTAAAAATACCTAAAATTCAGAAAAATATATTCATGAAACATTTCTAAAATGCATAAATATATCATACATAAATAAAAGTGTAGACCCCTTATAAGACTTTTCAGAGAGAAAAACGTATACATATAGAGTTATTCATACATACAATACAGATATGCCGAAATCGCAGTAAGAAATAATGCAGCCAAAAGACATATACGATTATGTATGTGTATATGTGCGCTAAATGTAACTATGATATATGTATATATGTATGTTAGATATCAAAAATGCACTTATGTAATGTGACTAAAACTAGTTTGAAAAAATGTACTTAAGCCGAAAAATGTAGTTGTAAGCCAATTTAGGTCAAACAGAGTACGTTAGACACATGATTAGGGGTATTCACAGCGCTTTGTATAAAAATTTTTAAATGAAATTGAAATTTTTTTTCTAGTTATAAGGAAAAAAATGACAAATGTGGAATGTGAATGTAGAGTTTGAAAGGCATTGTATGAAATAGTGATTTAAGATTTTTAAATTATGAAAAAATGTGCGGAATATGAAGTGTGAGTTCATAAGTATGAAAATTACAGCCAAATGGCAGAGAAAGCATGAAATAATTGTTTATGAGAGCGATTGTGAGAAAATTGAAAATTATTAGAAAAAATATTTTAGAAAAAAAAAATTAGAAAAAAATTTGAAAAAAAAAATTTAGAAAAAAAAAATTGAAAAAAATTTTAGTTTTAAAATTTGTTTTAAATAACATCTAATAATGTCAAAAATTGATTTCCACTACAAAATTTACGCTTAAAAAATCGTTAAAAGTTTAAAATTTTCAAATAAAATACTAAAAAGTATATTTTAAAATACAACAACTACTTTTCGTACACACTGTGAACACCCCTAACGCTTGTGAGCAAACCAACATAGACGTAATATAGAGTAATTGGTAACTTGTAGAGAGCTTTTTTTTTTGTTTTTGTACTAGCAAAACGAAAATAAATAATAATAAAAAGTAGTAGCAGTAAAGTTGTTGCTTGGCAGCACCTGGACTCCGCGTAATCGGAACGCGCGTAGTAGGAAGCGCCAACACCGCCGACACCAGCGTAGTATGCTGTCAAACCACCGCCACCGCCCGTTATGGCACTAATGCCGCTGCCAATTTGTGACAGATTGCTGGTGGAGCGTGCGGCGCGCAAAGCCGCCTCGCCACCGACGCCGCCGTATATGTTGCCTGCGTCATCGCCTAGCGTTGTAGAGTTGAGTGACATATTTATATGTTGTTGACTGTAAATCATATGTTGTTGTTGCTGTTGTTGATGATGTTGCCGCTGTTGTAAATGACGATGGTATTCATTGGCTTGTGAAATGTATGCATGTGTATACCTAAAGTTGAGGAAGTGATTGATGATGATTGCATATTGAATTTTGTACAAAATGTCTGCGAGATTTTGCAAATGGGAATATTTTTTTTTTTTACTTCTATTATAATTTAGAAATTTTATAAATTTTTGATTTTTTTTTTTTTTGATTTTTCAAAAATAATTAATTTTTCCGCATTTTTTTAATTTGTCTAAATATTTTTTTTCTACATTTTTTTATTGATTCCAATTTATTTCATTTTTTTTTTTTTGTAATTTTACATTTCTTTTTTTCCGTTTCTCTTTTCTGTTTACTTATTTATTTATTTTTTTTTTTATTTTAAAAATGCTATATATGCTAAATTTGATAAACAAATGTAAGACAATCACATTCACTTTACTAATAATATATTTTTAGTAATACTTAAGGACGTGAACTAGGTTTTAGATATTAGCCACACACACATATACATACATACATACATACAACACTACGTTATTTACGGGGAAAATACGTAAAAAACGGATATTTTTTGATTTTCGTTTGTCACATAAGAAAATATTTATCGGAAATATTTAGTGATTTTTAATTTAAGAAATACAACTCTGTAAAACTTGTAAATTAGTTGGATTCCTTTATTTTTAATATAAAAAAATTAATTTAAAAAAATCGATTACGATATCAAAATTATCGATTAACGAAAAATAATCGGAATATTTTTAAATAATTAATGGCGTTAAAAATACAGTTTAAGCTCAGCGAAAGTCCGTGCTAGTTCGCAAATTATGCAAATTCGATAACAGCACATTTATATTTGATATTGAAGTACTAAAAGTTATCGATTACTATATGCAAAATTTAAGAAAGTACTGCCATATGTTACACAGCTGCCATAAATTGTGTTAATTCACAGGTTTTCTTAATTCACAACTTCAAGCAGGATTCAAAAACCCCGAAAACGCGCTCTAATACAAAATGTATACGATTATTTAGCATTTATAGACAGATTTTATTTCTTAAATGCATTATTTAACTTTGCAAATGTTTAGAGGTTACTAAAATTTCATTAGTAATATCGATAACTCAATTATCGAGATTTATCGATATTTAAAAACGATATAATTTGTTTAAATCCGCATGTATCTCACAAAAAACTTATTTAACAACTTTTATAGACGCGCAGATCCAACCATTATGCACTTTCGACAACTCTTCATTCTTAAATATGAAAATAAACTTTAATTTTAGTATTTATCGATACATTTTTTCATATGTTGCAAATGAAAATCAAGCTATTAATATTAGAGCAAACAGTCGACAGTAATGTGTAGGTAATTGAATTTGAAACACATAGTGAAGTGGAAAGGTTGAAGAATTAATGGTTCTAATAATCCTATAATTTATAAATTTATCTTTACTGTTGTTCAACGTAGTGAGTTTACTGGTTTATTATAGTTAAGGTATTATAGCGATATTTATTATATATACATATGTAGCTATGGGTACTAATCTAGTGAAAATGCTGTTAATATGTTTATTTGGATAACTAGTATTAATGAGTAAATTGGTTCATAAGTAAGCATTTTATGGAACTCGCTTAATAAAGTACTCGTTTCACTAAATTTTAAAATTTTTTTTAGAAAACTACTCAAAATATATATTAAATTACACTATTTAAGAAACTAAAATTTTAATAAGTTATGTTTAAATAAAAAAATATATAAAAGTATATAAATTATAAAAAAATATAATTTATAAAAAAAATATATAAATTATAAAAAAATCGCATTTTAAATTTCGATTCTAAATTATTCAAATTAAGTATCAGAAAAATATTTTTAAATATACATATGTATCTATGCATAATATTATATATATTTTACTGTCAATAAGATATCTAAGTTAATTAAATTAAAACAAAATATCTTCCTATATACAATCAGCATTGTATGCCGTTATCTACATAAATTAAAAGCTTGTTGAGATTTTAACTGCTGAGTAGTGTAAATAAAAATAATAAACAATAACGACAACAACAAAATGAAGACTTCTAATGCGCCCTCAGAGCGTTATCGCCTGAGCAAAGTAAACATAGAAGCAGATGACGTGGCAGTTTTGGCGAAACTTTTTTTTCAGATATATTTTTTTATATATTTATATATAAAATATTTTCAGATTCGTATATGTATTAGATATTTACGAAAATATTTTAATTGTCATAAAATTTAATTTCACCGAAAAAAACTTTAATTTAATAAATTAAATAAAAATAAATAATATATAAATAATAATAAATTAATTGTATATTAATTCTTTGGTTTTATGCATATTATTTCATAAAAAAGCTTTTTATATTTTTCAAATTTATTTATTATATAATATAAATTATAAATATGGGGGATGGGGTCATATGTAGAAGTTCACGCAAGTGAGGAAAGTTTCTGATTGCCATTCACTTGGGAGTGGCCAGGAACGATTCTTTTGCATATGACTCAAGCAGCTCACGACTTCCGGTTTTAGACCAAGTATCCCCTGGGTAGCTAACAGACATCCGTTTGGAGGCGAGCTAAAGTGAGAAGGCGAAGCCCGCTTGTGCGGTTGTGCGTAGGGCTTGGGACCCACCACATAAAAAAATCTCCCCAATGAAAACAAACACCGAGCCTCGGATGAGAAACCCCCCTTTTGATGACGACCCCTGCAAACGTACTAAGGATCATGATTTGAGGGCATGCACCTGGAATGTCCGGACTCTTAATTGGGAAGGTGCCTCTGCCCAGCTGGTTGATGTCCTCATACAACTAAAGGCTGACATCACCGCCGTCCAAGAAGTGCGATGGACGGGACAAGGACGGAAGAAGGTGGGTCCTTGTGACATCTACTACAGCGGCCATATAAAGGAGCGCAAATTTGGTGTTGGATTTGTGGTGGGAGAGAGACTCCGTCGCCGAGTCCTGGCATTCACCCCGGTGGATGAACGTCTAGCCACAATCCGCATAAAAGCGAGGTTCTTCAACATATCGCTGATTTGCGCCCACGCCCCAACGGAAGAGAAGGACGATGTGACCAAAGACGCTTTCTATGAGCGCCTAGAACGCACCTATGAGCGCTGCCCCCGCCACGATGTCAAAATCGTGCTTGGCGATTTTAACGCCAGGGTGGGTAAAGAAGGTGTCTTTGGCACAACAGTCGGAAAATTCAGCCTCCATGACGAAACATCGCCAAACGGCCTGAGGCTGATCGACTTCGCTGGGGCCCGAAATATGGTTGTCTGTAGTACCAGATTCCAGCATAAAAAAATTCATCAAGCAACGTGGCTGTCCCCTGATCGAAACACGCGCAACCAAATCGATCACGTTGTGATAGACGGAAGACATGTCTCCAGTGTTTTAGACGTGCGTACGCTCCGAGGACCAAACATTGACTCGGACCATTATCTAGTAGCAGCAAAGATACGCACTCGCCTCTGTGCAGCAAAGAACGCCCGTCAACAAACACAAGGAAGGTTCGCCGTCGAAAAGCTGCAATCACAACCGACAACCGAACGATTTTCTACTCGACTTGCACTCCTGCTCTCTGAGAGCACTCATCAGCATCTCGATATAAGGGAGCTGTGGAACGGCATCTCAAACTCATTGCATACCGCTGCAGCCGAAACAATTGGTCTACGGCAACGCCAAAAAACCAGTTGGTACGATGAGAATTGTCGTTCCGCAGTGGAGAGAAAACAGACTGCCTACCTCGCAACGTTGCGATCGACCACAACACGTTCGGGGTGGGATAGATATCGAGAACTGAAGAGGGAAGCGAGACGCATTTGCAGACGTAAAAAGAAAGAGGCCGAAATGCGTGAGTATGAAAAGCTTGAAAAGCTGGCCGACATGGGTAATGCTCGAAAATTTTATGAAAAGATGAGGCGATTAACAGAAGGTTTCAAGACCGGAGCATTATCATGTAGGGACCGAGAAGGTAATCTGGTAGCGGATGTCCAGAGCACACTGGGATTATGGAGGGAACACTTCTCCGACCTGCTCAATGGCAGTGAAAGTACAACACCAGGAGATGGCGAACCCGATTCCCCAATCGATGACGATGGAATAGATGTTCCATTACCCGACCATGAAGAAATTCGAATAGCAATTACCCGCTTGAAGAACAACAAAGCGGCGGGGGCCGATGGATTACCGGCCGAGCTATTCAAATACGGCGGCGAAGAACTGATAAGGTGCATGCATCAGCTTCTTTGTAGAATATGGTCGGAAGAAAGCATGCCTGACGATTGGAATCTTAGTGTGCTCTGCCCAATCCATAAGAAGGGAGACCCCACAATCTGCGCCAACTACCGTGGTATAAGTCTCCTCAATATCGCATATAAGGTTTTGTCGAGCGTATTGTGTGAAAGACTAAAGCCCACCGTCAACGAACTGATTGGACCTTATCAGTGTGGCTTTAGACCTGGAAAATCCACAATGGACCAGATATTCACCATGCGCCAAATCTTGGAAAAGACCCGAGAGAGAAGAATCGATACTCACCATCTTTTTATCGATTTTAAAGCTGCCTTCGATAGCACGAAAAGGAGCTGCCTTTATGCCGCGATGTCTGAATTTGGTATCCCTGCAAAACTAATACGGCTATGTAAGCTGACGTTGAGCAACACCAAAAGCTCCGTCAGGATCGGGAAGGACCTCTCCGAGCCGTTCGATACCAAACGAGGCTTCAGACAGGGTGACTCACTATCGTGCGACTTCTTCAATCTATTGCTGGAAAAAATAATACGAGCTGCAGAACTAAATAGAGAGGGTACAATCTTCTACAAGAGTGTACAGCTCCTGGCGTATGCCGATGATATTGATATCATCGGAAGCAACAACCGCGCCGTTTGTTCTGCGTTTTCCAGACTAGATAAAGAAGCGAAGCGTATGGGTCTGGTGGTGAATGAGGACAAGACGAAATATCTCCTGTCATCAAACAAACAGTCGGCGCACTCGCGTCTTGGCTCCCACGTCACTGTTGACAGTCATAACTTTGAAGTTGTAGATAATTTCGTTTATCTGGGAACCAGCATTAACAACACCAACAATGTCAGCCTTGAAATCCAACGCAGAATCACTCTTGCCAACAGGTGCTACTTTGGACTGAGTAGGCAATTGAAAAGTAAAGTCCTCTCTCGACGAACCAAAATCAAACTCTATAAGTCGCTCATTATTCCCGTCCTGATGTATGGCGCTGAAGCGTGGACGATGACAACATCCGATGAGACGACTCTTGGGGTTTTCGAGAGAAAGGTTTTGCGCAAGATTTTTGGTCCTCTAAACATTGGCAACGGCGAATACCGCAGGCGATGGAACGATGAGCTGTACGATTTATACGACGACATTGACATAGTTCAGCGAATAAAAAGACAGCGGCTACGCTGGCTAGGTCATGTTGTACGGATGGAAGAAAACACTCCAGCTCTGAAAGTATTCGATGCAGTACCCGCTGGAGGAAGCCGCGGAAGAGGACGACCTCCACTCCGGTGGAAAGACCAAGTGCAAAGTGACCTGGCTTCACTTGGTGTTTCCAATTGGCGCCAAAAAGCAAAAAGGAGGAATGAGTGGCGCGCTCTGGTGGATTCGGCTATAATCGCTTAAAGCGGTTCCTACGCCAAATATATATATATATATATATAAATATATTTAAATAAAATAATATTAAAATTTTTTAATGGTATTATTCTCAATTGTATAATTTATGTAGGTACTTTTTATTAAAAAATAGATTTAGTAATTTTTACTTTACTTTCAATTCATTATTAATGTTTCTTTATTTAATTTTTAATTTTTTTTTAATTTTTTTATTTAATTTTTTTTATTAAATTTTTGTTTATTTAATTTTTTTTATTTAATTTTTCTTTATTTAATTTTTTTTTATTTTTTTATTTAATTTTTTTTTTATTTAATTTTTTTTTTATTTTTTTGTTTAATTTATTTTTATTTTTTTATTTAATTTTTTTTATTTTATTTTTTAAATATTTTTTATATTTACTTTTTTTCTTTATTTAAAAGTTTTCCAACTAATTCTGAATTTATTTTTGTTTCTTATTTTTATTTTTTTTATATTTTTATTATTTTATAAAAAGCTTTTTATATTGTTAAAATATATTTGTAAATTTTTTGTATGATATTATGCTGAAATTTATAATTTAAGTATGCAATTTTTATTCTAAAATTATATTTATGAGCTTTCATATTTTTTTAGATTTCTTATTGATTAATATATTTTATATTTACTTTTTTTATTTTAAGACAAAATTTTGCAACTAATTCTGAAAATATTTTTGTTTTTTTTTTTTTTTTTTAATTTGATTATTTAAAAAAGATAAATATTTTTTAATTCTTTGATATTTTAATTTTAGTTTTATATTTTAACATTTTTATTTTTATGTTTTAATTATTTATTTTTAATTGTATTCCTTTTTCAATTATGTATTTCATTACTTTTCATAAATTTTTTTATTATTTATAATTATTTATTTTAATTGTATTCCTTTTTTTGATTATGTTTTTCATTACTTTTCATAATTAATTTTTGTATTTTTTTTTATAAAAATCGATATCAAAAAACATTATATTTTACAAAAAATAATCGCATAGCCTTTTCACACAGCCAAATTAATTGATCAATTAAAATTTTGATTGAGAAACCAGTTTTTGCCCTTCACACTGCCGGTTACTTAATAACCGAACAGCTGTTATACATTTTTGTTTTCGTTTTTCATAAGAAGTCAGCTGATTGCTATTTTTAGCAACGACATCTACCGTGGAGTAGCGTGAACAACAACTCGCAAACAAAGAAAGTAAATATAATTTGTCGCAGAGTTGCATTTCATTTTCAAGTCGATTAAAATTAAATTAAAAATTTTATTTTGCATGGTAAATCGATCTTAATCAGCATTTTAATCGAGCAGAAACCGGTTAATTGATCAATTAGCATCTGTGTGAAAAGGCTATTGTCATTAATTTTAAAGGAATTCATTTAAAAAATACTAAATCTCAGTGTAATTTAAATTTAATATGGCTGCCATAAACAAATATTTATATTTTATTTTTTCACTTTTAATTTATATTTTTGTAAATTATTTTTATAATTATTATATTTTATTTTATATTTTTTTAATTATTTTTTTTTTATAATTATTATATTTCATTTATATTTTAGTTGTTAATTAATCAATTGTTAAAGAGTTAGTACGAATTAAGAATAAGAACAAAAAGCAGGAATAAAGAGAAGGTAAAGCAAATTGTAAGAAACATATTAGAAATGTGGTTTAGTGTGGCAAAGCCTACGTTCTTTAATACTCATACGCAATTCATACTCGAGTTAAGCTACTTATATACATGTTCAAGGCAAAGCATAACAAAAAAAACTGAACGTAACGAAATTTCTAAATAAACACAAGCTTAAGTATTAAATAATAGATAAAATGAAAAAGTAAATTTCAATAAAAACAAAATAAAATAACAAAAATAAAATCGTTAAAAAAATAATTTGCAGCCAACTTACCGATCATTGTCGTTTTGCACCGAACTGCGTCCCGAGTGCACCGACTCACGTCCATCCGCCGTGGCCGCCGCCAACGAGCTGCTATTCAAGCTAGCGTGATCTCCACCTGCGGCGGCATGTGCGCTCAAGCTGGATGCCGTTGCAGCGGTGGCATGTCCATAGTATTTCTTATACCACTCCGCGTATGCCTGCGGATTGGTGCGCGCCATTTGCTCATAGTAATACGAGGCGTAGGGATCGTAACCGTACGCGTTTGGCGGATAGCCATACATGGCGGCGTGACGCGGATCGTAGCGTGCGCGCTCCTTCTCCAAATCACTTTCCCGCGCATTGCGTGAGCTCTGCTTGCGGTACTCTTCGTACTCGCGCAGATCGCCGCGTTCACCACGCAACGATTTGTCACCACCACCAGTGCCGCGATGACGACGCTCAATAGTATCATAGTCACTGCCACGATCGCGACGTGTGCGCCGCTGCTCACGACGCTCATCATCCACATAAGTGCTCCGGCGCCCATCGCGTGCATCATCATGATTTTTGTCGCCGCGTTTGGGCGCGCCACGTGCGCGTCGATTGTAGTCATCGTAGTCGCGTTCACTACGGTCGCTGCGTCCCGCGCGTTCATCATTGTGATGACGCGCGCCGCTGCGACGCGTTTGCTCTTTGCGTCGCGCGCTCACATCTTCCACATCGTCGTCGTATTGACGATTGTGACGACCGTTGCGACGCAACGTATCCGATTTGCCATTGTCACGTGCATAATACTTATCGCGTAACTTGTCGCGTTCGTCGCGCTTATCAGCACGTTCGCCAGCGCGACGTCGCTTATCCTTGGCATAATCGCGATCGTCACGTTCGCGATCACTGCGCGCACTACCCTCACGATAACCGCGACGGCGGTCACGCTCGCGTTCGCGCTCACGGTCACTTGAGTAGGGCTCAGACTCCTCGAGATCATCGCTCTCATAGCGATCGGCAGAGCTGCGCTGTTTGTCACGGCGATGTGCGCGATCTGGCACTTTGCGCTCCAACTCGCCAGTTGAATGTTTGCGCGACTTGTTGCTGCCAGCGCCAGTGTAACGTGTGGGGTGATGATGACGCTGTTGCTCTGGCAATGCATCGCTTTCATCATTACCTGTTGAGGCATTGGATAATTCCTTCGATTTTGTGGCATGATGGTGGTGATGGTGATGTTGCACATGATGATGATGATGCACATCCTGTGGCTCATCAACCGCAGGCGGTGAAGGTTCGTTGCTTGCAGCAGCGCCCTCTAAAGGCGGTTCATCGCGACTGTTCACCGTTAATAACGGTGGTTGTTGCAACTGTTGTTGGTGTTGCTGCTGCTGTTGTTGCTCCTGCTGTTGATCCTCCAAATTCTCGCCGTCCAATTCGATTTCGCGCTGCCCACTAGCAATTTGTGGTGGTGGCGCCGGCGCATTACTTTCCGGCGAGCGTTCGACGCCGGTTACGACGCGTTGCTCGTTGCTGATATTACTCTCACCAGGTACCAAATACAAATTGCGATCTGTGGTTATATCTATAGTGTTGTGATTGTCGGTTGAGGCGTTAGTTGCTATAAAAAAAAAAAAAAAAAAAATTTTAATGTTATAAAAAGAGAAAATTATCAAAATGAGATCTAACCTGTCAAATTTGTGACATTGCCCAAAGCGCCACGCTGGGACGCATTCAACAGCGGCACTGCTGGCACCTGCTCCAAAGAGGTATCCTCACCGTCGGCATGTCGTTCATCCATATGCATATTGGCCGGCTCCTCCGTGCCGGTCACCATGCGCTGTGTGGCCTCTAGCAGTTCAGGCTGTCCCAACACTAGGCGCGACAGCCCCGGTGGCGGTAAGCTATCAGCTTCCAAGTTTAACTCCTCATCGGGATTCTCCGAAAGTGGACTCGTCTGCAAGTACTGATTGCGCTCATCATTGGGTGGTGGCGGTAGTGGCGCCTGTGCCGCGGCTGCTGTTGCGCCAGGCAAAGTGATAGTTTGTGTAGTGGGTAGCAACAACGAAGTTGGCGGTGTTGGCAACGCCGTGCCCAAAACTTCTTGATTTTCATGCAAGATTTCCGAATTATCTGGCTCCAAGTGATTAAGCAGCGGATTGGCAAAATCTGCGGGCGGTGGTGGCACCGCAAAGGCATTAGCTACTGCGGCAGCTGTAATCTGCTGCGGGGCTGCAGGTGGCGCCGCGATATTGACAGCGTTATTGGTGGCCATCAAGCCAGCGCGATGATGTTGCGCTGCGCCGGCGCGTTTAAAAGGATTACCAGCAGCAGCACTCGCACCTGGAGGTGGCGGCAAATTGCTTGGCGGTGACAAAGCAGGCGGCGGTAGACCAATTGGGGCGACGGCGACCGGTGGTGCTGCAGGCGGCAAAACTTCGGACTGCACTGTGGCTATTTCATTTTGGAACGCTTGCGGTGGTGTTAAGGCATTTTCCAAAGGCTCACTGGTAGGGCTGGCAACGCCAGGTGGTGAAGCGTATTGGCGTGAAGGTCGCGAAACTGGTTTTGCTTGTGACACATAAACGGAGTTTGGAATGTTGCTTCCAACGCCAACGGAAGCTGGGGGTGCAGCGATAGGTGGCGCTGCGGGTGTTGGGGCTGTGGTGTTATAGTTTTCATTGGTCACTTCGGAGAGTGGTAGCGTGGCGGGTTTGCCTGCAAGCGAGAAAAAAAAATAAAAAAAAAGATTGAAGATTAAATCTTTGAAATTTAAAAGGAGAAAAAATTAATTTAGAAAATTCGAATTCGAAAAATTTAAATTCGAAAATTTAAATTCGAAAATTAAAAATCGAAAAACATAATTTCGAAAATTCAAATTCGAACAATTAAAATAAAAAACTACTACTACTACTGCTTTTAATGCTACTCACCCATATTCGCTGCTACTGCTGCCGCCCTCACATCCTCCGCATCGGTCACAGCATATTCGGCAGCTTTCTGTTGAGGCACTTGAACGCTACTCGCAACTTGACGCGGCACTTGTGCCGCTTGACGATTATTTGTAGTTGGCACTTGTGGTGTTAGTGTTGCTGATTCATTGTCGACGGCAGTGCTGTGCGCATTCGCATTTACATCATCACCAATATTCCAACTCCAATTGTCGTTTGTCGACTGACCACCAAAACTCTCCTCGATCACATTTGGCGCATTGTAATTCGTTGTTTGCGGTTCAAATGCAGTGTGTGCGACTGCCTGTTGCTGCACTGGCGGTTTATGTATGGGCAATTGCGCTGTAGTCGGCGGCTGCTGCTGCTGCCCAACCGACGTTTGCTCCATTTCGCCCGCAACCACATTGCCATTATCATTCCAGTCCCAGTCGCCCCAGCCATCGCTACGGTTGTTCGCATTACCATTATCGAACAGTTCAGCGGCGGCTGTTGGCTGAGCCGGCTGTTGTTGCAACTGCGTCGACGGCTGTTGCTGATAGTGGAAATAATTGGCGTCAGGCGCTACTTGCGGCGGCGGCAACTGTTGATACTGTGCAGCTGGCTGTGTGGCTGTTGGTGCCTGCTGTTGTGGCGCTTGGTTTTGGTTTGCTGTAAAATAATTGTCGTATGTGGTTGGATGTGGATAGGGTTGTTGCTGCTGCTGCGTTGGCACATTGTTAGCAGTTGGCGGTTCTGGTGGTTGCCAGATGTTATGCGTAGCAGTCGCTTGTTGTTGTTGCGGCTGTGGATATAAATTGTTGGCATGTTGTTGTGGCTGCTGTTGTTGTTGTTGCTGCCAGTTATTGTTCACGCCAGCAGCATTCGATTGCATCATTTTATTTGGTGGTTGCGCGTAAGTCTGTTGCTGCCAGGCGTTCGCCGATGCTGCTGTTGGCTGCTGCTGCTGCTGTAAAAAGAAAAGTAATGGTTATTAAAATGGAAAACAGGTTTGGAAATCGTAAAGTTTATGCAGAATAAGTGCAGTAAGCCTTGGTGGTATTTATCTTTCACTTTCAAGTGTGCATACTTACACACATACATATGTATATAGGAGTTGCAGTAATATGCAGATTGGGTTGATCTAATTTATTGAAAGCAGATTAAGGCTTTCTTTACTATTTGTATCGCTAATTGTTAACGTTTATTTATTTATTTTGGAATTAAAACCTCTTTAAAAAGTTTAATATTGGTTTTGAGGTTATGTTTTAATTATTTATGTATAATTTTATTATATTTAAACCGAACTCAACTAAATCAGCATAAAAACAAAATTTCCATGACACATAGTTGCTGGCGATAAGACGTGCATTGATCAGACTTCCATTGAAAAATAGCAAATGATGTAGAAAAAAATATATAAGAAAGCATATCAAAACAATTCGCATGTCTGTACAGATTTATAGGGTCTAGAGCTCAAAATCTCTACTAAATTGTTAAAGCCGGTATAAAATTTATTTTATACACTGAAACCATAACTCTCGCACCAAAATTTTGTATTACTTATTTTATTTTATTTTTTTTTTTTAATAAATTGCTAGTGAAACCGGCTGTTAATTTCAATAAAATTTGCAAATATGAAAAACACCTTCTATTTACACAAGCCACTTATTTACATACGCTTATATATAAGTAGGGTATGTAATTGCTTTTCACGCACACACACAGACCTAAAACGCTGTGCAAATGCACATGATAATGAGGTCGTGAACTGGCATATACAATACAACAATAAAAAAGTTTTTCAGTAAATATAAATGCACCAAATAAAGAAATAAATGCGACTACATACATACGCTATAATTTGAAATAAATAAAATGCCCAATATATATTATTATAAATAGGTAAAACCCAATAACAACAATAAATTGACAGCACCGAAAATTTAATGGCCAAAATCAGCAAAATGCTTCACTAAAATTTCTAAATTTACATGAGAAATATGTAAACTAAATTTTCAACCAAATTTGCACCAAAGACAGGACAACACTATATACACATTGCACACATTCCACACATTTACATGAACGCGCCCCAGTTGTTAGCTAGTTAATGCAAATCAAGTTACCTGTTGTACGCCATAGTGGCCAGGCTGCTGCGTTTGCTGGTGTGTACCACCACCGTTGGCATGCATTTGTGAACGCATAGGGTTTGGTTGTTGCGACTGTTGCAGGTTATTGTTAACGTTTAACGGTTTACTCATATATGCGCCAGTGTTGGAAGCCAAATTGGTTGCAAGGGGTGGTGGTGCTGCTGCTGGATTCGTGTAAGCATTAGTTGCGGCAACGTTGGTGGCTTGTGCATGCGTTTGTGTTGCTACTAAATGCGATTGTTGTTGTTGTAAATTTAATGTTGGCTGCTGTTGCTGCTGGGCCGTTGGAATTAAGTGTTTCTGCTGTTGTGTATAGGAGTGTTGTGATTGCGACTGCTGTGGCAGCGTAGGCGGTGGTGCATTACTTTGCACCCAAGACATTTTTACAATTTACACACCGAAATTGAAGCTAAATGCGAAGGATTGAAATAAAATAATGACCATAAAATAATATTGATGAAATGTACAAACATCCATATGCTATTTATATGTATGTAAATTTAAGGTGATTGACCGTGTTAAAATGGTTTAAAATAAATGGAATATGTAACCAATTGTATCAATAAATTGTATATGTATGTAGTTAGGGAAATAAATGATATGTATGTAATTTGTTAAGTATGCATAATGAAGACACCATTAAACACATACAACGTGAAAGGCAACAAGCCATTGTTGTAAATTTATAAATATATACCATTAAACAATATGTAGGCACTATACACATAAGCAATAATAGTCCCATGCGTTATATTTTCATTATTGCATTTATACATATAAACTATTTACTGCATTTAATGCTAATTCGGTATAAATAAAATATTGCAACCAATAGTATATAAAATAAAAATGCTGAATAACGTTCACTTTTTTCATGCCGTATGCTCTGCAACCAACAACCGTACAAAACACACCTGACGTAGCTATAAAATATGGATATGAATTCTATATATACATATGTATATGGGTGCCAATAATCTAGCCCCATTTAAGCCACGGACCATACAAGAATTAATTTATAAAAAAAACACTGTATTGTTGGTTCAGTTGTGGGTTTGTTGTTGTCACTACTCCCATACTCGAGTTATTGCTGTTGTTGTTGGGTTTGTACGATTGGTGGTGCGGCAAATAAGCATAAACGAAAAGGTTTACGTGGAAGTTTTCGTGGTTTCACTAACCACCACCAACACCAATGAAGTTTTTTTTACCTTTTTTATTTGCTTGCACTACACAATTATGAACACTTGCCGCTATTGTGGCTTTTATAGCATATTATAAATTAATACTATATAGTTTATTTAGTTTTTCTGTTAATGGAAACACAAATTTACAGGTGATTTTCGTGAAAGTTATAAAATTTTCCAGAGAAAAATCTACACAGTGCGAAAGAAAAATCACAATGAACGAATTAGTGACAGTTGTTAAAGCGAAATGTCAAAATGCAGTTTATGTTGACAAGTTGCGAAACTAATGAGCAAATGTAAAACGAGATTAAGCAGGGTTGCATGCCATAGCGAATTGCACAATATACGTTGCATATATTTATATTTATTGTAAGCATTGCTAATGAAAGTTATATAACGAAAAGCACAGAAATAAACAAAAATTCTACAAAACATGAGTTCATTAACCTATACTTGTTGTTGCGCAGCAGTTTTCGTACATTCTTATATGCAATTTAACTACGCATAGTTTTCCTTTCATACACTTTTGTTAGCACACCACATCACTTATTAAACACTAGCAACACTTTCACATATGATAAATGCGTTATGTATGTAAATGTGACTTTTTTCATGTTTTCGGTTTTTTCAACTTACGTCTTTGCTTTTCAATTAAGCACTTTCGTTATATGTATTTGTGTTTGCACAAACAATTAAATGCATAATTTCAACTGAATAATACACACTAAACAATTCGTTTTCGTTTCTACTCGATATTACTTCGTTTGACTTGCGTATTTTTCACAAATTTACTATATTTTCACTAAGTTGAAAATTTCGTACAATAGGAAAGAAAAATCTCACTGCCAACTCAAAACGAATTGACGACAACTGACGTTTCTCACCTGTTTATAGGTTTTCCGCAACAGGGTGATTCAGAAGTGCAAAAAATTAAACTCTTTATGTTATTAGCATTTTTCCAATAAAGATAAGTTTCTAATATTTTTGAGCTCTAAAAATTTTACACAAAAAATTTATTCAAATTGAAAACTAATATTAAATTTATTAAATAAAAGCATTAATTAAAAAATTTTGCTTAGACTACGCAACCCTACAATGCAACAACAACGTTTGGTCCCTGATTTTGACATTTAGCTGACGTGTTCGGTTGCTTTAACTTATAAATTTCACCAATTTGCAGCGAAACGAATACATCAGTTGTTTTGTTGCGTTTTTTGTTCATTTTTTAGATTTTAACTAAAAAGAACAAGTAGCATTATAAATAAAACCAA
This sequence comes from Zeugodacus cucurbitae, assembly GCF_028554725.1. Classification (NCBI taxonomy): domain Eukaryota; kingdom Metazoa; phylum Arthropoda; class Insecta; order Diptera; family Tephritidae; genus Zeugodacus; species Zeugodacus cucurbitae. The sequence goes on from NC_071670.1 coordinate 5,725,617, forward strand.
TAAACACAAAAAAGTTCCAAAGAACACAAGAGGTTGTAATGAGTGCAGTGTCTGCAAATTGCAGCAAATAGTGAAACGCATACCCAGGAACCCCAGTTTAAGTAGGTGCTTCAACACAGCACACACAAAAACCACAAAGATGGCACTGCTAACTATGATTGCGCGTGTAATCGATGGACTTCCATTGGTTGGTACCATGCAAGATGATGAACAGGTATGTGTAATTAAGCAAGCTAATAATTGTGATGTCAAGGGTCACAATTTAATTGAATACAATTGTGGTTTCATACACACTTATACAAATTCTTGTTTTCAACTTATCAACAGTCCGGCCGCAGCATATTGGAGTATCAGAATCAAGCGAAAATGTTATTCAGAAAATTAGGTTCACATTCACCAGCGCGCTGCAGTATCGAAACAGGACCATACCTATTCCAGTAAGTTGTATGCAACCAAATCAAGTGCAAAGTGCAATAATTGATATAGTGTAATACATAGTTAAAATTATGATTTAAACACATACACACGTTTTGGCTTGCCTGCTTGGCTTCTTATCTGTGTTGTCAAAACTATTTTACATTTTTCACGTTTATAACTACACTACACGTTTTTTATTTTAGCTATCTAATTGAAAATGATGTTTGCTATCTGGTGATGGTTGATAAAATGTACTCCAAACGGCTGGCCTTCAACTACTTAGAGGATTTAGCGCAAGAATTCCATGCCAACTATGGACGACGTGTCAACTCCGTGACGCGTCCCTACGCATTTATCGAATTCGATGTTTACATACAGAAAGCCAAAAAACAATTGACCGACCGGAGACGAAACATAAATGCAATCAACACACAATTGCAGGATGTGCAGCGGATTATGGTAAGGAAAAGTGGTAAAAATAATATAATTGAAAAATTATTATTATTTTTTTAATTCCAAATAGGTACAAAATATCGATGATGTACTGCAGCGCGGCACAGTGTTGTCAGGTGGGATACATATATTTTATTCTCTATAATTTCATATTTTAATATTTTTTTGTTTGCTTTCTTACAGAATTGGACACAAAAACGCAAAATCTGTCTATGATGTCGCAGAAATATAAAAAGGATGCGACATATTTGAATCGAAAATCAATGTATTTGAAACTGGGCGCCGCCGGTGTCGCTATAGTAGTATTTATTTTATACTTTTGGGTTTTGTAATAATTGTTAAATGTTTATTAAAAAAGGATAATGATATGCAAAAATACTAACTAACTATTTGTATAGGAAATATTGTATGCATGCGTCATAGCAATATATAAAAGTGCACGACATAGGGATATTTTTTGTTTGGCGACAACTCAATGACAAATTGTTTATTTTTTTATTTTGATTTTTTTTCTAGGTAATGTATTAAACAATATTTAACTCAACTATGGAAAAATTTCTTGTAATAAATATTTTGCATGAAACAATGTACACAATTATTATTTCATAGTTAAAACGAAAATATATTTGAGTTTTGCAAAATATTAAAAAGCACTAGCGGTTTAAACCTACTTACGTTTCCACAGAAAAAATGTTTTGAGCTTATCTTATTAGTTAGCTTTTACTACACTCCTCCTCCGTTTCTTCACCTGAGGATGATGACGATAACGCTTCCCACAATTGCTCGTCGGAAAAAAGGAAATTGCTAGGCGCTTTCTCAAACTCCTCACGTTTGCGTGCGCGCGCTACACGTCGTTTCTCTGCTGAGACTTTGGACAACTTTTCAGCAGCAGAAGCCGCTTGTAACTCATCAGTTGCAGCATCTTCGCTTTTTGTTGCACTCGCCAACAAACGTTGTTTGTGTAAGGCCTCAATGTTAGCTTCGTGACTTTTGGTCTCCGCCTCGACGTCTTCATCTGTTTAACAAATATAGTATAAAACATATGCGACAATAATTTACACACAAAATATTTACCGCTGTCAATGATATCACAACCCGCCGGATTTTCCTCATAACTAACGTATATGCAGGGAAACTCTACTAATGTTTTGCCTGCCAAGTTAGCTTTTAACGTTTTGCGCACATCCAAAGTATAGTAACGTGTACGCGAACATTTAATACCTTCCGCTTTTAGCAGCAACTATTTGTTTGGCAGAATAATACAAATTAACACATGAAGACATAAAACAAGAAAACACTTACCTTCAATTTGTTGAGTCCTGCACTTTGATAGTATTCCAATGCCTTCTTTTGTGGCACGCATTCAGCGCTTTTTACATTCACATATTTGTCCAACAACTGCGCCAGCGTCAATTCCTCATCGCAACGCTCGTTTACATACTGCAATGCGCCCGCATTGACAAACACCCACTCGATGCGCCAAAAGATTTTACGTAAATTCCAATCAAAGAAAGTTGTATTATTTTTGTGGCGCGTAAAATTGGGCAACAAAAAACGTAGCACCGTGCGACGTTCGGCCGCAGCGCCGCGCAAACGAAACAAATGTGTTGGTAGCGTTTTATTGTAACGTGTAAAACGTTTGATTGTGTCCTTTTTGCGATCACTCACATAACGTGTGCACTCCTCCAAAAAGTAATAATCGCTCATGAAATCCATTTTTGTCATTTTCCTCAGCGGTATGAATTTGGTACGATCGCGTATGCCATCACAGTCCAGCTCCTTCTTATGTATTTGTACACAACGCACGCAGCAAGTCTTCACCTCGCATTTGGGGCAACAATAGCGCGCATTATCAGCGGCGCAAACTTCACATTGTCCAAGCCGTGGCAAGTGACAACTTTGCAATAAATAAAAACAAATTTAACATTTTAAATACGCTTCCAATCGCTGAGCGCGCACAGCATAAATAAGTGTGTGCACAGCTAGCGTCTGTTTATTGAATATGTCAATTCACATTACCTGCTGTTGAAATCTTCCTTATCACTATCGCTGCTGCTACTCTCATCTGCTTCGCTATCAGCATCTTCCTCTGTTGTGCCAGAGTTATCTGTCTTCACACGCTTCTCCTTATCAGCATCAGACGTTGCCGGCAACTCCGTGGCTGCCGCCTCTGTTTCATGTAAACGCTTCATATTTTATAAAGTTGCACTTGTTTAAATTCAAATTTATATTCACTGTGCTTGTGTTTTAACTTATTCAACGGTTTCAGTACGTTTTTGACAGTGCGCGCACCTTTTATGCTATTCTCTCTACGCTGTGCTTATCTACTTTTATCAGCTGTTAATGTCAACTCAAAAGCAAATCAATTAAGTCGCGAAAAATCATTTGTAGTTTTTCACAAAAATCACAAAAATCGCAATAATTCGTAAGTAGTTTTGAAATTAATAATACCGTGTTTAAATAAAAGCGTTAACAAAATAAAGTGTTGCGTTGGTGTTACTTTCAACGTGTATTTGTTCAGCAGTTTTTTTGTATTCACACTCAACCGCAGTATTGTAATTCAATATTTACGTAATGAGCCATACAACCGAAAAGATAGAAATTACGTTTTTACTCTCATTACATTTGCACTTATATACATTAATTTATGTGAAAGTAATTGTTCTTTTTCACAATTTAAAATCACAGCATTTATTTACAGAACTTTTCTAGCACTGACATTGCTATTTGCAAACCACGTGTATTGTCAAATCTTTTGTGCCTGCTTCATACACGTTTCGTAAACAATTATAATTCGTTGTTATCACAAAAGCAAAAAAACTAAAAGTAACACCCAATGAAGACTAAAAAATTAACCCAATAGCAAATTATATGCATACATGATGATGATATCGATAAATAATATTTGATTTGATAACATAAATTATAATTTGTAGCCATAATAAACATTGTGCAATATTATTAATTATGAAGTGACTTATTAATTACCGCATAAGGAATTTATTTTCAATGTTTGCAGACAAAAAGCAAATTCGATACTTTTATTTAGTACTTGATACATAGTAGTTATCGATAACTATTTTTTCCGAATTCTTATCAGCGTTTGTGAGCAAAAAAAAAATATTCGAAAAATATAAATTAACACTTGAATTGAATACTTCATACGAATAAGTACATATACATACATACACATATAAACAGATGAATGAGAACTAATTATAACTTAGCTAAGAGATAACGAAGTTTCGAAATGTTTGTTCAGCGTTTATAATAAAAATATGTTTATTAAAAAGTAGCAAGTTAGCTCATAAAGCAACGCAAAGTCTAAATAATATTTTCAAAAAGATGTTAGACACAAATTTGAATATTCTTCTACACAAATATAAATATTCTTTAAATTACGCAAAAGAAAAAGTTAACACTACAACAAAGTCATAGAGATATACATATAACGGATCCAATAAAGTTAAGAAATAGTTTGTGTTTAAATAGAGTTAAACAAAAAATGTATAACAAATTATTACTAAAAATTTAATAATTTTATATTTAGAACACCGAAATATTTTCGTATATGACTAATTACAGCAGAAAAAGCCGCGAAATATTTATTTATTGTTGCCATGAAAATTGCAGCACTTGCTTGTAGATATCTGTATATATTTTATAAATATGCATTGCTGATTGACGCATATTTTTCATGTTCATGCATGTTCAACTTAAACAGTTGTAATATGTACACGATGTGTATTTGAGGTAATGTACTGACACTCAAATATTTTGTTTAAAATTATTATAATTGAACAGCACAATGCTCGCTAACAATTCACAATTTATTTAATTAAATAATTTCTTCACTTGAAAAAATTTAATTTTCTTTATTGTATAGGGATTTTAGTGTAATTATAAATCGTCATGCACTAACGGCGTTTAAACAAATTCTAATAAGAATTTATATATGTAATAAGAATAACATACACTTTACGTTGACGGAACGATGCGTAGACGTGTCGTATGTACGTTTATACGTACGTTAAGAACTTAAATATGTAAAATATAACAAAAAGAGAAAATAAAGTAAAATAAAATGAAATAACATAAAATGAAATGAAGTGAAATTAAATGAAATTAAATTATAATTTTAATTAAAATTTATAAAAGAAATATACAAAAAAATATTAAATGTAAAACAAAAATAAAATTAAAGGGAAAAAATTATCATAACATAAAAATATATATAAAAATAAAAATATGATCCCCTCTTTGCTAGTGTCTACATATAAAATATTAAACAATATTAAAAATTTTGGCTTATCATAAAAAATTAAACGTATGATAATTTTACCCCCACCGATTTGCTTAATTTAGTGGAAATTCTCCATATGTTTGCCATTTTGGTGCTCAGTTTTTTTGTATTGCTCTTAAAGCGGATACACGTAAATACGTTTGCTTGCAAAAACTACACAAAAACTACACTGATTGAGTGTAATCTACATAGAATTTTGCTTATGTATTTTATCTGATATTTCCAGTTTGTGTTCGCGCAAAATGGCTCGACGAGTGCTATTCAGTCGCTTGTCGGTTATTGAGCAACGCGCATATTTCTCGCATACTAAACGTTTGACGTTTCCACCGCCACGGCGTGCTGACAACAACAACATGTTGAGTACTGAAAACCTAACACCGATTGTAACAATCCCACAAGGACTAACCACAACGCCAACGTTGACATGTAATTTTACAACACAAAAACAACTGGAGCCCACGATTGAGCAGCAATATGAGGTGAGCTGTGCTGAAATGCATAAAATGCATGCACGCATGCGTTTTCCGGCCGCGTTGCAGTGTACTGCAAGAGCAAATACGCTAAAGCACGTGTAACGTCATATACGTCATGGCAATAACGTCAATGCATGTGCTGTCATCGCGTGCGTAAGATTTTACACGTGTTTATACGCTGTAGCGTCGCATAGCTTATTTGAACAGTGCTTTGTTTACAGACCAATGTTGTTGTATGTGTTGTTGTTGTTATTTACTTATTTGCTATTTATTTTTTTTTAGGAATGTGTTAGTGATTTGAATACGCTGCAATCGAATGCGATAACGATACGCCGCTCAATTTTATTGAACAATAAACAATTGCCATTAAGTGATATGTACAAGTATATGGAGCGAAGTGGCCTGAGTTTGGACGAATTGGAAAAGATACCTTTCATACACGTGTCCGGCACAAAGGGGAAGGTGAGTGGTAGCGTTAATTTAAAAATAACAAATAATGTTTATATGTAAGAAATATACACACAATTGGATTTTTAACTTATTACCAAGGAGAATGGGTCATTTGAGACGCCACAACTAACACTCTTCTTCTTACAACACTATCTTTTATTGAAATAACAAATCTACAAATACTCAGTTAAGCTTTCAAATACTTTCATTGTTTTTGCATAACTTTACTATCAACAAAAAGAAAAATTGGACTAAAATAAATGAAGTGCATCAATCAAAAATAAATGCCAACTTAGATAATGATTATGAAACGTCTGCTATCAGCAAAACACTCATATTTTTATCGACTAAATTTTTGCGAATATCATCGTCGAGATAGCTAACACGCGTATCTAAATTAATGTGTTATCTACACATATTGTATAATATTATAAGCACTTAGTACTTGTATACAAATGTCGCGTCTTAAATGTCTCTGGTATTAAATATAAATATTTGTTTATAAATATGTATGTACCTACAAAAAGCATTTTATTACCTTTAATGTTTTTGTAAACACTAGATAAGTTTCTTCCAAGTTTAAATGTAACAAAAACTTAAAGGTGACTCTTTGAACATGTAATATTATTTTAAATAAGATTTTAAACTCTGATCAACTGTTTATTAACAACGCTAAAATTATCGATAACATAGCTAGCAGATCTAATAACATTTATGCTAGTAGTGCAGTGCACTTGCGAGTATTTTTTTTAACGATAATTGGCATTGCTGGTTACGACTACCGAAACTTTAACTGTATTCTCTGGTAGCGCTCTCTGGTAATACAACCGAAACAACACATTTAATGTGCATAAATGAATACAAAATGGGGCAACTACATTTATTTAAGTACTAAATGACTTTTCAATTGCCAAAATCAAATATTTTTACGAAAATTATTTAAAAGAAAAATTAAAATACCCTACTTATGTATATAAAAAATTCATTGCCCTAAGCCACCAGAAAAATCACGTAGACCCGACCCCAAACAAATGTATCATTAGATGGCATTATTTGAATTTCATAACTTAAAATCAAAACATTTCTAATCTTCTTCAGCGCATGAACTACTTACGCTCAAGTTTTCAAATGCATATAAAATTTCAGACTTTTTACGCATTCTCATGCGCAATTTGCTGATAATTTTATAAGACACTTGAACTTGATAACCCCCTTGATTCTTTCGGCGCAAACCAGTTCACAAATACTAAAAATACGAGTAAAGCTAAATGGGCGCGGTATTTGCAGATAAGTGTTTGTTAAAAGAAAACTAAATGTTCAACCTTAAAATATTACGGCTTAGGTCTTTCGAAAGCTGTTATTATAAATAGAATTTTACAGAAGAATTTTTTTAGAAAAAAAACTATCATAAAAGCTTTTCCAATATAATTAGAATGAGCAGCATTTTACAGTTATTAGGCTACTTAAATGAAAATAAAAAAATACTAGTCAAATATTCGATAAGAAGATCATAATAATCTGAACTTCTCGTCCGTGTTCAGGCTGACCAAATTTAAAGTTATATTATTTCACATATCGTTAAATTGTGAACTCCTAACCTTCATCTACTATTTTCTTCTCTTTCCCCCTTTTTAGGGTTCTACTTGTGCCCTAACCGAATCCATACTACGTGCACATGGCATCAAAACCGGCTTCTATAGTTCACCGCATTTGCTGTCGGTAACGGAGAGGCTACGTCTCAATGGACAACCCATATCGAAACAGAAATTTGTACGTACCTTCCGACGTGTCTACAATCACCTGCGTAAACAACAACAATATGAAGGAGATATGCCGGCATATTTTAAGTTCCTAACAATACTAAGTTTTCATCTGTTTCTCGAAGAGAAAGTGCAGGTCATCATAATGGAGGTGGGCATTGGCGGCGAATTGGATTGCACAAATGTGATAAGGTAATTGATAAAAGACGAAAGATTCGAACTCATCAAAATTTTTTTTTTTTTGCAGAAATACCCAAACCGTTGGCATAACTTCACTCGGACTGGAGCATACACAATTGTTGGGCGATACGCTTAGTGAAATCGCTTGGCAAAAGTCGGGCATAATTAAGGACAATGCAGATGTTTACACATCTGTAACGCAAAAGGAATGTCTCGATATGATCAAAAAGCGTGCCGCAGAGCATAATGTAAGTCTGAAGCGTTGGTGCATTAAACTGTATTAACTTTATGTAAAAAATTATGTTAAATTTCTAGGCCACGCTGCACATCGTGCCTGAATATCGGAAATACTTTCATACAGCCGAAAATAAGGAACTACTCTCCAATCTCAATGAAGTGATACGACTTAATGGCTCACTGGCCATACAATTATCATACGATTGGTTACGTAAGAACGGTTACACGCACTACAAACAAATCGATCCAACGGAACTAACAAGCGAAGTGGAAATGGGTTTGCAACAGTGCAATTGGCCGGGACGTTGCCAAATCTTGGGCATTGATAATCTAAAGTAAGTTAATTGTTTAACGAATACTATTTCAAACGCCAGCTTATAAATTTCAATTCGACCACAGCTTCCACATCGATGGTGCGCACACTGTTGAGAGCATGCGTGTTTGCAGTGATTGGTTTAAGCGCGTAACGGAAAAGAGGTTGGTTAACCGCTATATTGATTTTAAAACTTTTCTTCAAATTTTGAATTCTTTTTAGCACAAACCCACGTGTGCTCATCTTCAACACCACCGGTGAACGTGATTCGCGTCGTCTGCTAGAGGTGCTATACAGCACTGTCGACTTCGATACGGTTTACTTTGCGCCAAACATCGCATCTGGTGCTTCAAATCATAATGATAACACATCGGTTTACGGTATAACGGAACAGTTGAAACGTGCACGACTTCATTCGAGCCTTTGGTGTCAACTATGCTTCGAGTCGGACGAAGAGGATACGTCGAAAACATTCGGCTCGATACTTGATTGTTTGAAGGACGTGCGCTCGGTTTACGGCGCGGAACAACCGGTGGATGTGCTAGTTACCGGTTCCTTACATCTAATCGGCGCTACAATGGCAGCATTTAAATATTTATAAAGGAAATAGATGTCAAAAATTATACATATATTCTATTGTAACGTTATTTATATATTATAGAAAAAGTACATAAATTTTTGTCCTAATGTAGACGCTCTACTTCTTCTTCTTGACTGGCGTAGACACCGCTTACCCGGTTATAGTCGAGTCCAAAACAGCGCGGCAGTTGGCGCCAATTGGTTATACCAAGCGAAGCCAGGCCCCTCTCCACCTGGTCCTTCCATCGGAGTGGAGGTCTCCCTCTTCCTCGGCTTCCACCAGCGGGTACTGCATAGAATACTTTCAGAGCTGGAGCACTTTCATCCATTCGAACAACATGACCTAGCCAGCGTAGCCGCTGTTTTTTTATTCGCTGGACTATGTCTATGTCGACGCTCTAATAATATAAAAATCGGCTGCAAGATCAGAACATATTTCTTTAAAAGCTAAGAGTTAGCGCTGAATGGGTTATGAAACTAATGAGAAGATTTTAATTGAGTTCTGTACTTTGCAAAAGAATTGTGAGCATTTGATCCGAGAATCTGTTCTTTATATAACATAAGCTCCGGTGATGATTATGAAACTTAAAAAACGATGAGAAAGTTATGAAACTAAAAAGAAGATATCAGATGAGTTCTGAACTTCACTTCATCCGCTACATCCTCGAAGAAACTCTTAGCATATCCGAGATTGCGTTCTTTCTAGAACACAAGTCTCGATGATAGATTTTTGAAATTTAAAAGGAGAAAAGAGGTTTTTAAATTCAAAGAAAATATCAGATAAGTTCTGAACTTCATTTAATCTGTTACATCCTGGAAGGAACTCTTAGCATACGATCCGAAATTGTGCTTTTTCCAGAAAGGAAGCTTTATGACGGATTATGAAACTAAGAAGACAATTATAGGGTTATGAAGGGAGGAACAAGATTTCTGATAAACTCTGAACTTCACTTCATTCGCTACTTCCTTGAAGGAACTCTTTAATACGTTTACGAGATTGTACTCTTTTCAGAACAGAAGCTTTAATAAGAGATTATGAAACTAAGAAAACGATGAATGAGTTTAAAATGTGGGAAGAAGAGTTCAACTAAGTTCTGAACTTCACTTTTCTGTTAGAAAACTCCGAGCATACGATCGAAGATTGCAGAACAGCAGCTTTGGCGGCAGATTATAATTAAGAAGAAGATTTAAGGTGAATTCAGAACTTCAATTCTCTTGCGAGAGACCTTTGAGGAAACGATCCGTGATTGTGCTCTTTCTCCAGAACACAATTTCCGTTGATTTCGATTGACTCCAGTTCCGACGTCCCGGATATTAAACTCCTTAGGATGTAGTTTTAATTTAAAGGATTGACTAAAGAAGTTCCCAAATCACGAAATATCGAAAAAAAGTTTCGTATTGTCTGACCTCATCAAAATGACAAGAAATGAACAATGAAAGCTTTTCAAGTGTTATCCTCAGTCAAAAATTGCTGCCTAATTAAGCGGCATGCGTTAGCCATTCGAAGCCAAAATTTCTAAAGTTCAAAAACGACAACGGAAATATATGTACGCTGGCAGAGTAAAACTTGATGCGATTTGCCTAAAATGCTGAGAAATTATGCTAAACGCGCCCACACTCCATAAGCTTACGAGGCGACTCGGTGAAATAAAAAAGTGCAAACATTTATAAAATCTACAGGGGGTTGTTAAATGTGCGACCAATCAGCGCAAGGCAATGTAATGTCCTCCACGGGACTTGTAGCAAAAACGAGTGAGTGGGTGGCGGGTTGTGTAAAAGTGCAAATAGTATAGCAGAAGCAGACGAGTGGCATACTAATAGCTTTGCGTCAGTGCAAGCGAGAGCGCAACGGTATTTTTTCAAAAACAAAATGGCCAACATATACCCAATGTTGTTGTGGGTGGATGTTGGAGAGTAAAAGTGTGTTAGTGTGTGAGAATAAGCGCATAAGGATGCGTTTGAGATGAGCAGATGACAGCTGTCAATATGCGCGTGGCAGGATGACAGCAGGCGTTTAGTATAGCGTAGAGAGAGAGAAGAGTTTATGTGTTTGTGCTATTAATGTGCGTTATTTATATTAAATAACGGTTAAATGTGGTGCAGCAGCGGCGGGTTACTCACATAGTGGGAGATTTTTTCTTCATACCGCGCTCTTAGCAGCCAACAATTTGCATTAATTCATTTTATCAGCGACAGAGTTATCATATGCACACTGCCGTTATCCTGCGTACGTAACATTAGTGTTTTAACCGTTAAACGGATTAAACGGCACAAACAGTTGTCCATTTGACTTCAATTGCGACGGTTACGCGTTGTAAACGATAGGAAGTTGTTTCAAGAAAAAATTAAATACATTTTAAATTGAACAAATAAACGAACGGTATTTGTATTTGAAAAAAAAAAATATTGAACAGAAGTTTATAATCAAATAATTATTTAAAAACTTCATAAGAAACAGCAAAACACATTTAAGTGCGGAAATAATTGAGTATTCATAAAAATACTCTTAATATTCGTCGGTGAAATATTTCAAAATTAGCTCAAGTAAAATACTATAAATACAAAAACAACTGAGCTTATTGTATAAGTCCAGTGTAACAATAAGTGAAATTAACATTTTTAAATAAAATTTGTGCGGATATAAAAGCAATTTTAAACGCATTTGAGCTTAAAAATGCATCATCCGAGCTCCAAATCGTTTTTAATACGAGATCTACTGGGCGATTTAATAAACCGACCGCCGCCGGACAGCGGTAAGTTCAAGTTCTTTACTTGAATTATTTATTATAAGAAAATATTTCATAGAAAATGATTATAAAAAAATATGATATGCCATACAAATTCTAAATTGGTTTATTCTAAGTATTTAGAATTAAAAAAATGCATATAAAACAAGATTAATTTCCCGTCGGTCACATAAAAGTCTTTAAAACTTGTAAACACACCCCATGAAACCAAATTCCTATTTCTCAAAAACGTTAAAAGAATAAGAAAAACCTGCTTGAATTAACTAAGCGTAATATTTACCGCTAAAAATCCTGAAATTGAGCTTTAACCGTACCGATTATGTAGCAAAGTTCGAAGTATAGTTTTTAAAATCCAAGAAATGTTATCCTTTAACAGATTTAATGGACATGTGAGAGTAAATCAATGCGCTCATTTCCATGTTTAATTTTTAATCCGAAGAACCCTCACTGTTAGATTTTGTGAATCTCCAATCCAATGACATCTTTTAGTTGGAACAATGGTTTTATATAACAAGTAGAGAAGGACTAAGGACTCTCGCAATTTATTTATTTAACATTATTAATATTGTATAATACACAATTTGACTCACATAAAGTTGTATAAAGTCCATTGAAAGTTGGAAACCCTAATATTGAGATAGAAGCACCGAGGTCCGATATATGGGGCCTATAGTCCGATTTCGGCGATTTTTAGAATGGGGCTGCCACACTATAAATGTAGTATTTATGCAAAGTTCTGCACCGTTTCGTTAGTGAGTTAACGCACTTTTAGTAATTTTCAACTTAAACTTTGTATGGGAGGTGGGCGTGGTTATTATCCGATTTATTTCATTTTTGGACTGTATTAATAAGTGGCTAAAAAAACGACTGCAGAAAGCTAGGTTTATATAGCTCTATTGGTTTGCGAGATATGTACAAAAAACCTATTTGGGGGCGGGGCCACGCCCACTTCCCAAAAAAAAATACATCCAAATATGCCCCTTCATAGTGCGATCCTTCATACCAAATTTTATTTCCATAGCTTTATTTATGGCTTAGTTATGGCACTTTATGTGTTTTCGGTTTTCGCCATTTTGTGGGCGTGGCAGTGGTCCGATTTTTGCGAAGAAAGCAACCTTCCTATGGTGCCAAGAAAAAGTGTGCCAAGTTTCATAAAGCTTAATTTTTACTCAAGTGACAGCTTGCATAAAATCATGAGATTGACCTTTAACCGTACCGATTATGTAGCAAAGTTCGAAGTATAGTTTTTTGAAAGCCAAGAAATATTATACTTTAACATATTTTATGGAAATTTGAAAGTAAATTAATACCACGAGCTTATTTCTATGTTTTCTTTTTAATCTGAAGAACCCTCAATGTTAGCCTTTGGGAATTTCCAATCCAAGCCTTTGACATCTTCTAGTAGGAAGGATGGTTTTGTAAAAAATTATAAAAATTAGAGATTGGTTTTTTTTTTAATGTCTCATATAACCATTTACTTTAATATAAGGGATTTTTGTGCACGATTTTTCCTTCTGAGCTTGGTAACTGCTTTGCCGATTACGAACAAAAGTTCGAGGGGTTACTTTCAGAAACCTATGGAAATTCTCACTGTCATAACTTTACTAATTTTAATGTCTTAAGTTCATGAAAAAATAATGGTCTTATTTTTAATCCGATGGAACCTCATTATTCGATTTTAAGAAATTCGTGTGTTGATCTTTCAAATCAAACTCAGTACTTAACATCTTCTAATTTGAACGATCGTTTTATAAAACGTATTAAAATTCGAGATATGTTTGTTGAAACGCATTTTATATATAAGAGATTATGTGAAAGAATTTTCAGACAGAGTTTGCTTACTTAGCTGATAAGACTAGGAATGGTAAAGCCAAAAATGGTCAAAAAAAACTAGTCTTACAAGTTTTATGGCAAGGGTAAACTATAAGAAACGTACTCGAGGATTCTAAATTGTCTGCTCAGAAGCAATCGTTGTCTTGATTCCAACCGAGATGGTCGTACATTCAAATAGTAGAAATCTTATCTTCCGATTTCCCTCATGGTTGAGACCCAAATTATTTCAAGCCTTTCAAGTTCGCCTGTCACTTGTTTCTCATGGCGATAAAATGTTAGGACCCGATTTTAAAGATGGTTTGGTAATTTTACATAACGCTGGAAGGTGTTACTTTGGTCGAAACTTTACAGGCCTCCATATAAATTAATAAAGGTATTTCTTCGGTTTTAATCATGTCAGGAATCCGTTGATTTTTGACAGTGAAGGAACGAATATTGAAGATCCTATTATAGTGTTGTCGTAAAGACTCTAATGAGAACTTAGTAAGATTTTATATATTCACCTACTACCCAAGAGTTTCTCGTTGAAATACTCTCCGCTAGACTATGGAACCACCCAATATTACTTCGAAAACCCGTTGCGAACATCTTATTTGGTGTTTATAATCTCCGGTGCCGAAATAAGCTCAAATGCAGTTATTTCTACTACTTTTTGCCAACTGAAGTATATAAATATGCTCAAATATTATCTCTCCCAGCCGTATTTCAAAGCGTTCACAGCCAATTAGCGTTGCATTGTTTGAAAACAACCGCCTACAATGAAGCGCTAATAGGCCCCAAATCTTTTTGGCGCAAATGTCAAGCAAAAACATTAATCTACCAACATACTCATGCCCATGTGCTTAGAAATGCGAAACGCTCGAGGTAATAATTTAATTTGTCGAATTGAGAATGTTAACGTGTTCATAAGCAATTTGTCACGTACAACCACTTTGCCATGCTGACAACAGCAAAACAACAACAACGACATAAAGCAAAACAAGAGCATGTTATACACCCATACATCAGTTGCATCAACTTGGCAGCAAGGATTTCGAAAAAGCATACCAAAACCGACTGCGTTGTTGCATGCACGACGGCGGCGGGACGATTTGCAAACTCGAGAGAGTATGATGCAATTTTTTAAATGAGTGCAACTTATGCATTCACAGCGGCATTTTAGTACGTACACAAGTCTGTACGTATGTCACTCGACTATTTTGTAGGCAATTAAAATGTTAAATCAACGCTTTGAAACTCTCTCCCGCCCGCTGCAATGTGTATTTCTAACTGTATATGCGGCGGTGGCAATTGAAATTTGCTTGTGTTTATAAACTGCAGTAGCATAACGGTAATTATGTGTAACACACATGACTGATATCAGGCCAAGTTGAATGCGCTGCTTTTCGCAAGCAGTGTGGCAACGCTGCCTGCCTATTGTTCAAACAATTAAAAAACTATTTATGAGTTAATTGCAAGTTTAACTGCGAATTATATAAAACCGTTGACGAGTGCAGGCTTTTATTGCGATTATAAATTCTGTTGACTACAAAAATGAACACTTGAAAGTGCCGTGGAATGAATGCGCGGCAACTTTAACGTGCGCGAAGGACTCAGGCCGGTAAAAAGTTGTCAAAAGGACAAATTCTTCATATGAAAATATATTACTGTATTTACAGTGAAAACCAGCATTGAAAAATAGTTAATTTTAGGTTAGCACCGCATTGTATTTAAGAGACTCGAGCAACGAAAGTAAAGTGTGTTTTATTTGAAAATTTCCTTTACGACTCAACATCTCTGAAACTAAAAACTTGTTTTGGTAGGAAGTGTTCAAAAAATAACGAAAAACCGCTTGAATCTTATTACTCGGAGGTTCTCGGGGTAGCTGATTACGAATTTGACATTACTTTTTATACTCTCGCAACAAAAGTTGCTAAGAGAGTATTATAGTTTTGTCCACATAACGGTTGTTTGTAAGTCCTAAAACTAAACGAGTTAGATAAAACGTTATATATACCAAATTCAAAATGTAACAACTTGTGACAAGGAGGGGGGGAGAGGTTAAAAAGTCCTTAAATTCGTGTGACGTAATTTATGGATGGCCCCTTGTGGAAAAATTGTCAAAATCGAACCATGACTTTTCAAGGCCCCTGATATCAAACATGAAGAACTCAGTGCCTAAGGGTAATTTTTCACCGAAAATATAGGTAGATCTATAAATAAATTGCGAACTTATCCTTTCCTTACTTGTTTAAAATTCAAAATGTCGAACCGATATGGGGACACATTTTAAAAATTCTCCATACTGTATCTCACATTTTGAAAAACCGACACCGGATTCGTAATCTGTGACTCCGAAAATCCCCGAGTAGCGAGTTTCAAGCGAATTTTAAAAATCGCTGTCCGCCATATTGATTTTCGGGGGTTATCTCAAAACCCTGATCTGATGGGGTTAAATGGACCCCAAAAACGTATGGTGCACATAGTAATTTTTGCAGGTCATAACAAATTTTTTGTGTGTGGCTGTGTAATCTAAACCCCCGGATTCTACCTCTCTGAAGCCATAAATCAGTTTTGGTGGAAATTTATTTTTTCCTTGCTTATTATTGACATGTAATTGCTTGTTTAGTACTGTTACGTGATTTTTGGCTCAAATGATGACAATCGAAATCGAATAATGAGAAATATGTTCACTTGAAGACATGTTAACCCATGCACGTGAAGCGGAAAAGGTTATAGGTAACGAAGTAAGGATATGTCAAAAGTAAATGTTGCCACAAATATGTTTAATACCCGGTAGGAATTTTATAAACGTTCAAATGAGGGTTAACATGAAATATAAAACTACTCTATTTTTTATAACTGCAATATTTTGTATTTTAATAAAAGATATAGAGGCTTCCTTTGCATATTCAGGTTATATGTAGGTCTCACGTCGGAGAAAGAGAGAGAAATAAGGTATCTTTAGTAAATGTGATGAAACTGTTAAGGATACAGATACCTTAAACCGTTTTTCTAAAAAAAAAACTTCCGATAAAATCTTTGATATACAGTTCAACTTCCATAACTCGAAGTTCTCTATGAATCAAACTCTTGAATTGGCAATAGTATTCAAAGTTCATACAAATTACATTCCATGTGCTGAAGTCGAAGTTTTTTGTGGATTATGGTGATTCGAGTTAGAGAAGTTCAACTGCATTACTTTTTGCCATTCGTAAAACTCGATCCATTGTACCTAATTGTCAAAATATGATTTATTATGCCACTTCTGAATTTTAGAAAACGCATGAAAAACAGAGAAAGTCTTAAGACTTTTTCACTCATTCAAAAAATAGTTAAAATTTAGATTCTTCTGACTTACCTAGACTTTCTTTTTTGCAATACATCTCTGTTTTGAATGCTCTCAACAATTCGGGTACGGAGTTCCGTGACTTTGAACAGTTTTCTGAAGTAAACCTGTAATAACAGATATTAAAAAAAGTTAAATTGATTCTCAAATCATGATTTCGATTCCAATGAGGTCTAATAAATATAAGCACAACATATATGTAGGTATATAAAGCATATGCGCTTAAGTGTGAACCATAAAAAATTGCAAAAAAACAATGTAGGTAAGATAACACAAACCAAAAACAATCGAATACAACCAAGTTTGTCTGTCAATAGGGGTGCAAATAAATTCGCAATAAAACATATTTAACTTCATACGCAAGCTTTAGATCAGCTCTGAGCACACATAACCCTGCTGTCCTGCTGCGCGGCAGACACACGTGATAGCCTACGCATTTTTCTTCAGCGCAAGTGACCGGGCTGGATTGACTCTGGGTAAATTTAGATTGTGAATATGTACTTCCAAGTGGTTTCAAACGAAAAACGCTTTTAGCTAAAAATTCCAGCAGGAAGCAACAATTGAATTGAATATCACGACGGCACGTGAATATAATCAGCCTGCGGTGCAGTGAGTGGCGCAGTAGATATCGTGCTACAACGACGACACATGTCCACTTATATACAGAGGTTTTAGGGTTACAACCACAGGATATACACATATCTCCGGCGGATATAAATAAAACGTTGATTCTTTTTTTATACACGTTACACTTTTTGTTTTTTTTTTTTGTTAGAAAATTTTTTTTGTTTGATTTTTTTTTCTGCCGTGCACAAATTGCTGCTGATTTGAAGAAGTCAAAGTCAATGTGAAGAGGTTAAAAGGCTGAGATGTACCAATTTATTTGTACATAACTGCAAGTAGACATAAGTGGCAGCGCATGAGCTCGTCTAGATACTTCAAATGTTGCCTAATGGATTCTTCGATTTTATTTCTATTTTTTTTTATATTTTTGCGCATTGTTTTTTGGGTACAATCATACAAGCTTACAAGCTTACTTTTACACACTACGGCTTATAGTATGTATTGGCAGTACTTCGGAACTTAAGGTATCTTTATTAGTGAAGCTCATTTGTGTGGGCGACTGTCTAAGGAGAAGCACACGGTTCGTTTGTGCTCTATTTTTATACTTTTGAACGTTGCTGCAATCTGCTTGGGCGGTTAAGCGTTTACACGAGCAACCCAACGGGATACTAATGAGTAAAATAGCAGTTGTCGTCACAGCGCTGCCTGGCACCAGCGGTCGGTGGCAAACTGCTGTGTTTGCACACGAAATTTGACTTCCTTTTGGGGCGTAATTGGTTCGCAATTGGAATTTATAAAAATTTCATGTCGAACCTCAAACAAAAATCAGCCGCACCTTCTATTCTTCTTCTTCTTTTTGACTGGCGTGGATACCGCTTACGCGGTTATAGCCGAGTTCAAAACAGAGCGCCATTCATTTCTCCTTTTGACAGTTTGGCGCCAATTGGTTATACCAAGTGAAGCCTGGTTCTTCCAACGGAGTGGAGGTCTCCCTCTTCCTCGGCTTCCACCAGCGGGTACTGCATCGAACACTTTCAAAGCTGGACTATATCTATGTCGTTGTATAACACGTACAGCTCATTATTCCATCGACTCCAAATTATTCCCAACTCCTAGTTTCGTCTCATCGAATGTTGACATCATCGACGCTTCTGCACTATAAATCAAGACGCGAATGATGAGGGACTTGTATAGTCAAAAGAGGACTTTACATTTCAATTGCCTACTCAGTCCATCGACATTTTTTATGTGACCTTTTACACATGACCCCTTCCTCCTACAACAAAAATCAGCCGCAGCTTCTATTAAATTCATGAAAACCAACCGTTTTGCGATAAATCAAGCTTTAGGCTAGTTTTAGGGGGTTTCATCGCATCAGCTACTACTCACTGGCGGTCCGTAGTGGATATGAGGTTGTTGTCTAGTGCAGACTTTAGACTCTAGATAGATAGAGCGCACAGTTAAAGGCGAACACATTTCACCTTGAAGATTTTTCGATTACAGTTCTTCATAAATCCCTTCTTTCACATTAAAATATAAATTCGAGCCAGAGAGATCCGCCAGTCAACCTTCGGTCTAAATAGATCGAGCACGCAGTTAAAGTTCTTCTTGTTAAGTGTAGTTTTGATTACTAAAAAAATGCCATGAGCTCGATTCACATTTTATAGTCTATTATCGTTCTACTTCCAGACTCCGATTTATCCGATGAGAACTCCGAAATCGACATCGAGGATCGTTCCTCACCCGATTCCGACATGTTTCACAATCATCATTATGCAACAGCGGCCAATAGCAGTGCGCAACTACATTTTATGGTCAACGAGTCCAGCGTGGAGTCGAATCAGCATTCACCAAATGGCGACGAACGCGGCACAAAACGCAATTCGAGCAGTAACACCAACAGCAATACAACATCGAGCAATAACCCACAGTTGGATATGCAAACGGCACACTTGCAAACACACGGTTATGGTGGCAGTAGTATGGGCGGCGCTGACCACATGCATCACAGTAAGCTGGGCTTAAGTTTGAACAAGAGTGGACGCAAGCCACGACGACGACGCACGGCCTTCACACACGCGCAACTCGCTTATCTGGAACGCAAATTCCGTTGTCAGAAATATTTATCCGTGGCCGATCGCAGTGATGTGGCCGAGACGCTCAACTTGTCGGAGACGCAAGTGAAAACTTGGTATCAGAATAGACGGTAAGTCGAGGGCATGGTCGTTTTTTCTTTTTATTGCTTTTATTTACTTCCTTACTGGAGAGGGTTTCTCACTTATTTTTTCATTTATTTCTCACATTTTGTACACAGCACGAAGTGGAAGCGCCAAAACCAATTGCGGCTCGAACAATTACGCCATCAGGCGACGCTGGAGAAAGAGTTCGTTAGCGATGGCGCCTCTGGCACAACGCTCGGCTGTTGTCCGACGGGCTTATCGACTTTTAGCTCAACGAATCCGTGCAATTTTCTCACTTCCGCAGCGGCGGCGGCGATCTTTCGAAATGTGGGCTACGTCCACGGCTGCCCGCTGTAAGGCGGCCGGCGCAATTAGTGAAAATTCAATTTAGCTATGCGAATTTTTTGTACTTTTGTGTTTTTGTTTTAATTTGTTTTTGTAAATATGTGTTAAAAACTTTAAGTTGCTGTGCAATGAACAAAAATATTTATGCGAAATTAATCATAAGAAGCGAAAATTAAGATCAATGAAGAAGTATTGCTGTAATGTGAAGGTAATAAAAAATAGTTTAAGTGAATATAAATTGAATTGCTGTTATTGATAGTATAAAAACAAATAAAAACGTCAACTAAACGAATAAAAAATTAGTTTTTTTGTGGGTAAAGATATTTTTAAGTAACTTGAAAAGATTAGTCACAATAATTTTATCGAATTTTGACAATTAACTAACAATTGAAAAAATTGAATATGTGGAGCTTAGCTAGAACAATTGTGTGTGACACCAAACTGACATTTTGACAAATAACTGACAATGAAATTGGTTTGGAACTTAGCTAGAATATACCGGTTGTCATACTATTAGGCATTTTGACAATTAACTGACACATAAAAATAGTTTTAGAAATAATTTTAAGCCTAGATCACGGCAAAATGACTCACTTTACTTGATAATTTGATGCTTAGAAAGTGCAGAACTTACTTAAGACAAATTCTAAGATATTAATTAGAAGTAATTTTCGAAAAAAAGACTTACATACTCGAGAGTATACCTCACTTTCGTCTATAACTCAGCGTAACTGACTTCAAAATGCGCTATAAATTTATTTAAAATGAAAAAAACTAAAATGAAAGACGTCTAGAAAACGCGAAAATAATTATTCCATTAATTATAGGTATAAAATACCCAGGAACTTATCTCTTTCCTTATACATATTCACTCTCTCCGCCATTATTCCTTTCCCCAAAGCAGCACGCTGTTCTACAACTTTTTCTTTTCTACTATAAAATGGTTGGCGTTACCATTTGATTGGTAAATGCACAAGTTAAAAACTTTTTTTTTTACTCTCCCCCACTGCCAGACACACTACTCGTTGCGTCTTTTGTATACACTTTATTGCGATTAACAAATCATTTCAACCATAAAAAGTTGTTACAAACACCACAAAAGATTACAAAAACAAAAGCGTTTGCGGTTTTACGTTTTTCATTAAAAGTTCCACAGAGCTTCGGAGGTTATGGCACTCAAGTAAGGCGGCGTTGGACTGAGTTGAGTGCCTTCAGCCATTCGTGTGAGGGTAAGCGAAAAAAATTGTTTTTAAATATTCGTCAGTTAGAGATTGTATGAATAAATTTTTCGTGGTATGCAAATGGATATATTTTTCGATTTCATATATTGCTTTGATGGTGATAACGAAGCCTTAACTTGAAGCAAAACCTATTGGAACACTCAGCTTGGTTGTGCCTATCAAAAACCTTCCGATCCAAGCAGGATTATATAGCCGGAAGGTCAAATTCGTTACCACCGAAAAGACGGCTGTCGGGGGAATTGTTGTTTACAATTGGTCGAGTCCTTCTAAATAGTAGTGTTTATTTGAACCTCATTTTGCTTCCAACTACTACAGGGAACTGTTTGACGGCCTTTTTTGGGTAATTAACCTCTTTTTTTATATGGACGACCGATAGTATCCACCACGTACCACTCGGAGACTATTCGATACAACCGATCCAGCAGTAAATTTGTAGCGGTCGACTAGTTTTCGAAGTAGAGGAGAACTTACTGACATAATGAAGCGGTAGTCTAGACTCTAGATTAATAACAGTGCGTCCATCCTTAGACTATGTGAGATATTAAAATGAAGAGAAATAAAGATTTTTGACAGGAACTAGCATTTGGCCTTCTGAAATGCAGTATTTCTACATTTGGCAAACTACGTCTTGCAAGCACGCCCAAGAATATTAAAAACTATGAACCTCTGTTTTCATACGCTTGAATAAACTATAAAACAGCTCGAAGGAATAATCTTCCTTGACAAAGGCGAGTGCAGGATGACAGATATAGCTCGAGGGCTCGCAGGTTTAATTTTTTCGATCTATCTTGTAACAGTTCGTCGATACTTTTCAGGTATCCCACTTTTACGACGGCCGATGCAGATGTTGATCAGATCGTTAATCTATTAACATAGGCACGAATTGAAAAGGTTATTGACTGCATTACTGAAACAGACTGTGAATAAAAAGATCTTAAGCGCGTTATCCCCTGTTACTGTTTGGTACGATCTTGATAACACCATAGAGTTCCAGAGCCACAAAACCATATCTATGTTAATCCTCAAATTAGTCTCGAAACTAGTTCAAGTATACACGTTTCTTCTTACACCTGAAGAGTTTGACATTGGCATTGACTACTCCCTTTTCCGTCGGAAGTCCAAAAGACATTCAGTGGGTTACCTCTTCCTCTGTCATCGTCATCTTATGTATGTCACAATTAAAACTCGCCGAGTTGGACGTTTTGTCTTCGGAATGATATAACCAATATTTGTAGATAGGCTCATGAGTTTTGGCTTATGAGCTTTGGCTTCTTCTTCCGTGCCGCACAGTCGTTTTAATTATTTTTCGTGGAAGTCCTCTAGTAGTCTGCAAAATAGTAAGGTTATTTATTAAAATTCATGGAATTAAGTTCCGTAAGTCCAGGTTTTCGTACCTTTCCAGGCACTTGTTCTAATTATTCAATTCCTCACTTGTTCTAATTATTATTTGAGGAAGTCTTTTAGTAAACGGTCAAAGAGTGAGATTATGTATCCGAATTGCGGGAATTGAGCTCAAGTCCAGATTTCCATACCTCGTTCTAGGTCAACAAGAGCCCAAGTCCAAGTTTTTCTGCCTTTCCAGCACTTTATTCTAATTATTCTCTTTCTTGGAAATATTTTTTAAGTCTAAATCTGTGATGTTATGTATTAAACTTCAGGAAACGGATCCTAAGTCGTAGTTTTCGTACCTTGTTCTAATTGTTCTTTGTGGAAGTCTTTTAATAGGCAGTCAAAGAGAGAGGTTAAATATCCGAATCCCGTGACTGGGGCTAAAATTTAGGTTTCCGTACCTTCCTATTCAATCGTAATTATTATTTTTCTAGAAAGCATCTTTGAAGTCAACCAAAGAGTGAGGTTTTTTGAGGATACGGAGCTGAAGTCCATGGTTTCATACATTTCTATTCATTCGTTTTAATTAAAGTATTTTCTAAGTCATATTTAGAGTGAGCTTATGTATGCCGATGATCCAAAATCCGCAATATATGTATGTACATCCGCCATTATTGCTCCCCCCTCCGTAGTTCTATGAAACACAAGTATGTAAATTTTACTTATATAAACATTATACATAATTGTACATGAAAGTGTTGAATAGGTGCCCCGATACATATGAATGAATATATTTTTTTCTTTTGAAATAAAAAAAGTAAAGCTTTTGCAAAAATGCACTCCGCAAATGGAAAAGATACAAAATGTAGCCAACTGGAAAACCACCAACAAGCTTGCAATTATATCTATAGTACAACAACAAAGAGTAAAAATGCAACAGTATACAATAATAGCAACAACAACAACAATAAGCCACACAGTTATACATTTTCATGCATATTTACACCGCAATGCGATGCTTGTGCGCTTCAATGGAATGAGAACGACGGCAAAGTGAATGCAATTGCAAAACGCAGGGTTGCTTGCTTGCTGCATAGTGAAAGCCACTTGTAAATCAAATCGAATAACTTTGTATATGTATGTGTACATATATGTAGGGCTGTCAAACATAAAAATAAAATGGTGTAGAAAAATTGCATGGTTTGGCAGATAGATATTTTCTTACTACTACTTTTCACATTTAAACGAGGCAAATTGAATGGCGAATGTCGAGTGCCGACTACCGACTACCGACTGCCGTGAATGCCGTGCAGCGTTGAAAAGAGTGCGCCCCGCATATGAAAAAGTTCTGAAATAGCATTGAATGCGAACTGAAGCTACGGCAAACGCTAATTAAAAGCAGCACAACTGAAGGATGCTCCAGCAAAATCAGTGAAAATCAACTGCAGGTGAATTGGAAATAAATTGTAATGAGCGCTGCAACAACACTACAAATAACTGTGTGTATACATACATCCACATTTTGCAACGCGCCAAATAGATGTTAAGTAGAAAACAACTAAAAGAGAAAAAATATTGCCTGTAAATCAGCGCTTAATGTTGCAAATTATCTGCAGTTTGCTGTTCGGAAAAAAAAGAAAAAAAATAAAAAAAAATAACGAGCAATAATATCGACTAAGTGTATATACATATAAAAAGTATAAAATGCATTCATAAGCTGTATGGCTGCATCGCTTGCACCGTAATTCGCACGGATAAGCTGTAAACTTTGCAACAGCCGCATCCTTTATGCGCCTTTTATGTGTCGTCATCGCCATCGATTATGGCTAGAAAATGTACCATGAAATTGGAAAATTCACTCAGTGTTAATATATTGTATAATAATGTGGAAAAATATATCAAAGTGAAGGGGTTTCGACGCGCTCAATAGTCAAAATACCGCGGAGGTATTCCCATATTCGAAGTATACTAACTATTGAGGCACCATAAAGTGGAAATGTTAAGTTCAAAAAGTCTTAAAGAGCTGGCTAAGAACTTCTTATTGTCTGAAGGACTTCATGTGTATAAAAAAGCTTTGAAAGAAAGCGTTAACTTATGAGAAATTAGAGTCCGGTGCCATGATGACGATACAGGTGTTGAAAAGGTCGGTTATATATCAATATAGAAAAGATCAATGAAACTTTTAATTAAATCTCACTAAACCAGCTTGATCGACAAGTCAGGATAGAGTTATGGGTTTCTTTCCAGAACTCCATTTATAAGGCAATTTCGGCAAAACTTTACAAAGTGTTACGGTGTTACCACAGACGACATTAGGAAGATCGGTAATAATTTGGCAGCAGAATCTCCGTTACGGTTACTAATTTGAGAAGAACTATTGAATGAAGCCTCCCTGAGGTCTTTACCTAGAATAGTAACCTCTATAGTTGATATTCAAACGTTTCATAATCTCTCTAGTTGTCCGTAACTAACACACTTGGAATGTTTCCTTATATGTCCTTCATACATGTTCCGTTGAATACTTCCAGAGCTGAGGCTTTTGGAATAACATATTATTTCCATATCGCCATATCTTCCTTTGCCAAGATCGCTGATTCTTTATAAGATGGGAGCCGATATTTTGTCGCCGATGTTCGTGGGGATTATTAGCCGGAAGCGACTAGGAGATCTATAAGACGAACGGATATTTTATATATACAATGTCTACAAGTTTGAACAGTCCAGTTGGCTCAGTTTCTCTAAAGTTCCATCCAAGGTTTGGGGAAAGAAGCGGTAGGCAGTTGTTGATTAGTAGTGATAGCTTGGACCGTCCTTATCCATACATCCTTTTTTGTGTGTTTTAGCCTCGCTATTGAGTTCAATTTTAATTAATTCAAGTAAGAAAACGTTGATATCAAAGGTAATGACTGAGAATTTAGGTTAATGGTTTACTATGGATATATAAGCTTGTATACTTCAGAATTCATTTAAGAAGCCCCTTTCTTTCAAAGACTAACTGGAATTAGTTCCGTCTAGAAACTGTATATTTTATTAGTAATTAGGCTACTATTTTTATATGAAAAATTACTGCGGGAGTTCAAAAATCAACCCTATGTAGAAGAAACTTCTCCATATCCAGTCTTATTTGCTGCAGAGCATTAAAAATCATGAAGAAAAATATCAAAAGCGTTAACATAAATTAACAAATTCAACATGCAACACACAAATAACAACAACAACTGTCCCATCTACAAGGATATGAAGAATTATACGCCTTACATTGACACGCAAATTATTTTGATCTTCATGCCTCAAAGCACAAATACAATTTGTAACAATTTTCCAAACGGATAAAATTGTAGCAAACATTTTAATAATCACTCAACATACACACACACACACTTACATATGGTATATATATAAAGAGAAGCCATCACTTGAGTGGCAAGTAAAATGAAACCGCAAAACGAAGTTGCGTCGCACCGTCAGGCAAGCAACAAACATTTATTAGTAACAAAAAGGCGCAGAGAGAGCGCATAAGCGAGTAACAGGCAACAGCAACAACAACTATAAATACTAAACAACTCAAGCAACAATGCGGCCGAGATTGTTTGTGAAAGCAACAAAAGGCGGTGGAGTCATCTAAATGTATGCAAATGCAGAAGCATACGCACAGGCGCAAACTCTCTGCAAACACACACACACACACACAAACACCACCAATACAGCTAAACACACGCGGCCACCACCGCAAATTGGTGGTGTCTATACAATTTTTACGCAATATGGCGAGCCCTTCAGCCGGAAGTCAAGTGCGGTGTTCACTAATGATGACATAATAGCTTGGCATTTGACGTGCTTGTTTTTGTTTTTGTTATTATTGTATTGTTGTTGTGATTTTGTTGTTGAAATTGTTATTGTTTTTTCTTGTTTCGTGTGGCATGTTGTTTGGCCGCGCTGATGAGACCAACCGCTGTGCTCGGTTGATTTTGCTTGATTTTGAAAAGTAGAAAAGTTTAAAAATCATTAAAATCAAGTGCCGCAGGTTAGAAAGAAGAAAAAGCGAAATTATATTCGTATTATTTACTGTTAGCGGCAGTTGGCAAATTGTTCAACAACTTTTTGTTTTTGTTTTGTGTCATTTATATCGTTGTTTTGTGTGGGAGCTTTGTGTGGCATAGAGGGTGTGACAGAATTAATAAGATATTTAAGGTAACTGAAGTTTGAGAGGAGGTCCGCTTAGAGTATGGACTCCAAATCAGTTATATCATTCATTTTAGACTTTGTGATTCGCTGGCAACCTAGTATGAAACGTCCCGAACACTGTCCAGTTTTAGGACTACTACCCTCAAGTCTCAAAAATCTCCTTCGAGACTTGATACTACTTCGAGTCTCTGCCGATTTTAAAGCCTATAAGTCTTCAGTCCACTTATTCCACCAAAGGTTGCATAATTCCACTAAAAGGTAACTGTTCAAAAGATTTTGGAAACCGGTCCAAAATGGGGACCGTTTTTAAAAACCAATCTCCAAATCTTCAGTACACTTAATCCACTAAAGCTGGCTTTATATTGCCAATAACTCGCGAAATGATGGTTCTGGCAGTGGTGAGTCGTAGCTGATTTATCAGCTTAGACCATAACATTAGCTTATGCGATTATAGCCGAATCACCCACCATTCGTCTTTTCCCTCGCATTTTGGCAAAACGTAGAAATTCCAAATGCAGCCAGGTCCTTCTCCCCCTGGTATTTCAAGACATGTGGTGCTCTTCCTCTGCTTCCATTGGCGGATACTGCATAGAACACTTTCAAAGCTGGAGTACTTTCAATCATTCGGACCAAGCCAATGTAATCGCTGTATTTTTATTTGCTGGAATATGTCGCCGTATAACTCGTACAGTTCTACGGCCCATCGTCTGCGGTATTCATCATTGTCAATGCTCAAAAGTCCAAATCAATCTCTTGATGTTAGGTTAGATTAGATTATGTTAGAGTGGTTGATCTCCTGCGCCATAAGAGAGCTCACTTGGACAACTAAAGCAAGTGATGCCGCAAACTCCTCAAAATTGATGCCCAAGACACTCAAGTAACAACAAAGCGCTTTGAGCCTTTCATGAATTTGTGCAGGCAACTAATTTGTAGATACTTCAGATAGTTCTTTGAAATTTGTCCTGCCAAGATATTTCCGGCGCAGTATAGCGAAAGTCCTCGCTATCAGTTGCATCGGAGCACTTTGCTATCATACTAGTTTGGGTGCCTGGCCACAGCGGAATCGCATGAAACTGCAGGGCTGATGAGCTTGCCAGGATAGGTACTTCTGTTGCACTTACAGTGGAATGGGAACAAACAGGAGCGCCGCTGTCCTCTTGCAACTTGCTTCTGGATAAGTGGGTCTCAGTCGAACTGAGCAGGCGTTGGACAGTCACTAGCACCTGTTCTGTCGCAAGATCATTCTGGCCCAAAGTAAATCGCAAGAGGTCAAGGGAACTCTTTGCCCTAAACAAGATTAATCTTTCCAAAGTTATAGGTGTTCTAACTGTCCATTGTCCCATTGGGACTCACGCGGTCAAATTAATAATTTTATCGGATGCTAGCTGCAAAAGCTGCCTAGAAGAAGGTAAGGTAGAATCCTCCCAGCATTTCCTTTTGGAATGTCCCGCCTTTGTGAGATCTAGACAAAAAACCTTAGATCTCACTTTTTTGGGCACCCCGCGAATTAGCGGACACAGAAGTTAAAAACCTCTGCAGATTTGTGGTAGGTTCCAAGCGCTTTGTCGATTCATAAATAAGTGAGGGGGTTGAATTTTTACGGCATCACAAAGGACTGCTCTCGATAGTCTAAGTGGGTTTCCCCCTTTATTGGGAAACAGCCTTCGTACCTAACCTAACCTAACCTAAAGCGAAAGCTGGACAATGAAGGAAAAAGTGTATCTATTTTTCAATCTCCCCTTCTTCCATGCAACTTTGGCAATTTGCGTCGGTCAGGATATTTAGCTTCACGGCATGTAACCCCATCAGGCAGTGGCCAGTAATGACTCTAACTAAAAGCAAATAGCACAGTGGATCACCTGCGATCCAGCTTAGGTCACAATGATCTCGCAGTCGCGCAGGTACGGGTCGATGTCCAACGCCTACTGTGTTCATTCAACGACCACTGATCCAAGCGGAGAGGCATGTGGATGGAGGACCACCAGCCCACTCTGATGAGATTGCAGCTTGGGTGCCCTTACGCACAAGTTCATCGGCTTTACAGTTTCCAGCGATACCGCTATGGCCTGGGACACATCGATTATTATATCATCACTTAATGTACTTCTATAAAAAATAGTACAACGGTTGTTGATTCTCATAACTTAGATTGTCAATTAATTGGTTCAACGATACGACATTCAACCTGAATTTCTCTTTAGTTGATTCTAACAAATGGTGCTCTCTACATTTTTTATTCATATATAACATAATAAGATAAATTAGCAGAAGATTATCTTCATCGTTATCAACTCATCACTTAATCACTTTGTTGAAAAGTTCCGTATGGGAAACTAAAATAAGCCACGCGTAATTGCTGCTTACGAAAAGTCAAAAGTAATGCAAGCATTACTCGGAAGGGTGGTGAAAAGTGGGTGTCAAAGGATATAACAACAACACGGACGCTAAACACACCCTTGACATGACAATACGTTAAATACACGCCCGCTTTTATAGTGACATAAGGGAAGTGAGTTGGTTGAACAAACGCACAAATCCTGAAAGTGTAGCTGTAGCACGGAAGCGGCAATGAAGCTGTAAAGCGTTATTTATAAAAAAACAACAACAACAACTGATATCAATAGCACATGAATTACAACGTGCCGCATAACTATTAAGGGTTTAATTTGCACTTGCTTGTTTTTATACTCTCGCAACAAAGTTGCTAAGAGAGTATTATAGTTTTATTCACATAACCGTTGTTTGTAACACCCAAAACTAAACGAGTTAGATATAGGGTTATATACATATACCAAAGTGATCAGGGCGACGAGGCGAGTCCGAAATCCGAATGTCTGTCTGTCCGTCCGTCTATGCAAGCTGTAACTTGAGTAAAAGTTAAGATATCTAGATGAAACTTGAAAATGGGCAAAATCGGACCATTGCCACGCCAACAAAATGGCGAAATCCGACAACATATAAAGTGCCATAAGTAAGCCATAAATAAAGCTATGGAAATAAAATTTGATATGATGGATCGCACTATGAAGGGGCATATTTGGATGTAATTTTTTTGGGGAAGTGGGCATGGCCCCGCCCCCAAATAGGTTTTTTGTACATATCTAGCAAACCAATAAAGCTATATAAACCAAACTTTCTGCAGTCGGTTTTTTTGCCACTTCTTAATACAGTCCAAAAATGAAAGAAATCGGATAATAACCACACCCATCTCCCATACAAAGGTTAGGTTGAAAATTACTAAAAGTGCGTTAACTCACTAACGAAACACAAAATTTTACAGAATAAATACCAGAAAGAAGCTGCACTAAGATTTTTTTTACAAAATGGAAACGGGTGTGGCATCGCCCACTTATGGGTCAAAAACCATATCTCAGGAACTACTCGACAGATTTCAATGAAATTCGGTATATAATATTTTCTTGTCACCCTGATGACACGTGTGGAAAATGGATGAAATCGGTTCACAACTACGACAACTTCCCAAATAACTCAATTTTGAATTCCATCTGATTCCTTCACTTTATAAGATAAACCAATGAACACAGCGAAATACAAATTTACATAAATACTGTATATGATCCGTGGCACCACTTTTGAAAATGTTGTCGAAATCGGACTATAACTTTTCAAGGCCCCGGATATCGAATTTGAAGAACTCAGTGCCTTATGGTAATTTTTCACCGAAAATATCGGTAAATCTGTCAGATATCTTAATTTAATTCAGAGGGAATCTTTTTCTTTTACTCGTAATTGTGTGTCTCTGTATCAGAAATGGTTAAAATCAGGTCATAACTTTCATTAGCTCTCATATACCTAATTATAGGATTTTCAAATTGGGTCAAATTGTGTGTTATCTTAATAAAAATATATCAATAAATTGCGAGAGTATAAAATGTTCGTTTGCACCCGAACTTAGCCTTTCCTTACTTGTTGTTGTTATTTTCAATAAATATTGCTTTTTTTATTGTTGTTGTTGGTTTTGTTAGTGTGCTGCCAAAAAAATCATGAATGAACTCCGTGTATGGCAAGCAACCTATTATTACATTTGTATGTATGTGTTTGTTGTTATTTTTGTTTTTGTATGCACATGCTAATGAAAGAGCACTTGTTGTAACAAATCTTTGCTTTTGTAAATTTTACGCTTAATTTAATGCAAATTGTTGTACAAATTGTCGAAAAAAAAGTCACCACCAACACAAAGTGAGGTTAGCACAGGACTACAAGGTTCATATGTATTTTTTATGTGTTTCATTGCTTTCCTAGCTTTTGTTGTTGTTGCAAAAACGCCGGCGGTTATGCTGCAAACACTGCGTAGTGATTTGTTACACCAAAAATTGTTTGGCAAATATATTTAATGAGAGGACACTTGTCGCCGCAAGCACATTTGTCACACGCAAGTTGACGCAATAAATACATAAACATGTGTACATATGTATATATATTATATTATACGGTAGCACCCTTATGTTTCCATGCCTTTTTGGGCTTTATTAATCAGCTTTATTGTTTGTTTAACCGAAATTACAATGTTTTCACACTGCAATGTGGTGGGTGTGCTGCAATTGAAAAAATAATCAAATGACAGCCACTTATTTGTAAACAAAACTGCAGTTACGGTTGTTTGTTATGTGTGTGAAAGAAGATCAAGCTGCCAGATAGCGTTAATACTTTGATTATAGCTGTTTGACATTTGTATTTTATTTTTTGCGATTTTTTTGTTTGCTTCCTTTTTTGATGAAAGTAGCTTTAATTGCATAACAAGTGCATACTCCATATTTGGCAGATAAGAAATTTGAAAGGCAATGCAAGAGCGTGTGAATATGGGAAAATATAATTATTTTGTGTGCAGAAAATAAGCTTACAAAAATATATATGTACATATGTATGGCATACTCTCATGTAGGTTCGCTGCACTATTTTAATGACTGTCTCTTCTCTATTATAGTTAACTGGAACTTGGCATATGTAAAATTCTGACATATTTCTTTTTAATTTGCATACAAATTGCAATAAAGTTTTGCGCCTGCTGCTTTTGTATTCAATTACTGAAGTGAGCAATGCAACTATGTACTTAAAATTTATTTTACACAGTAATTATAACAAACCGCTCAAGCGATTTTCCTTGTAAATTGCAATTAAGGCTATAAACACATTTCTGGTGCAGAAAAGGCGACTTGTATGTTGAGCTACACGAAATTTTATGACGAAGAATTCTTAGAAAATTAAATAAAAGATAAGAACTCAGAGTTGTTACAAAAAATGTTTTCATGATTTGCTTACTTTTAGTGCGAAAATTAAACATTTTTGAATTGATAAAGTGTGTCTTTACTGAGAAATCTATCTTTCTAAACACAAAAGAGAATATGGATGCTTTATTAAAGTGTTATAAACGCTTGCCATTATATTTTTAATTGATTATACCAATTTATGCGAGTTATACCAGTTGCTTGTTCGATTCGCAACTACCGGAATTTGCGGTTCAAACATAATTGTAATAACAAAGAAGAGTTAAATGAAGGATTTTTCGAATTTATTCTATTTATGTTCGATTATACCAATTTATGCGAGTTATACCAGTTGCTTGTTCGATTCGCAACTACCGGAATTTGCGTTTGAAACATAATTATAATAACAAATAACTGTTAAATTGCGAGTTTTTCGAATTTATTCTATTTATGTTCGTTTATACCAATTTATGCGAGTTATACCAGTTGCTTGTTCGATTCGCAACTACCGAAATTTGCGGTTCAAACATAATTATAATAACAAATAACGGTTAAATTGCGAGTTTTTCGAATTTATTCTATTTATGTTCGTTTATACCAATTTATGCGAGTTATACCAGTTGCTTGTTCGATTCGAAATCACAGTATATTACGTTTTAAACGTAGTTATACTAACAAAAAAGTGTTAAATAAAGACTTTTTCGAATATATTCTCTTATTTGTATTCAAGAACACAACAAAAATGCATAATTAAATGCTTTAAATTGCCTCGAGATGGTGAATTAGTTTCTATGGTAAGTATTTCAACTCAGTAGTATTATTTTACCGATTTTTGACCGTTATAAAAATTTTAATTTAACATTAATATAAAATTCCACAAATTTGGCCAAAGAATACGAATTTATGCTAGTTATACCAGTTGGTTGTTCGGTTCCCAACTACAGATATTTGCGGTTTAAACATAGTTATCTTAACAAAAAGAGTTTAATAAATATTTTTTCAAAATCATTTTCTTATTTTTGGTGTAGATCACGATACAAATAAAGATTGAAAACCGGCAGAAGTCGTCTAAAGAGTTTCTTAGATAAGTATTTTATGTTAAAAATAATATTTTACTGATTTTTTATAGACATACAAATTTAAATTTAACATTATTATATTTTTTTATTAATTCGGGCAAAGAATATACACAAATGCAGCCAACACCAACACCAAAACAAAAAAAGTGTAAGTCACCAACTCTAGTATATCGAACTTTTTAAACATCAGTTATCGATACACACACATCTCTCATTATTTACAAATAATGTCAAGATTTTTTTTTATTTTTCAAAATTTATTTAATAATTTATATTTTTCTCGCAACTTCAACTGCCGAACACTACGCTGTAGCGCAGCAACGTTAAAATGTGCAACATATACGCAAGAAAATCTACTTAAATTTATGCAAAGAAATGTCCTTGTACAACTTTTTCAGGCAGCAAGCTTCAAAAAGCAAGTGCTTGCTCGCCGCTTGCCGCGCTGTAGACATTTATGATGAAGTTTATGAGCAGCGACGTATGCATATTTATGCCATGCAGCAATGTAAGTCGCACGCTGTGCATTTGTATAAATATCTCATTATAAATTCATATTTTGCAATTATTTTTTTATTTGCTACTGACTGCAAATGCCATTTTGTGCACTTATTCGCACTCTTCGTTGTTGTTTCTGTACTTTACTTTCTGCTGCATGCAGGTGAGTGCAAGATGGCTTTCTTTCAACAGGAAAAAAAATTTGCATACTTTTAAGCGCATATTTATATAAATCTTTGTATATTTTTTTTTGCCAATTTAAAAAGCGCAGCAGCAACTGTCTAACGAGCAACAACATTCACTTATTTCCTACTTACGACTGTTAAGCTGGTGCACATGTGTGTGTATGTGATATAAAGAAATGCAGCTGAGGGGAGACTTTTGATTGCTGTTTTTTGTGTGTTGCAACAACAACTCAGAAATGGGTACAATCTTGAGTGAACTTTTCATGATAAAAATGCTGAGTTTTTTTTTGCTATTTATTTATTCATTTTAATTATGCATGCACATGAAAAGATTATCAACTTGTAAACTTATATGACGTTGTCATGAGAGTGTCGGTGAAGATTTTTGTTGTAGCTGGGATGCAAAATTATTGGCATTATTAGTGAGAAGTTAATGCACTCAGCGGTGTCATTCACACGGAAGTCAGGTATTCCTAGCCGAGAAGGTACTGGATTCTTATCCGGGAGATCACTATGCATAAAAACAACAACAACAACAAGGATTTGTTTTCCTACATATGTCAAGTCTACATAAACAGAAAGATATTGGACTGACATATACCCAGATATATGTATGTATGTATACTGTTTATCCAGAATTAATCATAAAATTTTATGGGAATGTTAACGTCACTACAACAACAACAAAAACATTCCATTTTCAAAAATTCATTGATACTTTATATTTTTTTCCTTGTGAAAATATCTCAAATTACATGAAGTGCTTTCAAATTGGCACGAATTAGTTAAATTTATTTAAAAAATATGCCAAAATTTTATGAATTCAATTTGAACTTATTTTTTATTATTTGCACATATTTATATGAATTCTAACAAAAAACACCAATATTTCTACTAACCTTTTTCATCGGGCGTATTGTTAGCAATCAGCTGTTCGACCAACGTCGTGAACACACTCCTCGCGCACCAAAAACCATTCTTCACATATCAAACAGGCGGATCACCTTAGTAACATAAACAAATAGCCGCAAAACCAAGTA
The DNA here is from genome assembly GCF_028554725.1 of Zeugodacus cucurbitae. NCBI lineage: Eukaryota > Metazoa > Arthropoda > Insecta > Diptera > Tephritidae > Zeugodacus > Zeugodacus cucurbitae. The sequence continues at coordinate 5,760,558 of NC_071670.1, forward strand.
AATAAGCATATAAATATGGATAACAAGGACAATCGATCGAAAGAGTGAGTGTAGTGCAACATACAGATTAGCGTCTATGAAGTCATCAATTGAATAATCATTCTTAATTTGTAGTAAACGCAGCAACATGAAAAAATATCGCAAGAAACCGCCAACACAACAGAATAATAACACCTCGTCCAGCTCACAGGTGGAAATAGTACGTGGTGTAGTGGATGTGGCGGATTCGAGTGATGAACGTTTCGTTTCACGACGTGGTTGGGCCACATCACGGCCACAGACGCAAACGCGACGCTATTCGCTGGACGATGAAGAGCACGACTTGAACGAAGCGGAGTCGGCACAAATGCATGCGGGTGATTTCGGTTTAATGTCACAATTGCCCACATCTGTGGGTGGACACTTTCAATTCTCATCGGAGAAGAATTGGGACACAGTGGAGGGTGAACAGTTGTTGGACAGCACTGAGGCCAGTCAGTATTTCACGTTAAATTTGAAATTATTGAATGTTGGTTTGCAAACGATACCGTTCTATAAACGCATGGATTATGCAGCCTCCATGTTTACGCGTGAACAGTTACAGACAATGGAGAAAGCGGCAGAAGTAGCCGAGAAAAACTATCAAAATGTATTGCATGAACATGTAACGCATCCACGCATCAAAATTAATAGTGGTAGCCGAAAAAGTGGCTCGGGGCGTTCACAGAATAGCGCTAAACCGGCTAATGCGGCACCGAGTGAAACTAATGCACCAGATGAATTGGATGAGCTGCTGAATTTGGCTACGGCTGCTGTTACAAAAGTGGATATAAGTGGTGGTAGTGGTGCTGGCGCAGAGAATGAAGCAGCGCCTATACAGAAAGGAAATGAGAACGTTGACGCAAATAAGGATGATATACAGGAGTGGTTAGATAATGTGCTGGAGGAGTAATGCAAAAGTGAGCGTAGTAGATAGTTGTTTGCAATCTGGTTATTATAGATGATTATTTTAATAAATGCGCTGTTAAGATTTGGAATTGAAAACGTACTTACATTGAATGCAAATTTTATGTCCGCTTTTCAATTTTACATAGCTTTAACACATGTACTTCCGGCGGGTAGTTACAATTCCAACGACGCAATACTAGACTCACTTCGCGTGTTACACAGATTAATTATGTACACAATTAGATTAAATGTATTAAAATAAATGCAACTAATTAAATTTAACTTATTTACACTGTTTAATTCACGCTAATAAACTATTAATTACAATTTTTAATCGAGAAAGAATTTTGGCTTTGGAATACAAGCACAGTTATCCAATGTCAAAAATACCCGCCATTAACGCTTTGCTTATACATATACTGTTCACAATAGCAGAAATATTAAAAAAAAAGATTTTAATCAAAATTTTAGTTCATGTGGCAACACCAAACAGCTGTCAACGTTTCGCAGAACGTGTCTTTGTTTTTCTTCGCACTATTCTCGTGCATTTCACCAATTGTGACTAATTGTGAAATTTCGTTTATTGCTAATTCAGAGTTAATTTTGATATTATTTAGGAATTGGAATCATTGTAAGCAACTAACAAAATCAATATGTCAACTTATACATGCATAAATTGCTGTGTAAAATTCGCCTCTGCGGAATTACAACGAGATCATTACAAAACTGATTGGCATCGGTTCAATCTGAAACGTCGTGTTGCAGAATTGCCTGCAGTAAGTGCTGAAGAATTCCAGGGACGTGTGTTGCGTATGCGGCAAGAAAAGGCTATAGAGGAGGAGGAGAGTCAAATGAGCTTCTATTGCAATGCCTGTCGCAAACAGTTTGGCAATCAGAAGGCACACGACAATCACCTGAACAGCAAAAAGCACAAAGAAAATCTATTGCGTTTCGAAAAAGAGCACACAGGCGAAAGTGTGGAAGTGTCGAAAAAGAGTGTAGTACAACAAAAACCACATCCAGCGTTAGCGGCAGCAGCACAAGGCAAGGGTAGATTTGCATTGCAGAAGCAACAACAGAAAGAAGACGAGGAGGATGCGTATGAAGATATGGATGATGATGACGAAGACTATGAAGTTGTGGATGATGAGGAGGAGGTATTAACTCGAAACTATTTAAATATTATTTGCGTATATGTTTAAAATTTTTTGATTATTTTTTTAATTTATTGTAGAGCGTGCAAATTGATTCAGATGAATGGGAGCAACTGCCAGAAAATCCGCTGAGTGAAAAGGACTGCCTCTTCTGCACACACGTCAGCGAAGATATGGTTGAGAATTTAAAACACATGTCCATTGCGCACTCATTCTTCATACCCGATGCAGAATTCTGCACTGACTTGGAAGGACTGCTCAACTATTTGGGTGAAAAAGTGGCAAATTACTTCATATGCCTGTGGTGCAATGATCGCGGTAAAACATTCTACACACTCGATGCGGTACGCAAACACATGCTAGACAAAGGACACTGCCAAATGTTGCACGAAGGTCTAGCCTTAGCGGAATATGCAGAGTACTATGATTATAGCTCAAGTTATCCCGATCACGTAAGTGTGCATAAAAAATAAAGTATTTAACTTGGATTAATATGCACTTTTCAATTTCCCACAATAGCAAGAAGGCATGGACGTCGATGAGGAAGTTGTACCCGATCTGCTTGACGGCGATGAATATCAACTGGTTTTGCCCTCCGGCGCCGTAATTGGTCATCGTTCACTGCTGCGCTACTACAAACAACGACTTAATCCACATCGCGCGCTTGTGCCCAAGAAATCGGATCGTCGCCTGCATAAGGTGCTCAGCGAATATCGCGCTTTGGGCTGGAGTAATATGCAACAACAAGCTGCTGCACGTAAGGCGCGCGATTTGCACGTCATGAAGCGCGTACAAGCGAAATGGCAGATGAAACTTGGCTGCAGAGCGAACAAATTCCAGAAACATTATCGCGCGCAAGTGATGTTCTAAGCGTATAATGGAAATTAACTTAACATTTGTGGTTTTTGCTTGCAAGTGTTTGTGTTTGAAAATTGTAATATTTGCAAATCAAAAAGTGTAAAATAAAAAAATTAAAATATTTTTTTAAATTGTGCTGTGCTTCAATACGCTAAAGCCCTTGCAATGGACGGTTGTACATATATATTTGTGGACAGCATCCATTATCTTTTAGTGTATAATAATAAATAACGTTTTAAAGCTATTCGTAACTGTATTTTCTTTTAATGTGTTTGTAAATTTTATACCCGCTATCCATTTACCGTAAAACTACGGTATTTTCCGTGTTCGAAATATGAAATAAAACTGCAGTGGAACTGTTAATTTTTTTTTGGACTTATCATATATCATATTTGTATATTTCTTATGAAATATATACATACATATGTATGCATGTATATATCTATATGTGTGTGATATAGGCATTGCAATTAAATATTTAGTATTTATATATTATATGTAGAGATTTTTGCGCACGTAAACGTAGTTGTTTTTTTTTTGTATTTTTTTTTAATATATATTATTGTTTAAACTCTGCTTGTTGCTGCTATTGTTATGCTACAAGGGCATTTTTCATTTCCTATACTGTCTTAACAAACTAAAAATTTGTTTATTGTTAAATTGCGAGAAAAATGGTATTCATATGTATGTTTGTATGTATGTAAATGACTACACTAAAATACAAAGTAAAGTAGTGTCGATTGGCTGAGCAAAAACAAAAAAAAAAAAAATATGAAATAACAAAAAATGCGAGAAAAATAGGACGAACGTTGTTGCATTTACAATTTTACAGCGCAAAAAAAAACAAAATAATTATAATAATATTATTATGAAATACAAATAGACTAAATAGAATTACAACTAGATATTATATTATTTAGTTAATCTGTTTTTTGTTGTTGTGAACAAATTAAGTTTAACGTTACGATACATCGTATACGTGCTGTTTTACGTTATATAACCGTTGTAGGCAGGCAGGCAACAAAATAACTGTATTTATTATAAATTTAAATTACAACTAATTAAAGGTAGTTCAATTGGAACGCATTGTATAAAAAAACAAATTTTGTTCCATAATCTGTATAGAAATTTTTGCTGCCGGCAGTTGTTAGCACAATTTCATACGTGCACCAAAGATATATTTTTTTGTTTATGTTTTTTTTTTAACTATGTAGGGTAGGTTTATGGTACACTTGTAAGTAAGCGCCTGGCTTGATTTGCTGGTGTTTAGTTTTGTGGAAGGTATGTGGTTTTTGTAAACACGTTAGATACAACAGTTTGTATGAATAATTGTTGGCGGACTGTAAAATACGCATTTTAACGCTGTTTTTTTAAGTGGATTGCATGTGTATATATATATATAGTTCCTGTTACTCCTGCAAGGAGCATAGGGCCACATGTGTAAACCGTTAAAAAGTACTATGCAATAATACGAAGTTCTTTTAGATAGGCTGTTTAGAAAAAAAAATTGAATTTTTTTGTGGAACGCATGTGGATCGTATTACAAAATACTCATAGATATTTTGTATGCATTAAACCACTGTAGAAACTTAATTTTAAAGTTTCAAACTGTATCAAATCCGTTAAAAAGCGTGTGGAACATTATTCATTTACAATAAATTGTTACACGATACTGCTTTTTGATTTTGGACAAGTTCGACAATTTTAGGAATATCTACTGTGTTTTATATTCCCTCGCGTATTTTGTATTTAATGCATACTGACAACTTGTTTTACTATAGACAAGTTCCAATTATGTATTACTGTCAAAATATGCAATTGTAACTATGTTGATTTAATGAAAACAAGTAAATTCATACCTTATTTTTGACGAAATTTAACCAAAATTGCTGTAACTTTTGCACTTCACACGTAATAACTGTATGCCCACTAATTTTCAGAGTAATTCAGAGCTTCGCTGTTCAAAATACATCCAATTGTATAATAATCCAATTGTTGTAGGTACAAATCATGTTGATTGCAGAACTTGTCTGCTGCAAGTTTAGGTTTTTTTGTGTGGAACATATGTGGATTTTAAATTTTGCGTGTTTTGAAAAGCGATTTCAAATTTTATCGTTAATAATAGCACAAAACTGTATTTATCTTTTGTGGAACCTATGTGGATTTTAAATTTTGTGTGGCTTAACCGGTAATTTATACGTTTAGCATTAATAATTCCACAAATATGTGTTTTTCTTTTATGGAACATATGTGGATTTCAAATATTGCGTTTATTAAATTGTGATTTATACTTTTAGTGTTAATAATACCACAAAAGCATGTTTATCCGATGTGGAACGTGTGTGGATTTTTAATTTTGCGTGTTTTAATTAGTGATTTATACTTGTAGAGTGATCAATACCACAAAAATGTGTTTATCCGATGTGGAACGTATGTGGATTTTATACGAATTTCCAAATTTTGAATGTGTTTGCATTTCTTCATGTTTGCTAGAAACGTAACACGAGTAACCACCAACACTGACTCAACGAACTGCCAAGTATGCACTTTTCACTTAACGAACAGTGACAATCGTGTGCATTTGCGTGCCAGGTAAATGCGTTGTGTGCCCGGGTATGATGCTTGTGCAAATTTCACTATTGTTTAATGCGCTTTGTTTAAACTAAATACAAATATATTTATGGTATTCATATATATAGTATACTCGTACACATAGTATGTATGCCAATCTACATACTTATACATAGTATGCATGTATGCAGTTACAACTAACTAATGAATTACTACAGGACTCTGCTGAACACATACGCCTACCATAGGCGACGAGGCATCAGCACCGCCAGCACCGGAGCCGCTAGTGCCACTGCCACCGCCACCGCCGCCGCTAACATTGCCGCCAATGTTGCTCATGCTGCCACCAATGCTGCCGGACATGCTGGCGCTCATGAGGCTGCTACCGCCCATCAGCCCACCACCATTGCCGCCGGCACCAACACCAATTAAACTACTGTTGCTGCCGCCAAAGCCACCACCACCAACGCTGCCGCCACGCCGCTGATGTTGTGCGTGTTGTTGCTGTTGCTGCTGCTGCAGGTGGTGGTGTTGTAACGACATGTCGCCGACGGACATCATATGCTGCACCGGCATTGAGCTGTACATATGCGCAGCCGCTTGCGACTGTTGATGCTGCTGCTGCTGTTGTGCTTGTTGTTGCTGCTGCTGTTGTTGTTGGAACAGCAACGATGTGTAGGAGAGCGGTCCAGAGGCGCTACCAGCCGCACTGGCTGTTATGACGCTCGAATCGGTCATCATCAGATGCGAGGCGGCCGATGACAGCGGATGATGCACCAAATCGACGGGCAGTGAGGTGGGTGCATAGCTGTTATGATGCGTGGGCGGTTGTTGTTGCTGTTGTGCATTAGCGAGGTGTTGCTGTTGTTGTTGTGTTTGTTGTGCAGCATGTGGCGGCTTCTGTGGTGGTGCAATGAATGTGTGATGCGCCGAACGCATGCGAGCACTATTATTGCCGCTGCCACCGCCGCCGCCACTATTACTGCTATTCGAGGACGAAGAGGCAGAGGCGGAACTGGACATGGTGCTGATGAAGCGCGTCGGCGGCGGCATTTGCGGCGGATCACAGTCCATGGCATGCGGATAGCTGTTATTATTACTGTTGTTGCTGTTGTTCAGATTGCAATTACTATTACTGCTGCTGCTGCCAAGGCTCTTGTGACTCGACGCCGACGGCGATAGTAGCGCCTGTAGGCCCTGTTGCGCTGCCAGCAGCGCTGCGGCTTGTGTTTGTTGTTGTTGCTGCTGTTGTTGTTGATTCTTATACATCGACTTGGGCATGGAATACGTTGTGGCGTGGGCTGAATTGCCGCGCAGGCCGCTGCGCGCGTGCAACATGCTATTCGGGTGATGTAGACCCGTTAAACTGCTGCTGCCGCTCAAACTGCCCAGGCTGTTCGGTTGCTGTTGTTGGCTGACGCTATTGTTGCTATTGCTGTGCGCAGACGAATTGGACGCGACCAAGTTCGAGGAGGAGGAGTGCGAGCCGAGGTGCAAAAGCATGCCTGCAAGAGAGAGGTGGAGAGAGAGAGAGAGCGGGGTATTTAAAATGGTGGAAAATTTGTGCAACAAAGAGAGAGAGAGTTGTATTTGAAGTAAAGATAAAAATGAGGTGAATTGAAAGTAATACAATTTAAATAAATATTAATTGTAGTAATAAGTTAGTAATAAACTAAAAAAAATTATTAAAATTTAGTAATTGAAAAAAAAATTTTGAAAATTGAATATTTCAAATTTTGTTTTTTATTTAATTTTTTTTTGCAAAAATAAAAAAAAATTTATAAAAATAAATATTTTTTTTTACTTTATAAATAATTTTTTTTTATTTTTTATAAAAAATTAACTTTTGATTAAAAATATTATTTTTTTGTACGAATTTTTAATTGTATCAAAAATTATATTTTGTAAATAAATAAAATATTTTTAAATTTAATAAAAATTTTTTTTTTTGAAAATTGAATATGTTTTACAAAATGAGTATAAAAATATTATTCTGCAAAAAAATAAATAATTTTTCTTAATTTTTTATAAAAAATATAATTTAGAAATATTTTATTTTTTTACGAAATGAGCTGAGTAATATCAAAACTATGATTTTGTATACTTAAATATTATAATTTCGGTATAAAAATAATAAAGACAATAGTTTTAAAATTTTTAACAAAATAATTTTTTGAAAATTTAATAATTTTTTACGAAATGTATTAAAAATATTATTTTGTAAGAATTTAATCAAATTTTTAAAATTTTTTTTTATACAAACAAATTAATTCTTCGGAATTTTTTTTTTACGAACTGAGCAATATTGTATTAAAAACATTATTTTCCAAAAAAATTATAGAATTTTTAATATTTTTATTTTTGCTAAAAATTATATTATTTTTTACGAAATGAGTACTAAAAATATTATTCTGCAAAAAATAAATATTTTATTTATTATTTTTAAATAATAAATTAATTTTGAGGAAAAATATTAATTTTATTTTCACGAAATGGGGCGAATTGTATTAAAAATATGAAATAATATAAAATTAAAAAATAATAAATTTTTATGAAAATTTTTATATATTTTTAATAAAAAATAAATCCATTTTTTTTTTTAAATTAATGTTTTAGGAAAAATATTTTTTTTTACGAAATGAGAAGAATTGTATTAAAAATATGTTAAAAATATGATTTTGTATACATGAATCTTAACAGTAAAAATAACATAATTAATTTTTTAATAAAATAATATAAAATATAAAAAAAAAATATTTTTTAATGAAAAATTTTATAGTTTTTAATAAAGTGTATTATTATTACTCATCTTAATTCTTACATATATACATACTCAAATTCCTTCATTAGCTGCATGTGAGTGAGAGAAGCAATTTTTTGTATTGTATATAAAAATATTTTTCATATAAAAAAATAACCATAAACTACGCAATAAATCAACAACATTTCTTTGGTTGATTATATCATAATATTTTTATTAAAGATTTTGCAATTTTTTTTTTTTAATAATTTTCTTTTTTCAACTTATAATGCTTATGCTCGATTTCCACTCGCTAACTGTTTTGCAAATGCACAGTTTGCAGTTGCTTTAATTGTTATTATTATTTTGTTATGTATACATACTGAAGTTTTTTTCTTCATTTATTATAAATATTATTTGCATTTTTTACTTGTATTACCGTTATTTATTAATATTATTATTTGTTAAATTTCTTATTTTGTTTATGTGTTCTTAATGCTGTTGTTGCTGCTGGTTTGCCGTTTTAAATTATTTACTTGTTTTTATTGTTGGTAATAAGTTTTTGGTATTTTTTTTTTGTTTAATTATAAACTTAAACTCAAGTCAAGTTGTATGCATACGTTTTTTCTTCATAAATATATGCATTTGTGTGTGTGTGTGTATAAGTTTACTTAAATTACGCTCGTCATTCATCATTCTTACTATTTGCATTTGCTTTAGTTATGTTTTTTAGGTTTTGTTTTTGTTTGTGTTTTCAAAAAATATGCAAACGAATGTTTGTTGTTGGTATACACATTTGCGGCAGATTTTAAGTTAATTTTTTTTTATAATCGTATAAAATTTTGTGTTATTTTTAATATAAAAATATTTTTTAATAATAATAAACAAAATTTAAAAAAATTTTGAAAAATAATAAATATAATTGTTTTAAAAATATTTAAAAATAAAATAATTCGATAATTAATACAATAAAATGTTAAAATTATTTAATTGTAAAAATAAATTTAAAAATTAGAAAATCTTGAAAAATATATATGTGTATAAATAGTAAAGAAAAATTAAAACTAAAAAATTTTGTAAAATTTTTTAATAAAAAAAAATATTGTTTAAAATAACGAAATCATTAGTTTAAATTAAAAAAAAAGTGGATTAAATTTAAAAAGAAAAGATTTTTAATTTCTGCATAATAATAATTTGAAATGTAATTTAGTAAAAATATGTTTAATTAAAAAAAACATAAAATTTATAGTTAAAAAAAAAAATATTTTTGCATTTAATTTTCAAATATTTTTTTTTTTTTAATTTTAAGTTTAACTGTAATAAAATTCGTTTTGCCTAATAGCCTTTTCACACAGCCAAATTAATTAAACAATTAAAATTTTGATTGAGAAACCAGTTTTTGCTCTTCAAACTGCCGGCTACTCGATAATTGAGCAGCTGTTATACATTTTTGTTTTTGCTTTTCATAAGAAGTTGGTATGTTTCATCAGCTGATTATTATTTTTCAGCAGCATCTACCGTCGAGTAGTATTAATGATATTTTATCAAAAAATTCAGCCAATCGCCGACAAAGAACATATATCGTACGTCTTTGTCGCAGAGTTGCATTTCATTTTCAAGTCAATTAAAATTCAATTAAAAATTAATGTAGATTTTTATTTTGTATGATAAATCGCTCTTAATCAGCGTTTTAATCGAGCAGATGCTGGTTAATTGATCAATTAGCTCGTGTGTGAAAAGACTATATAATACAATTAAGAAATAAATTAACAATATAGTAAAAAAAAAAAAATCGAAATTTTACGGAAATTAAATTTTTTAATTTTAATTTAAAATATATTTTTACATTTAATTTTTACTTTAACTGTTAACTGAAAAAAAAAACGTTTATTGCCGAATTAAATATTATAAAAAAATATTTAAAAAATTTATTTCGATATTGATTCAAAAATTATAAAAAAAAATATTTTTTTTTTTCATTTCGTTAATAATTTATTTTTTATTTTTACTTTAATCATTTATACTTTCTTTCATATCAAATTTTGACTGCGCGCAATTTCCCACTTAAATTTTTTGTAATTATAAATGTATTTATGTGTAATGCAAATATATTTTTTTATTTACTTGCTATGTTTTATTTAAACGCCAACGCAGGCGCGTAAATACTATTTTAAGTTTATTTTAATTAATATTTTTATATATGTAAATAGTTTATTATTATTATATATAGTTTTATTATTATTATTTTTTATTATTATTTATATATTTTTATTATTATTATGTTGTGTTATTTAGTTTATTTTTTTTTAATTTTATTATAACTAATAACTTGTTTTATTTGTAAGTACTCGGTATGTAGTTATTTAGTGTTTAACATACTCAGCGCCTAAAACTATGTTACTGTAAACTTTTTACATGTGCTGTCTCATTCATGCTTACACATTACATTAGTTACGTGGTATTTATGTCTGTATGTATGTATGTAGTAGAGCTAGTTTGTTTTAAATGTATGCATTTTTTTGTTTAGTTTTTAGTTTAATTTTATGCTTACTAAAATTAACTGCTATGATTTGTATTTTTTCAATTAATTATAAATAAATTTAAATTACGCTTTTATTTTTTTTTTTTTTTGCACATATTTATTATGTTTACTTTATATTTAGTTTATAGATAGTATACTATATATATTTTTTTTATTTTATTGTTTTGTTTCGCTGCTAAACTTAAATATATTTGCTGGTATTTTTCTTTTTTGTTATAAAGTTTTGTAGTACAACGCGGGCATACGCTTCGTTTGCGGGTGATTTTTTACAGTGTAGCGCTGAAGTAACATTTTCGTTTGCCGTACATTTTTGTTGTTTTAATTTTTTTAAATTCATTATTATTTTCATTATTTTACAATTTTATATTTTTTATTTTTGCTGTTTTTAGTTTACAGTGGAGTTAGAATTTTTATATTTTTAATAAATTATTATTCTTTTATAAATTATTTTGCTTTTGCTTGAATTCCTTTTGTAGTGTTTTTTGAATTTTTTTTATTTATTTATTTATTTTTTTTAATTTTTTACTTATTACTTTTTTGTTGTTGGTGTTATGGCAAATGCTGCAACTTTGTTTTTGTTTTTCATATTTATGTATGTATGTATTTCAATTAACTTATTTGTTGTTGTTTGTTTGTTTTAACATATTTTGTGGGTTTCTGTACTGTTATTTTTTGTTTTTTTTTCTCTCTCTTTCATTTTTACTCATAACTACTATGTATGTATTGTATATGCATGTCTATATGTTATTAGTAGGTAGCCTAAAAGTGTGTTTAGTGAGTAAATTGTAAATTCTATGGTGGAAAATTCACCTATAAATGCAATTCATTTCGTTATGCCTAATTCATTTAATTTCTGCTTCTTCCGTAAATCAATTTGTTTCTGTTTTTATATTCACTCATCATATACATACATGTCTATTTGCTTATTTCTTTTTTTTTTTTTGCATTGTAAGTTTTTGTTTTTCTTTTTCTTTTGTTTCAGTTTTTTGTTAGTTTTCTGTTTTCTATTTCAAAATATCAACTTATGCACTTTTTACAGGTTATTGTGTAGAATTAATTTACATTACTATTGCTGAAAGTACATATTTTTGTTTATTTGTTTATTGGAAATACAACTGGAAGTTGGTGGAAAATTAAAAGAATAAATGTTACAAAAGAAAAAAATAAATAAGGCAATAAATTTAAAAAAACTTTAAATAAAAAAACTTTGAAAATTTTAATAAAAGAAAGTTCAAAATACTTAAAAAAATTTAAAATTATTACAACAAATTAAAATATTTAAAAAAATTCAAAATATTAAAAAAAAAAATATTTCAAAAATATAATTTAAAAAAAATTTATAATTTGCAAACTTTTTTTCAATATAAATGCCTTGCGGGAAAAAGCTTAAAAGTAGGCAAAAAATTCGAAAACTTTCGGTTTTTTTTAATTTTTTTATTAACGTAATTTTTTAGAAAATCGTTTTTTTTTTTAATTTTTTATTAACATAATTTAGTAGACAATTTTTGAATGGAAATATTAAAACCAAAAACATTTATTATTTGTTATAAATTATTATTTTTTTTTAATATTTTAAATCCTATTTGGAAACTTTAATTATTTAAAAATATAAATTCACTTTTATAAAATAGAATTTTAAAAATATTTTTATTACTTTTTAATTTTTAAAATGCGAATTTAAAAGCAATAATTATTTTTTTTATTATTAATTGTTAATTAATTTTTAATTCACTAAATCCCTACTTTTGGGCTCCCCGTGTTCGTACTTTTTTTCTCACCGTGTTCGTAAAATTTAAGAAATTTCATTTAAACTTCAGCAACAAGGCGAAAATTTAAATCAAAAATATGTAAAAATGATTGTTTTTTATAAAAAAAATAATTTTTGTTCAAATAAATTATTATTTTTTCATTTTAAAATCAGTTTACCTAAATTAAATTAATTTATCTACAGAGCTGCAATGTGGAGCAATAAGTGGTGATTTTTCAATAAACAATGATGTAAATGTTAAAATGAAAAATAATAATTAAATTGAAATTTTCTCATACTATTTTATTAAATTTTTAATATTTTTTTTTTGAGTTTCAATATTTTTTTTAATTTTTTAATACAAATTTTATTGTCACACAAAACTATTTTTTTGTATTTTGAAAAAAAAAATTAAAATAAATCAATAAAAAAAATTATAAAATTTTTAAATTAATTTTTTAAAACAATTTATAAAAAGTTTGAATTATTTTCTTTTTAATTTTAAAATTTTTAATATGTAATTTTATGAAAACCATTTTTTCAATTTGGGAAACAAATTTTTAAAAAATAAAAATTAGGTATAAATTACCAAAAAATTTATATTAAAAAACAGTTATTTTAAGCAATTTTTTTAATAAAATTAAAATAAAAAAATTAATTTTAAATATTATTAAAAAAAAACTGTTCGGCATTAAGAAAAAATAAAAATAATTTAAAAGAAAAAAAAAAATTATCTTTAAATTAAGCAAATTTTACTTTTATATAATTTTTTTTATGAATTTAATGAAAACCCCACCACTCATTGCCCACACAACGCAGCTTATATAATTATTTTGGCTATTTCGTAGTTTTGTATGTGTGTGTACTTAAAATATTTTTTGTTCCATTTTAGTTTGTATTCTTTGCTTTCACTTTTGCTTTTTAGTATGGAGAACGGAAATGACGGATTTTAAGGTAATTTGTGTTGATTTTGCTTTGTTTTAAATTTGCTTTAAATAATTTTAGCTTAATTTTTGTTTCCTTATTTTTAATTAATGCTTGAAGGTACTACTCTGTAACCGGTTTTTGGAGGAGTATATTTGGAAGTACTGGTTTGTTTTTGGTTTGCTTGGTTGGTTGGTTGTTTGGTTCATTGCTTCATTTCATATTTATTAGTATGTATGTATGTATGTTTGTATGTATATTGTTTGTGGCTTTAGGGATTAACATCCTTAGAAGTTGTGAGCTTGTTCAAACGTAGGTATGTATTTGTGTTTAAAGAATGAAGGAAAGAAATTTTATTTCTTTTTAATCGAAAACATAATTATTGAGATAGTTGAAATTTATGTTTTGTTATTATTATTTTCAGTGTGCAGTTAAGGGCGTCGAAATTTATGCGGCTGATTAACGTTACGGCCTAAAAGTATGCTGAATTATCTGTTTTATTATTCTTTCTTTTCATCTTTGGACTCGAATATTGCGAAATGTTAAAAGCTATACATCCCAAAAGTATGCAATATTATTTTTATTGTTAGTAGACCGATTTTCAGCAAAAAAAATAATAGAAGTAACTAAAATTATAACATAGAAATATGCAATCGTAGCTTATAGTAGTTAGTCGACAGTTTTTTTAACTTAAAAATGACTTTTAATTATAAAAATACACCGCCTATAAGTATGCAATAAAAATATGTTTCATTAGAAAGCAATTGGGCAATAAAGATTTTAACAATTAATTTTTTTTTGAAGCCAATTTCACTATTTCTCGCCTAAAAGTAGGCAATAAAATTCGCTTCCTAATTTGCTAAATATTTTAGATAAGGTTTTGCGGTGTTAGAATGTCACTCATACGCCAAGTGACATTTCTATACCTTGTATCTACTCCTAAAGCTATGCAATAAATACCGTATGTGGGGTTTTTAGGAAAACCAATACCAAAAATGAGCTGTATTATGAAATGAGTTATTCCAACACACAGTTTATACGACTCTTAAGCAATGTTTAGAATTTCTTAAAAATAAATTCAAAATTTAAATATGCATACTTTTAGGATGCTAAGGACATTACAAGATACTGACATTTCCAGTGCATGAATATTTCAAAACTACTGCATCACTATTATCAGCTCTATCTACACGTTTGCTACCCAACGCAAACGCCCTCAACTGCGCTACATATTTAACTGCACGATTAATTGGTTAAACATTGCCATAGAGTGCCTAAAATTTATTTTTTTTCTTTGTTTTTTTTCAGCATGACGAAATTATTACCTTTAATTTCTTTCAGATTTTACTGTAGTAAATTTTATTTTAGCCGAAAAGTTTGGTTTTTTTTGCAATAATGTTTCACGTCATTTGTTAAGATTTTTGCGCCTAAAATTATGCAGCATTTATATCAAATATAATTTTTTTTTCGGTTTCAAGTTGCTATTAGTTTACAAACGCGCCGAAATATTTTTTTTTTGTTTTCAATTTCTTTTCTATAGCCAAAAGCAACTGAGTTTAGTGTGAGAGTGTTGAGTTTACTTATGCAAAGCTTTTTTCACTCACATAAAGTCGTTAGTAGCATAAATTTAGTTTGACAGATTTCTGTTTTTGGTATTATTCCGCAACTTTTTTTTCAAACACATATGCCAAAAAAGTTAAATTTTCCATTTTAATTAATTTTATTATTTTTTTTTGTGTGTTTCTATTGCGCTTTTGCTCCACTTTCTCTAGCAAAACATGTATATTCTTAATTCTTTTTTTTCGCAGTTTCTTTACCAAAGTACTAAATTATTTTTAATTTCTAATGCTATATATTTTTCTGCTTGAAGTTCTTTCTGTTTGCCCACTTTCGCTTTAGTTTCGTTTCTACCAAATAGTAACTTTTGTCTGTGTTCGTAATAAATTCCACATTGTACATGTGCTGCTTTTTTGCTTTTTTAGCTGTTTTATGACTTATTTATTTTTATTTTTGTTTTGCTTCAACTATTTCTAACCTTACGAATTTTTAATTAATTTCGATTACGACAATGTTGTACCCAACTAATCTCTAAACTTGAACGCTGGTCTATGAATTTGCATTATTTTTAGGTATCTGTTTTTGTTTTTTACATTATGTGGCAACTCTCCATTTTCTTTTTTGTTTTTATTGTCGCCACAATATTCGTAAATACAAATTGTGTTCAAATGAAGAAAGCTCTTATACAATTGTTGTTGTTTTTTTTAATAATTTTCAGCTTTTTCTTTTATTTGTTGGCAGTCAAACGAGCAAATTTTTATTTTCGTATGAAATATTTCGTAGTATGTAGTAGTATATGTATAAATAGTAGTAGATTTTTTTATTATTAAATAGTACGAAGTGATTGATAACTTAAGTACTTAGTTGCATGCTTTGATAAGGATTATAAAAATAAAAGCTGTGGAAAAATATATGGCTCATCAAAAAAGCTCGAAAGCTATTTAGAGCCAAAAAAGTCACTTCAACCCAGGTAATTAAACTAATAAGTAGTGACATAGAGCTTTTGAAAGCTTTTTGCAAAAGTCCAGAGAGCTTGCACGAAAGCTCAAGAAGTTCGAGAAAATAAGTTGGAGCTTAAAGTAGAAAGTTAAAAGTTACTTGAAAAAAAAGTATGAAAAGCTTAAAAGCTACATTTCGTCACAAAAGCTCCTTACAAAATTCGTATATCATTAAAAACTGATTTGTTTGAATGAAAATCAACTAAAGCTTATTTGAAAGCTACTTGGAAGTGTACAGCTTTGAAAATGTCTGTTTTTATAAAATCGATATTGAACTTAAATCATATACAAAAAATATAAAGTTTAAACTTTAAAAGATTTAAAATAAAATTTAACATTTCTCTTTCTCTTTGAGCTTACACTTCCGAAAGCTTAATAAGCTTTTCATAAAGAACTCAAATAAGTGAATGTTTACGAAATGTAAGCTCAGGTAATACATTCCGTAAATAGCTTTTTGTTGCTTACATAAGGATCAAGTGCTATTAAACATAAAGAACAAAAGAAGTTCAAGCTTTTATTACAAAATAAAGCTCACAACGAAATGTAAGCTTTATTTAGAATGAAGCTTTGTAATTTTAAAGGTTTTTGAAGGGCAGCAATTTAAAAATAAAAATGTGAATTATTTTTTTGATTATATCGGTTTCACAAAAACTAAAAAGCTTAAAAGCTTTGAGGAACTTTACATGAAATGACGAATTCTAACATCTAAAAAGTGTTTTTAAAACATCGACGTTTGTTTTTTTGGATTATATCGGTTTTACAAAAATCAAAAGCTTAAAAGCTTTTTGGAATTTTAATTTAAATGACGAATTCTAACATATAAAATGTGTTTTCGATATATTAATTTTTGTTTCTTGGATTATATCGGTTTTAAAAGCATTAAAAGCTTTTAAAAATTAACATGAAATGTTGAATTTTAATACATAAAAAGTGCTTTGCAAACTTTTTAAGACATATTTAGCATAACCAAAAGCTAAAATCTATAAAAAGCTTTGCAAAGCTTAAATAAAGCTTGCTCTTATCGCTACAGCTGTACAAAACTTGCTTTTTTGAAGTTACCATATAATTTTCCACAGCATAAATGCCTTAAAATATGCAGTATAAAAAGAAAAAATATTTAAAAAATAAATAAACAAATGATTAACGGTTTATTTGTGTAATGTGTGTTTTTCGATGATTTTTTTATTAATTTTTTTTACATGCGTATAATTTTGTAGAATGGCGTGGTGTAATATAGGTATGAATGTATGGGTGTAAGTAAGTTCTTTTGGTTGGCTGTACGGATGTTTGTTTTGTATGTTTTAGCACTTATAATTAATGCTTGTGTATGAAACTACATTTTTTTAGTAAATTTTCTTCTCTTCAACTGCTTCCTTCCTACTTTCCTACTACCACACTTCAATTCTCTTTCAGTTGTTATCAACCAGATTGCGGCTTAATGCTTACATTTGCTGTTTTCATCAATTTAAATTTAAGTTTTTGCTTTTTTCACTTAATTAATTTCACTTTCGCATAAATATTATTAAATATATATATTTATTTATATATATATATTTGTATATATATATATAATATATGTATGTAAATGTAAGTATGTAATGTATAAGTTAATCGTATGCTTTTGGTTTTTGTTTTTTTTTTTTTTGTATGCAATGAAGTGCCTGTTGTTGTTGCGATGTTATCTACAAAATACCAACAACTGATGATGACGAACCATTGAGGTTAGGTTTATAGCGCAACAGTGTTGTCTTGCTAACGACTGACTAACTGAAATCTCTCGTCTCTTAACTTAATGCGCACTTGACATTGTTTCGACATCTTTTTTGTACGCAGCTGCAAGTTGTTGTTGTTGTTGGTGTGTATTTTATATTTAAACATAGTGTTGTGTCTGTCCAGTACCACCGCCGGCGCCGCCGCCTCCACTAGCACCTCCGCCGCCATATGCGCCTGACATGGCTGCCGTTGTTGAACCTGAGGAAGCCGTCGAAGATGAAGATGATGCTAAGCTGCCTTGCTCCCGAGGCAATGCCGGTCATCGCCGATCGTCTGCGTGCGCGTGCGTCAATGTTTCCATGTGTGAGTGCGTTAGTAGATGAGAGTTAGTGGTGGATTAAATTTAATTTATTTGTTTACATATTTCAATTGATTTTTTTTTTAAATTGTAAAAACATTTTTGTCGTTTTTATTGTTCAGTGTTGCATTTTGAGTTTCAAGGAAAAAAGAGAAAAATTACGCAAAAGTTAGTATATATTAGTTGTGATAGATTTTTGATATTTGTTTACTCATTACTTTTCATGCAAATGCGTGGAAACTGAAAAACTTTTAATCATAAAAAATTATTTAAAAAAATAAAATTTAAGTTGCTTGTAAAAATTAAAAATTTTGATTAAACAAAATTTTCAAAAATTATTATTATTTATTAAAAATATTTATATTTTGATCATAGATATTAGAACTCAACTCTTTTCCCAAAAGCATTCATTTGAAGCTCACGTCGCTTTAAAATGAAAACGGTAACTATAGCTTTGTGCATGCCAAAAGCATTATTATTGTCCTAATATTTTTTTTAGCTTACAAAGTTTAAAATTTAATGCGTAAACTTAATTTTAAATGTAAAAAAAAAAAAAATAATTTGGCTGTTCTAAAAATATTTCAGTGTCCCAAAAGTCATTTTATTATATGAAAAACGAATAATTCAAGCGGAAAATCAGTTCCACAAAATACAAAGTTTAATTACGGATGTCTCAAAACTTTTTTGTGTGTCCCAAAACTTTTTCAAAGCGTGAAAATTTACTTTAATCAATTGAAACTCTAAAAAGTCAAGTGGAAATTCAATTTCACAACTTATAAAGTTTATTTATGAATGTCCCAAAAACTTTGTTGTGTCCCAAAACTTTTTCACTGAGTGAAACTTTATTTTTAGCAACTGAAACATTGAAACTCCAAGTGGAAACTAAATTCCTCAACTTACAAAGTTTAATTAGGATTGTCCCAAAAAATTGTTGTGTGTCCCAAAACTTTTGCAATGCGTGAAAATTTACTTTTAATGGCTGAAAAACTAAAAATTCAAACAGAAATGTAGTGTCACACCTTATAAAATTTGATTAGGGGTGTCCCAAAAAAAATTTGGTGTGTCCCTACACATTTTCGATACGTCAAAATTAACTTTTAGCAACTGGCAACTAAAAACTTAAAGCAGAAACTCAATTCCATCGCTTACCAAGTTTAATTAGGAATGTCCCAAAAAATTAGGTATGTCCCAAAATTTTTCGGTAGGCGAAAATTCACTTTTAGCAACTGGCAAATCAAATTTTTAAGCGGAAACTCAATTCGAAAGCATACAGCTTTAACTGGGATTGTCCCAAAAATATTTGTTGTGTCCCAAAATTTTTTCGGCGTCCCAAAATGTCTTTTTAGACAAAAATTTAAAAATTATAAGTGAATTTTCTGTTCAAGTTTGGTATAAATCAGTCCAACACTGTCCCAAAACTTTCAAATGTGCCAAAATTTTACTTCGATATGGAAAATTTACTATTTTTTACTTTTTTTTTACAAAAAAATAAACACGTAACACAAACACAATATTACAACAACAAACAACTAATACTACTACTAGTGACTGGCGTCTAAAACCCCCGCACTACACAAATATGCTATTTAGCATTGAAAAAATTCGTATGAGCTCATTTTTGTATGCCAGTGGTGCTCGTAAGCCACAGTTGTTGTTTCTGTTTTTTATTTGTACTTTCGTAAGGTTTACAAAAATTATTATTATTATTTTTAACTCATAAGTGCATGAATCTTGTAAATATGGTAATAAATTAAATTGTATGTAAATGCTTGGTTTTGTAAATAAGTTAAACATAATAAATAAGTGTATGTCATAAACAATAAATTACAGTTGTAAGTGAGTACAAGTAGTACGTATGTGTATATGTAGTGTAGGTGATACACAACTATTTATTTGAGCTTTGCGCTGGCGACACACGCTTGCCTAGGTAAGAGCTGGGAATTAATACTTTGTTTAAACATTTTTGAAAATTACTGGCAGTTTAAACAGTTATTTCGTTGTGCATTTGTATGCATTGTCGTGTACAAAAATGCATTTTGGCATAAGCAAGCCTGTGTTGCCAGCGCCTAACTCTAGAAAACTATGGCTAAGAACACAAAATATATTTTTTTTTTTAATTTTTGTAGCATTTTTTGCTAGGTAATAACTTAAAATTAAATGTTCAATAAATAAAATCTACATTTGTAATGAAATGTATAATCAAGAAAGAAAAAACATAAATTTTACACAAAAAAAAATTAAACTCAAATCGTCATATTTTCTTCAATATTTTAAACTGTTAATGGAGTGCATTTGTATGTATGTATGTATGATTGTAGGTATGTGAATGTGAATGTATTGGTGAGTTTGTGTGAAATTGTTGAATTTTTTTGGTTTTTTTTTTTGTAATTTTTTTAAGTATATTTGAAGCGTTTAATCGACTCACCATGCGATTGTGGCTCTGGATGTTGCAACGCAGCGGCCGCTACCAACTGTTGACTCTGTTGTTGCTGCTGTTGCTGCTGCTGCTGTTGTTGTTGTTGTTGATTACCGACTACCATCGCAACAGACGATGATGTTGAACTCACCGACGGTGATGATATTGCTATGCTCGCTGCTGTATTCGTACCCTCATCGGTTGTACGTTTAAAGAAATTATGTTGCAAGGCATAGTACGGTGTTACACGTGTCTTCGGATCGAAATCCAACATTCGCAATATTAAGTCTTTGAATTTTAAATAATCCGCCACTGAATGACCAGGCTCATCGAGGCGTCTGCCACCTGGACCACCAGTTTCAACGCCCAGTATATCGTGTAGTTTACGTGAACCGGGCGGTTTGTATTTACGTCCATTTTGACTCTTCTTCAACACATACGAACCGTCTGTAACGACTTTATCGAAGAATTTACGCGTCTTATGCGCTTGATCGAGCAAGTATTTCGGCGGCATGCCGAGCACCTCGACAATTTTGTTCATTTGATCGACTTCATTGCAGCCGGAGAAGAGCGGCTCACCGGTATGCATCTCCACTAGTATGCAGCCGAGTGACCACATATCAATCGCCAAATCGTAGGGTATGCCAAGTAGCACTTCCGGCGAACGATAGAAACGTGATTGAATATATTGATATATCTGTGGAGAAAAAAAATAAAGTTAGGTTATGTTTTAGCGTAATAAAAATGAAAAAGTTTAAAAGCTACTCACTCTTTGTCCCAGTTGACATGAACTGCCAAAGTCTACAATCTTAATTGCTGAACGCTTTGGATTGCAAAGCAATATATTCTCGGGCTTTAGATCACAGTGGATTATATTCAGTTCTGGTGTACTCAAAAAGAGCAGTGCAGTGCAAAGCTGTTGGGCAAATTTACGTGTTAGATTCAATGAAACACCGCGGAAATTCGTATTCCGTAGTAGATCGTATAAATTGTAGGAGAGCAATTCGAATACTAAACATAAATGATTGCGCCACATAAAATGCCGTTTCAATTTAACTGTAAAGAAAAATAAATTTAATAAAATTCACAAAGCATATTCTTCAACAACTCACCAATATAGTATTTGTTCTCGGCATCTGCACGATTCATCATTTCCAATAATTTCACTTCGATTTGTGCCTGATTTAGGAACGGTTTCTTATTTTTAATAATTTTTATCGCTACGTGACACTGTTCTTCATGGTCATAAGCCTTGACCACTTGTCCAAAACTGCCTTTGCCTATTTGTTTAATGAAAAATTAGAAATTAATATTATAATAATAATAGTAGAAGCAGCTGTGCGTGCGACTCACCAATGAGGGAATCAATTTCGTAGCGATCCAAGAATTTTTCACCATTTTTTATTATATAATCGTGATTATCATCATCGTAACCGTCGTTATATAATTTTCGCTCCTTCTTATTCGAGGAGTCATCCTCGCCTTGGGTCTGTTGAGCGCGTCGCTTCTTTTTCGCATAGTAAACCTGCAAATAACATGAAATAATGTTAGTTTTTCTGCTTAAAAAGTTGTATAAATATACACTGAAACAACTTTTATTGATCGGTTATTAAAATCTATATAGAATAGCTCTGTGTAAACGTCTAAACGCTTACACCTTCATTTGGACCTTTATCAAATCCCATAGCAAAATAAAAACCAAAATTTACTACTAAAAATTTGAAGGAACAAAAACTACGTCAAAGCAGAAATGTCAAATTTGAAATTGAAAAAAAAAAAAAAAAAATTTTTGTAGGCTAGTAGGAAATAAGAAATATTCAATGTTAATTCATATTTTCTAAAATATTTGCATTTCTTGTTCCATAACCTAGTTTATCTAATACTATGTAAATTTGCTAGTGAGCTTAAAATGTTATTATTTAACATTTTAGTAATTACTGAAAATAATTCTTCTTTTTTATATACATTTTTCATGCATCGCAAATGTTTTTTGATCTCTCTAACCTTAGAAAACTATTTAGTCCTGAATTTTTAAACATGGAAATTAAAGCTTTCACAAAAAGCTCATAAAGCAGCTTTCATTTTCATGTCAAAAATCACATTATACCACTGAGGCCGAAGTTGTCACGAGAGCGTTCAATAACTCACCTCTCAAATATTTAAAATATGTATGCAAAAAATTAAAGCTTTCACCAAAAGCTCACATAGCAGCTTTCATTATTATGTCCAAAATCACATTATACCACTGATGTTGAAGCTTTCACGTGAGCTTTGAATTACTCACCCCTCAAATATTTAAAATATGTATGCAAAAAAGTAAAGCTTTCACCAAAAGCTCACATTCCAGCTTTCATTAATATGCCAAGGTGAGAGCTTTCACAAAAGGTTTTATCAAATCTATTTTTATAGCAAAACTTTTTATATGGAATTAACATTCTGATATATAAATTATGTTAATTAAAGTCAAAAAAGTCATTTATACAATTTAGTTCTTCTTTAGTACAAAATTATTAGCAATTACTGAAAAAAAGCTTTGAGCTTTCATTAAAGTATATGTTAAGGCGTTCCAAAAAAAGAAAATTCAAAAGCTTTCACATTTATTTAACTTTTAATATAAACGAACTATAATGAATGCAGTACTTTCATAATACTACTGAGCTTTCGTAAAACCACTAAGCTTTCAAAAAAACATTTGACTTGTGACTCCCTTATGGGTTAGTGAAAGAAAATACAAGGAAATTGTATGGTATACTAACTTAAAATTAGTTACTTTTATTAGTGGCGCCTAAAAGTATGCATTATAAACTAAGTTAAATAATATTATGACTAGTCGTTGAAACTGAAGAGAAAAAAATATATAAATATATATATATAAATAATATAGATCCACATATTTTCTATATTATTTATATATTTTTTTCTCTTCAGTTTCAACGACTAGTCATAATATTATTTTACTATTCACATTGGTTTCAGCTATGAAAGAACGCTTTCACTTTTAAAATGACGCCAAAAGGTATGCTATATTTGCAAATAATATGTCATATCTCAGTATTGAAAGTGTATTTAAAATCCCGAAAGCAAAGACTTTGTTTTAATTGTCTTTCCACTGTAAAATGAGCGCCTTCAAGTATGCAAACACTAATATGTACTCTCTTTGACGAATTTAAGACACTTTAAGCGCCTAAATGTATGCATAATATGCGATAAATATAACATTTGTTTTGGCTATTTATAGACTAGATTTGATTGTGGCTACTGTGTACAATATTTTTGTATGACTGATATTTTATTTTTTACGCCAAAAGGTAGGCAAAAAGTACAAAAATTAAATTTTTAATGCAAAAATTCAGCAAAAAAGTATATAAAAACTCAAGTTGAAAACATTTTGTAGGAAAAAAAACCGAGTCTGTAAATAACAAATTAAAAGAAATGGCAGAGAAGGAGGCACAACAAAGAGCAAAAAATTATAGAGAATGAGTTTGGCGCACAGAAAGGGCAAATAGGAAAAGAGAAATGTAAACAGTAAACCGGTAAAGCGACAGGCAGTCAGTCAAAGCAGACAGAAAGTAATTTTCACAGAAAAGGGGGCGCATATAAAGTCAGGGAAGTAGTTAAAGGCATATGGCAAGTTAAAGCCAGCATGGTAGGGGAGCGCTTCACACGGGGGTAGCAACAGTGATAACCCTAAGCAGATATACATATACATATAAAGACACAAGCATACATATAGGCAAAAAGCGAATTGGAAGAATGGCAATGGCAAAGCGGAAAAGTTGTTGCTAACGCCACAAACATTAGCAGGGAAAGTCAAAACGTCGATAATGGTCAGAAAATGCGCGCGCCTGTCTGCATGTGTGTTGGTAGTGGTGCAAACACACAAAACGACAAGTAACTGTATGTACATGTAAGCGCACGGATACGCAAGCGCGCGCAGTGTATGTATACTGCGCGTGTATATGTACGGGACATGTCTCTATACATATGATGAATGAAACAAGAAGGATATGAGAAGAATGATGCTGCAACATTTTGTAGAGATTTGCAGACATTGTAAAATCAAGAGCCGAAGTAAAAACCGCACAAGCACAAGCAGAGATAATGAGAGAGAGAAAGAGTGAGAGCGCGCAGCACTTGCTTGCAGCTGAGAGCGAGCTGCGACAAGCTGTTTGGTGTGCGCCTAAAAAGCTGCAAAGCAGGCCAGCAACGTTATATGAAAGTGTGTGCGCGACAGGCAGCAAACCAGTCAGTAAGCAAGCCAACCAGCCAGCTGCGGCCGCAATACAAACAAGCCGAAACAATGTAGGGAAATTGTAGAAAAATATAGAGAAATAGAAATGAAACGCTTAAAAATGGGTGTATGCCGACGCGTAGACGCTAGCAGCGCAGTGCATATTGACGCGCTGCAACGCGTCAGCCGACCAGCTAGCCAGACACTACTAAATTGCGCCGCATAGTGGGTCTATGGCGACAGACATTCAAGCTGCTTGTCGGCTGCGCGGTGTGGTGTTGATTGCGGTAGCGTGGTGGTGGTGGTGGTGGTGTCAGCAGCAGCAGCCGCAGCCACTGAAATTGGAGATGTTTGCTGTGTTGTTGTGCATAGCGCAGCGTCGTCCTTCGGCGGTATAGAATTTCCGTAGCGGCACAACAAAAACAAAAGTGCAATATGAAAAAAATGATGTTGCAGGAAACTAGTGAAGCAGATGTTGGAGGTTATGTTGAGATGGGCAAAATCAATTGACGTTTGAAATGGCAAACCGAAATAGGCTGTTTTGGCCAACACTGAAGCGGTGTGTAAATATGTATGTTGATGTGGGAAATTGAAAGAGTATGTACGACTAACGGGTTGTTATTACTGGGAATGCATATAACGAATATACAACATATATTCGAAAGTAAAAATGTGCAAGAGAATAGTAAAAATACAAAAAGTTCTAAGTGAAAAATCTATAGAAGCTTCGAAAATGAAATTAATTAAAGCAAATAAAATGTTTTTGCTGCTTTAAAAAAATACTATATTTTCGATGTTTTTGAAATAAGGTATATTTCTGATGAAACAGGCACCTTAGGTTCAAAAAATTAAAAAATGTATTAGAAATAACCGTAGAGGATTTAATATGAAGTTCGATGTTTCTGAAATAAGGTATATTTCCGAAGAGAACAGCCATATGAGGATTATAAAATACAAAAAGTTATAATAAAAAAAATTAGAGGACTTGAAATAAAGCAAATTAAAATTTCTTCGCAGTTTTTAAAATTCTTTGTTTTCGATGTTTTTGTAATAAGTTATAAAACTGTTGAAAACAGTCATATTATGTTCAAAATATCAAATGCGACAATTAATAACTCTTAAAACAAACCAAAATCTTAAATTTCGATGTATTCGATGTTATAAATTTATGCAAATATTTTAAAAATATGTCACAACCGCTAATAATGTGTTTATTATTCTTGCAACGGTTTTAAAACAACTTCAAATATATTCTATGTTTTCGATGTTTTTGTATCAAGGTAACAATTCGATGAAATCAGCCAGTATAGGTTCAAAAGTTCGAATACGACAGTTAATAACACTTTAAACAAACCAAATCTAAAATTTCTATGTATTCGATGTTATAAACCTATGCAAATGTAAAAAGAAAAATATTCCAAAACCGCTAAAATTTAGTTTATTAAGCGAATCGGGGTTTCAAAATTATTTTTAAATTATTCTATGTTTTCGATGTTTTTGAAAATCAAAAATCACGCCTGCTAACTTTTTAAAATAGTTAATATCGCAAAATCCTTTTGTTAAAACAAATTCTATGTTTTTGAAATACTCAATAAGACATGATTCACACACAAATATTCAAAGGAAACTATTTTTACAGTGACAAAAAAATTGTTACTAACGCAAAATCAATGCCAGGGCATTTGTTAAATAATTTAAAATCAATTTGAAAATCAGATATTTTCTACTCTGTCGATGTCGTCAATTGTTGCTTGCAACTATTATTGTTGGCTATTTTTACAAACGCAAGCGCACATACACACAGGCAAACAAGTGAACACACGTGCACCGAAAGTAACAAAAAAAGTGCCAAGAAAGTGACTTTGCGGACGGCGACTGTGCAGGGGCGGGACTGAGGTTTGTAGAACCGCACAGATTCAAGCGCTGAGGCGATCTATAAGAGCTAAGTGCACAAATATATATATGTACGGATGACCACAGTAGTTTAGAATTTCACAGACTCGGCACCGTGCGTTGTGCACCCCTCAACGGCCAGCTACTAAAAGGCAACTCAATGACTTTGACTGTTGCGTGTGTGGTGTTTGTATGCGTGTATGTGTATTTGTGCGCGCTGACGCAGGTGGCAACAATGTTGCAGATGAGAAAATTCAACTCTATTGTTGTACGTATTGCTGTTTAAGGCAGCTGATGATGAAAAGTCATCACTGACGAGTGCTTGGGTCAAGGGCGGCGGCATACAACTACTAATGTTGCGTAGTTTTGGTTTAAGGGTTGTCAACGTCAAAGCGAATAACTATGTACATTATTATTTTTGTTGTTGTAACTGTCAACAGCAGCAACAATTAAGGGAATGATGAAAGTTGAAAACGTAAACACACATCACAAAATAACGGTAAAAATAACTGTAAAATTTAGAATTTGTGTCATGTGAAACGCTTAGTGGTATTTTGCTATGATAATCTGTACAAATCAGTATAAAATAAATGTTAGACAAAAACATAGAAAACATAGAATTCTAAATTTTTTTAAGAATCACATGGAACAATTAAAAAATTGTTAATGGTGACTTAAACACCAATATGTGCATCTATATAAAAACATCGAAAAACATAGAATGTTTAAAAAGGTTTGTAAACATGGGTTTCTGAACTAAGAACACAAAAAATATTCATTTGAAACTCAAGACAAATAAAATAAATCAAGAGCTTACAAGCGTTTAAGATATAAAATATTTCTTGTTAAAATTCCAACAAGAGTCACAAATATTTCTAATTTTTCAAATATTAATACAAAAAATAAGTTAGTACTTACCTCATTTATATGCTTGTAGGTCTTAATTAAATCCACACTTAATTTTCGCAACGGCGCCGTAGCTGGATCACGAAAATGTGATGGAATTCGTGCCTGCATGGCACGCACTTCGGACGATGACGTCGGACTAGATCGCTATAAGAAAATAAATAAAGCAAAGAAATTCATATAATAAAATCCATAACAATGTGGAACAATGTGTATAGCATGTAAGCCACTGACTGAAGGTGGTAATAAAAAAAAAATAATAAATAAATTAAGTCAATAATAAATAAGCAATTAGTAAATTGCAATATAAATGAAAATTGAAACAATTGAATAGATGTAATGAAATTATTGGAATTTAAAAGGAGAACCGCAGGCAATGGTAGCTAATACTCATCAATATATGTAAGTGTACGGCAATCTACTGAAACAATTAGCATGAAATTGGATTATTCATCCTTTAGATGTACACTCTGTTTAATTGCAAAAATACGTCTCTTTAATTATAAAATTATACTAATTGATATTCATCATTGTAACAGCCCAAATAGAAAAATTTTAGGAATTCATCCGTTAGATGTACACTTCTTTTTGATTATGTTAAATAGTTTTCCTTAATATGATGTGTTTTTAAACACAAATACCGCTTATA
Source organism: Zeugodacus cucurbitae (assembly GCF_028554725.1). Taxonomy (NCBI): domain Eukaryota; kingdom Metazoa; phylum Arthropoda; class Insecta; order Diptera; family Tephritidae; genus Zeugodacus; species Zeugodacus cucurbitae. The sequence goes on from NC_071670.1 coordinate 5,788,742, forward strand.
TTCATGGAAAAATGTGGTTAAGTACTTTCATCCATTCGATGAATACTTTATTATATGAAACTATTCATGAAAATTAAAATTTTTTACAGAGTGGAAGAGATTTGAATTCGAAATAAACCTCTAAAACTAAAGGAAAATAATCTAGTTTGAGACAAAGATAGTATTCAAAGAGAGAACTTCATTCTTTGGACGTATTGTCCTTTTTAAATAGTTTACTTAAATATGTACATATGTGGAAATATTTGATATATTATGATACAAAAAATATATTTGATTTATCAAAAGGTATGCTTAAAAGAATTTCATCCTTTCGATGAGTATTTTATTATATGAAAATAAGCATAAAAATCAAAATGTATGCAATGTGAAAGAAGTTTGTATTCGAAATAAAACACTAAAATTAATCTAGTAACCAACTTCGAGACTAAAACAGATTTTATGAAAATAAATCATATTCATGAAATTCATCCATTGGACGTATTGTCCATTTTAAACAGCTTTCTTTAATATGAATTTATATTTCATCTTTTTTGATACAATATGATGTTTTATTCGTGAAAAAGTGTGTTTAAAAAAATTGCATCCTTTCGATGATTTCTATAATGATTTTCATGATTTCTATAATATTGTAAATTATTTTTCGAATTTTTTTATTACTTACATGATGCATGACATCTCGATGTGTTGCAGGAAGCTCTTCTTCGTCCACAAATCGTCCGTAGAGCGGCGCATGACGTTGACGTCCTGACTCACCGCTCACTGCCGCACTGGATACATAAACTGCGGATACTGCAATAGAAAAATTAAAGAAAGTTTATTTTAAATTGTCATTTAAGAAATAAAATAAATACTTTTAGAATACTATATTTAATTGAAGTAATATTAAATATTGTAGTACTTAATAAATATTAAAAAATAATATATATATTTTATTTATTGAGAAACTATTCGTTTGTAAAACTCCAAATAAATCACTATGTAAGTGATGTAGTGTGAACGCGTCATAAATATTTGTAATCGATAAATAAATGGTAAATTGTAATATTTTGTGAAGTGTGAATTAGAATGACTAAATATTCATAAAAAATATAAATATTTTACAATAATTTTAATACTGTTGTTACGAATAGACAAAAATAGAAGAAATGTAAACTTTTTGTAGCTACTAAAGCATGAATATGGTATAAGGACGAGACTTGGAAGTTATCATATTTAGGATTATTGGCAAGAAAGTTTAAGCTAAACTAAAGAAGAGTCTCAATTAAGACTGTATATACAGACTTAACTGATAATATTGCCGATTCTAAACCGTAAAACCCAAAAGTGCATTGCACCGACAAAATGGCAAAATTATTTATAATGTAACCAAAAATAAGCACAATCATATCGAGCGCACGGAAATGATGATTGTCAAACTGGGGCAAACCGACGTACTTATGTATGTGCATAGGTGCAGGTGCTGCCTACGCCGCAAATAGCGAGACGTCAGATAATTGTGAGCATCACCTAAATACCGGGGCGCTGCCAAAAAGCGAAATAGTCGCGTGAGCGTTGACACATACACAAACACCAGTGCATTTATGTATGTTTGTATGTCTGTATATATTACAGCGGGAAAAAACTAAATTTATTTAATAAAGAAGTGATTATTAAAGGTGTGTATGTGTGTGTGTGTGCAATTTACGACCGGGGGCGACCTACTAAAATGTTAACAAAACGAAATGAAATGAAAAAATTAACAAAATGTGGTGGTGGACAAAAATAAAAAAATTTAAATTAAAAAAATTGGAAATAAAAAAAAAACAAAATAAAAATAAACAAAAAGAGAAAATTAAAAAAATATGAAATAAAAATAAATAAAAAAAAATAAAAATAAATAAAAAAAAATAAATATAAATAAAAAAAAATAAAAATAAATAAAAAAAATAAAAATAAATAAAAAAAAAAATAAAAATAAATAAAAAAAATAAAAAGTAAATAAAAAATAAATAAAAATAAATAAAAAATAAATAAAAAATAAATAAAAATAAATAAAAAATAAATAAAAAATAAATAAAAATAAATAAAAAAACATAATAAAGTTAAATATTAAATAAAAAGATAAAAATAAAATTGTAAAAAAAATTAAAATTAAAAATTATAATAGAGTTTAAAAAAAAATTAATTGAAAAAAAATTAAAGAGGAATAAAAATATAATATTAACAAATTAAAAATATCTCAAAAATAATGAATAAAAAAAAATTAAGTAAAAATATATAAAAAAAAATAAAATTAAAAAAATAAATAATAGAAAAATTAAAAAATCGAAAAATTTAAAAATATAACAACAAAATTAAATAAAATAAATTAAAAAAATATATAATAATAAAATTAAAAATTAAAATATTGTTGAAAAAAAAAAATTAAAAAAATTAAAAATATTAAAAAATTACAAAATTTTAATATTAAAATAAGAAAATTGATGGCGGTTTGCCGTTAAATAACAAAAATAGCCGCATAACAACTAATATAAACCAATTTTGTGATGATTTTGTTTATTTCTATGTATAAATATGCACCAGCCGTACACGAGTCAGTGAAATTATTTAATCTGTAAGAATATTACACAATTTTTCACAGCAAAATTCTAATATATTTTTGGCACAAACAAGCAAACGCACAGCCAAAAAAGGTAGCCGCAAGTATTCACATTAGTATATATTTATATAGCGACAAAAATTTCTTTGCGCTTAGTTATGCTCTTATCGCATACACATAACTTTCGCATATGCACAAGCGCTCACACACACACCCACACACATACACACGCGTAATTTGCAGCTGAGCATTTATGGTTGTGACGGCCACCCACTCAGCGCGGCGGCGGATTGTCAAGCGTCAAATTAAACAACTCAACTCTGCTTGTTTGGCAGCGCTGTGCATCCGGGTGGGCGGGTCAGTTAGTGGATTTTGCTTTTAACTAGTTGTTTGTGCGAGTCACTTTTGGCGCATTTTTAACATTAGACATTTCGAAACTTATTTTTGCTGCAAATTTGGCAAAATAATGCGTTGCAGCTGCGCTAATGGCGGGAAGGCGTTGTTACGGTAATTGTGTTGAATTTATGTAGAATTTTATATGATCTATAGAGACTTTGCGAAGTGAAGTGTATTTTTTTGCTTTTGGTTCTCGTAAATTGACATGTAAATTTAAATCAATTTAAATTAGTTAAATTTAAGTGTGACGGAAGAAATGTGTGATTACGAAATGTCGAAATTAAGCAAAAAAAAAAAATAAAATTAAAAATAAGAAGTGATTGAAAAAGTGTGCTGAGAAAAATAATATTATAAATAAATAAATAAAATATGTAAATTATTTCATGATTGTACAATCAAAAATAAAAATGTAAAATTATTAAAAAAAAATATTAAAAAATGTCAAAATTTTATAAAAATGTTTTGAAATAAATTGAAAAAATTTAAAAGAAACACCATTTAAAATTTTAATTTTGATAATAATAATTATAAAAAAATATTTTTTATTATAAATTGAAAAATTTTATTATTTAAAAATAATTATAGTAGTTTTGTTAAGATTTTTGTTCGAAAAAAATGTTTTTGAATCACAAATACAAAAATTACCGTTTTTAATAAAAATATTTTTAAAAATTAAAAAAAAAAATTCTTAAATAAAATTAATAAAAAAAATTCTTAAATAAAATTAATAAAAAAAAATTAATAAAAAAAATATTAAAAAAGAAAATTATTAAAAAAAGTTCTAAAAAAATCTAAAAAAATAAGAAAATTTTGCAAAAACAAATGTTAAATAACTAAAAAAATTACAAGAAAATCAAAAAAAAAAGGAAATTATATATAAAAATATTAAACAACTAAAAAAAGTTAATATTTTAAACAAAAAAATTCGATAATAACGTAACGAACACAATGAGAAAGCATTGAGAGCGAAATTAGTGGAGCATAAAACTGCAAAAAATAAAATGCAATCCCCAGAACACTGAAAAAACAAAAAACGAACAACGCTCAAACCTACAATTCCTCAACAGGTGCTGGTCATTTGCAACAAAACCATTGTTGTTGATATTTAAATTGTTGTTGTTGCTATCGCGATTATTAAAAATGCGATAATTGTTGTTGGCGATGGAGCTGTTGGTGGCTGTGGAGGCGCTGCCATCCAGCATTTCCCAATCGTTAATAAGTCTTGTGGTGTTGGTGGTGGTGGCAAGCGATGGCCAATAACCCAAAGCGGCGGCGGACATGGTGTCGTTGAGGAAGACCTCGTTTTTTTAATACCAACTTTTTTTGAAAAAAAAAAAAATGCGTATCAAACGATTTAATGAGGTGACCAACTTTTGTTGTTTTTTATATACTTTTTTTATACACAAGGTGCACTAATTTGGCTTATTTACTTTTTTTAATAAAATTTTTTTTTTTAAGTCAGCAATTTTGCAGTGGTTGCGTGTATAATATATGCAGAGACTAAGGCGGTTCGTTTTCGCATTTATTTATTTATTTTGTTATTTTTGTTTTGTTTGTTTAATGCTTTCACTTTTTATAAATAAATATTTACACTATTTTTGCTTTCATATTGATTTTCTTAATATTTTTTTTATTTTTTTTTTTCAACAAAAATTATGTCAAGGAATATTGTTATATAAATAAAATAAAAATTATTTTCTTTTTTAGTTGTCAAAAAACTTTCCACTTAATTTTTTAACATTTCTTCTGCATTTAGCACTAAGTATAAGAAACTCAGCGAGCCCCCGACAATCTACAAAATATTTATTCTTTCGCACTTTTGTCTACCGCGCCGCACAAATTTCCACTGAGCACTGCAATTTTTCAACAAGAGTCGACAAATCTTCAACGCTGTACAGACGGACAGACTGTTTTCGTTTTCAAAAATAGCTAAATAATTTCGGTATGTAAGTGTATCTTTGCGCTTTTTTTGCATTTCGTTGAAATGGTGCACAGAAAAAATGAAAGGAAAGGAATAGGTTTAGATGTGAAAATAAATTTAAAGTGAAGCGAAGTGAAAAGTTGAAAGTAACAACAAAGAATTTAAGAAATACATTTTGTGAGGAGTCTTAAAGAAGTATAAAAAAAAATAAATTAAGAAAATTAATAAAAAAAATTAAAAAAAAAAAAATAAAAATGAAAAACAAAAACAATACAACAAAAATATCTAACAAAAAATATATAAAAATATCAAAGAACGAAAACAATACAATAAAAACAAAAAATGAAGTCCTAAAAATACAATAAAAATAAAAGAAAATAAAACCTTAAATTTGAAAAAAAAATTAAAAGTGAAATTAAAACAAAGAAAATAAAAAAAATTAGAAATTAATAAATAAAACCGTTTTTCGCGTTAAAAAAAAAGAATTATAAAATAAAAATTATTTAAAAACTAAAAAAAATGATATCATAAAACAAATTAACTAAAAAGTAATTAATTAATTTAAAAAAAAATTGCATACATTAAAAACTTGATAAATTAAAAAAATAGAAGTGAAATTAAAACAAACAAAAAAATTAAAAAAATAACTAAAAGTAATTCATTAAATTAAAAAAGAATATACATAAATTAATTATATTTAAAAAATTTATAAAAAGTAACATTAAAAAAATATAAAATTAAAAAAGTATAAAATTAAAATATAGATAAAATTAAAAAAATAAATAGAAAAAGTATTTAATAAAATTACAAAAATTCAATTTCCTAAAAATTAATTTAATTTCTAATTAAATAAAAATAAAAAAAAAATAAAAAATAAAATAAAATAAAAATAAAAAAATAAAAAATAAAATAAAATAAAAATAAAAAAATAAATAAAAAATAAAAAAATTAGAAAAAGTATTTAATAGATTTTAAAAATTTAATTTCTTAAAAATTTATGTAATTTCTAATTAAATAAAAATAAATTTAAAAATCTATTTAATTTCTAATTAAAAAAATTAATTAAATTTAAAAAGTACTTAAAAAACCGAATAAAAAAATTAATTTTAATAATTAAAATATTTTTTAACAAAAACTACAACAACCCAACAAAAATTAGATTTCAAAAATATAGCACACAAACAAAAAGTCTTGCAGGGCCGTCTATATGTAAAACAATATATACCGAGTATACTTAAAATCTTTAAAGACTACAAAACGTTGTGAAAGCCAAAGAATACATATAAGAAAAGAAAGCAATTGATAGAAGTAAAAACAATATTTGTCAATACATAAATCACAGCAAGTGCTAAATTTGCTACAAAGCAATGCTGAACGTGAGCATAAATTAAAGCGATCACTTGGTATCCCCTGACTATTTTTTCGAATACTTTCAAATGCTTTATTGCTGTTGTTGTTGTTGCTATTGTGCACAGCGCATGTGCACTGCGTGCGTTCGTTGTGTGTGACGATCGACAGCGACACGATGATTTGACGGTGAAATTGCAAGTGTATATTTTTAAAACAGCTAAAAAATATTTGGCGTCACAAATTTTTGTACTTTTTTAACTTTTTTCTATTTTTTTTTTTAATTTTTTAATTTTTTGTTTGTGTTTATTAGTGTTTTTGTAGTTGTTGATCTTTTGCATGGAATGTTTCGTTATTCATGGGAAATATTTTATACTTAATCGCCGCTTTCGAAGGAACTTTGACTGCGCTAGCGATTAAAATACATTTTTTTTTTTGTAGAATACGAGTTTTTTTAAGTTGCTATACTTTACTTTTGTATATATATAATATTTTTTTTGGTGTGGTTGTTAGGTGGTTTGTGATTTTAATATTCAATGCCACATGATTCATTAGAAATTATTCAAAGAAATACATTTGACATTTGCAAGAGATTAAGAATAAATCAAAACATTGCAATTAATAACACTGAGCTTAGAGTGGCAAATTTTTTCGTGAATATTAATAGCTGTTCAGAATGAGAATTAAATTTGAAATTGAATTGTGTGTGGCGACGGTAAATCTGTCAGATATTTTAATTTAATTTAGAGGGTGTCTCTATACCAAAAATAGTTAAAATCTGGTCAAATCTTCCCCCTAGATCCCATATACCTAATTATAGGTTTTTCAAAAATATGGGCTTAATACCGTATAAATCGGTTAATATGTAAAATGTCTTAGTCAAATTAAGTGAATATATAGTGCAGAATATGGTGTACCTTGGTGGTGACAATGAGTGAAATCGGTTCAGGAATTACCTCAGCCCTCATATACTATATATGACGATTTTTCTTATTCTAGTGGACTTTATGCCGAATATATGGATTAAATTGTGTACTATCTTAATAAAACTATACCAATGAATTGCGAGAGTACGGTTGCACTCGAACTTACTCTTTCCTTACTTGCTTGGTAAATATTTTTGAGGTTAGTTTTCAGTAATACTTCACTAAAATTCACATTCTATTGAATATCTTTATGAGAAACTAATTTCATAGCCATATTAAATTATTTCCAAAAAAAAATTAAATTCGAAGAATTTGAAAATTTTCAACTTTTCGAAAAAAATTAATAGAACTTTCACTTTTTAAGTGAAAATCCGTTTTTTTTCACCACTAACATCAATTCACCACCAAAATTAGCAACAACTTTCCTTACACAAAAAAAATTAAAATTACTACAATTCGAAATATTTACATTTTTTATGCGACACTTGGCCGCCTTTTATTAACACAAGTCCATTTAGTATTTTTCCAAAACATATAATAAATAAATAAATTACTTCAAAGAATAAAATAGAAAGAATTGGTTTTAATTTTTACGTCTGGGTGGAAAATTCGGCATCGGCAGAGCATGCGGTGGTACTGCCAAATAAGGGCGTACGTTATTTAACGGCTTTATTGGAGTGCGATCAAAGTTCGGCATTGGTAGCGCATCTGGTGGCACTGCTAAATATCTGCGATGTTCAACATCTGATGGAGTACTACTTGCAGCACGCGGCGGTATGCGCGCAATATTTCTAGGATTGGTCAAACGAAAAGCCGAATTGCGCAGCGTTAATGCATTTAGCTGCTGTGTAGCAGTATTTAACGCTGCATTCTCAACTTCCTCGGCAGCAGTTTCGGCGCTGCATGCCAAATATTCCCCGTTGGTCTCAACAACTTCGCTATTATCAATCTCTTCTGCTAGCGTTTGCTCCTCGCCATCATTGGCGGGTGTTGTTTCGGTTTCGTTGGCTGAGTCCAATGAAACAGCTGTTGTCACATCGCGCACACGCGTTTCACGCACAGACACTTTTGTTTTCTTCTCATTTTTGGCATTATTGCGTGCGTTGAAATATTCCGATTCATTCGGTGAGATTATAATCGAACCTCTATTAAAATAGGGATAACGAAATTGTAGTCGCGACATTTTCGGTAAAATGTGAGAATATTTAAAAGTACTTGTAACAAAAATAACAATAAATGCTAGTAATATAACAGTAAATGTTCCGCACACGCGTATGAATTGTAAACGACTGTGGAGAGGATGCCACTGCTGACACTTACTTATTTTATACACTGCAGGTCAACAACTTTTGCAACTGATCTGCATAGGATATTTCACGCAAATCTATCGCGTGTATACCTGTCATAGCGCGCACAGTTAGTTGCACCATGTAAATATGCTTGAACAAGCGTTGTTTGCGTACCGCGCGATCTTTTGTTTGCGCGGTTCTTGGGAACGGCTTTGTTTTCCTTTCACTTTCCTTTCTGACAAATACGTATCCTTTTATGCATAGAACGAAAGTGCGGATGGGGGTGTGGCTAGTGCATTTATTTATTACTATAATGTGACCTTCGAAAACTTTGCAATACGTTTGCAATTTGCGTTTGCGCGTTTTCCTTCTCGGAAGATAGATGGGATTATATGCTATTTGCAATTAGTGAAAAATAGGTGTGAAAGTGAGTGAGAATAGGGATCTCACAGAGCATATAATTCAATAAATAGGTAAATAGTAAGTATATAAGCTATATGCATAAAATAAAGTGTTTAAATAATTGTTGTTATTTCCTACAGAACAAAGTTTCGATAATCCGTCCCCTATTTCATATATACAACATAGTACATTTAAAAGAAAGAAAAAAAAGGAGTGTTTTCCTTTCAAGATATACGGTCAATATGTAAAATTTTTCTTTTGTTTTCTTTCACTATAGTAGACAATAGTAGAAAAGAAGACAAACCGTACTCTATTGATGAACATATGCTAACTATTTCAAAATATATTTTCACCGATTTCAAACGACAAATGGCGCTATAATATAAAAATTTCCAAAATCATACTAGCTATCCGATTTCTTCCACATTTAATATAAAAACTGAATATTGTATATCAGAGATTGCAAAGTTTTCACAATTTTTTACTCGAAAGATGGCGCTATCGTCAAATTTGTTATAGAAAAATCATCTTTCACTAAAGACAGATCATTCTATGCAATGAATTCACAAAAAAACTTGATAAAATGTTTGATGTCTTGTGATTTCAAATTAAATTATTTAGAAAATCATATTTTCGAAAATATCAGTTTCTAAAATGGAGAATATTGTATACAACATATAAAATACATTAATCTAAATAGATCTAAAAAAACAGGTTTAGAACACAAAAATATATTTAATTTTGATATTGAGTGTGCCAGAATCATCCGTTGAAAGATTTCTCAAACAAATTTGGTCTCAGTTCACACAGGTTTTTGGTTGTACCTCGAACAAAACCACGAAACCTCGAAAAAAAGACTTGGATCTTCCACAAAGCAACTATTTAGACGAACTTTATATAATGGGACGCTCACTAATCAATTTCGTATGATAACAAGAGTTGATCTTATTGAATATTTTCGCAACCAACTTCACACTTAACCGCTTTACCGTTGTATATTTAAACAGCTGATACTGTAAGGCATTTTTGTAAAATAAGTTGTAAATTTTTTTGAAATAGTTTTTTTTTAGTGCCCTCTCGAAGATGGAAGATCAAAAAGAGCATTTCCGGCATATTTTACTGTTTTGCTATCAAAATTATTATGTGATGTGTACGAAGAAAATAGGCTGCCTGAACGCCAATGCTAAATTTAGTTTGAAATATTTCGATCCGTCAATTTTCGATCTTGAGGAACCACCACGTCCTAGAAGTAATCTTGAAGACGAGGTGGATAAAATAAAGCCGTTAGTCGCTGGAAATTGTCGAATAACAACTCCAGAGTTAGCTAAATAATAAATTTGTCTAACGCGATCATTCACAAGCACATTAAACGTCTAGGATTAGTTTCGAAGCTTGACATATGGATTCCTCATGTTCTTACAGAACGAAATTTACTACGTCGTATTAACAACTGTGATTTGCTTATCAAACATCAAATAAGTGATCCATTCGCATTGTTACTGGCGACGAAAAGTGGGGTTCTTGTAAACAGAATGTTGACGCAAGAGATCATGGTCTGAAAAGTGTGAACCAGCTCAAACAGATAATCACCAACAAAATGTTATGTTGTCTGTTTTCAAAAGGAAAGAGGCCAGAATTGCTCAAAAGATATGGAGTAGCGTTCCACCAAGATAAAGCGAGATATTATATAAGTTTGATGAGATCTTATACAAGTGGGTTTTCAAAAGGAAAGAGGTCAGAATTGTTCAATAGATATGGAGTAGCGTTCCACCAGGATAAAACGAGATCTTATACAAGTTTCATGACTCGCCAAAAGCTTTTGCAGATTGCATAGGATGTGCTACCATACACACACACACCATATTCTCTAGGGTTGTCACCTTCGGTCTATTACTTGTTTCGGTTTCTGCAACATATCTTGGATGGGGGAACCTTAACCTCAAATCATGACGACAAACATTTTATGAACGTGGAATCAATTTCTTACCCGAAAGATGGCAAAGAGTATTAGATCAAAATGGAGAATATAAACAGTAGAACTTCCCTACATCGAATCACCATAATACACAAAATAACTTCGAGTTAGAGAGACTTGCGAATTACTGAAGGTAATTTGTATGGAATTTGACATCTATTGCCAATTCAGGAAGTTTTAATTGAACTGCTGTTCTGCGAAATGGTTTACAATCCTTCTTCGAGATATGCAGTTATTTACAAAGAGACATGCAGCAGAGATGAATCTATTCTGAAGGTTTTCGAATATAAGACGATCCTGGAAGTAAGGGTTAGCTCTTCACGTGACTTTCTTAAACTCTATCTTTTTCTAAACAGGGCGCCATATATTCATATACCAACCAAAAGAGAGTATATCGCTTTTTTCGCATAGAAACTGCATAGATGCAAAACGTCAAAGTTTAACTAACCATTCTATGAGTTATGCGCAGAATCTTCAAAGAAATCTAATAAAAAATCTAAAGCAATATATTAGCGATTTTTATAATTTAAAAATGCCATAGTGACATCAACTGACACAAAAAAAGGAAAAAAAAATAGAGCAAAATGCATAATTATGAGCGCATGCAATAAAATGCGAGAAAAAGACATCTCAAAAGACACACACTCGTACACGCTTTGCCTCCGCTGAGTTTAACGAGCGACATTCATTGAGAACGCATGTGCAAATCGTAAAAAAATGTGGCATAACAGCGACTTGGCAGCGGGGCGGCAATTTTTATTGACAATTTCGAAAGTGAAATAGTTGATGGGTGTAAATGCAACAAAAGCGGGGAGTCAAAGGAGGCGGCAGGAAATAATGCAATGTTTGGCAATGGAAATAGTGAAGCAAAGAAATTCTTTTTTCTAATAGAGAAAGGCTGCAGATCATAAATAACATAAATCAATAATGCATTTTGACTACATTTGCATGTATGTTTGTAAAAATGGTTGTAAACAAAAGAAATGCTGTAAAGGCATAAACAGAGCGAGACCAGGCACACCGGCATGTTGGACTGAGAGGCCGTTGGGAGTTTATAGATTGCTATGCAAAGGCAAATGCAAGCAATTATTTTTTTCTAATAACTCACAGCTAATTCTATGTGAAACGGTATTTTTTTTTTATAAAAAAATTACAAAAAATACAGAAAAATGACGAGTGAGTGGAATTGGTAGCATGAAATAAAAGCAAAATGTTGTTTAATTGCAGCTTAGCAACTTAATTAAATTTAATTATATGTTTAGCAACATAGTCGTACACGTTATTAACGAATTAGAGCGCAGTGGTGTGGCTTTTAAAAGCATGTTTAAAGTAAAAAGCGTAAAAATGTAGCATAGCCACAGGGGCTGCAGGCGGTGAAGTACATATATCTTTATTGAAGTTATATTGAGAATGCTGAGGTTTAAATTGTAGTTGAGGAAATAATTTAGGAATATATAAAAATAAATAAATATAAAAAATAAATATAAAAAAAAATAAATATAAAAAAAAATAAATATAAAAAAAATAAGAAAATTAAAAAAATTAAAATTAACAATAAAATAAGAAGGTTAAAAAATAAATATGAAAATAAAAAAATTAAATATAAAAATAAAAAATTTAATTTAAAAAAAATTTAAAATTTTTAATTACACTTTTTTATTTAAAGAATGGAAAGCAACATTAAGACCGCAGAATTTTAGCGAAAAATTAATTTAAAATTTTTTTTTATTATTATTATTTTAATTTCAAAAAAATATATATTTTAATTTTCCGTCACACCCTAATATTCATTGCTATCGCGCCACCATCTATCAATATAACTAAAAATACTACTTGCATGTGTAAAATATAGTAAGAACAGCGGGGGAAAACTTGAAACCAAAGACGTTTTCTAAGTATAGTGCAAAACTGTCAAAACGTCAAGTGTCAAGTGAATGTTTGGTGACAATATGGCGACGCGTTGCAATGCTGTGAATAAGAGCAAAATATATGTAGCTATACAATTCATTTATTTATTTTTCAACGTGAGAGGGGAGGGGAGCTACAGAACGGTGGAAGGTCGAATTTGAGACAATAGAAGAAAAGAAAGAAACATTATATTATAAGATTAGTATTGAAAAATCTAAAAAATCCAAAAAAAAAAAATATAAATTAAAAAAAAATAAAAAACTCTTAATTTATTTTTTAATTGAAGAAAAAATTTACCGTTATTTTAGATTTTTTTTTTGTGGAAAAATTTTATTTTATTATAGAATTTTTACTAGAAAAATTTTATTTTAATTTTTAAAAATCATAAAATTTTATGAAATAAAAAAATAAAGTATACCACAACATGCACACTAAGGAATCATAAAAATATCATGTAAAATAAAAATAAAAATATTTTAACAAGAAAAAATTCCACAAGTCCATTACTAAACAGATACTAAAAAAAATCCGTTGCTTTAATTAAAATTAGAAAGTCCGAAAATCATATAGCTTACGTCAAAAGCCATGTTTTTTACGCTTTTCGAAACAGACCAAATATATATTCCCACACTTCGGCAACACTTTCTATTTTCGGCCACATTTTATTATTTTTGCCCCTAATTTGAGGCTTTTAATTTTTTCCACTTGAGTTCAATAAACCGGCGAATGAATGAATGCGCACTTTTGCTTTACTTTTATTTTAATGTGTGCTTTTTTATTCTTTTTTATTGTTGCTATCTCTGCTTGCCTAATTTTAAACAGCTGTGGCGTGTATAAAGAGCGACAACGACATCCCACCAGCTAACCAACCAACCAACCAGCCAGGCAGTCAGCCGTTCCTTACGCACAGTCGAACCCTGCCTGCCTCCTACCTATAGCACAAGCGTACACTTTCCATTTTTTTGTTTTTGTTTTTCAAAAGCGATTCTTAATTTAAGTATTGGGGAGCGCGTGGCATGTTGTTGCACATTGAACCCTTCGTCGGTCGATCGCACGCTTTGCTGCTGGGAGGAGCTGACGTGCGTCGTACTTCCTGCCACCTCTGTGTTGAGTTTCTTCCTTACATGTTTCGTCGTTTATTTTAAAATGTTGCATTATCGTTTATTCAACCGTCGCTTTGACATGTTCTTCTTAATTCTTTTGTTTTTATTGCAGCTTCTACCAAAATAAACGCTTTCATATGACTCGTACCTATTTTTACTTAAAGCAAGACATTCCGTATGCTCGAACTGACTGTGACTTGTCTTGCTTAATTTGATACCGTTACTTGCTGCTTGTTGATTTTTCCAATTCTATTATTTTTATTGTTTTTTTTTCGACAGCGCTAAACTTAAAATGTTTGGTCATTCCCATCAACGCCACGGGACTTCTGTGTTTTTTTGGCTTTGTTTTCTCTCTTTATCCCCCCTCATTTAGCGCTGCATACGTGAGCGCATTTTTTGGCTAGCATACAGCTGAAAATAGACAAAAAGCTACCAAGCACTTAAGCTTTCGTTTGAATCTCTGACATGTTTTCCGTCTATTTTTACCCCGGTGTTTGACCATCTGTCCAATGAGATGAGGTGAGTGGCATTCTTTGCTGTTGTTGGCGTCGGGATGTCATCAGCATTGCATGTGTGTTTTGCTTGATTTTCGATATTAAAAATACAACCCTGATTCTTAAGCGCTTGTCAACGCTCTATCAACTCCAGCTAAGCTTAGTTAAACCAAAAGTAATGAGTTTTTGTTGTTTTTATGTCAATCTAAAGTATATACTCCCTCATGTATGCAGAAACACGAAGGTCATCAAATAGTTCTAAAGTCATTCGTTAGCGCTGCAAGTCCACAATAGACAATCCAACGTTTTTTGCATTGTCTTAAGTGAGTCAATTGTCAAATTTTTGCCCGGCTGTGGGCGTGAGTGCTTGTCTTGTTTACTATGTCTAATGAGCCACTTAATTGGCGTGTGATTTTTTTATATGAAAATTCTATATTTATAAAAAAAAACTCAGCAGCTGAGAACTAATGAGTCAACTTCGTCGACATAGATTTGACTTTATTTTTTAATGTGTATATGTATGACTCCCACACCTATTTTATAGGTTAACAACTAAGCCTTGACTCATGGTCAAACTAACGAAGAAATTTTGGAAAACCCGTAGTAATTATGCATCTAATACACTATAAATATGACTAAGGTTCATTCCGGTTAAATAGACCCGACGTTGATGAAACGGCAGTGAATCCGTATCCTAACCTTTGCTAAATCAGCTACAAATCTAGTGTGACAGATTCATAACGGTGCACTAAGGACACACAGTATCAGTTCTCTAGGGATCTGGTGAAAAAATTGATTTAAGAAAAAGTGAACTCGCAAGTAAGCTCTCGAGTATGAAATAGCAGAGTAAGCTCATTTAGCATATTTTCTCCTTGGGACGTTTTCGCTTCGAAATTCAAAACCGTACCTCCCGCTACCGCGAAATGACCCTAGCAACATTGACGTCGGAATGGGAGCAGGTTGGCAGGACATGGTTCACTTGCGCAAGAGCGCTGGACATAAAGACTTCGTTTGAGCTCGCCAAGCAATGGCCAACACCCAACACATGTGCAGTTGCGAAGTCCTTTGTTGGCCCGAGGAAGGTGAGGTGGAATCATCTAAGATGAAGTTGAAACACCTTGGAAGCTTACCTTTGGAGAACCTAGCGAATTGGCTAGAATTGACGTTAGCCGACTCAAGAAGATCGTAACAGATTCCAAGCATTTTGCTGAATCTTATGGGTTTTTGATCCATTAGGACAGCGCTCAAAACTGTCAAAAAAGAACGTGAGAACTTTCTGCATATGCAGAGATCTGCCTATTAACCTTACCTACCTCTTTCCTAAATCAGCAATAAAGATTCGACAGACACATAATCATGCGTAAAAATTTACAGCATCGGTTCTCTACCTTTCTAGTGCTCTCGCAAAGAAAGTGCAGTCCCAGAGAGCCCTTGTTTAACTTATATTTGCTCGGAGACTCTTTTTACTTCGAAATCTGACTCTAAGATAATGGTTCGACGGTAAGAGAAGACTTCGATTACAAACATTCATTACTAATGGCACCAAAAATAAAATGGACACCTGTGGATTTCCACGCAACAAATTCATGTCATTAATAGATAATTTGTTTGAAGGAAAAACCAATTAGATAGATACACATTATGAGTGGTCAGAGCACAATATATGTTTTTATTTACACATATGGAAGGACACACGCACACCCAACTAAAAATGTATTTATGAGAGAGCTAAGCTGGTGGGCGCTGCCATAACTGAAGCTTTATGAATCACCTCGAATAATAAAAATAAATAAAATTAGTCAAGGTTTTGCCAGATGCGAGATAATTAGCTGAGGTGAATGTATTTGGAAAAAGGTCAAAATGGCTTGTTGGGAAACATTGCAGTTGAGAAACGCAAAAACAGTAGTTAAAACTCGAGAGCAAAATAAAAACTTATTTAAAATGAAAAGAAAACTTTTGGTGTGTACTTTGGTGCGACGCAAAAACTGAGTTTTTAAAATTTTACAGGTAGGTAAACCAAATAACAATAACATGGCAGCATTGTCAGCTTGGGTACGGTGCCGTAGGTGGCCAGCAATAAGCAATAAAAGAAAACTGTATGCACAGCCTTGTTTTGTGAGTCAGAGTCGTAAAAAACGAGGCTGTGTGAGGGGAAACCCCACAAACGTGCGTCTATATTTGCAGGCTAAGTAAAGTTTTTGTTGGAAACAATAAAAAAGAGATACACATTGAACGGCTGATGACGAGTGAAGTAGAAAATTTGTTTCGCACGCTACGGCAGTAATATTACACATATAGATGTAGATACATATACTCGTATTATGTGAGAATAACGTGAGACCGAACAACTTCAGAGTTTTTAGATAGCTCTTTATGCATATATATGGAGCCAAAGTCACGACGTACACAAAATTCTAAGCTTTTATTTGTGGTAGAAGCACTAGAAGCCCTGGAGTATATGTTTCGCTGACAGTCTACTAGTTGAGGTCTCGAATTTCGAATATAAGAAACTATAAAATACTTAAAGTCAGCATTTAAAAACTTCGAATTGCCATGAAGCAGATTTTTAGCTTCGATTGGGAGACGATTTGAAACTCCAAGCAAACCACACAGAACATTAGAAGCTCAATCAAACTTCTTCACAAAGCCTTGAGAGGTACGACGAAGTATCTTAGGAACCTCGAGCTTTGCAGAAATAGAAAAGAAAAGTTGTTCGAAGACTGCAAAAGTTTTCAAAAGCTCCTGGATTAACTGAGAAGAAATTCTGAGGAACTCCGAGCTTTGCAGAAATGGAAAAGAAAAACAGATCGAAGACTATAAACGTTTTCAAAAGTTCTTGGAAAATGGAAGGAATTCAGACCTCTTTCACGGGCGCAAGTTTTTTGAAGAGCGATAAAAAGAGACTAACGTGCTAGTAATTAGTTTAAAATATAATTAAAAAGCTCTTGGATTATTCGGTTGAAATTAGCACGTCTAGTAAGGGAAAGGAAATTTACAGAGTGCCTCATATACTCAAAAATATCAAAACTGTTAGAAAATATGAAATTGTTGATATGACAAAACCAACCAAGAGTTAGCTAAATGTATATTTTCAAAATAACGAGTAACACAGAAGCTAAATAAATACAGTGTGACCCAAATGCATGAAGGTTAGGTTAGGTTAAGTGGCTGTCAAACGACGCACCTAGGCCTTTGGGAGGCCCATTGTGATACCACTGGGTAAATGCATGAAAGTGAGACTGGAATCTGGGAATTTACAATTAATGATAATTTCACTTGCCTTATTTATTTATAATTTTTTATACATATTTTAGGCAGTGTTGCCAGATTTTTAGAAAAATTAATAAAATATTTTATAAAGTATATTTATATTATAAATTATAACATAAACTTATATTAAATTTCTCATTTTAACTAAAATTATAAATATTAAAAATTTTACTCACATTTCTGCTTGGTTTTATCCATTGCGGCACCGCTGGTATCCTCTATTCTGTACATAGATGTAAATTTCTTTATAACAGCTGCTTAACGAAGAAATATTCTATAAATATGCACACGGACACACATATAACAATGCGTACGCAGGGAGTGATAGCAAGTTGAGAGTTGGAGATAGAGAGAAAGCAGGATATTTGGGGTTGTAATGAGTTTGACAACTACTACAAACAAATACTAAATGTTGACACACGTTATTGTAGAGCGTAGGAAAATTAAATATTTTTTTTGCTTTACACTTGTAACACGCTACAACGCACACTGTTGAACACTTTTTTACAAGCCAAACACCTTCTACCAACCTTTTGCGAAGATATTTTCTTACTTTAATTTATATAAATTTTACTTTGTATATAAATTCTTTTTAGTATCTGGCAACTTCACACTTCTTGGCTTGCACAGCGCTTGTAAACTTAGTTGAAATGAATTTTCACTGTTATTTAATTTTATATTATTTTGTTACTTTTAACTGGTGTGTACTCTGCACTGCGTTTGCCACTCGACATTTTTCGTTGTTTCACATGCACAGCACTGCACTGTGGTGCACAAACGCTGATTGCTTGCCTTGTCGCAAAGTACTTGATCGCTTCTTGACATTCAAAAATAACGGTGACATTTTCACACGTCGCTCTGTTGCTTTAGTAGTATTTTTTTATGTTTCCTGTGTACCTGGTTCTATTTTTTACAAATATTTTATTTTCGGTTTTAAGTGTTAACATTCAAACATTTGTGATTTTAGACTTATAATTTTACATTTATGTAGACACACTTTTTTTTATTTATTGTTGGCTTAACAAAACAGTTTTTCAAACACTTTCAAAAACACGCCTTTGAACACTTTAGTTTGCCTTACTTTTGTATTAACGGTATTTGTTGTAACTTTACTTAATTTAATGACTTCTATTTTAGTACTTTTTGTCAATTTTTTGTGTTAATATTTTCGAGATATTTATTTGACGTTGTAATTGCTTACAACTAGTAGAGATTTTGTAGAACACGTGACAACAACAATTCAGGAAATTTGGTTACTCAAGAACCGTGTGCCATTTGACCTTGAAACTGGCTGCAAAGAGAAGAATAAAAATTGAGAATTAGTAAAGGTATAAGATAGATAAGAAAAACTGAATAAATTATGAAAATATTATTAGAAATCAAAAAAATATTTCAAATTATGTCAAAACCCTCGAAAAACATTATAAATTCTCATAAATCTATAGATATAGTGCTTAGATCCTCATAAAAACCTTACTTATTCAATAACTTCCTGATTTCAATGCATATTATAGCATACTTACAGGCGAATAAACTTTTCATTTGATACTTAACACATTTTCCACTTCTCAAAAGCATTACGAAAACTTTAAAGTGAACAATTAATTAATAACTAGTCTTTCTTCCGTTCCAGGGTTCTCACTAACCAGAGCAAGCTTATATTTATAACCGGTCAAAGCCGCTCATTGTTACAAGAGCTATACTAGTTGGAGCGGATTTTATAGTAATCGGGTCAAGCTTTTGGAGCTAACTGGATTTATCGATCGAGATCTCGTTCTTGTTGTAACGGTTAGCCAAACCTACCTAAATTAATAGTCACCGAAGTCATCTAACGAGCTCTTTCGATAGGGTCGAATCAAAGAGAAAGGGGTATTAGATGAGAGGGGTTTGGGGGGCATGCAAAGAGATCGTTAGTGTCATGCGGGGTCACTTTGCATGCAGGACTTATGTTGAGTATGTTGGGGTCTAGTCTGGAGAAGTAGGAGTTTAAGCTGCTACAGTACCCAGAATGAGATTGAACGAGGGTCACTCTAGTTTCACGAGGTAACTCGAGCTTTGTATCTGCGATGGGTGGTGTTTTATCTCCAAGTACGCCATTCACGGAGACAAAGTCGATGAAGGTGTTAATGGCTCTTCTGTGAATGACATTGAGTGCTTGTCGAAAATTTGTCGCATCCGTAGTCTTGTCGGAATAGTTCATTTCGACGAAAGCATCACTACAGAAACTGTCTGTAGAGCATTTCGTTTTGCTCCTTTACAGATAGCATACGGGCCTCATTGTGTAGGTGCTGAACCGGAGCTATGGCTGTCCGGAGAGCGGTGTTCTAACAAGTCTGAAGCTTCACCAGCTTCGTCCTACTGCAGCGAGGCGACCATATAGGTGCTAAGTAGTTTATCTGGATCTCGTATAAACACAGAACATAACCTACTCGAAATTAAACCGGGAATAAATATATACGGAATAGCCTCTTTCTTTGGCCAAAATAAGTTAAGTTGTGTAAGACTACATTCTAGTCAGGATGATAGCCATCTCAAACCAAATTCAACGAATCAAGCTGAGTCCACTTTGAGACTCTACTAGTAATAATTGCTTTTATCGTTTTTTCTAACGGTTGTATTTTCACTTCGTGAAGTCTACACCTTCCCCAACTTAAGCTGTATAACACTTTAAAGGCTGTCGTCTTCAGTTCCGCGTTCTTAGAATACTCATTAAACCAGCTGCGCAAACATTTATACAGCAGCAAGCAAGCTTCAAAGTAGATTTCCGGTTGATATCAGGCAAACTAATGGTTGTACAAAAAGCAAGCCGTGACGTTATTTGCTTACAAAATTGTTGCCACACAGATTTATTGCACGTAACATAGAAACAAATGCATGTAATTTAGAAACCAGACTGCACCGCAAAAAAGATTGTGGTCTAAGCAAAAGGAGAGCATGAGATACTGAAACTGATAGATGAAAAAAATAGTGGAGATGCGATAAGAAAACAAATAGGAGAAAGTTATAAGAGAAGTGTGCACGAAGCAATCGAAGAAGAACACCTACAAGCATGTAGTCAGCCGCAACACCATAAAATTGTTGGCAGTTGTTTCGCAAGCAGTACGAGAAGTTTATAGCCTGCTTTATCTCATGTAAGCCCCCACACACAAATGTAAGTATGAGATGCGCGCTGATGCCAGACGGCAGCTAAAATACATAAATCAAATCAAATTATGGTTAGCGTGTAAGCAAAGCGAACAGCTGCAACGCGCACGCGCGACAATCAACTTACCACCAACGAACGAACGAATGAACGAATGAATATGGTGGGGCTATAAAAATAAAACATATATGTATGTAGTTGTTTGGCGTATGATCCTCACTTGCCGGCCTACGCCAGCGCGCACACGCGCATCCAACCATCCATCGCCAACAAAACAAAAAATGTATAATGCCTCTACAAATAAGAACAAATGCGTACGTGAGTCAAACGCCTAATGTTTTCAACGCAACACGCGCGATGCAACAACAACAGCAGTAGCAACAGCAAATCTTACGCTTATGATGTGTCTCCACCACTTTCGTTATTATTATTATTGTTATGACAAGTTTCTTTTTTTATTATTATTGTTGTTGCTGTTGTTGTTGCTTTTAATAAACTGTTTGCACAATCAGAGAGTTAAAAGATATATTCAGTTGTTTGCTGAAAATGCGCGATTTGTTTAGTTTATATTATGGATATGCCGCAAGAGCGGGCGCGTTAAGGGAGCCGCGTTGTTCTCTTATTTTTTCTTCATTTCTTAGCCATATTATTGCTGGTAGTGTTATGCTAAAGCAACAGGAAAGAGGTTAATGATCGCTGAAGACGATCATCGTCAAGTTCGTTTTATGAGAAGCAAATGCGCGAGTTGTCAGCACAGCAGTAGTTTTAAATGCGAATATGGAAATGAAAACAGAAACAAGAGTCATGAGAAGAAGCGTCACAAAAGTAGCGAGAAGGCTTTAAAAAAATACAGTTGCGTTCATAAAAATGATCGGAATTATATACCCAGGAACGATTCTTCTCCACATGTTCAAGCAGCCAAGACTTCCGGTTTTAGACCAAGTGTAGCCAACAAACAGCCGTTTGGAGGCGAACCAAAGTGAGAAAGCGATTCACACCCTCTCCCCTCCTAATTGTACGGTTTGGTCCACATAAAAAAAATCCCCCAAGGAAAGATGGAATAAAGCTTGGATGAGAAGTTTAAAGAAATATGATTTGAGTGTGTGAACCTGAAATGTCCGGTCCCTTACTTGAGAAGGTGCCACTGCACAGAAAGTTGATGTCCTCATACGATTAAAAGCTGGCATCAACGCCATACAAGAAGTGCGACGGACTGCGCAAGGACTGAAGAAAGTGGGTCCTTGTGAAATCTACTACAGCGGCCATATAAAGGCGCGCATAATTTGGTGTAGGATTTGTGGTGGGAGAGAGACTTTCTGCAAAGGAGTTGGTCGGACGAAAGCATGCCCGATGATTCGGATCTCAGTGTTCTCCAATTACCGTGGAATAAGCCTCCTCAATATCGCATACAAGATATTCACCATGGGCCAAATCTTGGAGAAGGCCCGTGAAATGAGGATCGAGTATTCAATATGTCGAATTTTAGTCTGGTTAAGTAGGAGTTTAACCTGCTACGGTATCCAGAACGAAAATAAGCGAGGGTCACTCTGAACTCGCGAGGCAACTCGAGCTCGTCGTTAACAGTAGGTAGTGATTTGTCTCCAAGCATGCCATTAACTGGACGGAAGTCAAGAAAAGTGTTAATAGCTTCGATGTAAATGACGATTCCCACAACAGCCATTACCATAACCAACGAAATAGACCCCGATTTCAATCGGACAAGGTCTGTTTTTCCGACATTCAATTATTATTATTGTTTTGAATGCAGAAACCTCCGAGTGCTATCCTAACTATTCTTCATCGAATTCATTTCGGTTGTACAGCAGTTTACTCAAAAAACGAGGTTCTTTCTCGATTGAAAGTGACTGCTAGCAACCAGTTCGTAAAAATATACAAGAAACACAAACATCAAAGATTAGATGGCATTTAGCTTATCATATTCTGGTTTATCTTATGATTTTACACTGTCAGTGCAAACGTACTTGTGGCGCTTAACCCATTCCACTTTTGGTTTCCTTTCCGGCTAATACTTCTGATGTTTCTGTCTTTCCACAAGAACTTTTTTGGTTCTTTTAATTTTTCCCATGAGCTCTACACTTGAAAAATATATTTAAAACACATTCAAAAATCAAATTCAGCTATTTTTATTTAATTTCTCAAGCATTATGTGTCCGACCACTGCTTTGCCGCGCTACTCAACGAGCTACTCGGTCCATATCTTGACTGTTTCGCACCGTTCGTTGCAGTTCGTGCGGTTCATTCATCTTCGCCAGATATACTTTTTCTTTGCTTCGCGTGCTTTTTACGCCATGCTGTGTTGCGTGCTGTCGTCGTTTACTTTACTTTTTCCATTGGCTTTAGTTTCACAATACGACCTGTTCTTTTCGGTTCGGTTCTAATGCCGTTTCGTGGAATAATTCCCTACTTGCCATTTTTATTGTTATTGCTTGTTTTATTTTTAGATGTTTTTCTTTATTGTTGCCGCATAGAATTTTTTTATATTTTTTATCTTGCTTTTTGGGCGTTTAATTTTTAGAATTTGCTATAAAAGGCTATATAATGTTTTGGGTGACGTAAAGTTTTGAGGATTTCGACACTAACAAAAATTCAAACTACCACATAACATATTCTTCAGTTTCTCAACCGAATATGTGCAACATATACTGTTCTAACGAACAGTGTTGCTAAGCCACAATGCCGTTTGTGACTCGAGATTTTAGTCGTTAATCAGTTAGGGATTCGAGCTAATGTTGAAGCCTACAATTAGTAAGAATCTCATCATGTGTTTCCTAAAATATAGTGCCGACACGTGTAGGTTGACCACATCCGTTGATATCGCTACATATTTGTATAACATAGAAACGTTCGGTGCTCTGAAGTACCCTCCACTTTAGTGGCTAAAGCCATGTTCGAAGCGATATAAGTACCACCGAGTAGAATAAGGTCCACGATATCTGGATTTCCAGCAAAATTTTATTATTTAAGCTTGTGAAGGATCCCATCTTGGATCATTGCAATTAAGTAACTAGAGATTGTTATCATGAAAGGACAGAACCTCTACCTATATTAACAAAGGTTGTACAGAGTAGAGCCGTACATCATGGAACTGAAGCTGAAAGCAGTGGACTCGGTTGTCCGAGCTCTATCTTCATAGCTAGTCGATTTAACCAGGAGAAGCCCCTAAGGCTAAATCCTAACAGAAGGAGCGATATATAAGCCTGTGTCTACAAAAGTAAACACGATCTAGGGTAAGAACCTGACTTCTTACATCGCCAAATACTACCTAGAACAGTAAAATTCAACAAAAACGGATATTAATTATAGGGAAGTTGCAAACAACATGCAGGAAACGCGATATAAGTACCACCGAGTAGAATAAGGTCCACGATATCTGGATTTCCAGCAAAATTTTATTATTTAAGCTTGTGAAGGATCCCATCTTGGATCATTGCAATTAAGTAACTAGAGATTGTTATCATGAAAGGACAGAACCTCTACCTATATTAACAAAGGTTGTACAGAGTAGAGCCGTACATCATGGAACTGAAGCTGAAAGCAGTGGACTCGGTTGTCCGAGCTCTATCTTCATAGCTAGTCGATTTAACCAGGAGAAGCCCCTAAGGCTAAATCCTAACAGAAGGAGTGATATATAAGCCTGTGTCTACAAAAGTAAAAACGATCTAGGGTAAGAACCTGACTTCTTACATCGCCAAATACTACCTAGAACAGTAAAATTCAACAAAAGCGGATATTAATTATAGGGAAGTTGCAAACAACATGCAGGAAACGTGTTATAACACCGCTGACTAACAACTGTGGCACAACAACGCGAACAAGAGTACTGAAGACGCGAAGCAATAAGTTTAATGTAATAACAACGCAGAAAGGAAAAGGCCAAAACAAAACAGACTACATACATACATACAACTATACAAGCCGGCAATCGACAATATGGCGGTACAAACAACCACAGAAATCGTAGCTGGTAGGCGCAAATGCGTATAAACCAGTTTTTCGGCGGGCTGGCTGCTTGGGTTTCTGACAAACAACAGCCGACGAACTGGTTGCTGCCCGGCTGGCTGG
Source organism: Zeugodacus cucurbitae (assembly GCF_028554725.1). Lineage (NCBI taxonomy): Eukaryota > Metazoa > Arthropoda > Insecta > Diptera > Tephritidae > Zeugodacus > Zeugodacus cucurbitae. Next base: position 5,813,576 of record NC_071670.1, read on the forward strand.
CTGGATTAAGCGCCTGTAAAGCGTTAGCTGCAACACAATAATAACAACAAATACCAACAACAACAGCGTTATCGGTTGATTTTGTGGCAACGTGTAGCGTGTTATGGTGTGCCAAGATACGCTATGCCCTCATATAATCGTTCGATACCATACACAATGGCAACAGCACCATTTCCTACCTCATTTATTTGTTTGTCCGGCATTGCCACTTCATTATCGGTTTGGCCAATGCACACATACATTTGTTTGCACTGTTTTTCAGTATTTACCGCAAGGCGGTATACCGCGTTGCCGGGGCGTCCGGTATATGCGCAAATGAATTGTCTGCTGTTGCTTTCTTTTTGTGTTTTGGTGCATATTATTGCTTGCTGGAAACTCCGACTGGTGTCGACACTACCACTGAATGAAGTTGAGCCTTACGCCGTCGGTTTTGGCAAGTTATTTCGTTTTGCTCGCTTTGGGCACTTTTTTCGGCTGTTGCTTTGATGACAAGGTGTTCTCCAAGAACCGCATAACAAAGCTATATAGATTTCAACATGCAGCTGTTTCTTAGCCTCAAACACAACGAATGTGGCGATGATTTTCAATTAATTTATTTTTATTTCATTGCTCTTTTCATTTCCAACACATTCCTACTCATACCGCGCTGTACCCCGAGTATTTGATCCACTTTTTTCGCTTAATCATCCGCACTGCCGGCATGGCAATTGAAATAAGCAATAAACTTGCAGCTGCAGTTGGTTGTCGGCGCTGAGTGTAAGCTTACAGAAACTTGACTTTGAGCGCAACCAAATCAACTCTGACTTTGCGTGTACGCTTGCGAGTTGTTTGTTGTTATTTGTCGTTGTACCATTTGTCTGGTTGTTGACTTCCTTCGTCGTCTCGTCTCGTCACGCTTTGTTTTTGTTGATCGATCTCCCCTCATTACATTTGCCTCCATTTTATTACGACTGTCTCCCTCTGTGTAAATTGCAGCCGGTGTTGCGCCTGCGTTCATGTCTGCGGTTTCTTTGCCTCATCCTGGCTATGACAGTTTAATTTGAAGACGCCGCGACTGTGCAACTGCAGACATACGTACATACATACATATTTACCTACAGTAATAGTTGTTAAAGCAATAGTCTGTTGACTTTGTTGCTCAGGTGCATTTGAAGAAGCAGGAGAACATATACCGCTGCTTCTGGCTATTTTTAGAATATTTTTGTATGCTGTTTATGTACATCTTCAATTGCTTGCCAGTCTGCATACAGAGTATATATCTGCTGTTGCTGTCTTCAGCGCGTACAGTTGCACATTTCCACCATTTGTGTGTTTGCAGTTGGTAGTGGAACGCTTGCGCAGCGCATCGTGTGGCGCTGGCAGACGATCAGTATGTAGTAAGCGCTGCGTTTCGAGGGTGACAGCACCGCATATGAACTCAGCATCTGCACTTCATTATTAAAAGGCTATAAATCAATGTGTGCCGTGAAACAACTGCAGCCGGCTGTTAAATCAATAACATCAAAGAGAGAAGAGTTCAATGCACTTTTCTAGTTTTCCTTAAACGTAAATAGTGTATTTTAATTGAAAGAAGAAACGAGGTCTGAAGTTTGCAAGCCTGAGTTTCGGATGGTGGGCCGAAATTGGTAAACGGTTATTAATCTTGAAGTTCTCTCATGAAAATTCCTTCTCAAGAAACTCATCTCAAGGAATTCCGATGGTATTATTAGTAGCATTTTTGATGCCAGGATCTCCCCCTAGATTAGCAATTGCAGAGATTTTTCACTTCTATATTCGCTATTTCGCAAGTTTGTTCGAAAAAGTAAGATACGCGAAATATTTTTCTTTATCTCGCAAAGGGTGGACATTCCAGAAGAAACTGATGAAATGTTTCGACCTCGTCCTCCTTCATGCAGCTTCTACAGCTAGCATACGGTAAGATTTTTAACTTACACCGTGGATCCCGAATGTACAATGGGCAGTAAGACCTCCTGCGTCTAAAGAGAGGTAAACTTTGCTGAGGGCGAGAAAAACGGTATACCTTCTGCAATATATTTTCCGCTGCCTTACTTTCACTTTAGCTTGAAAAACGCTGAAACGATAGGGAAGCCTGAAACTATGGTAGATGTGGAGTTCCCGAAAGCCTCCCAAAATGCCTCTCTTCCAACGACTCCTTTCCACTAAACGTCCCCGAAGCCCTTCGTTGAACACTTACTAGCTTTTAAACTAGTGAGGCCTTTTCCAGCGGCCGCCATCACACGAGTATCCCATAGAACATTATAGTTTCATATAACTAGTGAACCACATTTGGTGCGAGGCCTCATCTTTTTCCAAAGACTCAGCTACAGCAATAAAAGGCAACTGAGGTTAGCTCTCTTCTCAATTTTGGATTTACATTAGATCTTTTTGTCCAGGGTGGGCCCTAGTTACTTAACTCTATCCACTGGATGGAGACAAGTTCCGCCCATCGAAGGCAATGAGGCTTCCGGTATATTGTACCTTCTAGTGAAAAGAAACAGTTCAGTTTTGTTGGAATTTATGCTACAGCCCATAGTATTCGTGACTCGTTGGATATAAATACGAATAGTTACGGTTAACTTGAGAACTCAAGCGAGTTGAAACATTCCCACGACAGTCGGCTCTACGTAAACGGAACGGACCCGGATTCTTATCCGACCAAAGACTGTCGACTCGGCAGCATTTCTAAAAAATAATTAGGGAAACTTTTCGGTCGCTGCTACAACAACAAACCAAGTGAGGAAAAAACTAAAATATCTACATTACTTAGGTGAAAACTTGAGCTTGAGAGCAAAGAGTTCAACAAAGTGTAATTACAGCGTCGAGTTAAGGTCGGCTAAACATGTTGTCATAAACGTAACGTTATGAAAATAAGTACTTAAATAAGTGTATAAAAAATTATTGCGCATAAAAATGTGATAAACACAAAAATGCTTTTTACTTTTTAATATGTAACTATTAAATGAAGAAATTTTTTGGCAGACGGAACATAATATGAGCAGACTCGCTTACTTGCCGGCCAACACTACTATTTGCAAGTGTGCCACTACCTGCGTTACATTGAACAAATCTATTTAGGTAAATTTGTATGTATGAGCCAAACACCGCCACCGAGCACGAACCATATGCCACCGCCAGCTCCACCACCTACAATTATGCATACAAACAAACAAAAACAAGAACTTGACGTAAGAGTTTCTGGCGCACAGCAACAGCGTTCAAACGCTTTTATAAAACTATGCAGCAACAGTGCTGCATGTCGAAGACACATAGACAATACGTCGGTTGGTTGGCTGATTGAGCTAACATACAGACAGATAGATCGACACATAAGCGGACACACCAACAAACAGTTAGTCAGACGGAAAGTTGGCGTGACGAACGCATTGGCGTCTAGCACTGCTGTGTGCTGTGTGCGGTGTACGGTCAAACGACTGGAAGCGGCAAACGAACATTCTCTATAGCGTGTGAGTCGGATGTACGGTGTGCTGTGCTTGCCGACAGTATACAATGTATATAGTCAGTCGGTCGGCCCCGGCCTCTCGTTCGTCATAATAGCGCAGTTGCTTGCTGGCTTGCCAGCCGTCGTCGACGTCGTCATGTGTGACCTAAATTTTATTAAATTTGCTGCTCTTGCCACCGCCGCCGCCAACAGTCACTACCTACACACATACTCGTACAAATCCATATTGCTATTCTGTGGACTTTTTCTTTTCATTTCAATTATTCCTTGTCGCTATTTGTATTTGTTACTTTTTTCTCGCTTCTACTTACTTACATTTGCCTGAATTCTTGTGTTTTTATTTCTTTTTTTTTTGTGTGTGTTTTGGTGTTGATTTAGTTTAATTTTATTTTCTTGATTATATTATCGCGTCGTTAGTGAAATGAAAATGAATTATGTAGCGCATATGCGCCGACTTATTAGACGAAATTTGTTAAATGGGATATCTTAGCAAATACCGAAATGTTTGTGAGAGCAGAGAACTTGTAGAAATGTTTACGCAAGAGCTTTATGCTGCAAAGCCCACGACATCTTAATGCCTAACGGTATATTCTAAAAAATAAACGCATGAATCAAAGCTCACTCACTGCTTATTTGGTTAGCGTTTCGTGAGTGGGTACAAAGTCGAAATATTGCATAATTTATGCGTTATTCGAAAGACTGCAATTTAATCTAATTGTATTTTGCCATTTAGACTGTTATGCTGCTAATTATCGATAACATGTGTCGCTGCGAAATTTAGAATGTTTGTTATCTATGAATATTTCGCTTGAAAATGCATGAAATAATTTAAGTATAATTGCAATAAGTTCAAAAAAATTAGCATAGAAATTAAATTATGTCACACAAGACTTGCGGATAGTTTTCTTAATTCAAAATTCAGAAACTCATAGAAACTTTAAGAGAAATCTCTGGTAATTCACCTTTTATTTAACAGATTACTGACTTGCGGTGAGTTAGCAGAAACTTTAACATTTTTAATTGTTTACTAGCATTCTCGCATTCTCTGTCACCATTTTTTCTTTTTAATTCTTCTATTTTAAAACTCCAATAAGCTGGATCTAGACTAAGTTACATACTTGTTCACACGCTGCAGATTTTATTTAATTTTCTTTTTTCCCTTTTACTATTTTTTTCCTTCCAAATTGTTGTAACGTTCTGAAGTAGTTAACGCTTATCAATAACGTTGGTGTTATGACGTCAGACAACGTCGCATTTCAAATATGCTTATCTTTATTGCGCGCTTTTTTGCCGATTTTTTACGTTTGCGAATTTAACAGATAGGAATTTTTATAGATGTTTGTACTGTTAGTATTTGACAAGTGACCTTTTCACCTTGACGCGACTTGTGCAAACAACTAATAAACTTAGTGAAATGAAACTTAGTGAAATGAAATGAGTGTTCGCCTATATTTTTGTTGATCTTTGACGACCTCCCTCACCTCACTCATGAGACTGTTTTCTTGTTTCAGTGACATCCTAGGTACCGTAATAAAATTCTTAAAAGGGTTTTCAACAATATATCGTCTTATAGCTCGATTAAGCGGTTAAGCTTCTCTTTAAATCTATTTCATGGTGTCCAACAATGTATTGATATGAAAAATCGACTAAAAATTTCTCTCCCAAATAATAAATAATTTTCTATTTTCAAGAAATTTCTGTTTTGTTTGTTTTAAAAACAACTTGCATAATATTGTCTTTATCTCTGCATAGCTACTGTAATTAACGACTGAAGTGCGCGCAAGTGCATGGCGCCAGCTGTCATAAAGTTGAATTTCAACGTAAATAATAGAGAACATGATTATGATTGCACCTGTCAGGGACAATGTTGCAATAAGCACATGCATTGTGAAGTGATATTTCTTATCACAATGACGGAAAGGCATTCAATAAAAATTTAAAGTCGTAAATGACTATAGGCCAATTGTTTACCACATTGATAATAATTGCAGTTAAATAAATTAAAAAAAAAAAGCAACAAATGGTTTAAAACACTCATTAACGCTTCGTGTGCGAACGTATCAAGTAGAATGATATAGAATGAGTTACTAAAAAATTAGAAACAATTAAAAATTCCAGAATGACTTGACAAAAAACAAAACGCATATATGCAGGCATTAAATAAAACAACAAAAATAATTGAAAACAAAAAATAATTGAAATAAAAAAAGAGTGAATAGACGCTAACGCTTGGTTATTCAACCTTGATGGCGCAGTTCGTTAGCCATCAAGGCCACACAGTGACCGCACCATACTCGTATATATGACTTTACAGCTAACTGCAAATGGAGCAGAATGTCTACGCAGTCGCGTCTGGGCTTTGATTAATTTAAGGCCTCAAGTCTTAAATACCAATACATACATAAAATGTACTCAAGTCTCAAAACCATAGATAAAATCAAAAACAAAACAAGTGGCCGTATTGCAATATATAGCAAATACAAAATACGACGTTGTAAACAACCACAAAACTAATAACAGTAACCAAAACAATAACAAAACCCGCAAAAACAAGAGAGAACGCATTGAAGAAGCGTCGTCGTTACTCATAATAATAATAAATAACAACTGTAATAAACAAATGGAAAAATCTAATAACAACAATAAAAACAAAACAGTAACAACAACGACATAAAAATAATCGAGAAACGGCAATGAAGGTGAAGACACTCGAAAGCTCAAATGACGAATAACAAATGACGCCGTCGTCATAGAACACACCACAACACACAGCAAATGCATTAGAACGTAAACGCATAAACAGAATATACAATAAAAGATGGTACATAGGAGAAAGTGAAAAAATGCGCATAACTGTGCTAAAGGTGATTGCGATGGAAATAAACAAATACTGTCAGAAATACATATATGCATAATAAAAACAAATATATGTAAATGAAATTATTTAAATGATTATTATAAAAATTTAGAAGGCTTTAGTATAAATTAATATCATTTTTATGCTAAATTTCAAACAACTCAATATTTCCATATGATAATTAGTGTGTAGACCATTAAAATGAAAAAGTTGATCGTACGCACACACAATAAAATTATTACAGATTAGGCAAACCGATAATTGCAATACTCGATATATTTTGTTCTTATCCTTGCAAATATTATATTTATTATATGAAAAATATTCGAAATTTCTAATAGATATTAAGAATAGTAATAATATAAATTATAAATGTGTAAATGTGTGTACAAAAACACAAAACCGAATAGGAATAGAAAGAGAACAGAAGAGAAATTATGCAAATGCGATTTGAGGCAAAACTCCGAACACAGCAGCGATACTTAAGAACAATAATTGCAGTTCAATTAATAGATAAAACAATTAATTTAATGAACTCACAGAGCTCCACACTTTTTTCTTAAATAACAACTTTTAAGATACATTAACAAGAAGTAATTCATAGCAGCTGCGTTTACATATAGAATTAAAACAAATTTTAAATAAAGCAAAGTGAATAAAGTGACGGCGAAATACAAAGCTGCTCATCAAGCCGCGACAATACATGGAGCAGCAAAGGTAGACAACAAAGAAAACGGTGCGCTCTCAGCTGCGTAGATGACGATCAGCAGCGAATGGCGATAAAAACAATGCAAACTAATAAAATTAACGGCATCAAACAAAATATAAATGTATGCGTGTGTTACACATACACACACTTATATGTATGAATATGTGTATATGGCAAAAAAATAGAAAGCAGACTTCAGCGCTGTGAAAAGAATATATGTATGTATGCTTAATTCTGCAGACGAGTTGTGGGTGTAAAAAAAAAGCAACAAAATGCACACAGCAACTACAAAGCGAAAGAGAAACGCTGTGTGTGTGTGTGAAATAACAGCAAACAACAAAGGAATTTACGATTGAAATTTGACGCATGAAATTGCAAAAATACAGAAAAAATAAAAAGTGCATACTTAAAGAATGTGCAGGCATTTTTTATTACAAAATTTTTTTTCTTAATATCTGCTATCGCATGCAATGCGCGCTCTGCAAACGTGATGACCTTTTTCTCGCTGCTGACTCACTACTTTTTATACTGAAATTTCTGTGGAAAAACAAAAAGATTGACAGAATGGCAAACAAATAAAAACACAAAAAATAAAAAAAAACAGTAGGATCGCAAAAAAACAAACAGCAAAAAAAAAATACAATGACGGCGTTAAAGTGGCAGTTACAAGGCAATCAACGATTGGATGCAGTGAGTGGCGCGCTTTGATTTATTACCCAAGAAAAAAATTTAAATATACTGCGCTTATATTAGTGCGAGTGCAAATGAATGCGGCGAAAACAAACAAGGCAGAAAGCAAGAAAAAAATTAAATAAACAATACAATAAAGAACGAAGCAAATGTGCAAAAATAATGAAAAGCACAAAACACAAGCTGTAATTAATTGCTATGTGCGCATTTCACGACACAGTCATACAACAAAAAAACAACAATAACAACAGTGTCAACTAAATGCAATGCTCCAATTGTGCTGACAAGTTATGCACTAAATTATGCGCACGCACACACGCGAAGTACGCGCGCGCACGAGAGAGAGGTGAAGTGTAACGGAAGTTCACCACAACGATCGCAGCATGATGCGCGAGAAAGCGAAAAATTCCAGCCAATCAAGGTGCACGACGCCGGAAGTTACAAGTGGCGATGCGGCGAGCGCAACAGGGTGCACAACAAGGAGAAGGATGTTGACACAAGTAGAGCGCCGACAAGAAAAAACAAAAACAACAACTAAACGCAATTACACAGACGCTTGACAATAGCATGAAGACAACAAAAAAAGATTGCAAAAAAAAGAAAAACAACAAAAAATATTGCAAAACCAACAAAAAAGCAATTTGCGCAATAAAATTGCACACAATAAATGCCAATATTATGAGCAGCACGCGCCTAAAATGTGTACGTACATACATACAAATGTATGTAAAAGAGAGTACAGGATGAGAGCAAGAAGAGCGCGAAATTTGAATTTCCGTACAGACACGAGGCGAAGAGGCATTGACACTACAAAAACAAAACAAAAAAAAAAAAAACAGAAATTACATGCATAAAGGAAACATTTGCGAATGTCAGTGCGCAAAAGAAACTAAAAAAAAACAAAGAAAATACAAAATATAAATTAAACAAACGTTGCACTTTCATTAAACACACTGAACTTGTGGTGGCAGAAAACCGGCCGCAATTAGCGTGTATTTTGAAATATGAGCACAAAAACCAGATACAAAACAGCGCCAAAAATGTAGAAACTTTAGACAATTGGAATGCCATGATCGACAGCAGGCGGCAGGCTGAGTACAACGGAAATGCGTCAAGTGCTTTTGCGAACACACACACACATAGATTTATTTAAACACAGGGTGGCAATGAGAACGTATGAGCGACAGCGAGCGCGCGCACTGTAATCAGTAGGAATATAACTTATAAGAAAGAAAAAATTTACAAGTGCATTCGCAGTGCGGTTTTCCGGGAAAACTATTGCGCCTTTGTAATTATTTATTTATATGCCTACATACGAAAGAGCAAAAAAGCAAGCGCCACATGACAATGCAGTTATTAATAGAAAATTCGCCGTTTATTTACCGGATACGTGACGTCAACGGGAGTTGAATGAAAGCGTTGTCATGCAAATAGAGCATTAGAGCATTCACAAACTACAATACTATATAGTTTAAAATCAAACGCAATGCATTTCTATAATGGTTAATATTATTAGTAATTGTTATAAGTGAAAAAAAAAACAGTTATTTATTGATAGCAGTAAAAAAACTGTTGAGTGAAAACGTGAGTGAGTGCTCGTTGCGAATGCAATCTCTTCGCTAAAATTTGTATTTAATTGGAAAACCTCTTACATAATTTGTTATTTTGAACTTGTGATTTATTGCGAATTATTTTTAAATAGCACTTTTCATTGGAAGCAAGCAATAAAGACTGCAGCAATAAAGACCTTAATGTGCAATAGTTGCCAGCTGATGAAACAAATTTATCTTCAGTAAGGATTGCCATTTCATCGTGGAAAAATATACGACCCTACAACGAGTCGAAATTATTAACATTTACTACCGAAATTCAGAGTCAGTGGCTAGGTCCTATGTATAAGGCTCATTTCTGGCTGAATGGCTACGTCAATAAGCAAAATATGTTTTACTGATCAGACAGCAATCCACACGTACTGACATGGCGACATGTATGAGTCACCATTGCACCCGAAAAAATTACAGTTTGGTGCAGTTTATGAGTCGGCGACATCATTGTGAATGAGAATCGCGACCGCTCAATGATAACCGTATATTTTTCATCCCAATTGGATGATATGGACTTGGACAATATGTGGTTTCAACAGGACGGTGCCACAAGCACTCGGTGAATATCAGAAACAATTTATTGAAAACCAAGTTCGGTGAACGTGTTATCTCACGAAATTGCCCGGTCAATTGGCCATCTCGGTCGTGCGATTTGAGCTCCATATATAATGGCATCGATTTTACTTTCACAATACGTCGCAAATAGTCTTTGTTTTATTAAAAAAAAACTATAACTTTAATGCTCTTTTTGAAAATCCCTTTATTATTCGAAGAACCCAAAAATCATTACCATTGCTCCGACAAACAATTTGGACCTATCAATTAATGTTACCCAAATCTGCCTGAACCAGCAAGGACAAGTCAATTGTCATCGAAGTCGTCTAACGGGATGGCCCGGAAACGAACTGTTTCGACGATTCGGAGCAAACGGAAAGTAGTGTTAAATGGATGGAATTAATTGGGCCTACAAAGAGGTGGTTAGTGTCATGCGGAGACTCTTTCCATGCAGGACATTATTGGATATATCGAGGTTCAGTCTGAATAGGTAGGTAATCCACTATAATATCCAACACGAAGTTGCGCGAAGGTGTCTTCTATTATTATTATTGGTGATGATTTGACTCCATGTACGCCATTCGTATGGGAGGGAGTCTAAGAAGATAGTATTAGCTCCACTGCGAATGGCATTCAATGTCGAAAGCCTGTCGTATCCGAGGTCTGATCGGTATAGCCTAACAACTAAAAACAACAACCACTCAATAAAACTGGCTACGTTAACTGACACCGAAGACCTTGTACTTGAAATCAAACGGCATCAAGTACCATTTTTAACGGCATTACACCGTTATGACCAATATTAACAGCAGCCAGCAAAGTGGATCGCTGCCAACAAGAGAGCAATAAGCAATCGTTATAATTCTTATTAAGCGATAAAAGGTGAACTATTAAAACGCATAACTACAATCACCACGGTGGTGACACAAACAGTTTTGCCTTGCTGCAACTGGCGTAATTTGTGTGGAAACCATGCAGTTGCAGCATACAAAATTAGTCGTATTAGAAAAATGACGGGAACGTACCGTTAAAAAGACACAAGGAATTCGATGAATGTATACGAGTACGTCCATTGGTGTGTGACTGTCTTTGGTTAGCGTGACTCGGCGGGAAAATGGTGAAAGAAGTTAGCAACGAACGTTGTTTGCTTTTTGCCGTTCAACTCATTGTTAAATAACTTGGCACGTTTTGGAGATTTAAACGTTTGACGGAATGCAGACGGACGGACATATATACATATCTACATAAACACAATAAGCGAGCAAAGCAACGGTATTAATGAATGAATGTTTGAAAAAAGCACGAGAAGAATGTTGATTACTTGCGGCTCACACAATGGTGATAAATTGACTAGTGGTGGGCTGACGGTAGAAAGTCAACGCGTAGAAAGAGCTAAAGAAGCCGCTGATGAAATGACTGAAAATGAAAGATTGAGAATGAAAAAAAGTAAATGAAATATTTAGTTTAAGAGAAAATAGAACAGTCACTTGGCGGGTGTTTTACTTGAGAGTTGATATTTAATTAAAAACTACATAAAAATGGGTTATGCGAAAATAACGGTGAAAATGTGGTATCTATGTATATTTTGCGCTTACAAATATTTTGAAATAATATTTGAAAGAAAAGCCTAGAGACAAAAATGCGACTCCTACAAAGTGAGGATTTTGAGGTTAAGTGTTTGGTACGTTTCTTCTTTACTGACATAGACACTGCTTATGCGATTATAGCCGAGTTAACAATAGCGTGCCATTCGTTCTCCCTTCTCGCTGTTTGAGGACGATTAGTGATACCAAGTGCAGCCAGGCTCTTATCAACCTTCCTACGGAGTGGAGGTCTTCCTATTTTTCGGCTTCCACCGGCAGGTACTGTATCGAACACTTTCAAAGCTGGAGTACTTTTGTTCATTCTGACAATATGATCTAGCCAACGTAGCCGCTGTCTTTTGATTTCCTTTTCCACTGATCTTTCTAAAGGAGTGGAGGCCTTCCTCCTTCTTTGATCCAACCAGCGGGTATCGAATCGAGCACTTTCAAAGCTAGAGTACTTTCAACCATTATCCGTATGGTTGACTTAACCAACATAGCCGCTGTCTTTTTATTCGCTGAACTATGTCAATGTCGTCATATAACTCATACAGTTCATCGTTCCATCGTATGCGATATTCTCTTAGTGCCGTCTGATAGGATGTTGACATCGTTCATGCATCTTTACCATAAAGCAGGACCGGATTGATGAATGACTCGTAGAGTTTGATTTTTGTTCGTAGAGAGGACTTCACTTTTCAATTGCCTACGCAGTCCATAGTTGCACGTGTTGGCAAGAGTGATTATTTGTTGGATTTCAAGGCTGACATTGTTTGGTGTTAATGCTGTTTCATAGAAAGACGATATTATCTACAACTTCAAAGTTATGTGGGTAACTAGTGTTAATTTTACGCGCTGGAGAGGATCGGGTGCGTCCGGAAAATGACTCAAACGCTTCGGACGACAAAAGAGATTCTATCGGCTACCATCACGGCACTGGTACCCTTCCTAGTGTTACCAGCTGCGCGACAATCCCAAGTGTTTCATATTTCTATGGCGCACTTTTGGTAGTCTCTTCTTCTTACAAACACAGGTATATTTCTGCCGCTATTATTTTAAAAATCAAACTAGGTCTAACCGTTGAATTATGTAAAAATTTTCAATAGCCAAAATGAAAATTCTTGATCACTAATTAAAAAAAAACTTCTAGATTCCACTGTAATACAAATATGTATTAAAATTTTCCAACCAAAAATTAAAAAAAAAAAGGTTTTCAAAAGTAAATGTATAATACGAATTATAAAAAATACAAAACCGAACGGTAAAGTACAACGACCCATCAAAAGTGAATGCTTTTGCAAAAAACGAAAGAAGAAAAAAAACGAAAGAAAAAAAAATAAAAACAAAAAAAAATTAAAAAGTTAAAAATAACTCAATAGCGTAAAGATCGCAAATTAGCAACGCAAAAAGCGCGGCGAAAGCGTATATAACAAAAAATGCGCGTGTAGCGAATATTGACACACACAACAAAAACAAAAAATAATAATAAAATAAAAACAAACAACTATTGCAAAATCTCGAATTGAGCAAAAGTATAAACCATAAAATATATGAATATCGCATAGAAAGCAGGAATGCTGATAAAATCGCTACAAAGATCAAAGCTAGCGGCGAGCTGAATAGCACAAGGCAAACGAACACAACTGCTTTTAGCAACGAAATTGAGCCATTGCGCCATTGTCAATTGAACAATATTTCAAAAGTTTTTGATTTCAAACGCACACAAAGTGATCTACCGTCAACGATATTTTCGCACGCCATTGACATTAACGGAAGTGTGCAAATAAGAAGAAGAAGAGATAGTGCATTCAAGTAGCACATCCGCTCGGCGCATGTGGTGGCTTCATTGTTGTACGTAATCCAATGCAAATTCAAAGAAAAACTAGTTGCAATAATAACAAAGAATTAATAAAGAAATTTGTATTGTGTCTTTTGTTATAACCGTGTAGAAATCACGCAGCGTAGCTACGATCAGTAACATTTGGAACCGAGTGGATTTTATATGTTTCAAACTGAACGAGAAGACAAGAGTTGGTACAATAGAATATCTGATTGCCGGATGAGAATATGTCTTCTGTTGTGTTCCGGATAGTTAAGACTTTGCAAGTATTCAAAACATGATTCAGTGGCTATCGCACTTCATCTCATAACGGATATTAAACTTGAGATATTAGCTCCACAAAACATACCAAGTGATTTTGTATCATTTCTAAAGCTTCTTTTTCTTCTGCATCCTACTACTTTTACGAGGACCTCTTTCGTCTTGATAATATAATGAGTATTATATTGACGGAAGGAGTCCATGTTGTTGTTGTTGTTGTGATGCCAAAAAATATTTGCTAAACAATTATGAAGAATGCTGCCTAAAAATTCAATATATCCTTTCCATCTCTATCTTTAAATGTAAACAAGGCACCTGTTTAACTCCTCTGCTACTTTTATGTTACCTAATATATCGAATTTGATAATGTACTGTGGTGCAGCGCGCCGTAAGCGTCAAGCAATTTCCTCACAAACAGCCAGACAGCAGCTTAATTCTAAACTCAAGCCAAAATCCATTGTCAAAGTAAAAATTCAAATGCAACACTGCGTAAAACAAACACACAAATACACACACACACAAAAGTAGTAAGAGAGAAAAAAAAAACGCAGACAGCAACCACCATTATAATTAGCAGACGAATGCGGCAGCACCAAATAAAAAAATACTAATAAGAAGTAGCAGCAGCAGCAGCAGCAGTGCGGTAGCAGCAACAAAGGCCAACCAAGTGAACAGCAAATAAAACTAACAATAATATCGCAGCCACCAACCACCACCAACCGCCGCTATGCGTTTGTTCGCCACAGCAACAACGCCAAAACTCGAATTCAGCTCTACCGATTTATATTGTTATTTTTTCGTTGTTTTTGTACAACTACGCATACGGCAAGTAGGCAGCAGCGCGTCACTGTGAATTTCTTCCCTCTGCCATATGAAATTTTCCTATTTGCTTTTGTTGCCATTGCTGCTGTTGCTACAGCTCCCACTGTCGTTGCTGTGTTATTTTATTTATTTCTGTCGCTACTGTTATTGTACTTTTATACTGCTCATGGCCATTCGCTCTTTGTGTACTCCCCAGTATTCTCTTTTTGATGATTCTCATATCTTATGACGTCGGCAATGCGAGAATGCGCAGCACAAGCGACGACGACAGCGGCGGCAGCGTCAGTATTTCTTTCGCGCTGCTCAACGCGTCTGCACAATTTTTCTCCAAATTTCCTTTTTAATCACTACTCTTTCATTACACTCCTTCGTCTACTTTATTTCCAATAGCTCGTATTCCTTCTTTCTTATTGCTACACATTTCGTTTTATGCATTGCTTCTTCGTGTCGTTTTTATGATGTTTGCTTGTTCTGTCATCTACTTTTGCTACCTTTTCTCTGTGTGTTTTACATAGCATAGCTCAGGTTGTGGCAGCAGCGACGACGACGTCGACAGCAGCAGATCGCTGCTACAGCCACAGTCGCAGTCGCTACACCCAGAAAAACTAATTTCTGACAATTTTTTCAACATTTTGTTAGATTCTATGCTTAATTTTAAGTATTTACTGTTAGTACAGTTACTATACTTTAGTTTTTGTAGTTAAACACATTACAATAATTAAATTATTCAGCGCACCTTTTGTTTTCCCGGTCACAGGGCATTTGTTTCGTTGTTGCCGACTCGCTGCTGGCTGGGTATTGGCCCGCGTCACTGGCGTCGTTCATTCATCGGTACAGCGATTTTGTATCGTTCGAAGCTAGCATTAAAATATCCATATCCAATTGGCGCTTGGCGCTCAAATATTTAGCGGCCACAAACACTGTTTTTGTAATATTTCGAATTTAACTTTATTGCAAATTACACTGTCGTCGTCAAATGCACAAAAGTACTGAGTTACACATATATAAATTGATCAAAAGTGTATGATCAAAACGAAAAAAAAAAACAGTCCGTCCGCCAGTCTAAATTTTATATAGGCGGCGACAAAGACGACGCACCAACGGCTACCGCACACACACACTCGCGCACAAACACACAGACACTAGGCGCGGGCGGTGCTTTGCGGGACGACAACGACGACGACGACGTACACCGCACTTGCAAATGGCCACACAAAATATTTTTCTTTTTCCCCCAACAATAATAACTGCAAAATTATACGCGCGTCTCACTCACATTTAATAACCGTACTTGCGTTATTTTATTTCGCATTTTTTTAAACAATTTTCAACACACAAAAGCACAATTCTTTTTTAGCTTGGGCTAGTGAAAATTTTTTGTATTGAAATTCACACACAACACACACAAAAGAAAGAAGATTCTCCTTTGCTTGCTCTACTGCCTTTTTCTTCTTCCACACAGCTCTTCTTCTTCCTTTGCTACTTCTACCACAAGAACGACGACAATGGTTAAAAAGTAACGCGGCGAACGAGTGAGCGAACGAAACGAACTGATTCCGCTTCTGCTGTTTGGCAATAGGACAATAGATAAGAAAATCCAAATCGCAGGGTTGCTAATTGGGTGTACATTAACGAATTGGATAACAACCAATTGTGCTTAAAAAACAACCGTATTTAATGTTTAAAAAATTATTCAATTTTATTTTTTCTTGTTTAAATAAATTAATGTATTTTTTCGTTTTAATATAAATTATTAATTATAATTTAACTTATAAAATTCTTGTGAAAAATAAACCAACAGCAACCCTATAAGAATACGTTCCAATTTGAACGCGAGCATATAAGCAATGTGCTGTAAAATACTTCACTGCTTTGGTTTACTAATGAGAAAAAGAGATGTAGCGATATACAGAGAATTGCAGTTGGAAACTACTGCTAAAGGGTGTTTCACTTGTACCACTGACGTTACTCATACAATAACAGCTGACATGAAAGAATGTAAATATAAATAAAAAATATATACAGTGCTAAAGAAATCTAATGATTACCTATAATTTCAAAACTTTAATATTTTTTTATTAATTAAATTATAAAAATTATTACATAATGCAAAGCTTTTATAAAAGAAAAACTAAATATAGTTGGTAATAACATATGATATATACGTGAAAGTTGGCAACGTGGTTGACCATAGCCCTTCGCTTTGACAAACACTTGCAAACACTTCTATCAAAAACACAAAACAAAGTGGATTGCATATTAATATATCCGCCATTAAGGACTATTATAAAAGCTAAAAAAGAAAATAACGATTTTAAACGTTTATACTTGGTTTAATATAAGTTTCAAAACAGCAACAACGTTAACAGAACTTAACATTATAAGCACGTAAAGCACTTAAGAAGTCATTGGTATTTTGGTAAGTATTTGTACCGGCTAGCAATAAATGTATAATAAATAATTAAAAACCTCTATAAAGGCAATTAGGGGGCGTGAAGGTTGCGGCATAACATAACAATTTGTTACGTACTTCTTAGAGAAAACCATATAGCGGCAGTGTAAGGAGTTTTCATAACAGACATGACGCCCTTCGATGATTTCGCGTATCTGATTAATCATGTATTGTTGGGCGATGAACCGGTAAGTTTTTCAAAGTGCTTAATTTAATAATTTACAGTTAAACTCTTCAATTTTGTTGATTTTGTGCTTATGCATCAATAGACGATCGAAGATTTCATACTGCTGGTGGGTACGTTGGTGGCCTTTATAGCGTTTATACTCTGGTGTTGCTTTCCCATACAACCGAAGGTAAAAAGATTTAAGGAGCAATTTGTAGCGACGCGGAATAGTGTTTAAGAAATAAAGAGTGTGCCCTGAGTAGTGTTTGCTTTATGTTTGAAGTTCTTAAGCATTCCTTATGTCCTTAAATTGTATTAATTGTTAAATATTTCTAGGTTAATATTCATTTCTTTCTCGTAGGATGGCACCAATCATCGACAATTCTCTTGCAAATCCCTACAAAATTCACTAGAATCCGCACAGGTGCATAGCAGTTATAGCAAATTGGCGTATAATGAATACACAATGAAAAGCGGCGGTCATGTCTACCATTGTTGCACTTAATTGGCAAGGGACTACGTGTAGTCTACGTGTGTGCGTTAAACTTGAACAATTAACAAAGTAATACTTTTTCAAATTTATGCGTTAGTTGTAGCGAAGCAAAAAATTAAGAAAAATAGACGCGCTAAAGTATTTAGCCTAGTAAAACAAAATGAATTTCAAGGAAAGAGTGAGCCAACTAACCAAAATGCAGGTAAAAGAACACGTAAAAACGAAAAGCAAGCAAAAAGTGCTAAAGGACTTCTATAAAAGCATATTTATTATAGTTATTTTTAATACATTGAAACAATTTAAAGCAGTCAAAGTCAGATATATTGCCTATACATTTAAATTAATTTATTTATTTAGTAATAGTGGTAGTATGGCATAATAAGTATAATATATTAAGGTTATAATTTAGTTGAAAACAAAGGCTGAGCCTCGCTAAAGCGATGTTCGTAATGTAAAATGAACTTTAAATGACAAAGCATGTTTGATTTAATTTTTTCGGAACATGCAATTTCGCTGCTATTTGAAAACGCGTGTGTAAATAAAATACTACAATAGTAATAAATGCATTGATTAATGAATAACACACACAAACATACATACAGTACATATATACTACATTTAATACATACACACATATATACACGATACCAAATGAAACAAAAAAAAAAAACTTTTGAACACTAAATATGTCTTAAGTGTAAGGAATTTTTTGCTGAAGGTCATTTTATTTATTATTTTATGTTTTATAATTTAAAAGGCGCATTTTATAAGCGCAGACAACATATGTATTTTTTTATTTAACTTGTATGTTACTTAAATTTATATTATTTTAGTATTTAGCTAATGTACTGATTATACGAACAAAGTGTGTCATAACCTCAATTTTTATTACAAAGTCTCGAGAAGAATAGTATTTCTTTTTTAACACTGTAAATAACCGCACATTTTCTTCTACTTGCTTAGCTTATTTATTGTTTATATACACTTGCCTTTTAAAAATGTTGCCTTTTTTGTTAATAAAATTTAATTGAAATATTTTTAGATTTAAGAATTTGCTTAGTTAATTTGTTTGATAAATAATTTTTTAATGCAATTAAAAGTTAAATGAGAAAATGTTGCGTGTTATTGTTATTGGTGTTATATTTTATTAATTAAATTTTATTTTTTTTTTCAAAGTCAACTTGAACAAGCAAATATTTTTATTAATTAATTTAGTCTACTGCATATTACTTTATAAACAAATAAAAATTATTTCAAGTCATTTCATACAAAAAATAGTATTTAATCATTACATAATTCAAAATAAACATAAATATATAAACAAATACATATTGTATATATTTTTTCTTAGTGCTAAAAGATATTTACTCCATAAAAAAAAAAGAAAACAAAAACAAATCTTTACAATAATTATACCTGCTAAAAAAGAAGAAAACGCCAACTAAAAATAAAAGTACGTATTAAAAAATAATTAAGAAGAGATTTTTACTTTAGTCTTTTAATAAGAAAAAGTAATAATATAAATAATTTATTTTTATTTAACACATTAAAAAGTATATAAAAATATTTTATTTTTATTTAACACATTAAAAAATATATAAAAATATTTTAATTTTATTTAACATTTATTTATAAAAATATTTATTTTTATTTAGCACATTAAAAAAATATACTAAAATATTTTATTTTGATTTAACACATTAAAAAATATTTTAATTTTATTTAACACATTAAAAAAATATGTAAAAAAAATTTATTTTCGGTTTTACTTACTTTCAATTATTTTTTCTTTACGCTTAATAAAAAATATTTCAAAATTAGTTAATAAACACATTTATTTATTAATATTTATTATAATATTTTATTATTTATATTTATATTTTTATTATTTTTTATTTTTTAATTATTTATTTTTCTCTACTAATTTATATTTATACACTATTAATGTCTTTATAAATAAAACTCGCTTTATAATTGTTTAAAAATGATTTATTTTCGTATTTGTCAGTACATCACTTGCTTAAATACTAATTCGTTGTTTTTATATTTTTTACAGTTTTTATTATGTATGTATGTTTGTCGTCTCTTTTGTGTGCAAGCAGTTGTGTTTGAACATTTATATTGTTGCGGCGAAAATTATTTTTTTATGGACTCAAATTCAAGCAAAAAAGCAAAATTATGAGGTAAGGTGGTGTTAAATAGTTATTGTTGTTTAAATGTAAAAACTATCTAAACAAAACACTCAATTAAATTAAAAAAAATAGTATTAATTGAGAGGCATATAATTACAAAGCGTTCCCACAATTTTTTTCTACGAAATTTTATTATTTGACTACAAACGCAAACGCCTAACTTTATTTTTTTTTTCTATTTACAAGCACATCATAACTTCAACAATATTAAAAAAAAAATTATAATAAATAAAGTAATATACATTATTACTCTGTTGAGTATAAATTCATTTACTACATGTTTGCATAGCCTTTAATATATTGCATTGCAGGCGGCTTTATACAGTGTACACACGTACAATTTTTCAATTGCCTACTACTATTGCTGGCACTAATTAATTTGCTATAGCACAATTTTCGGCTAATTTGTTATTTACAAAATATATATTTACATAAAATAGTAATCAATTTACTACTAAAATCGGTGTTCAAGCACAAAGGCAAATATTTGCTAAATTACAACTTAAAACTGACATTAAAAATTAAAAAATCAATAGCTAAAATTTGGCTTCGCATTGTGTAATTAAATAGTTTTGGTGTTTCTTTTTTGTTTTTGTTTTATATAACGCACTTACAGTACTAAACAGTCTTAATTAGCTCGCGTAATAAAAATATGTTTTTTTTTTACAAAAATATACAAGAAAATACTATAATAAGTTTCACAACAGCATCTGTTGTTAATTTTTTTTTTTTTGTTTTTTGTTTGCTCACTAGCATTGCTTTGGGAAGAACACATTCATCTCAATCAAAATCTGCAGCACAATGAATACCAAGTAGATGCCGATCAATGCAATGCCGGCTCGCTTCGTCAGCCGATAACCGCTAAAACTCAATACGAGGAAGAGCGCTAAGGTGCAGAGCAGCAGTATGATAATATTGAACTCGATACCTTGTGAGGCAATTTGTATCATAGCGCTGCCATCGGTTTTGCCATAATTCATGCAATTCTTGATGAACCATGGCACGCCCAGCGAGAGTAGTATGGCGAGTGAGTTGGCACCCAGCGAGTTGGAGACGCCAATGCCGTTTTCGCCTAGAAAAATAGAGGGAGAGAGTGAATTTAGAATTGAGTGCTACGCAGAGATAAAAAGAGAGAGAGAGAGAGACTTAAGATATGAGTGATATGCAGAGAGAAAAAAAGAGAGAGAGAGAGAGAGTGTAACGTAATATATATATATAATAAATCGCAATTTTTTACTTACCGTTACGCAGTGAAATGCAACTGGACACCGCTTCGGGCATAGTTGAACCAGCCGCCAAGAAGGTGAGTCCCATTATAATTTCAGGTACATTTATCGCAACACCTGAAATCGTAAAATAAAATATTTAGTACAATAATTCGAAAAAAATGTGAGAAAATTTTCAAAATTCACATATTTTAGATCTCTTCGTGCTTATATGATCAGTGTATGTCACATCAGACAGTCGTATATACTTTCAAGTCAGCTAGATCAGTTGGCGCATGACATTTTTCATGTCGCACGATCACATCATAAAAATAGCATACAATTTAGCAAAGGCGCAAACCTCTCGCCAAATAATTGTTCAAGCGAAGACACACACTTTTTACGATCTTACAAATCTAGCTCGGACACAAACTTCCGGCAACAAAAATTAGCGCAGACGCAAATTTTTTTGCAGCTGTTGGGTAATTGTCAAGAATTATCAAAGATGTCTTCTATCATTCTTGGCTAATTGTACACAATATCATCATGTGATGAGCCAAACGAACGGACTTTGTGTTCTCAAATCGATAGCTCTTATGTGTTATAGAACTAATAACGGACTGTTTAACATTTAATTAATGAATCATATAATCACATTTGCTGTCAGTTAGTTTGACTTTGAGACAAGTAAATAGCGATCAAGTTCGCCACAAATTTAATTAACATAAAATTACAAAAGTTAATCGATCAAAATTATCGCTCATTGGTTTGCAACGCATGTAATTGTAATTAATTACTTCATTTGAATTAAATTATTTCTATTGTTATTATAAAACAACTGTAATTTAATTAGTTTACTCACCAAATGCTGTCAACATCCAAACAATCACATAGGCATTGAGTCCGATCGCAATGATGCACATGACAAATGACAGCGGATAGAGACGCCGATGATAGGCGGGATTGGGTATAACAAATGTGAGTGTAAATTTAATTGGGAAAATGAAAGCCCACCAGAATTTTCTAAAAGCCGTCTCACCGTGTGGCAGTGAGAAGAGTTTTTGCGGTTGCGGTGGGACGTCATCGCTTTCGTCGCTGTTCCCTGGGGAGAAATTAAAGTTTTTATTATTATTTTTAATTGAACAGAATTTTTAAAATTTTTAATGAATTTTTTTTTAAATTTTTTAAATTTTTTGTAATTTTTTTTTAGTTTTTTTTAATTTAATTTTTGAATGATTTTATTAATTTTTTAATTTTTTTTAGTGTTTTTAATTTTAATTGTATTTTTTAAATTTTTAATTTTAATTTTTATTTTTAAATATTTTATATTTTTGTTAAATTATTTAAATTATTATTTTAAAATTGAAATTATAATTTTATTTTAAATATGTCTTTAAAATTTTTCGTTTTTTTTCAATATTATTTTATTCTTTAATTTCGATAATTTATATTAATTTTTTGTAAATTTTTAGATTTCTTTGAATTTTTGAAATATTTAAATGAATTTTTAAAATCTTTCTTTTTAATTTTAATTTTTAACTCTTTTATTTTTGTAATTTTTTATAATATTTTTATTTTTATTATAATATTTTTATAGTTTTTTTTAATTTTTTAATTTTCTAATTTTTTTTTATTTTTTAAATTTGTTTTATTTTTTTATTTTTTTTTATTATATTATTTTTCTTGTTTCTTTTTGAATTTTGAATTTTTTTTTTTAATTTTTAAAATATTTTTTTAAATTAATTTTTTTTTGTAATCTTTTTATATTTCAAACACTTCTCATATATTTTTATATTTTTTTAAACTTACAACTCTTTGAATGCGTCAAATTCACTGTCGATGAGGTATTATCGGGTAAATTTATCACAAACAGTCCATCACCGCCCAGATGATCCTTTTTGAGTGGCAGACGCGCCTTAGCACTGTTCTCTGGTGGTTCAGTAAAATCTGTAGAGCAAATATAAGAAATAAATTATAAAAAAGTCGAATTAATATGATAAAAAATATTATACACAACTTGATGAACACTAAAATAATATATTTTTTAAATAAGACATAATATTTTTTAAAAAGTAAAAAAATAAACAACAAAAACTTTATGAAAAAATTAGCAATATTAAATTGTTTAAAGCATCATTATTAAATTTAAAACTTTTTGAAAACACTAAACTTTTTTTACAAAAATAGTTTTCGAATTTTTTTTTTACAAAAAATAGTTTTTAAAAAAATTTGTTACAAAAAAAATTTTTAACAAAAAATAATTTTGAACATTTTTTTCACAAAAATTAATTTTTGAAATTTTTTTTCACAATAAATAATTTTCGAACATTTTTTTCACAAAAATAAATTTTTGAAAATTTTTTTCACAATAAATAATTTTCGAAATTGTTTTTTTACAATTTTTTATTTTACAAAAAATTCGGAAAAAAATTTGTCACAATAAATAATTTTCGAAATTTTTTATTACAATAATTTTTGATTTTTTTTTCGAATAAAAATCAGAATATTTTTTGTCTATATTAAAATATTTATTTAATTTTTTTTTTATTTATTTTGAATTTTATTAATTATATAATTTTCTTTATTTATTTTATTTTTAATATTTTTATATATTTTTTAATTAAATTTTTCCAGAGAGAATAAATTCCCCCTTTACTCACCATATCGCTTCGATATGCAGCAATTCATCTTATCCTCGACGAAAACACGTATGGCAGGCATAAATTTGTTATTGTTAAACGTAAGCAAATAATAGAAAATGAGGAAACCCATCATGATGCATGATTCGGTGAAGCTAACATAGCCACCCCAGGCGAGTATAATGAGTACAATCGTATTAAAACTATATATGACACAATCACGTGCAATGGGCCACCAATCGAGTTGGACGGGCTGTAGAAGAGAGTTAAAAACGGAAGGGAAGCTTAATATGTGAAATGAGCAATAGAAATAGTGTTGCCTTACCTTTTTAATGCACAATGCGCCCAGCGCAGCCACGCCCAATGTATTGAACATCAGCGAACCGATGATCGTGCCCAAACCCATATCCGAATCTGTGATAAGTGTACTTATCGTATTCGTAAAGAATTCGGGCATTGAAGTGGCGGTGGCCATAAAAGTCGCTGCAGCGACATCTTTGGATAAATTCAAATCTTCACAGATACACTCAACGGTGGGCAGGAAATAGTCATTACAAATAATAGCGAGCAATATGAAGAAATAGATAGCAGCAAAGACATGCAACACGACCCAGCCTTGACGCAGTTGCTCCACTGTGCGGAGAAGAAAAAGTGTTAAATAAGGTAAGTGGTGCTTTCTGAATTATTCTATATTATTATTTAAAATTTATTTCATATTTAAAAATAATATTCTTAAAAAAAAATTTATCAAAAAAAAATTTTTTTATCAAATAATTTTTAATTTTACATATATTTTTCCATTTAAAAAATCTGAGTTATCTAAAAAAATCATCTTCTTCCAACTACCACTTGGTTATCTGCTAATTAACTGGTTTTCCCTTATTTTCAAATTCGATTCCATTGAACTTAGTTCTTACAAGTGTAGATAAAAAAATAATAAAATATAATTTAACTACAAATGAGCTGATGACAGAGCCGATTAAAAAAATTGACGTATGTACTCTGCGGAGTACTTATAAATCAAGCATGTGTTAGTATTGATAAGCGTAATGAAAAATATTTTAAAAAAGCAATAACTATATTATTAAAATTTTAAATGAGATAAGCTCTCTTTGAACATAACATTGGTTTGCACCTAAAACTAGGAGAAGAGAAAGCAATATAAGCTCTCTATGAACATAACACTGATTTGCACGTTAAACTATGATAAGAGAAAGCAATTTTTTAGAAACAAAGCTTTTAAAAATACTAATTATTTGAGCTTTAAGCTTTACAGATCTTTCATAAAGCTTTTATTGAACGTTGAAGCTTTTAAAAGTTATATCATTAAGCGAAAACAATTTTTTAGAAACAAAGCTTTTAAAAATACTAACTATTTGAGCTTTAAGCTTTACAGATCTTTCATAAAGCTTTTATTGAACGTTGAAGCTTTTAAAAGTTATATAATTTTCTTTTATTATTTTGCCATTATATATTTGGAGCTTTCATGTTTTTAACCAGAGCTTTTTGAAGTGTTTTTCAAAATATTTTGGCTTAATTATTATTATTGAATTATTGTAGATTTTTGAAGAGCTTTTAAACTTTTGTAGCACAAATATGTTCTGTGATTTTTTTTTATACTAAATTTCAAAATTTTCTTTAAAAATTAGTTTGAATTCTGAAATGAAAAACAAAATAAATGCTTTGAAGCTTGAAAAGCTTTCGAAAGTGTTTTTAAAAAATATCAAAATGTTATTCCAACAATTTTTTTTAACTATATTTAAAAATAACCAAAAAGCTTTTAAGCTTCGCAAGCTTTCCTCAGCTTTCAGAACTGTTTTCAAAAATCTAGATATTATTATTTCATCTCATTTTAATTTTAATTTAAGAATAAGGAAAAAGCTCTTCAGAAGCTTTTCGAAACTTTCGGAAGTGTTTTCAAAAATATCACACTGTTTTTCGAGCAAATTTGTATCATAAACTAAAAAGCTACGGAAGTTTTTCGGAAGTGTTTTCAAAAAAATCAATATTATTTCTGCTAATTTTTATTTTAATTTGAAAATACAAAACAACTTTAACGCTTCGGAAACTTTTCACAGCTTTCGGAAGTGTTTTCAAAAATATGGTAATGTCTTTTAACCCTAGAAGGTCATCGCTATTTTTATAACGTAGAGGTCATCCCTCGTCGATTCGACGACGGCATTACTCAAAGTCCTTAATATGTTATCCTACCTATCAAAACCTACTAAAATCAATATATTCACATTACCTGGTTTTATATCTTCTAAATAAAACAATATCAAACAGTTTTTCTTAAATTTTTTATGAAATAAATAAAATTTTCACAGCTCTGATTCAGAAGCTTTTCAAAATTTTCGGAAGTCTTTTTAATTTAAATTTGAGAATAACGAAAATGCTTTTTAACTTCGAAAGCTTTCGAAAATGTTTTCAAAAATATCACAATATTATTTATACTAGCTAAGTATTATCTTATTATAAAAATGCAAATAAAAACTTTAAAGCTTCGAAAGCTTTTCGCAGCTTTCGGAAGTGTTTTCGAAAATCTGACAATATTATTTCAACTAATTTTTATTTCAATGTAAAAACAAGGAAAAAGCTTTTAAGCTTCAGAAGCTTGTCGATTTTTTTTTTGTTTTAATTTAAAAATAACGAAAAAGCTTTTAAACATCAATTTAAAATCTAGCTAATTTTTATTTCAATGTAAGAACAAGGAAAAAGCTTTTAAACTACAGAAGCTTTCGGAAATGTTTTCAAAAGTTTCAGTTTTAAAAATAACCAACGAGATAACAAATCTTTGAATTGTTTCCAACTTTTAAAGCAGAGCTTTTAAAAGAGCCGTTGAGCTTTCCCAGCTTTAAAGCCATTTTTTCAATTTTTCTAATTGCAAGCTTTACGCATATTCGCTTTTATATTATTGCTTTTGTCACCTTCACCTTACCTGTGAAAAATTCCGGAAACTCATCTAACGGTGTACCGGTAGTTTCCTCATCACATAGCTCAGACTCACGTGCCAATGGCTGATGCAGTACATATTCAATATAATGGATAGTTTGCTCCAGAAACGTTTCATTATATTCTGAAAGAAGTGAGAGAGAGAGAGGGGGGAAATATATTAAAAAATGATTGAAAGTGCAAAAATGGTTAAATTATAAAATTTAATTTGAATTTTAGTATATTTTTATTATTTTTTTATTTAATTTTGTATAATTTTTGTAGCTTATTATTTAAATTTTTGGTATTTTTGGTATTTCCGTTACTTTCCTGAAAAAACGGTAATTTTATGAATATGCATATGAGAATCTGTCTGAAGTCTCCATTAGTCTAGTCATAATTTACAAGCTCCTTACACGCCTCATATATTTTACGTTGGCATAACTTTAAGTACTATAATTAAATTTTTATGACGTGACAACTAGTTTTATTAAACATTCTGAAGAAATACGATTTCGCTAGAATTGAAAGCACACCTGTTAAAAGCGAGGAGCGTATGAGAGACAGTGAGAGAGTGTACGCATGCTTGAGCAGACACTAAACACGTGCTCTGAAGAGCACTGTCTTTATACTAATATTTCAATTGGCTCATTAACTTTCCGTAAATATGGCAATATGCAAATCTTTACGAGCTTAATTATCGCCATTAACGTTGTACACACTATATAAGTTGTGGAAAAAAATGAGCTTATCTATGCCAAAAAACAATCTGATACACGTCGGAGTAATTAATATTCGACGGAGAGAAGTTTTGTTGATTTATTTTCAAAAGCTCTCATTTTATGACACTGAAATTGGGTAAATAAATTTCAAGTTAGCGACAAAAATGCAGTAAGTGCTATTTATAAAGTAGACTGGTGGTTTATTTAGTTTCGAAGAAAGAATTTGAGAGGGAAATTTAAATTTTTTTACTCACTCAAATGGAAAACAAATGAGTGAGTAATTTTACAAAATAAGTGACCTGCTCATTATTTTCTGTTTGGACATTGGTGATATGTCTCACGATGCTCAAAAAGCTATTAATTTAAAGTTGAAATGAGTCGAAAAGTAGTATAAAAACCAAAGAAGATTTGAAATTCGAATTTTTGAGGAGTTCTAATACCAGAATAGTTCTCGAAAATAAGTTTAGGAAAGCATAAGCTCAATAATGATGGAATTATTTATATTTTTTTTTCACAAAATTTTTTATAATTTTACACTCAAAAATTGGGAAACAAATGAGTGAGTAATTTTACAAAATGAGTGATCTACCCATATTATGAGTATAAACCAAGTAATACTAGTTTTCACTTGAGGTCAAAACTGGAGAGCAGTCTTTTAAAAACCGCTAATAGTCCGACAGCAATATTTTTAATTGAGTGAAAAAGCATATATTTCAAACTACTCAATCAATTTGAGTATAATTGTGAGTATCTCAAAAGAATGAGTTAATAATACAACTAAGTAACAAATTTAATGAGTGTAAAATGGTGTAACTAAATTGATTATTTTTAGAATTACTCAGAAGTGATAAGAGTGGTTTTGTGATATGAGTAGTTTTGTGAAACAGTTAGAGAAAGAAATGAGAAAAAAACCAAAACAAAACATACTTATATCAAAAATTTATAATCGCAAATAGAAAGCTTGTCTGCCCAAAATAATGAGTGATTTTGAATATTTTTGCTAATTAGTTGAGTGAAAAGTAGTTTGAATACTCAAATTTGATTTGATTAAGTAGCTTAGCTTTTATGGATTCAGATGATATTTTTTACGAAAAAGAATCTTTGGACAAACATAAAATTATAAATTATTGAGTGAGTAGATTATGAATAAAATTCCATGTGAGTGAAAAATAGTTAAGAAAGTAACTTTAATGAAAATTGCTTTCGGATGATGATTTTATCGAAGAAAATTTCTTCTACGAAGCATAACATTATAAATGATTGAGTGAAAAAGTTTTGTGTCAATAAATTTGTGAATAAACTTCCATGTGAGTGGAAAATAGTTAGAATACTACAATTTTTTTGTGTTAGTAGCTTTTATGAAAGTAGTTATAGACTTCGGATGATATTTTAAAGAAATAAATATTATTCTAGGAAGCATAAACTTAGTAATGATTGTGTGAAAAAGTTACGAGTCAATACATTTTTGAGTGAATTTCCATGTGAGTGAAAAATAGTTGATATACTCAAATTTATTTTTGTATAAGCAGCTTGTAAGATAAAGATTTTATCTGTGAAGCATACAATTGCAAATGATTGAGTGAAAAAGTTTTGAGTCATTAAATTGTTCAGTGAATTTGAGTGAAAATAATTGTTTGAAAAATAAATTTTTGGTTATTTTAGGGTATACGAAACTGCTTTCGAAGAAAGTATTGAGAAAATATATTTTTTGTAGTTTGAAATTTTTTTAATAAAGAATTTTTTAGAATTAATTCTTTTTTTTTTAATTTAATTTTTATTATTTGAGTTTTAGAACCTATTTATGACATAAACACTATAAAAATAAATAAAAGCAACAATAAAAATAATGCAACACAAAAAAAAAACAAATAAATAACAACAACAATGACAAAAAATATCAATTCAAACATCTACATATGCGAACACAAATTATTCATTGACGAAGCGCCTACAAATTAGCAAACAACAACAACAACAATACGATGATTGTAATGACAACAAAAGGTGTCAATAAATTATTATTATTACTAATGCGCGCATATATATTTATTATTTACTTATCGGCGTGATTACAGCCGTATATTACAAGGAACAACAACGGCTAAATTACAGAAAACAAAAACAAAAACAACAAATCATTAACTAACAGCTATACTAGTTAGTATTATTTATTTACATTGCGAAGCTTGTTGAGTGCGGTCTGATGAATGATGAGTTTACTCAGTGTATCTATGGAGTGTTGAGTGTTCGTGTACTCGTAGCGTAGAGTGACAGGAGCGTCAAGAGCGGCGATATTTGAGTGAAATGATTTATGACTCTCGTGCTAACTAACACAGTGTGAGCATTGTTGGCCATAAATAAGCTAATGGATAGCTTTTAAAACAGCTGTTTAGCGAGTGCCGTTGTACTGACTGCGTAACTGTATATCTACAACAACGCTAATATTTAATAATTCATGTTAATTTTATAATCAACGCTCAATGTCAATTATTCGCATTACACACATATTCATACATAGTTGTTTATCGATATATACATATGTGTGTCTTTTTTTTTGAATTTTATAATTAGTATTATTTTATCATTATTAATTTCCCTTTTTCGCTTGCTACGATTGCGTGCGTTCTTGTCAACACCTTAAGTGTTGTTGACAAAAACAAAAAAAAAGAAGAAAAACAATATGAAATAATAATTTAAATAACAATTAGCAACTCAGTCACGCCGTTTCGATAGACCGTTAGTATCAATGATAACAAGTTGAAAATATTTTCCTATTTAATACAAATTCCATAGCAATACAAACAAATAAATAGGCGCACGTATTATATGATAAATTGTTTTTAGTTTAAAGTGCTGCAAAATACTGCCATATAAAGGATGTATTTGCGCTAATTAATGAAGCGAGGTTATAAAAAAATATAACAACCAAATAAAATAAATAATTTAAAATAAAATAAAATAAAATAAAATAAAATTCAATAAAATAAAATAAAATAAAATAAAATAAAATAAAATAAAATAAAATAAAATAAAATAAAATAAAATAAAATAAAATAAAATAAAATAAAATAAATAAAATAAAATAAAATAAAATAAAATAATATAAAATAATAAAAAATAAAGTAAAATAAAATAAAATAAAATAAAATAAATAAAATAAAATAAAATAAAATAAAATAAAATCAAATAAAATAAAATAAAATAAAATAAAATAAAATAAAATAAAATAAAATAAACTAAAATAAACTAAAATTAAATAAAATAAAATAAAATAAAATAAAATAAAATAAAGTAAAATAAAATAAAATAAAATAAATAAAATAAAATAAAATAAAATAAAATAAAATAAATAAAATAAAATAAAATAAAATAAAATAATATAAAATAATAAAAAATAAAGTAAAATAAAATAAAATAAAATAAATAAAATAAAATAAAATAAAATAAAATAAAATAAAATAAAATAAAATCAAATAAAATAAAATAGAATAAAATAGAATAAAATAAAATAAAATAAAATAAAATAAAATAAACTAAAATAAAATAAAATAAAATAAAATAAAATAAAGTAAAATAAAATAAAATAAATAAAATAAAATAAAAAAAATTAAATGAATTTATTTTAATTAAATTAAAATAAAGTTTTATTAAAAAATAAAAATAAAAAATTAGTTATAAATACAAAATGAGTAAAAAAAAAAATTATAGAAACAATGGAAAAATGAATAGTGTAAAGAATTATAAATTAAAAGTGAATTTTATTATATGATATTATTTTACAAAAAATAAAATAAAATATTTAATGAAATAATTCTAAAATGCATAAGTATAAAAACTATAAAAAAAATATAATAGTTAAAAAAAATAAATATTAAATGAAAAATTATAAAATAAATATAAATATTATATGAACAAATATAATTTAAATTAAAAAAATATATATTTATATTTTGTTTCAGAAACAAAATAATATAATTTCAAAAAAAATTAACTAAATAATAAAATATTTAATGAAAAAATGAATAGGTATAAGAATTATAAAAAAAAATAAAAAAATAATGACAAAATTATAAAATGAATATAAAATTTATTAAAAAAAAAATAGTATTTGTTTCAAAAACAAAATAATATAATTTCGATAAAAATTAACTAAATAATAAAATATTTAATGAAAAAAAAATGTATAGGTATAAGAATTATAAAAAAAAATAATGACAAAATTATAAAATGAATAAGTATGAAAGTATGAAAATTATAAGAAAAAAAAAATGATTTTTTTTTCCAAAAATCAAAAATAAAAAAATTATTAAATGAATAAGTAAGAAAATGTTAAGATAAATAAAAAATTAAATAAATAATGAAATATTTAATGATAAATTTATAAAATGCATAAGTTTTCAAATTATAAGAACAATATAATTCGTACATAAATACAAAAATTATAAGAAAAAAATAGTATTAAAAAAATGAAAAAAGTAAAATTATTAATAAGAAAAAATAATAAATAAAAAAAGTATAATTAAAAAAATAAAAACTTAATGAAAAAATTATAAAATACATAAAAACTTGAACTATAAGAAAAAAACAAAATAATTATAATTAAATAATTGAATATTGTATAACAATATAAAAATTTAAACAAAAACATATTTATGTATATATTAAAAAAAACATAATGAAATAAAAAAGCAAAAAATAAATATTAAAAAATGGGGAAAATAGTGATAATAATAATATTAAAAATTATAAATATAAATAAATTATATAAAAAATCAATCAAAAATGTAAATAAAAGAACGTGAATAATAATAAAGTATAGATATTATTCTGAGAAAATAAAAAAAAAATATTATTCTGACAAAAGAAATAAAATATTTTATTTTTTAAAAAATTAGAAAATCTTCAAAACAATTTAATAAAATTAAAAGTGTAGATATTATTCTGACAAAAGAAATAAAATATTTAATTTTTTAAAAAATTAGAAAATCTTCAAAACAATTTAATAAAATTAAAAGTGTAGATATTATTCTGACAAAAGAAATACAATGTTTTATTATTTAAAAAATTAGAAAATCTTCAAAACAATTTAATAAAATTAAAACAATTTAATGAAATTACAAATTTGTATAAAATAGTGTAAGAATTATAAGAAAAAAATTAAATTATAATTTAATAAAATAAAAAAAAATTAAAAATAATGGAAGGAAATAAAGTAAACAAAAAATAAATAATTAAAACAAAAATTGGTAATAATAATAAAAATTTTAAATGTAAAAAAATATTAAAAAAAAAATTAAATAAAATAGTTTGCGTTATAATTTTATTGTACAATATTATTTTAACTAAAAACAAAAAATATTTATTGAAAAAAAATAAATTTAAAATTTGTAGAAAATAAATATACTAAACTTTAACATTTTCCGAAAAGCAAAATTTTTAAAATATAAAACACTCTAAAAATTATTAAAAAATATTATATATTTGTGTATATGGTTTTTTTTCATAATTTATGCCATTGAACTCCGCTGTAATTCATTATTAATAATGTATATTTTTTTCGCATTACAACGCGCCACAATTAAGTCGTCATAAACCAATCACACTCATACATTTCTAGCCATACTTTTTGCTTTGTAGTCAATCATTTTCTTTTTTACTCAACTGATTGTGATCTATATAAACCCTATAAGTCGTCATAAACCAATCACACTCATACATTTCTAGCCATACTTTTTGCTATGTAATCAATCATTTTCTTTTTTACACAAGCGATTGTGATCTATATAAATCGTCAACACAATTTACGCATGCTTATCAGTAAACGAAAGAAAAAAGCAAAAAAATAATAATTTGCGAACCACTAAAATATAAATATATCTAAATCTTGATATGATATGTATAATATAATATATGCGATTGATCAACTGCTGCAGACGCACGCCACTCGAACACAATCGATCATCAACACCACGTGTAACGGCAAATAAGAGAATATATTTCTTTTTATTTAATATTTTTATATATACATATTTTTTATTTTTATTATATTTCTTTTTTTTAATTCTCCTGGCCGCTAATGCCTTGCAAGCGCAAATCACATTGTTGCCATATCTAATGCATTTTCGTAATTAATCATGCGAGCGGTGTTATCAGCATTTATTGATCATCTTTTTTTTATACTGATTTTCAGTTTATTGACTGTCAATGATTTTGATTGAATTTCTGTTTGACTGCTTTGATAATCCTTTGCCGAACTTATGCACACTTGACATTTATTGTACTTACATATATAAATCTACTCATGAGTACGTTGCAGTGTTGTCGCTCATTTTAAGACCCTCTGCGCATTTTGTGTGTGTACGCGCTTCACATCAAGTGTGTACGCTATAAATCCTTCATATTTAACTCAATTTATAATTATGTCATCATAAAAACAGATCGTTATATTATTTATTAATTCATCTAATTTGTAAATTTACTATTTTAAGTATTCATTAAGTCTCATAACTCTTAACTATTTATAATGACTGTCTATTGATAAGCAAATCACTTGAGTCCGGAAATTTCTGATACTTCATTAAGACGTTTTATCGCAACAATTTTACATGAGTAAGATTTTATAAAAGTGAGATGACGTCAAATTATTGTGTAATAATGATAAGAAAATAATTTTTCTAACTCTATACAAATGAATTGGATTTAAATTTTTTAATTGAAAATCTTCTTAAAAGCTGTCAAAAGTGACAGAAAAAGTGACAGCTGCCATAATTGATCTCTAGTCAAAATTCATCTTTAGTCAGCTGTCAAATATTACATAAAATGTGACAGCTGTCAAAATTGATCTTTAGTCAGCTGTCAAAAGTGACATTAAATAGATGTCAAACACAGTTGACAGCGCGTATGCGTAAATTTTTGTTGTCAAAAACAGCTGGTGACTCAAATCTGGCAGCACTTTTCTAGCAAAAAAGTCAACTCAAATATTTTCTATTAAATTTTTCATTAAAAAATAATTTAAAATTGCATAGTCTTTATATTGTAAAAACTTAAAATGTTCTGATTCGCTTCCTCATCACTCATAATCACACATAAAATTTCCTCAACGCATAAATAATTAATAATTAATGACGCACATTAAACATTGCAATTGTCATGCATTTGGCAATTAGCTTGACAATTAATAAAATTCACGAATTAAAGTTAATTTGCTGCATAATAATAACAACCTGTGCGCTGATAAATAATACATTATTGATTCGGAAAATAATCGATTGTGAGAAATGCATGCAGGCTTTTTGTGTTGTATCTGTTTAGAAAATTGTTATAATTATATTAAAATAATTGTATTTGGCGACCAAGGCGCGTGATAAACGCACGTGTATATTTCATTAGCAGCGTTGTCATGCATTTTGTATTTACTGTTAGTCAATTAGCTGATGCGTCAGCAAATTTGTTGACGTGTGAACATGCTTTATGCACTATTTAAATTACAAAAGTTTTACTAATTAAATTTATTTGCATTCAAATTTGTCAAGGAAGCGCTTAAATAATTGTGGATTGTTTGAAAAATTGTTTTTTTTTTATAAATTTTATTTTGTTCAGGATTTGAATTCATAATGCATTTTTCATATGTGATCTGCCCAAAGTGAGAACACGTTATAAGTGCATATCAATGTAAAGAAAACGATAACAATCGATTTTCGATAAATTTGTGATTTTCAAAGAATGTCACGTATAAATTCAAAAGTCTCATTTCTTAATTAACAAGATATCAGGTGATCCGAGTAGAAGTACTTTTTTCAATCGTTTCATTTCATCATGATAAGACGAAAATACACTTTCTGTAAAGAATGTGTTCTGCGCGCTTCGCTGAACTTATGGTCAACATAATCGGCTTACTGATCGTACTATTCGCCACCACAATCATCACACATATTGAGGCCCAGCATGCATTATTGCATAATATTCGACCGAATAGATCACATCCAGCACATCGTAGTGAAGAAAATCTTGCAGCCGTAGCTGAGAATATGCACGACGACGTTGGAGAGTCGGTTCGGCGCCGTTCGCAGCAACTCGGACTGATATATGGAACGACTTGGCGCATTTTACGTCGAGATCTTAAATTGAAAGTGCACAAAATACAGCTTGTGCGAGAACTGAAGCCGCTCGG
Source organism: Zeugodacus cucurbitae (assembly GCF_028554725.1). NCBI lineage: Eukaryota > Metazoa > Arthropoda > Insecta > Diptera > Tephritidae > Zeugodacus > Zeugodacus cucurbitae. The sequence continues at coordinate 5,848,927 of NC_071670.1, forward strand.
CCTTCTTAAACGACAGCGCTTCGCTTTGTAGGCTCTTGAAAAGTTCCAAGAAGATCCGACGTGTTTGGTGAGCAGACGTTGTCACGTTTTGGTCAGATCGTGTAATATCACGCCGTTAGACTTTTTCCTGTGAGGATATGCCAAGTCTAAATTCTATGCAGACAATCCCGCTTCGATTCTGTCCTTGGAGCAAAACATCACTCGTGTCATTCCCCAGTTACCAGTCGATATGCTCGAACGAGTCATCGAAAAATGGACTCAACGTATGAGACTCAAAATGGATCACACGATAAATACTTATGCAGTACAGTTATATGCTCTATAAATACCAAAGCACTGCAAGCAATCGATGACATTGGATTTTCGATAATTCACAAGTCTGATTACTTAATTAACACATTATAAATACTTATGCCGTTAGTCTAATTTTAACTGCAGCCATAAACATACTTTTATTTGTTTTCCGATTGCTCAATTATCAACGTTTCCAGCTAAACTAATAGGCACTGACGTGTATATATTTATGTAAACAATTGTCAACTGTCAAAAATAGTTGGCATACGTCAACGCTTTCTTTTAATGCTGCTACTTCTAATTTTGCTCGTTATTATTTCCTTCTAGGTGTCATGGCACATTTCTTCCACTGTCTTTAATTTGTTTAAACTTTTTATGTTGTTTTTGCAAATATTTTCACTATTTTTTTGTTACCAAATTTATGAGCCAAGCGCTCAATGTTTGTTTTATTAATTTATGGTCTGCAAATGAACACCTTTTTAACTCGAAAATTTCAGATAAGTGTACCGCTACTTTATAGCAGCTTCGAGCGTTAGCGCCAGACAGTCAGTCAGTCAGTAGAGCAATTAATTAGTCAGTAAGCTGTAAATTTTCTGCGGAACACTGATAGTTTTCTTACTCATTGGGTTAATTCGATGTCTATTAACACATTCAAATGAATTTCCGCCAAAGCGCAAATAAAAAGGAACATAAATAAAGATAAAAAGAGGTAAATAGGTAAATACCGGCTTGCTATAACTGCAATGTTACAACAAAAGCAAACATTAAGTGTTGAGGGGTGGAAAAAGCAAACACATGGAAATTATCACAAAATTTGTCGTGACTTCAACTTTATTAATTATGCATTCATATTTTTACACTACACACGTTGCGTCTCACACTCTGTTTGCGTTTGTTTGTTTTGTAATTTTCTTATCACTCATTCGATATGTTCTTAGTGTGATTTTTAGTGGTATATTAACCTTGTGTTATATACCTAGTTATTGTCAATTGTTGCTTGCCAATATGATTATTGCTGTCAATTGCTTTGCTTTTTGCAATTCGAAAGCTTATAACGGTACTGAAGAAAGAGTTGCGAGAAATAATTTTCTAATCTGCAATACATACATGTGTCAAGAAGAGACAATGAACTTGTTAAAGCTTTCATGCATATGAAAGTTCGAATTCCAGTGAAAGCTTCGGAGCTTTTTTGCTCTGCGGATAACATTTTAATTTAAATTACATATGTGTGTATATTCTAATATAATGAAGAAACCAACAAAAGCTTTAATGCTTGTGAAAGTTCGAGTTCTAGTGAAAGCTTCAGAGCTTTATTTCACTCACTGATTTTGTTTAATTCGTAAGTCGAAGAAAAACTGGTATGAAACTTTCATGCATATGAAATTTGGAGCTTGTGAAAGCTCTGAGTCACTATTGTATTAAGTTTCAGAGCTTTCTTTATTAGTTGAAAAACATTTGAATTTGTTTTACATGCAAGTTCAAAAAATGCATCCCACTAAAGCTTTCATACATGTGAAAGTTCGAGTTCTAGTGAAAGCTTCCGAGCTTTATTGCACTGGGGAAATTATTTTAATTTGTTTTATGTACATGCACCAAGTATAGACTCCAGTAAAGCTTTCAGGCATATGAAAGTTCGAGTACTAGTGAAAGCTTCAGGGCTTTTTCTCACTGCGAAATTGTTTTTTTTTTTTTTAATTTTAATGACTGCATTACCTAAGAAGCAAAGAAAGAAAGAAAGCTTTCATGCATTTAAAATTTCGAGCTTTGAGCTTTTTAGCAGATTAAAGCATTTTCAAATATTTCAAATTTGCGGTAAAATGTAACGAGACAACGTTAAAAGCTTTTGGGGTTAAAAAAAATATTTTAAAAATGGATGAAAAAGCTTAAAAATTATGAAAGCTTATATATATATACTTTTTTTTAATATTCCAATAAAATATTTATTTTATATATTTTTTATAATCTTGCAATATTTCTATATTAATAACCCAATAGCTGTTATATAATAGCAAAAATCTTGGATATTTTTACAAGTGATTTCCGTGCACAATTATTGCCTCAATTTAATTCGCTTGAAATTATGGCTATGCATTTACAAGCCAAACAATAAAAAAAACCTTCGCTACACACTCGCCAAACCGGTCGTGGGCAGTACATACATATTTATGTTACTTAAGCCCTTTACTCGATGTTGCAGCAACTCATAAATTGCTGCTGAGTGCACTGAGTGAGAGCGTGAGTGGTTATGTGAGTTGTACAGTGTTGAGTAGGAGAATAGCACTCAAACTTGAAACACTAAAAATGAGTTGTGGGTTTGAATGGGAAGAAAGAAATAAAAATCAAAAGACTGTTGTTAATAAAAAAATATTTTAATATTTAAATTTAATATTTTTTATTTTGTGAGTTGAAAATTTTGTTACTTTTTGGTGTAAAATAAATGGAAGTTATTGTAAGTGTTTTTTAAATACATTTAACTAGTTCAAATACATTTTTTTGCAAAATCAAAATTGCCTAAATTTTTGTTGTAATTTTTTTTTATTAAAAAATATTTTAAATTAAACAATTAAAAAAATATAAAAAAATTTTAAACAAAAGAAGTGTAAAGTAAAAACAATAAAAAAATGTATGAAAAGATTTTAAAGAAGAAAATAAAAACATGAAACTGTGAATTAAAAGCAAATTAATTAAGAAATATTAAATTACAAAAATAAATTTAATAAAAATTTGAATTCAATTTTATAATTGTAAATTAAAAACAAATTATTTTAAATATTTTTCAAAAATAAATTAAAATTATTTAAAAATTGTAATTAAGAAAAAAACGTAAAATAAAAGAAATGAAATTTTAAATCAGAAAAATATATATAAAAAATTTAATCTATAAAATTGTAAATTAAACAAGTAAGTAAGTAAACTAAAACAAAAAAATATATAAAAATAACAAAACAAAAATTTATAATTGTAAATTCACAAAATTGAAAAAAATAAACTCTAAAAAAATTTAATTTGAAAACATTGTGAATAAAAAAATTAAATAAGAAACTGAAAATGACTGTAAAAAATTTGAATAACTGTAAATTAAAAACAAATTATTAAAAAAAAATAATTTAAAAATATTTTTTATAAAAAAATAAAAAAAAATGGTAATAAAATTCTGTAAATAACTGTAAATTGAAAACTAAATATTTTAGAAAAATTTTATAAAAAAAAATTTAATCATAAAATTGTAAATTAAAAAAAACTGTAAATAACTGTTAATTTATAACTAATTATAAAAAAAACATATAAATAACTGTAAATTTAAAACAAATTATTAAAAAAAAAATAAATTACAAAAAAAGTAAACAAATAATTTAATTCAACTATAAAATTGTTGATTGAAAAATAATTGTAAATTAAAAAAATATATTTTTAAATATAAAATAAAAAATATTTTAAATTTAAGTCACATAACAAATTAATAATTAATTATTAAAATCATGCTGCAACTTTTTGCCACACATCTGTAACTATTTAACATGTAGTTACTATAGTTCCACACGCCAAAACGCAAACGATTAGTTGACTGACCCAACAAAAGGTAACAAAATTAACAAAATAAAAAATATTGCCCTTCCACGCTTGTCAACAACAACAATCAATTGTTTACACTTGCTAGCACTGGCAGATGCGTTGACTTTGAAATTTTTTACATTCTTGTCATAGTGCCAATGCGGCTAACTACCGACTTTGGTTTCCATCAAACAATTGATTTCTTCAATCACTACAATGGCTGACTATTATTATTACTTAGTTCCAAATTACAATTACAATTTAGTTTTTCTTTGTGTTTTTTTTTCACAGAAGTACAGCGCCAAAATGGCCGTTGGCCGCAATTGAGGCCAAGCTTAATGCACATTTAAAGGCGCAGAATGCGAGTATGTTTGTTTGTGTGCCCGAAGGTGGCTGCCATAATTCTCATGCGCACATAAATAACATTTAATTGTGTGCATGTTAATGCTTTTGTTTACAATTTATAATAAAATATTCAAATGATATTTGCAAAATTCACAACAAAAAAATGCAAACAATAACTTGTAATGACAACAACTATTAAATTGTTGTTTTTATAATTTTAATCACTTTATAATTTTTTTTTAAATTTATTAATATTTATTTTTAATATTGCTTTGTGTCTCAACTTTTACCAGCACGCTTCACCCACATTTTTTTTTGGTGCACACGCAGCTTGTCAATTGCTGTTAAGCGTTTAATAAAAAATTGATTTTATTTAAATTTTTTTAACTCGCCATTAAACGCGTTTACTGCAAGTCAACGAAAAGTGTGCTGCGAAAAAAGAGAAATTATGTATTACTCATTTTCTTTGACTGCAGGCGTGCTTTTACCTCTGCTGCTTTGCATATTTCTTGTTGTTTGTTTCGATTTTTTACTGTCTGCGCTGGGCTTAATTGCTGCTGCTGCTCGAAACATAACACAAGTCGTCTGGCACACATTTTTAAAGTGGCCAAAACAAGTTTTCACAACAACATTTAATGTTATTGTTTTGTTTATTAAATGTCTTTTTGTTTTTCTTTTATTTTATTTTTAATTTTGTATTGCTTTCTGCGTGTGTTGTGTGTGATTTCGAAAATTAGCCACAATTCTTGCACTCATTTAAATAATTATTTTCTGACAGCTATGCGCCATAAAAATATTATTTATTTTATTGTAATTTTCGCGCGATTTTGGTGAATTCGCGGAATTTGTGAATAAAATAACAATAAAAACAAAAATAACAAAATGAAATGCTTCATAAAAAAATCTATAAAAATGATTTTGATTCTTTAAATGCATTTCATATTTTATTTCAAATATTCATAATAGTTTGTGATGGGAAATATTTGTTAATCAAAATATTGTTATCGATAATAATTAAAAAGAATTATTCCAAACATTAAGATGATAAAACAAGTAAGGAAATACTAAATTCGGGTGCAATCGAATATTTTATATTCTCGCAATTTATTGATGTGATTCGGCATAAATTCCACTAGAATAACGAAAATCATCATATATAGTATATTAAGGCTGCGGTAATTCCTGAACCGATTTCACTAATTTTCACCACCAACATACATTATAACTAAGATTATATACTCATTTAATTTGGCTAAAATATTTCATATATTAACCGATTTATAAGCTATTAAGCCCATCGTATTTTTGAAAATCCTACAATTAGCTAAATGGGAGCTAGAGGAAGTTTTGACCCGATTTTAACCATTTTTGGTACAGATACTCATTATTAATAGAAAAAGATTCCTTCTGAATAAAATTAAAATTTCTGAGCGTTTTTCCGATATTTTCGGAGAAAAATTACTCTTAGGCACTGAGTTTTTTATGTTCGATATGCGGGGCCTTGACAAGTTATAATCCGATTTCGAAAATTTTTCCACAAGTGATGCCAAAGCTCAAATACAGTATTTCTGTAAAGTTTTATTCTGCTACCATCATTGGTTTCCGATTTATATACTATAAAGTGAACGAATCAGACGGAATTCACAATTGAGCTATATGGGAATTAGGTGTGGTTGTGAACCGATTTCGCCTATTTTTCATCTGTGTCTTCCGGGTGTCAAGAAAATAATATATACCTAATTTCATTGAAATCGGTCGAGTAGTTTCTGGCGTTTAACCCATAAGTGGGCGACACCACGCCCATTTTTCCATTTTTTTTATCTGACTGCCATTTCTGCTGTATAATTTAGGGTTTCTCATGTTTTTAATTTTTTAAACTTTAAATTTTTATATTTTTTTTAATTTAACTTATGTTTTTAGTTTTTAAATTACTTTACTGTTATTATAAAAAGGATTCTTAATATATTTTTTTATTAAATTATTTTTCACATTAATTATCACTTTAAAAATATATTTTTTTAAAATATGCAATAGCAATTCCAAAGTAAACGTTTCAAAATTTATCGATAACACTTAATTTTCAACATTGCCAACATTTACATGCGGACACCTTATAATGCATTTCGTGCGTGTGAACTGGTGGTAATTCAAAACAATAACATAAAAATAAACATTAATGTAAACAATGCATATTTTAGCAAAATAGTTATAAGTAAATGCAAATTTTGTCGATTTTGTGTTAATATTATATCGTAAATATAATTTAAACTGTATAATAAATTTATATGCTTAACTTAGTGCAATAAAATCATAAAGAATAGTGTGAAATAAGAGTAAATGGAAAGTTGGCTTATAATTTGCACAAGAAGCGAACATTTAATTAATTTTAGTAACTGGAAATTTGTGTTAAAGTGATTAACGAATTAAAGCGTTTAGAATACTGTAATAAAATGATAGTGTATTTGTAAAATTGCAGTGAAAATTTGAAATGTTTTGCTGCGCAAACGACTTATGCGCAACTATTGTTGTGAAATTTGTGATAAAGAAGGGTTTCCGGCACAGAAGTGCATTTTATAGTGCATATTTTTTGGTGCAGTTGACTATTAGTACATCAAATACGCTTTGTACAGACTGTTTAATTGTTTGGTGCTTAGAATGCGTACGAATTCGAGTATTAAAAAACTAAATTTTCAATTTTATGCTGTTTATGTGAGTGTTAATCTATTTTTATTTTTATTATTTTATATTTAGTTTTTCTTTTATTTTCAATAATTTTCATTGCCTTTTCTTGCTATTTCTCGGCGGTAATTCATTACAAACAATTCAATACACCACACAATTTTGTAATTGTTTGATTATTTGCAAATTATTACCTTTCGCCATTTGTAATAGAATCAGCGTCGACAATTATATCATAGTAAATTACTACAAAGTAATTTGAGTAACTTTAATTAGTACACTTTTTTTTCGCAAGATTTTTGCACAATATTTTCACTTTGCGGTTGCGTATTTTGCGGCTTTATTGATACACAAAAATAAAAACCGTATTTAAAAATACATTTTAATTGTATTTATTGATTTTTGTTGTTTTTATTGTATTTATTGGTGCTTTTTTTGTTGCTTTTTGTATTGTATTTATTGTGCACACACTTTGTGGTTAACCGTGGCGTATACTTCTTCTACAATACAATTCACTGTTTGTCGGTGTCAATAACGCGCGGCGCAACACCACAAAAGCCAACTTTGTCAATTTACACCGGCTAATGAGCGACGACGAATAACGACGACAAAGTACTTTTGTAGTGGTGTTGGTGGTATTTGCAGTGCGCGTGTTAGTTGTTGTCTGTTAAGCGTTTCACAGGCAAATAAGAGTGTTGTCTAGTTTTATCGACATTTATAAGCGGTAAATGTTGCGACGCTGTTGTATATGAGGGCATTGGAGCGCCAATATGCCACAGTGTGAGGGAAAAACTTGAGAAAAAAATTCAATAAATTTTATATGAGTAACATAGCATAACAGAGAACCGGTGCCATGGCAACAGCTATGCATTTAGGCGGTAGTGCAACAACAACAACAGCAGTGAGTAGTAAAATTAATAATATTTTTTTTTCTTGATAATACGTTGTAAGGAAATGCGCCTTAGTTGCTCTTACAACCTCTAAACTATGTACACGCTCTCAGCTCAGCACGGCACGTGCTCTCCGCTCGTTAGTACTGAGAAGTCCAAACTTGTTGCTCAGCTTAGTGTAGTGTTAATTTTGGTATTTTCCAAGTTTCGCCTTTATTTTCTTGCTAAAAGCCAGCTGTTTAAAGTGTCGCCACATCACCGCGCCGCTTCTTCGCCTTCGCTCTGTGTTGTGAACTTGCCCGCCAGCTGTGCAATTAAATAGTGTCGCACGCTGTTCGTACTTAAATGCTTTGATTTACTTATTTCGCATCGATTTTAGTATCATTAGCGCATATTTAATTCGGTTTAATTTCAGCTTTATCAGTTTTATTGTACAAAGTATAAATGCTTTAAAGCAGCTTTGTGAGCTGCCAAAATTTAAGTTCTCAAATTGTTTATTTAGCTTTTTTTATTTCGATTTTTTTTGTTTGTATTTTTCTGTATAAAAAAGCGTTCTGCTTTGATATTAGGGGATATTTCTAGCTCTTGTATTTCCCGCTCAATTTAAGCGGCTTATATGTGAGCTACATTTGGTTATTGTGACTGATTACAGAAATTAAAACTTTATGTACTGCAAAAGTGAGATCATTAAATCTTCTATAAACCGTCTGTGAAGTGCAAACCTGTACTACTGTTCGAAAGAAATGATAGCGATACTATATTCCCAACAAATTAGCTTTTACTTGGACCTCGTGTCAGATGGCAATTAATTTTTTCTCTTCTTCCAAGTAGAATTTAGAAATACCGTTATAATAGAAAATTTTGTCTCTCACTTTTTTCTAATAAAATAAAGCCCTAGTGGGTCTAAGTCGGTTTAAAACTTGAGATACAGCAAAAGTGAGATCATTAAGTATTCTATAAACCGTCTGTGAAGTGTAAATATGTTCTACTGATCGAATGAAATAATAGCAGATTCCCCTAAAAGTATGCTTCTTAGTACAAAACTAACTTTATGAGAAAAAATAATATTCTATATAAACCTTAGCGCTTCTAGGTGTCTTAATTACCGTAATTTTTCTCAACAAGTCTCAACACAGCTCACTTTTTGCGTCACTCACCCACTCACCGACCGCTCTCCTCCAAAGTACGTCAAATCAATCTCAGCAATTGAACTTTGATTGTGCCAGGTATGCATTTAATGTTTGTTTATTTGTCTGACGCTTCTCCCTATTTTAATGAGTTAAATAATGCCAATTGTACTTTACATTCTATAATTACATAACAACAACAACAAATTAAAAATAAAGAATTTACTTAGCAAATAACTGCTAATAAAGCATATCTCAGATCTGTTGATATGCATGCATCTTACTTCGTTTGTTTGTTATTGTTGTTGTTGTTCTTGTCATTGATATTAGTTATTTGTTATGTTTAGTTGAATTACGCCGACATGTTGGGAAAATACGCGCATTTTTTCAGTCTCAATTAGCGTTAAATAGTCAATGAGGTGAGCAAAAGTCGGAATAAATTAACAAAAAATAATATACATACATATTAATTAAAAATAATAATTTTCTTAATAAATTGCTATTTATTTAAACAAAAATTTGAAAAATTAATATTTTTTTTAATAAATTGTTATTTATTTAAATTTATTATTTTCAAATATGAGTATAATTTTTTTTATTTTTTTTTTTATAAAATTAAATATAAATATTTTTTCGACTATTTTCTTATTTACTATATTTTTTTTAAATTGACTGGTTTTGATTAATTTTTTTTATAATAAATTTTTTTTATTTATTTTTTATTTATTGATTTCTTTTAATATATATTTAAATAAATATGTATATAAAAATATTTTTTATTATTATTTTTTAACTTTATAAAAAAATAAATATATTTTTATTTGTATTTATGAATTTTATATTTATTTTTTTTTTATTATTTAATTTTTTTTCGAATCGGCTATTTTTGATTAAGTTTTTTTATAATAAGTTATATTTAAATTCATTTTTATACTCTCGCAACAAAGTTGCTGAGAGAGTATAATAGTTTTGTTCACATAACGGTTGTGTGTAAGTCATAAAACTCATCGAGTTAGATATAGGGTTATACATATATCTCAAAATGATCTGGATGACGAGACGAGTTAAATTCCGGATGTGTATCTATCTGTCTATCCGTCCGTATGTCCCTGCAACGGACTTGAGAAAAATTTGCGTGAGGAGCTGGGTATTGGAAATGGGAGAAAATGGACCTTTGCACGTCCACAAAATGTCGAAGGCCGAAAATCTAGAAAGTGGTCAAAAACCATATCTCAGAAACTACTCGACCGATTTCAATAAAATTCTTGACACCCTGATGAAATTTATTTTTTCCATCTGATTCCATCACTATATTATATATGTACACATAGTGAACCGATGAAGATAGCGGTATAAAACTTTGCACAAATACTCTATATGATCTGTGGCATCACTTGTGAAAAAATTGTCGAAATCGGACTATAACTTTTCAAGACCCCGGATATCGAACATAAAAAACTTAGTTCTTATGAGTAATTTTTCACCGGAAATCTCGGTAAATCTCTCAGACTTTTTAATTTAATTTAGAGGGCATCTTTTTCTTCTAGTAGTGTCTCTCTGTACCAAAAATGGTTGAAATCGGGTCAGAACTTCCACTAGCTCCCATATATCCAATTTTAGTTTTTTTTTTCAAAAATAGGGTGGGCTTTATTCCGCATATATCGGTTAATATGTGAGATTCTTAGCAAAATTAAGTGAGCGTATAGGCTCGGGTATAGTGCATCTTGGTGGTGAAAATGAGAGAAATCGGTTCAGAAATGACCTCAGCCCTAATATACTATATATGATTATTCTCGTTATTCTAGTGGACTTTATGCCGAACATATGGGTCAAATTCTGTATCATATTAATAAAATTAAATAAATAAAGTTCGAGAGTATAAAATGTTCGGTTGCACCCGAAACTAGTTTTTCCTTCCTTGTTTTTAATTTATTATATTTGAATTTATTTAGTATATGTTTTGATATTTTGTTTTTAAGATTTGTAAGGTGTTTTTTTGAGCAAAAACACATAAATAATTTAGAGAATTTTAAACATATAATATTAAAAAAATTAGGTTTACATTTTTAATCAAATATAATTCATTTTTTTTAATAATTTTTTATTATTTTTTTTTTGTAATTATATTTATTTATTTATAAATAAATAAATATTAATTTTAATTTTAATTTTATTAATTTTAATTTAAAAAAAAATTTAATTTTTTTTATTTTTTTCTTTATTTCAAAATCTATTAATCAAATATATTTTTTATTATTTTTTTGTTTTAATTTAATTTTTTTTTTTTATAATTTAATATTAATTTATTTCACTCCTGAAATATGCACTTCTTTACCATTATAACGCATTTAATTTGCAAAATTTTTTTGTTTATTTTTGTTATTCCAAACATTGCTGTACTAATAACTCGCTGCTGTGAATTACGCGCGCTTTGACGTGTTGCGCGTGCGCGACGCGCCGTCAGCAATCGGCAATTGCAAGCACTTTTTTCCGCTGCGGTTTTCATTGCAATTAAATGGGCGTCTCTACTGGTTTCGTGTTGCTTGTCTCTTCTTCTAACGTAGTACGATTTGTTTATAACAAACTTTAGCTGTTGCTTTTGTTGTTGTTGTTGGTGTTGTTGCTCTGCTCTCTCTCTCGCAGTTAGCAACTGCAAACAAGTTTGTTGAACTTGCTTGGCGTTGTGCCAAATCATGTTGACTGGGAAATTCTGGCCAAGTGCCAACGCATTGCAACAATAACATTTACAACAACAATAGCACGAGTAATAAGTCATCTTATAGCCGTACTCGCATATTGTTGATGCTGTTTGTTTGTTGTTTGGTGTTTAATAAATCACGCTAGACTTTGAACGGAGCATTTTTTGCTGGTCATTTTAATTATTTCACGTATTTCACTTTTTTTTTGCTTAATTGAATGTATTTTTTGATGTTGTTGGTATTAGATTAGGTATCATGTGTGCGATTTTTGTCTGGTTTTGATTTTTCGTCAGAATTTTATTGCTTTTGATCAAACACTTTTTTTTGTTTTTGCAATTTCAACGTAATTTTCTACAAAATATTTGCGTCGAAATCGAGTCCAAAGGTTGGCCGCATTGAAACTGGTTCAAGTTCGTAAAAAGTGATTTTGATTTTTTTGCCGAAAAAATGTAATTTAAATAAGAACAAGAGCGTAAATTTTTAATTTTGTTGTGAGATTTTTTTTTTAATTTTTACTTCATGTATTTATGTATATAAGAATTAGCTAGGAATATGGATTTACATTTTTTTTCTAATTTTCAAAGAAAAAAAATTTCAAAAATTTGATAATATTAACAAAAAAATGCAGACTTTATAAATAATCATACATTTTTTTTTTTGAATTTATGTCAATACAAAGTTAAAAATTGATAATAAAAATATTTTATGAAAAATAAAAAATAGTAAAATATAAAAAAAAATTATAAATAATAATACAAAAAAAAAAATATATATAATATTTAAAATAACATGAAATAAAATAGTAAATTAGAGTAAAATATTTTTTATTTTTTATTTTTTTGAAAATGGAATATATTTTTTTGAACTTTGTTTTTTATTTAATAATAAATTCTTAAAGAAACTAATGAAACCCGGTATAAGCAAAATTAAATGCACAAAAATTAAAAAAAGGAAACAAAAATTGAAAAAAAAATTTGATTATTTCATGTTTTTATTAAATTTGAAATTTAAATCAATTTTGAAAAAATTAATTTTAAACACATTATTTTGATTATTTTCATGGCTAACTTTTTCCTTGAATTCCAAAAAAGAAACGAAGTTAATTTTTTTAATTAAAAAAAAAAATATATATTTTTTAAATAAATTTAATATTTAAATCAAATATTGAAAAAATAAAATTTTAACACTCAACATTATTTTGTTTACTTTAATTAAAATATATTATTTTTATTAAATTTTAGTTTTAAATCAACTTTGAAAAAAAAATTAAAATTTAAAATTATTGTTTTATAACATAATTTTTATCAGAATTCCAAAAAAAAAATTTTTATTTTTATAATTAACAAAAGCGTTTCTTTTGAAAATGTATCTTTATTTATTATTAAAAAATTATATTTATATATTTTTGTTTAACTAGAAACAGTAAACCATTTGTAATTCTGTACAAGTACAAAAAGATATTTTGCCTTAATATGTATTGATTATTTAGAACTTAAGTAATTTTTTTGTTAGGAATCAATTTTTATTTAAAAAATAGTTTTCGCATATCCACAAATTTTCAGAATAATTTTTCAATTTGTAAATTTTTTTTTTAAATAATATTAAATTTTCGAAAATATTTGTTAATCAAAAATAATGTATTTTTCACAAATTTTCAAAAATGTTTTTTAGTAAAAAAATAGATTTTTCACAAATTTTCAAAAATGGAAGTAATTTTTAGTTTGAAAAAAAAAAATAGATTTCGCATATCCACAAATTTTCAGAATAATTTTTCAATTTGTAAAATTTTTTTTTAAATAATTCAGAATAATTTCAGTACTTCATCAATTTTTTTTTCGGCAAACATGAAACCCCGTCCTCGTCTTAATGAAACGCAATTCGCCGTAATTTATTTACAACAATCACCGTTTAACGCCAATTTTTTTATTGCCACCGCTACATTGAGGCGTAGTTTTTGTAAATAAAATCATAAAAATAATTACTTTGTTTAAATTGTAATTTACTGAGGCGCAGACGTCGCTGTGTTGTTTATATAAGAAAAATCACTATAATTTCCCCCTATTAGACACTTTGTGGGGTTTACGCCGCCGCTGCCCGGAATGTGTCTTATTATAATTGAAGAAGAAGAGGGAAAAAAGCACAGGAAAGAGTCAGAAAAACGTTTAATTCCACAGGAATCACAGGCGACTAACACCTGCTTTTCAATCATTCGCCTTCGCACACGTTATCATAGGCAATTAATGTATTTCAATTTGTTTTATTTACTTTTTATGCATTTATTTTCCTAAGGCGGTTAATTGATTTGCTGGTCACGTTTTTGAAACAGTGCATGGAACATACTACATATGTACTTGTGTCTATTTATATGAGAGTAGTTTATAACTACTATAGAATCCCCTTTTGCCAAAATAGGGGTGTGTGTTGTGATTTTTATAACGTTTTTATTTTTGTAATTTACTCTCCGAGCGAAAGTGTGGATTTGCATGTATTATCTATATTATGTATATATTCTATAAATCTTAGTTGGCATAAGCTAATTATTTCGAATTATTTTGATTTTGATTTATTCCAATTCTCAGAATTTGTTAGAAGAAAATTATTCATTATGGGGTTTATAACTGCGATTTAATCGAAATTGATGAGCCGCTTCTAAGCCACAAGAAAATTACAGTAAATTGATAATTATTCGCGGAATAGTAAATGAAAGTGATATTGCTGGAAATATTAATATCTGGTGGTACTTAATACATACATATATACATATGTACATTCTAAATATAAATATAAATTTTTTACTAAATCCGGTTATGGGGGATTTTAAAATATTTTCTGATTTTCAAAATATCGCATATATAATTTTTTAATAAAAAAAAATTAAAAATTATTTAAATTTTTTACATAAATTTGTTAAATATTTTTTTTTAATTTTTTAAATAAATTTGTTAAAAAAAAACTAAAAATTATTTGAAATCTTAATTATTTTAACTATATTATAATAATAATTTCAAATTTATAACAACATTTTTTACAAAACTTTGTTAAAAAAATTAAATTATTTGTAATTTTTTTAATAAATTTGTTAAAAAAAAATAAAAAATAATTTAAAATGTTATTTATTTTAATTATATTACAATAATAATTTTAGAGTTTTAATTATTTTAAGAAAAGTAAAAAAAAAAAATATATATATACTTTTTTAATTTTTTTATCATTTATTTAAGTTTTATTTAAACTATTTTATTTGATACTTTTTTATATTTTTTTTTTTATAAAGACAAATAATAAAACAAATTATACAAATAACAAAAACAACAAATATCAAAAATATAATAAAAAATTTAAAAATAAATTTAAAATTTTAGAAAAAAATTGTACTATATTCGAAATTAAAAATTATACTCAAAAAATTTTCCGAAGCTTTTTAATATTTTTTAACAAATTGTTCACAAAATTTGTCTAAACAATAATTATTTTTTTTTATTTTGCTATATTTTTATTTAATTATAAATATTTTTATTTGAAAAATTTATTTTATTCTAATAATAGTTTATAATGCGTTTTAATATTAGAAATATGATTTAAAAAATTAAATTTTCACATAAAAAATATAAACAGTAAATAATTATTTCAAAGAAATTTAAAAATATATTTAAAAATTTAAAAGATTTTGTTGTTGTTGAAATTTTAAAATTTTTTCTTAAAAATCAGATTAAAATTTATTTGTTTTATATTTGCTTAACGTTTCCAATAACTGTTTAATTATTAAAAAACATAACGTTGTTGTTGTATATTTTTTGAAATTTTTTCTCAAAAAATTAAGAGACAAATTATTTAAATTATAATTGCCTAATTTTTTTTATTATATAATTAAATATTTAAAAAACATAAAGAAATAAAGTTACAAACACATTACCAGAAAAAAGCGTTATCATAAAAGTTTTTGTTGTTTAAGAAAATTTGAAAATTTTGTTACAGAGTTTCAGACCAAAATTATTTAAATTACTATTTTCTCAATAATATTTTTTTATTTAATTTTATTAAAAAAGCTCGTTTATGATTTTTGCTGTTTTTTGTTATGTTTTTTATAATTGTTGTTTTTTAAATATTCTTAAAAAAATTTCCGAAAAAAATTTACTTCAAAATTTTAAAATATATTTTTTCGAAAGATTTTTTTTTTTTTGCTTTAGTTTTTTTTCGGAAAATTTTCGAAAATATTTTGTAATTTTCTTTTATAAACAAATTTTTAGAAAAACATTTTCTCAAATTTTAAGTAATTTTTTTGTGTGAAAATTTTAGCAAATATCTAGTAATATTATTTTAAAAACAAATTTTTTGAGAAAATATATTTTCTAAATTATAAGCATATTTTTGGAAATTTTTAACAAATATTTAATATGTATATTTTTAATTTTTTATTATAATCTCTACATATTTAATAATTTAATTTTGTTTAATATAATTTATTTTTTTCGAAAACATATTTAAATTCATTATAATAGTGAACTAAATAAGAGCTAGTATTAATTTAATGTTAATTTCCAATAGCCTTACATGCAATATATTTACATTGTTGTTGTAATAAAGCGTAAATAACGCACGATTTTCTTAGCGTGTGGATAAGCATTGCAGCTGTGATGCACCTCACACGCACATACAACTGCACATAAATAACTGTTAAGTTGCATTGTGAAATAATTTCAATTAAATTCCAATTATTTCATAATTCATGTAAATGCTAAGTGTTAACAGTAATGCGGCAAATTCTTTCTTAAGAAAAACGCATTGGAAATCTGGGATTTCCACTTGCGCCGTGTGATTTACAAAGTGGTTGGTGGATTTTTTCTTAAAGCAAGCATTATCAAACGATTATATTAAGAAATCTGCAAGCAAAAATATACATTTTCTATATCGTGTGTGCAATCAGTGCGTTGATAACCGTTATCGCTTTTCTGTCATTGACTGTTTATCACTACAATTCAATATTGAAGATTTAAAAATAGGCGCATGAGCACATTTATTTATTGTGGCTGAATTTATTAAATTCTCGAAAACTTAAAATATTATTTTCAAATGATAAACGCTTCCGTTAACGTCACTTGTTTTTCAATTGAGGCTAATGCATTACACTTATAGTTGTAAAGGTGGGAGATTACTGTTTTATATATATTTCTTTTATTGGATATTCTTATACCTTTTTTATATATTTTATAGTTCAAAATTATTTTTTTTTTATTTATAATTTTGTGCTATTGCTTTTAAGCTCACTATTTAATCAAATGACTCATAGTCATTCGCTAGCAATCTATTTTACCCACTTACTAGATATTTATTTATTTAACTGGCAATTAAAAGCGATTAATGCTAAGAATCGTATATACGTATGTGTATATGTCTGTAGACAGTCATAAAAGTGAAACAATTTCCAAAGAGTTAGATAAAATTACTGTTTGGAAAGTGTTTGCTATAATAAAACTTTTCAAAGAAATTCACGGAATGCGATATATTTCGAAGTGCAAATATGTATTTAAATTTATATACCCTGAAGAGGGTATATTAAGTTTGTCACGAAGTTTGTAACACACAGAAGCAAGCGTCGGAGGCCCTATAAAGTATATATATAAATGATCAGTATATTGAACTGAGTCGATTTAGCCATGTCCGTCTGTCTGTATATATACGAACTAGCCCTTCAGTTTTTAAGATATCGTTTTGAGATTTTGCAGATGTTATTTTCTCTTCAAGAAGCTGATCATTTGTCGGAACTGCCGATATCGGACGACTATCATATAGCTGCCATACAAACTGTACTATCGGAATCAAGGGCTTGTATGGAAAACTTCCGCATTTTACTACATATCTTCACGAAATTTGGTGCGAGTTATTGCTCATAAAAATAATTTAATCTCCGAAAAAAATTGTTCAGATTGGTTCACTATAGCATATAGCTGCCATACAAACCGAACGATCGGAATCAAGGGCTTGTGTAGAAAACTTCCGCATTTTACTCCATATTTTCACGAAATTTGGTGTGAGTTATTGTTCATAGAAATAATTTAATCTCCTAAAAAATTGTTCAGATCGGTTCACTATAGCATATAGCTGCCATACAAACCGAAAGATCGGAATCAAGGGCTTGTATGGAAAATTTTCGCATTTGATGTGGTATCTTCACGAAATTTGACATGGATTACTGCTTAAGGTAATAATATAATATCCGAAAAATTGTTCAGATCGATTAACTATATGACCTTAATGTTTCTAGCAAACAACCCGGCTAAAAAGAATTAGTAAAATGTTTTCTTTTTTTTACTTACTTTTTCTTACGTCTTTAGATTTGCTTAAACACATAGTTACTAAAAGAAATGCACCTGTGAAGAGTATATTAGCTTCAGTAAAGCCGAAGTTAACGTTTTTTCTTGTTTTTTTTTTGTTATTATTTTTATTTTTTTATTTTTAATTTACTCATATAATTTATAATAATTTAATAATAATATACTGAAATGAGTAAATATATAAATTTTATGGAAGTGCAATTTTTAAATTTTTATTTTTTTTTCATTTTTATTATTTATATATTTATTTTTCTTGTTTTTTTAATTAATTAATTTTTTTTTAATATTTATTTATTTATATATTTTTTTAAGATTACAGTTATTTTATATTCATTCTCTTTGTTATAAAAAACATCAATTCGCTTGATGTGTATAAACAAAATCAATTTTTATTTTTTTTTTTATTTTTTTTGTTATCTTATTTCATATTTATTTTTATTTTTTATTGTATTAATTAATTAATTTTTTTTTTAATTTTTATTTATTTATATATTTTTTTAAGATTTGTTCATTCAAATTTCGAAACATTTTCTTAAAATCATCCATTCGCTTGCTTTGTATATTCATACAAACAAAATCAACACTCATTCAATGTTACTCATACGCCAAGTGGCATCACCTTCCTCCAAACATATCAAAATTCAATTTATTCGCATAAACACATACAATCATAGCAAACAAACATCATTAAAATATATATATACATATATATTAACATTGCACCGAAGTGGTTTGTCTAAAAATAAATCATTTTGTTACTCATACGTACCGTTGCACTGTATCTGCTCAATTCCAGTGGCCAGCACAAGCAATGCGCTCAACAGCAAATGTAAACCTTTCACCATTGCTGTTGTTTGTCTTTTTCGTTAAGCACTTTTATTAGCACTACTATTTCAAAATATTTGTTTATTTGCGAAGCCAAGTGAATGAAATTGAATATTTAATTTTAAACGGCAATTAAGCATTAAACTTTTGTAGATTTATCTGAAAAAAATTATAATTATATAATTATTTAAAATGTAAGATTTGTTTTAAAATATTTTGTTATCAATTTTAAGCTTTAAAATTTTATAAAAATATGAATTTTATCAAAAATTTAAATATAAATATTTTTTTTTGTAGAAAATTTTGTTAATTTAAATTATTTAATTATTTGTTTTTATATATTTTTGTGGGATGTATTTTTTTTAATTTTTTTTAGTTTTTTATTTATTTATTAGAGTATTTGTTGAGTTGTGAATTTTGTTAACTATAGAATTTCGAAATACAAGGTTTTTAAAAAAAAATTAAGGGAATTTAAGTTTTTTGAAAAAAAAAAAAATATGCATTCATCTACATATATTAATGTTGTCGCCTTTAAAATACTCCTCATTCGAGAAAATTTGAGAATTTTTTGAGATAGCTTTCGGTTCTTTCAACGATTACTCGTATGCTTGTAAAACGACGGTCCTTTTGGAAATAGAAAAAAGTCACACGGAGACATCATGTCTGGCGCATATGGAGCCTGGTGCATCGTTACAGTATTGTTTTTGGCCAAAAATACACGAACAAGTAACGAATTGTGAGCTTTTAGCAAACGAAAAACGCCAAGTTCAGAATACATGGCTAACTTGAGCTTGGCGGCTACATACAAAGTAAGCAGTGAATATAGCTGAAGATCTTATCGTACTTCAGGGGCATGTATATCAGCATTGTAAAAAATAAAAATTTTGACATTTGGACTTTTAGACAATTGGAAATTTTCAAATTCCCGTTATTTTTTGAACACATCTCGTATTATATATTTTTGAAAAATAATTAATTTATAATAGAAATTGTGAATTTATATTGATATTTTAAATATTTAATTTTTTAAAGTAATTTTTTTCATGAATATTTTTTTTATAATTTTTGAAATTATATTTTTTATATTTTTGAACGAAATTTTTTATTAAACTATTTTAAAATCAATTTTTGCTGTTCTTATACATTTTTACAATTAATTCTTTTTCTAATTCTTTTTTTTTAATATTTTTTAAATTACTTTGTTATTAAATTTATTTATTGTTTTTTTTTTTTTAATTAAAGTATATTTATTTTTTCTCAATTACATCGACCTTTTAATTTATGTTTTTTGTAAATTTCGTTTTTTAAATATTTTTTTTATTTATTTCGAAATTATTAGGTCTACAACTTTGCTTCCGCCGTTTTCCAATAGATGTCTCTAGGGTCAAGCAATGGTCGATTAAATCGATAAAATCGTTTTATATCGATCTTGGACATTTGTGCCAACATTAACCCAACAAAATATTTGTAGAGATCTGTTTGCATCCCACACTTATTCTCAACTGAAAAAATGTTACTTTTTGAGCCGAATTCTCGACATTTGCGGGAAATTTTGCTTTTCTTTTTTAATTACAAGTAAAGTGCGGCTGAGGCTCATCGAATGCTTTCGGATACGTACGATGAGGCTCTCCTAAGTGAAAAAGCCTTAAATTTACAAAAAAAACGGCGGAAGCAAAGTTGTAGACCTAATAAATAATTTATTTTTTTCGATTAAATTTTATTTACTTATTGTTTTTAATTAAATTATATTTATTATTTATAATTTTTTGCTTCTTTAATTTTTTTTTATTTTTTTAATATATTTTTTTTAATTTTTCGAAATTTTTATTTTATTTTTTAAATAGAATTTTATTTTTTAAACAAAATATTATTTTTTATTATTTTGAATAAAATTATATATTTATTTTAATTAAATTTTTGTTTAATTAATTCTGTTAAATTAAATTATTTATATTTTTATTTAATATTTTAATATTTTTTTTTTTACTCTCGAAATTACCTCCACTATTTCCAACACTTCACGCAAATATTATTTTTTTGAGTATTTCGCCTTAAATTTCGTAAACCGCGCACACGAGTTAGCCCTTTCGAATTAAACCGTTATAATTTTTGTATGCATAGGTATATATACTTTTTTAATGCCACTAATAAGTTGACCAACGCGCCAGCGCTTGACTTCTAACAAATCAAAAGCACTTTTCCAGCGTTGATTTCTTACTTTACACTCTTTTATATATTTTTTGTGAAAATCCGTTTATTCTACTTGCGCACTGTATTTGTAGCCCGTTAATTGTAGTTTGATTTCGTTTTGACGGTCTTTAGGCACAAGTGTGTGAGGCGTAACTCATCCGCACGGCTGGCGTTATGGCGTTCAACTAATTAAATGTATGCGCAGTGTTGCCGTCTTAAAAAGACGTTTTGTCAAATAACAAATATTCAACAATTTCAAGTACTGATTGTTTTCATTGCATTTCATTATGGTTGTTATTATTATTGTTGTTGTTGTTGCTGTTTTTTTTTAGTAAATTCAATTTTATACTACACGTCATGTTGGTGTTTGTGTGTTGGTTTTGCAAAAAAATTTATCTCTAGCATTGTCCGATTGAAGTGAGGTTCTTAATGCTGATATTGTAGCTGACTGAATGACTGACTGTTTGTTGTTGTTGTGCAGGTGTGTGTTTGTGTTTTTGTTGTAATTTTATTTGCTTTCATAAACACTTCACTCAAAGGGCTATGGCGGTATTGAAGTTGTTTCGCGCTTGTTGTTGCTGTTGTTGTTATCGTAAATGCTGTGCTGTATATTTGTATACTTATACTAGTGCTCCGTTGATTACGTAGATAACTATGAGTGTGACATACACGACATTTTTGAGTAAAATCGCGCTGTATACATATTCTAAATCACAACAGCTGATAAACTTTGTTAGATCAATGATTCCAACTAACTTTAGACATCTTATCAATAATGCAGCGCTGTTGATTAACGCTCTCCGGCAGCAGGTAAATTAGTTGTTTTTGTTAATGAGTGATTTATGTGCACTGTTAATTGAGTGTTATTTTGAGTGCTATGTTTTGAGGTTAGGTTAGGTTAGGGTGTTAGGTTAGCAGTTTTTTTTGGACACGTCATGGGAGATGAGGTGTATCTTAGTAATTGTAAAAGTATCCTTGTTTTTAGCATTTGAAACTCACCTAATCCCTTAATACAAGGGTGTCAACAACATCTATTTCTATGTAATAACTAACTAAACTACACTAATTTTATTAAAAAATTATAAAATTCTAAGGTAGATCTACATAACCTAAAACGTCAAAAGTGGTTCCACTATAAAATCGTAGAGATCAAACTCTCTTCTATATCGTTAGTGTCTGACGTAAGATATGCAATAGCAACCACCAATAGATCTTTCAGTCTGACTCTGACACGAAATTATCAGAGTAAGATTTCTAATGACATCCGGTTTAAGATCCTTGACTAACTATATATTAAGTCTGGTTAACAAAAAACTCTTCTACATTTTGTTTATTTTTCGACCCTTCGGTCTTGATGAGTGAGGTTCTTCTTCCTTGAGGTTCTTCTTCCTTTCCTTTCATATTTTAGGTCTACAACTTTGCTTCCGCCGTTTTTTTTTTTGTAAACAAATGTCGAGGTTACAAATGTCGATGTGCGTCAGCCGCACTTGTCTTGGAATTAAAAAGGAAAACAAAATTTCCCGCAAATGACTCAAAAAGTGTCATTTTTTCAGTTGAGAATAAGTTTGGGATGCAAACAGATCTCTACAAATATTTTGTTGGGTTAATGTTGACACAAATGTCCAAGATCGATATAAAACGATTTTATCGATTTAATCGACCATTGCTTGACCCTAGAGACATCCATTGGAAAACGGCGGTAGCAAAGTTGTAGACCTAATAATATTATATCTCTTTGAAGTTAGGTACAAAATGCCTCAATAAGAATCACTCGCTCGCATATTTCACTAAAATTTATCAATTTCCTGTTATTTGAAAAAAAAAATGAAGATAAGAAATAAAAATTGTTTATGACTTCATAATTTTAATAGATCTCATGACGTCTTTACTTAATCCATTATCTTATTAATCGCGGGAAATAATTAATGACTTCATCATTTTAGTATTAATTACTTACTTATTTATTCATTTTTTTTGTATATAAAATTTCATTCATATACCCAATATTTAAATAGAAAAACTAGTTGTATTAAGACTTTTACAAGTTTTTTTGACTCTTACGTAAAAACTTTTTTGGGACATTAATAAATTAAATGACGTATATTTATATATTCCGGTAAACCCAGTGATTATTAATATAATGTTGCAAATTAATTTCATCAATGTATATTTCCTATGCACATTAATTTTCAATCGCAAGACTAAGCGATTTAAAACAGAAATTCATCCACAACATTATAACCCCAAATTGTATTTAACTATGGACTATAAGATTTCTCGATAGTCGGAGAATGTTGGATCACAACCCTATTCTGCATTGTGGTGGTTCACTCTTAGTTCTTCCAAACCAAATGACACCCGACTTTATACTTAGTAGACAATAAAGCTTGCCTATCTATTGTCCTACAAGAGGTTTTGTAAATAATGACAAAAATCATATAATGGCGACAAATACGGTTTATAACAATTCTCAAGAGCAGTATGGTAGAATTGCTACCGAGAGTTTACGAACTCACAAAAGATCTGCTGAGCTGTTTATAGTATGTATATAGCACGAGCGCTCTTGTTTTGTCGGCTTGTATCCACGAAGCTTACCACAGTCGAACATTATAATATACTCGATAGTTGACAGCTTTGCTTCAAGGCAATAAGCCCGACTTTTTCACACTCAAGTGATAATATATATTATTATTATTGAAGCGATTAGCAGTTATTTATGCAAGCAATTCGCACATTATTATTATCGAAGCTGCTGTAAATTGATATTTGACTTGTCACAGCTCTTAAACGGGGGTTTAAATGAATGCTAAGTGGGCGTGAGAATGTGAAAAAAAATCAATGAAAAAAGCAAATATAGAAAAATCAGTCGTCTGCAACAAGAAAAAAGTGTGAGAACCAATAGAAATTAATATAAACAAAATTGTCTAAGCTTTGTAATAGATTAAAATGTAAAATATAATATAATCTCTAAAGTCTTTGCATTCGAATGGGAATGGTGCTTACAACAGGTACTCTGCTTGCATTATAGTATAGTTTTATTAGTCAGAACCAGGCTGTAAATCGAACAAGTTCAAAAGCGGGTCGAAACTAACTGCTGGGTGATTTGTACTCGTCCATTATTTTGAGCGTCTACTTTCATTTGATCTAGTGTATAGATTACTTGAAGTAAATAGTAAAGAGACCTTGCGGTGGTCGAAGAATAGGCTGTAAATTTGCTTGATCTAAGAAGAGATCTCTCAGCTTAAACATTTACTCTGCAAGACCGAATAGAGTTCAATAGTTTGGGAAGCTTTGTGAGCGCAGAAGAACTGTAATATCGGATAGTGATACCTTTAGAATTTCCTATGGTCAAACGTAACATTCGTAATCAGTTTAATCTTATATGTCGGGATTCCTTACACCAGATTTTATTACTAGAAAACTGGGGTCTCCGCACTGAGTACATATTTCATATTAGACAGTGCTTAATCTCGTTTACTTGTGATTGAATACCTTTATAAGGTGTCTATATACGAAATTAAACGCAAAGTCTCGAGGTAGACATTGAAACGGCAATAAAGTAGTTCTTAACACAGAAGGTGCAGTAGGATTAATTAACTTATATATGTATTCATATCTAAAAAGTACACTACTCAGACTTCTGGAGTGCAAAACTCATGTGTGAAGTCGTTATATCAGTATTATAAAAAGATTAAAGCAACATTTTCGATTATCAACTCTGAAGTAGACGCTCTTTACACTAGTTCGCATATACTTTGTGAATCTACGTTTCATAATTAAAGTTTTCTAAATCGGATGAGGTTTCTTTATTGTATATTAGTAGAAACCCTCTACCCTCACTAGATAAAGCTGTCTACACTTTGTGACAGAGCAAGCCTTCTAGCTCTGGATCTATATTAGTAGAAACCCTCTACCCTCACTAGATAAAGCCGTTCATACTTTGTGACAGAGCAAGCCTTCTGGCTCTGGATCTCATTTATGGAGCTTTCCATTTTCAAAGAGACCTCAACACTGTATCCATTTTCGTCGATTCCAATCTCTATTGTTTTGCAACGTGGAATTTTTCGTTATTCTCGTAAGGTAAACACTTGGCCTTCAACTCGTTTGGTACGTATTTCCGAGCGGGTTGGTATTCTAATCGTTTATCGATCGAATAAAATAGTCCACTTCCAACTGGTGGATTGCACTTGATTTGTTGAAGTAGACCTTTAAAAAGTAACGACTACAATAAAATGTAATAAAAAACCGGACCAATTCAGAAACATTGCATTTTAACTGCCTAACAACAAATCATTAATCATCTAAAAAGAAAAAGGAGAAAGTGACATACCAGACGATAATAACGCGAATAAATAGCAAATGTCATAATTATTGAGATAAGTTTCGAAAAGTACACAATGCAAAATGAAAATATATTTAGTTGATAACAGCTGCGATCTCACTTCAGATAGTAACAAACCAAAGAGATCGATCCAAACACTTGTGCCATTGTAGCCTTAAATAAAACCCGCACTTTTACTGCTTCACATTATTATCATTTATTGTTACCTTAAATATTAATAGAAAATTAATTGTGCAAAATCTAAAGTTCACAAAAATTAATATTGGCAAGATTGGTTAACTTGATTGTCCAAGCCCGCTCCATCACCACCCGCTCTCTCTCTCCCTCAATCGTGGTGCACTTAGTGCTCACAAACGGGTAGATTAACCGGAAAGAACACATTGAGTTCGATGAGTGCCGCACATACAATGAAACAGACATATAAAATGGCGCATATTAAACCCACTTTACGATCCAATTTAAAACGATTCAAGAGTAATGTCAGAAAGAGACAAATAACAGATGCGAGCAGAAAGATCACCGAATATGTGAGACCATTAGATCTGGGTGCGACCCACATTTCATCCGGATGATTGGGTAGAAAATAGGCTTTGACAAACCAAGGCACACTGAGACACAATAAAATATCGAAGGTATTCGAACCGATAGCATTACTAATGCCCATAGCGCCGAGACCCTGTTTCGTGACAATAATGCTAGAGACAGCTTCCGGCACGCTCATGCCGGCGGAGAGTATTGTGAGACCCATAACAGAGTCGGGTATGTTGAGTGTATCGCCTGTAAAGAAAGAGTTAGTGAGAGATATGTTTAAAGTGATTTTCAAATCAGGGTTGAGTTTGGGATTAATTATTAATGAAGATAGTTTCAGAACTAAAAGTAAAAATAAAATTGGTCTCACAACTCACCGATTACCGTTATCGCGTAAGCCACCACATAAGAGATCAATGCAATCCACATAATCGCCGCCACAAATGTTAAATATTTGGCCTGTGGATGTCGACGACTATCCGGTACCGTTATATATAACAAAAATGTTATGGGCCAACGAAGTAAGAAACATAACCACGAAGCATCACCACGTTCCCAAGGTGTATCAGCGTAATCTGTTGCGTTATAATCTACAATGAAAAGAGAGCGAGAGCGAGAAAGGGAGATAGATGGAGGATGTGAGTACCAGAGATCATAATTGAAAGACGGTTGACACTCACCAGTTTCATTAACGCAATTTGGTTCAGAAGCTACTGTCCAACTGCAACTGTCATTATGTGTCGTAGATGAGCGACAACTTTCGACATCCTCCAAACTGGGATGCAGTTGTGTTGATGATTCGGGTATATAAAATGTTGCCAGGTTATTACTTGAAGCACAATTACTACTACTTTGAAAAGATGTTGCTAATGTATAATTCGTAATGCTGTTGAAGGTATGCTGACGTCTAATGAGTGGTGTTAGCTCACCAACTTCACGATAGGAGAACACCAAACGCAATTTACGGCGATAACGAGAGATCAGACGACGTGCTGAGCGTGCGACCTTATCGTTGTAGTACATCACTGGAAGGGAGAGAGAGATAAAACACAGGAACTTAGTCTGGATCAGTAGGAATAAGAGTTTAAACGGTCTTCTGTGGATAATTAGATGAGATGGAAACAAAAGCTTCCAGAACAAGGAAAACTTAGTTTGGCTTTCAGAACTTCGATTTTTTGCCGAACCTAAACTGAGGCTCCCAAAGCTCAAAGTCTCAGTACTTTTGTCTTCGCTTTCCCCGTACAAAACTTACCTGCCATATAGAAGAAGTACGCCAAAAAGAGCATCATCGATTCGTACCACATCACTTTGCCGTCCCAGAGCGTACAGATCAGTGCTATAACCGCCAGGCAGTACATGAGACAATCCCGACTTACCGGCCACCAATCCAAACGCACGCATTGTCCGACAAATAGACCACAACATGCCGGTACAGCCAGTAAATTAAATACAGACGAGCCCACGATGGTACCAATACCGATGTCACCCTTTGTCACGAATGTACCAACGCAATTCATAAAGAGTTCCGGACTTGAAGTGGCGACTGCCATAAAAGTGGCGCCGACCACATCGGCTCGCATCTGTAGCGCTGTTGAGCGGAAAATTGGAATTAGTTTTTTAATATTCTACGTTATATGGCGGGTTTTAACTCACCTTGACATATCAACTCGATGGCTGGCAAAAAGTAATCATCACAAATTACCGCCAACAACCAAAAGCAATAGAGTGCCAATAAAATATGTAACGTAATCCAGCCGTGTTGACGTTCGGCGCGCGTTAAACCGTCTGTGGGGAATTCCAAGATCGCGGGTGCTGTACAGTTAGCTATAGCTGTGGCTGTGACTGCGCTGTCAGCGGTCCACCGTGAGTTCGCGCGTGTAGTGTTGCTCTCTGCTGCTGTTTTTGTTGTTGTTGTCTTACTATCATCTAGATTTGTGTGTTTTCTTTGATATTTGTTGTTGTAATGTATTTCTGTTATGCTCACGTCTTCTTGTGAATGCTCCAAGTCAATAGCGCTGGTACTCACAATACTGAGTAGTTGTCTACCAGTTGACTGAGGTTGTTTGGGAGGCACTGTTGTGGTGGAATTTTTAATATTTATGATTGTTAGTAAGTGTTCTAAAGTGCAATGTTTGCGTTTAGAGCTTAGTTTAAGCACTGTTCTTTGTTAAACTTAAAACTAACGAGCTTTAAAGCTCTTTGTTATTAGTTTCTACATTTTTTATTTGTAATCAGTTGTAGAAGGTTATAATTGATGTCTCTCGACACAACTAGGCCTTTAGATGGTCTATTGTGAAACCATCGGGTCTGGAATCCCCTCACACTATCTGGCTTGTTAAGCCAGTGGATTGGTAACTAGTAGAACCACCACTATCCTTTTCTAATTTACTATTGGATGGATGGGCTTCAGCTGAATTGAGCAAGCACTGGACAGTCACTAGCACCTGTTCTATTGTAAGATCCTTCCGGCTTAACGTAAATTGCAAGAGGTCGAGGGAACTCTACGCCTACGATATTTTCTTAGTCATAGGTGTTCAAACTGACCACTACCATTGTGTTGCACTTGGTCATTCTAAAAGTTTTACCGGAGGCTATGCGTCAGAAATTTCTTGGAGGAGTATGAGGTAGAATCTTCTCAACACATAATTTTGGAATGACCCGCCGTTGCGAGATCTAGGCAAAAATTGCTTGGCTCAAATATTTTTGTGGATCCTACCGAATTAGCGGATATAGAAGTAAAAAACCTCTGCAGATCTGTGATAGGTTCTAGGTCCATTATCCATACTGAAATTAAAGTGAAGGGGACAATTTTTGGCATCACAAAGGACTAACCTTAATAGCCTAAGAGGATCCTTTGGTGGACAACAGCCATTGCACCTAAACTAACCTAACCATATCTTCTTTGAACGACTCTGTGGCCTTGATCTAATAAATTGAAGAAGATGTAGGTAACTTGTATATGAGTAATATTGTACAGGCTTCTAAGAATTTATGTATTTTGTGTATATTGAAGATTCTTTTATTAAATATGGCAGAATTTATGAAGTGTGAACACTTCTGTTTCCGTCGTTCTTTGGTGTTTCATGTTTCCGCTTTATAATTTATCGGTCTTTCGAAAAATTTGGACTTAGTACTAAACTAGGTGAAATTAATTATAATACAGATGTGTCTTTAGTTACTTTAGTAATCATTTGACATGTCTCTACTTGCCGTCTAGCTACGTAAGTCATACAATCTGTCGAAATCAGCTGTTTATGATCGATAAATGTCAGTGTCAACAAGTACCGAAATTATGTTTTAAACTAGCTAGATTCAAAGGCTGTCAAAGTCAACTAATTATGAATAATAACGGTTAATAACTTATATTTCGACTAATTTTAAGACGAAATCGGATATTTAAAGCATTTAAATTTAACACACAACTCCAATTAAAATTTTTTAATTAAGTTATGTGGCTAGCTGGACTGTCAAAATCAGCTGTTTACGATCGATAAATGTCAGCGTCAGCATACGTTACGTCACAGTGCTCATTTCATGTTATATAACTGAAGAGTATAAAATAATTTGCTTGAACCTTAGTATTTCCGAAAGTTCGCTGATTTTATGTTTTTGTGAATTTATTCTCACCTTTCTCCGCTCGTCCGCGCCAGCCGCCGTCAAACCATAGATAATTCGTATAAAATAATAAAATTACACCAACATAAATGCAACAACGTAATTGTAGCCACAATTTCGAATGATTTCGTATATTCTTTGTTTTCGTTTTCACATATGTATCTTTTACGAAAGTTCGACTTTCACTTGTTTCCGTTGAATTTTCGTCCATCATTCGTATTGAAAATAACTATGCAAAAAATACTGTTTCACGTTTCAACTGTGATTTGACAGTGCAAATAATTAATTTCTGCTTGTGAACACACGCGAATATTTTTTTTAAATTTTTATTTTTTCACTATTTTCAATATTTTTATTTTTGAAAAATAAAATTACAATTTTTTCTGCACTTCACTACACTTTTACCGCTGTTGTTGTTGTTTGGTTTTGACTACGTGGTCGCCTTGCCGTTTATCGGCCTTCTAAAGTGTGTCTTAGGGATAAGCGCTGCATTTATAGTAATCGGCGCTGCAGCTGAAGCTAGGTTTAGGCATGAAAATGTGCGTGTGTATATGTATGGATGGATTGTTTACGGGCGAAACAATGCATTTGGTGATAAGTGAAATTTTGGGTTAATAACATAACTATTATATATGTAAATGTACAAAGACATACTGTTTACATGCACATTTTTATGATGGCCTTTGTGTGTGGAAAATTTTGGGCTGTCATTCAAATGGCACGTGTCAACAGCGGGTTCAAAACGATAGTGTTTTGCCAGTCTACTTATGGATGTGTATCTGACAGGTAGCTTGCATGTTGAAAATAAATTATTGATGGAATTTATGATTTTGGAAAATTAACATTGAATATTCGTTAGCGAAAATTACTTTTGTGAACCTGGTGAATATCGCAATAATTAATTTTTCTTACAGCTCAGCATTTCACAATTTCTATTATTTTTTTTGAAAAATTAAAAAGTTCCAAAACTTTCCCTGAATTTACCCATAAGCTTTCACATCTACAATTCTTTTGCTGGACAGAGTCAGCCTTCGCAAAAGTTTTCACTGAAACTTGCACATTTTCTATCATTTGATATAAAAGCATAGTGGTTTTCTCATCTAAAATTCTTTTTCTAGGCAGACTCAGCTTAGGCAAAAGCTTTCATTGAAACTTACGCCAACCAATACAGCATTTCAACTTTTCTATTATTTGATCTGAAATTAAAAAGATCCGAAAAGCTTTCGGTGAGCTTTCGCATAAGATTTAACAGCTTCAACTATTTTTCTAGACGGAGTCAACTTTCGCAAGAGCTTTTACTGAAACTTTCACATCTTCTAATGTATTTGAAATAAAAAGTCCGTGAAGCTTACGATGAACTGTCACATGCGCTTTTACACAAAAGTCATGAGATCTAAACAAAGTCAGCTTTTGCAAAAGCTTTCGAAAAAACATTTCAACCTTTATGTTATTTGATTTGAGATTGAAAAAAATCTGAAAAGCTTACGATGAGCTTTCACTTAAGATTTAACAGCTTCAACTATTTTTCATGGCAGACTCAGTTTTGCCAAAAGCTTTTACTGAAACTTTCACATCTTCTTTCCTAATGTATTTGAAATAAAAAGACCGTAAAGCTTTCGATGAACTTTCACATAAGCTTTTACACAGACAACTCATGAGATCTAAACAAAGTCAGCTTTTGTAGAACCTTATAGAAACTAAACCGTGGTAAATTTAGTTTGGCAAACTCAATGCAAATCACGGTTTTGCGAAAAAAAAATAAAAATCTAAAAAATAATATCGAAATCGATAAGTTGTCACCTACA
Source organism: Zeugodacus cucurbitae (assembly GCF_028554725.1). Lineage (NCBI taxonomy): Eukaryota > Metazoa > Arthropoda > Insecta > Diptera > Tephritidae > Zeugodacus > Zeugodacus cucurbitae. The sequence goes on from NC_071670.1 coordinate 5,880,150, forward strand.
AGTAGTACCTACAAAGTCATATATTAGTCATAATACAAACTACCAAGCAAAAGGCTTTTGAAAAGGCTTGGTAATTTGGTAAAACTCTCTAGAAAATTCAAAAATAAACCACTTCAACTTATTTACGCGCTCTCACGCAAGTTTTAATTAACTTGAAAGATAATCAAATGGGGTTTTAATTAAAAATATAAAAATATGGTTTATTTTTAGACTCTTAGGTAAAGGTTTTTCTCTTCGGATTCATGCGATTATTTAGTAACTTCTGGCGACTATTATATTCAAAGATCTTAAAGTAATCTATAAATATTTTGCCATAGTGTATCCAAATATCGTAATAATGCTTCGTCATTCCCATTTTAAGCGTTTCCATTTTACGAAGTATATCTGAAGAGATTTAATTGAACTTTTTTGGATGAGAGATCGAAGATAGTTCATAGTTATATCAGAGATAATCAGATTTCTATGATCTATAAATATTATTTTTAGGTCCTAGATGACCATAGTTATCTTTTAAGTAACCCAAGTTAAATTCCATCCAATATCACCCTTCAGTTTCGCTACAAATTGACCCACCCTCGTATGAAATTCAAATTCAAAGCACTCAAGTTAAAAATACATGTAATCAGGGTACAAATTTAACTTTTTAAATATTTTTATTATTTTACCACTCTTGTACGCTAGCAACTGTTCGTAATCAAAACTATACGCATTTGCGTGCCAAGATCAGCGATATGTATTTACAATAAAGTAATAAAATTCGGATTTTTCCGCCATCGGAGGCACTTATCAACGCCACAATTAGTAGTATTGATTACTTGACTCAGATAATTGAGTAGCTTACTAAGCAGTTTTATTTGTTTACGCTATTGTTCGATATACGAGTATATATGACGGTGTTAAATTGTCAAAAATTATCGAAAAAATTAACACTTTATGTGTCTATCAAATGGTAAAAACAAAAGCTCGGAAATAACGTCATAATTGGCGCAGTGTACGCTGTAGATAATTAGTGAGGTATTTTCTATAATATTTTTATTACTTTCATAGTAAAGACTTCAAAATATCGATAACACTATAGTATATATTTACTACAGTTGTATAAATTATTTAGTCTAAAATAAAGTAATTTTATTTATGATGGACAGTTTTCGGAATATGATAACATTATGGCAGTGAGACGATGTTCCATCATTATCTCGTCGAGCTTTTGGGTCACGTATCGTAAATTAGCGCAGAATATATATTCAATAGAATACTCCATAGTTAGAAGAAACTTTTGAGGCACTGAGGGCTTCTCTCTCACAAGAAATAGTATTCCACGTAGGTATATCGAAAATTTTCGCGAAATATATAATATATATAGAATAAGTCCGAGTTGGAAGATAGATTTAGGACTGATACACGATCTAGACTATAAATGGGTTGTCATTTAAAAAAATCTAGAGTAGAAGTTACTATGAAGTAAGCTCGATTGCGCAAGGTCCATGGACGGGTTCATAAGTACCTAGAGGCAAGAATTAATTGGTATCAAAACCTGAATATCATAGAATACACTCGAGAGACCGGACAACAAAGGATTGTCCATATATACCAGAGGTCAGAGTGGATATATTAACACTATGCCTTACTATACCCATATTGCTCTCCAGTTTACCACATACTATCGAAAGCTCCCACTTTGTCCGTCATATTAAGCGATCTCAATTGTCTTTATCACATTTCCACATGTACACAAAAAGGTTTATTCACTATCTTACCCCATTCAATTTGTATAAAAGTACAAATAATAATATAGACGAAATAAATCAATATGAAAATACAACCAATCCAACGGTTTATAACAAACCGTGTTCCCAACAAAAAAATATACATAATAAAGAAACAAAAACATAGCAAGGCGGTCATGAAGATCAGTTTCATCGATAGCGGGATTATATGAAACTTCGTCGGCCACAACAGATCCAACATAACCTCAAACGTATAAGCAACGCCGAGATAGAGAAACATCTTTATATTATTGATTGTCCACGCATAATATATACCTCTGGCGCTATTAGCTGTTCGTAATAAAAATTGTAATGAATATAGTTCCAATAATTTATAGACTTCATTACCTTGATGTACCATCAGTATAAAACTGAGTATGTCGGGTGCCGCAGCGCCGATTGCTAACAATGTGAGACCAACTACTGATACGGGTATGCGGAGTTGATAACCTGAATGTATTTGAAAACATTAGTTAGTGCTGTAGCTGTATGTTTTATAGTATTGTGGCTCAGATGTCTACAGCTTAAAGCTTCGCTCCTTGAGTAGGAAATAAAATCCTGCTTACGACCATCGGAGGATTTAAGTAATTCAAAGCCTCGAAAATAGTCGCTTATATTTGATAGAAGTTCAAGTATAATGGTTCGGTTGGACGGATGTGGGTTGGAAGATGAGATTCCAGAGAACTGAACTAGAATACTTGGGCTTCGAGGAGGTAAAAATATAGTGGACGACTGTGGCTATCATGGAAAATGATCTTGAGATCGTCTGAATTGCTTTGAACAATGGATATCGGGAGGATGGTTCAACGTATAAATATCAGCGAAGACAGTATGATAGATGCTAGAGAGGTGTCAACCTTCAACTTCTTTAAGCTGATGAACTTGGAACTAATATCTACAGTCCGTGGTATTACTTCTTCCGAAAAATATTATATATGTCGCCTTAAAAAGGTATAAGCCCGGTAATAACAAGAGTAAGGTCCGTTCATGTCAACCTGACTATCTTTGGGATCAAAACTGAACTGATATCTACAGTCCGTTTTTGATAAAAATCTTTTTATTACCTTAAGAAAGAGGGTAAAACCGGTAATGTAACTAATTACTGTAATGTAACCCAGACAGTCTCAGGGATCACATTTTAGTCAGTCTCTCCCTGGCATACAAATACTTACTAAATATTGTAACGGCCCAAGTAACTATGTAGGATAATAACATGACCCATATGATGCACATCAACACTGTCAGCACGAAGCAAGATCTTGCACTTTTACGCCTGCAATCCGGTATTGTCAAAATGAATAAGACTTGCAAAGGCCAAGAGATAATCCAAAGCACTTTCACCGCCAAACCAGACTTAGGCCAACGACAGGGATGTAATGTGATTTCCAAAGTCTCGTCATCACCATATTTAGCAAATTTTTCACGCATAACGGGCACGATGGCAGGATACGTACGAAAACATTTAGAACCTCTACGCGGTGTTTCATCATTCAAATCTAAAAGCGGGTAAGAAATGGTCGTGAAATGTTTATGAGATCACCTGAAGTACTTTCCAAACATACCACGTAACTGATCTTGTATGAACTTATCACAGCTTAGATAAATTATATAGATAACATAGAAAGTTATCAAGAGCATTGATTTGATATACCAGCTTGTGCCAACCAGTGTCAAAACCACGAAGCCAATAACAGCGAAGCAGAAACCGCCACAATCTCTACTAGTAGTCCACCAATCCAGCGTCAGGCGCTGTAAAATTCAAACTTGATTAGTAGCTCGCTTCTTTGTTTACAATATATAAAGGCGTACCTCTCGTGCGACTAAACCACACAAGCCCACCACAGCGAAACTATCGAAAGCCACCGAACCGAGCACCATGCAATAGCCCGCATTCGTTTTGGCCACATTAATGCATATTATGCAAATACACAGTTCGGGTAATGACGTGCCGAACGCCAATAGCGTGGCATCGGCCATAACAATCGTCATATCGAGTCCTTGATGTGAAAGTGAGTTTGAAGTAGATCTCTATAAATTATATTTTACAACTTACGATAACAGATCTCAATCATGGCGAATGCCAAGTACTCTTCGCATACCATGGCGAGCGCCAAAAAGGCGTACAAACTGATGGCAAAGCTGGCAATGACGAGTTCATAGTTTTCCGTTGTATCAGTAAATAAATGTGGGAATTTTTCTATACCAGTTATCGTGCAATTGTCTGAAAATACGAAGCGTGGCACATCTTTTAGTAAAACGTGGAAGTAAATAAAGATCGTGCACAACTCACCATCCATTCCTCCGTTAATAAGTGATCTTTAAAGGGAAATTGTAGAGAATTTGTTATTATGTCTGGTGAAGCTTTTGTTTTTGAAATGGCTGTCGAAATTTATACTTTTTCCTACTTGTCATTGAGGATGAATATTACAGACGTGGTAATATTTTTTGTAGAAAAAATATGTAACAAATAGTAGTAGAAGTGTAGAAGTCTTATTCCTTGTTATGTACTATGGACCGAATTGTTGAAAGCAAACTCGTTGAGTGCAATTGAAGTGCTTCCCACAAGAGTCAGGTCTACGTAACCGAAACGGACCCTGCGTTTTTAGTCAGCCAAAAACTGTAAACTCGACAACATTTTTTGAAATTATTTGCGGAATACCTAGTCCACTTTGTAATTGTCTGAGTCATTCTGGATCTACGCAATCGGAACGGATCCTGATTTTAACTAACCAAAGACTGTCAACTCGGGAGAATTCCTTAAAATTATTTGGGGAATACCTAGTCCACTTTGTACTGTCGTTCTGATTCTGAACTCTGATAATGCTTGCTAATATTTTAAAGAAATAATAAAGTAAGGGTAAGCCCACTTACTCAGTAAGGTCTTCGATGTGGATCTCTTTTGCATTGTTAAATGTGTTAAGAAAGAAGTTTCAGAGCATAAAAACGCCTTGTAAGTTCTCTACAAATAGAGTATTATCTGAAATCATATCGGGTTTATAAAAAAAAAATGTGAAAAAATTTATTAAGTTTAATTTAAATTTTTATTTAATATTTAAAATTACAAACCTTAACGACTAACGGTCTAGAAACTGCGCTCATTATTATTATAGTTTTTTTATATTTATATATAAAAATTTAATATAATGCACTGCATAATAAACATTTCTGGTTTGCATACATATGAACATACATAACAACAAAGAAACGAATTTTGAAAGAATTTTTTTGAAGCGAGGGAAGTTTTTTTTACGGAATGCAAATAATTGTGGGAAATAAAAGAAAAAATTAAAAATGAAAATTTTTATTTTGATAAAAAAGGAAATAAATAAACTCAATAATAAAAAAACTATTAAATTTAACTCAAAAAGTTAAAAAATAAAAATGAAATAAATTTATTAAAAAATTGAAAATTGAAAAATTCACAGAAACAAAAATATCAATGAAACTTTAATGAAAAAAATAAAAAAAAAAATATAAAAATAATTATATTTTCAAAAACAAAATTTTTTTGGATAAATAAAAAAAAAATAAATTTAAAGTGATTAAAAAAAATATAATTTAAAATAAAATTCATATTCAACTCAAACAAAAGACTCAATAAAATTTTTAAATTAAAAATATGCAAATTTTACACTTCAAAAACATTTTAAATTTACATATTTAAGATTGCAAAAAATATTCCATAAAAAATTGAGAAATTTACAAAATTAAAAACAAAATAAAATTTTAAATAATTATAAATTAAATTAAAATGGAAAAAGTTTAAAATTTTTAAATTTATAAATATAATTTTTCTAAAAAGTAATACATTTATTTAAAGTAAAAAATTCTAAATTTAAAAAGTTGAAATTTTTAAATTATTTGAAACAATTAAAAATTTAAAAATTGTATATTTGCAATATACAAAATATAAAATATACATTTTTATAAAATACAATTCAACTCAATAAAATCAAAAAAATTTAACATTGAATTTAGTTTTGTAAAAATAAAAAAAAACATTAAAATTTTGTGAATAAAAAAAATAATTTCAAAAATTGTTAAAAAAATTTTAAATTTAAATTTATATTGGGAAAAAATTTTGAAATGACAAAATTTCGAATTTTTGAATGTGAAAATGTATGTAAATTTTCAAATAAAAAACTTAAAAACAATAATATAATTAATTTTTATTAATAAAAATTGTATTAAAAATTTAAATTTTTGAAATAAAAAAATAATAAGAATTACAACAATATTAAAATAAAAAAAAAAAATATTTTTTTTATATTTCGGAAATATTTTAGAACTTTGAAATTAGAATTTTTGACTTAAAATAAAAAAAAATTTAAAATTTCAAACTTTTTCGAAATTAAAAGATTATAATTTTTGAATGTGAAAATGTATGTAAATTATCAAAAAAAAATTTAAATAATATAATATATTAATTTTGTATTAACAAAAATTTTATGAAAAATTAAAATTGTTTATATAAAAAAATAATATCTAATATATTAAATATTTATCTTTTTTTTAATTTTCGGAAATATTTTAGAACTTTGAAATTAGAATTTTTGACTTAAAATAAAAAAATTGAATTTTGAAAATTTTTCGAAATTAAAAGATTAGAATTTTTGAATGAGAAAAAGTGTAAATTTTACTTTTAAAAATTTTGAAATATATTATTAACTTTTTTTAATAAACATTTTATGTAAAACTTAAAATTTTTTTAAATTAGAAAACAGAAAAAAGAATTTAAACAATTTTAAAATAAAAAAAAAATAAATTTAGTAACATTTTGGAAATTATTTTTTAATTTAGAATTAAAAAAAAAAAATAAAATAAGAAATAAATAACATTTCATTTTATTTATTTATTTTTTTCAAATACATCTATATGCATCTACATATGCCACTTTCCCGTTCTTCTAGTGCGTTTAAAATATTATGCATAAAACTTATGAAATACACAGCTTATTTTTACATAATTAAGCATTAGGATTTTTTTGTTTGTATATTATGTTATATATAAATCTATAAATGTTTGCAAGTTTTTCTCGTTTCCCTTTTATATGTGAACGCCAATGTGTTATTTATTTAAATAGAGAAAGCGATTATATGAAAAGGACTCTCTTGATTTTATTTACATTAAATTATTGAATACATTTTTCGCACAAACCAATGCGCCGAAGCAGAGCACAAAATAAAATATTTATTAAACAAAACGAAAAAGGAAAAGAAAACTAAATACAACTTAAACTTATAATACCCTTGTACAACAATAAAAAGAAGAAACATATTTTGCAAGTAGCAGAGTTATACCAGTCAACTCATTACGCGAAACTGCCCAAGTATTTTTGTCGCTGTTTTATTATTATTGTTGTTGTTGTAGTTTAGTCAACACCTTTTTCTCACAGTGTCGCAACATTTATTCTTTTTCTCGCTTATTTTCTTTTGCATATTAAAATTTGTACGTATATAAAACGTGCGCACACGCCGCGGCTTTTTCTTCTTTCTCACTTCCGCACTCCACTCCTTTGCACTCAACCCTTCGCCACGCTTCACGAACGTCCACATGTTGGTAAATTGACCCGAAAGAATACATTCAATTCTATCAGCGATGCGAATATCATGAATACCAAATACATAACCAAACAGGCCATGCCCACTTTTCGATCCAATTTGAATTTGTTGAATGAGAATGTGATGTAGAGCAGAAATAGTGTGGAGAGTAACGTTATAGCGGAATACTCGAGACCGGCCGAATTAATGCCGACATAATTCTGTCCTTGCTGTATGGGAAAGAAGACCGCTTTGATGAGCCATGGTACACCCAAACATAGTAGTATATCGAATGTATTCGAACCGATCGAATTACAGATACCCATTGAACCGTGACCTAGAAGTAGGGGAAAAAGTAGTGAGAAAGTGTGTTGTGAGATGAGGTCTTACATACAATTTTGATTTCACAATATATTAATATCATATTAATTAATGATATATATAAAGAGTGGAATATATTAGTAGTACTAGTCTAGACACTGATTAGATGGAAAGTGTTAAATTAATTCTCGTCGAGTTCATCTAACAGGAGGCGCAAGAAACTAACTTTTTCGACGAGGTCGGTCCATAGTTGGAAGTGTGTTAGGTGAGTCGGGCTTTTTGGACATGTACATATGTAGTTAGCATCAAGCGGAGACTCATTACATGCAGTACATTTATTTGGTATGTCGGGGTCTAGTCTGGAAAGAAGTTTGGCAAACCAGTAGTACTTGGTTTCATTTGTTGGTAATTTGGTGAACCCAGTCAAGTCAGGTTAGATTGTTGGTACTAGGTATAGATTTCTTTCTAATAAATGTATTTCGCAAATGTTGGTGGCAGAAACTCTATCAACTTCAATCCAAGCTTATGTTCTGAAATCGTGTCACAGAATAGTAGGGCAAAGCGAGCACTGGTGTGGTACCCCGTTCGATCGGGCTCGGGTTCGCTTAAGAAATAGTAAGCGGTATGTCCGTATTCCATACAGTTATCCGAGCCCTAACAATTCCCACGAGAGTCAGTTCTGTGGTACCGGAATTGTTCCGGATTTTATACGGCCAAGGGCTGTTTTTCGGCGATATAACCCTGTCTAGAATGGTAGATTGTTAAAATTTGTAACTCGTTAAGACAAGTGCCAAAAGAGGTACTATTGTTGTTTGAGTGAATAGATCCGGCATCCGGTTCTACGGATTGACCTGGATTCTATCCGATCGCAGGATGCTGTTTCAGCGAACTAACCCTATTTAGATATTATTAACTTGATTACCTCTCTTAGCCACAATAACACTGGAGACCGCTTCCGGCACACTTGTGCCCGCTGCCAGAAATGTTATACCCATCACAGAATCCGGTATTTTCAGCGTGTCACCTTTAAATACGTAGAAGAAGAAGAAGCATTACCGAAAGTACAAACAAACATCCCTGCAGACTTTACTCACCAATAATCGTAATCATCCAAGCGACCACATACGACAACGAACCAATCCACACGATGCACATAATAAAAGTCAGTGGGAATATTTTATTATTTTTTGTCTTCTTACAATCCGGTATCGCTATGCGAAAGAGCAAATGTATGGGCCAAATAATGATCCAAGTAAACTGAGCGAAACAGCTTTTCTCTTTCGGATAATGCAGCAATGAATAGTGTTCCTCCTCCACCTCTTCGTCGCTCGCAGTAGATGCGGCCGCTGCGACTGTGGCAGGTACGGCTATTGCGATGGCGCCAGCCGCGGCAGTTGGTTGCAATTCCACGGCACCTTTCTCTATGTTGGCAAGGCTGCTGGTTATGAATTTGGCATCGGCTTGTGGTTGCAGTATAGCGGCCGTCGCTGTGGTTGTTGTGGTATTTGAGTTAGAATTCGTGTTGGAATTTGTGGCGGTAGCTTGTGTGGGAGGCGGTGATGCCGTTGGCTGCAACTTTGGCGGTTCATTGTTAACGCCACCATTTAACTGTACTGTGGAGAGTTTGTGACAGATGCGATTTTCCACAAGATCTGTAAGTTGATGCAGATATGAGTATTTATGTTATTTGGAAAACTCTACTTTAGGTCGGTTAATGGAATAATTGTTAATAACTATTATATAACATGCCACTCTGAGTTTTTTATTCTCATATACTGTGAATATTCTTAAAAATGACTGATACTTCAAAGTTTTATATTTTCTTCATAACTAGAGGATATCATGTCATTCTGTTTCAATTCAATAACTAAATTGTTCTGTTGAGATCTATAAATATTGTGAGTGATAACTTTGGGTATTTGGGACCTTTGTGAATTATTCCGAACATAACGCATACTTGAAGGACTAGCATAGGTTGTTTTATCGACATCTTACAATTCTTACTTTCACTTCTTCTCAATAATATGTGGCTACATTCCATCATAACTTTTTACATCCAGTTATTGTCTCGTGTGAGCTATATAGGAGAGTTTCAAATCACTCGGGAACCGTTTCTTCCAATAATGTGAAAATATTATTCAATACATCTCTGAATAATAAGCGTTTGAAGCACTTTCTATATAATAGGAACACGATAGCCAAAGAATTCTTTGGAAAGCCCTTTTTGGAAATCGGTTTTTTCCGATAATGGGAATATACTATTCATTACATCTCTGAATAATAGTATTTTATGCACTTTATTTATCTAAGAACCGGAAAGCTAAAGAATTCCTTCGAGATCCCATTTTGGGCTTCGTTTCTTCCGATAATTTAAAGATACTATTCATTATATCTCTAAATAATAATGTTTTAGATACTTTTTTGTATGTATAAGAATCCGGTTGCTACGGAATTCCCTCGAGAACCCATTTTAGGCACCGTTACTTGCTATAATGGGAAGATACTATTCACTACATCTCTGAACGATGATATTCCTTAGATAGCACAATTTGAATGGATGCTATTCACTACATCTCTGAAAAATGGTATTATATGTACTATCTTTATATAAAGACCTGAAAGCTAAAGGACTCCTTCGGGAACCTTTAAGGTAATTGATCATATAGCCTATTAATTGTTTCTTAAAAGCTTCCCAAGCTTTCTTCCCGCCGTAACAGAGTGCCATCTGCATCAACGGACGTGTCGTAGATTTAAACCCATTCTATGATGTTGGATCTCTTTTATCGGATATATAATCAAGGACTGTCGACAGTATTTCCGAAAACTATTTTTGGGAAGTTTTACGATGTTACAACAACAATAGCAAAATTAGTTCAAACTCTGGTTCTCTGCTTATCCTACTACTGAAAGTTAAAGCAGTTGAGGGTATTTCTGTAATTAAAATATCTCTTGTCATAACTACTAGTCCATCGAGGATGGGTAAAACTTAAAGAACCCCCCATATTTGTGTCTAAAACTTGAGGTAGAGCTGTTTGGTCGAACTTTTTTCATATACAACAATGAAGTAAATTTGAATTGCGCGAAAGTAATGCTTTTTTGAAGCTTATAATCTAATTTTGATCACATGGTTGCATTTGACATTGGAGATATGAGATATCTTAGGTGTCATTTATCAAGGCTTTGCATTAATTTTTGGTTTTCACAGCAATTAAAAAATTTCCAAAACATTTTCGAGTTTGTAAGGACCGTATAAAAGAAGTTATTTTTGATACAGGGTTGCATGGCAAACTACGGAATACTTTTTACGACATTCCTAAAGATAATTTCGGCTTTTATAATTGTTTTTTTTGTAAATTAAATTCATTAAAAATGTTAAGAAAAATGTTTTTCTTTTTATAATTAAAATTTGGAGTTGCCATATTTTCAATATTTATTAGTAAAAAATATTAAACTTTGTTTTTGTGAGTATAATTAGTGTATTTATGTACATATGTGTGTTAGTATATTATGTATTATGTACTATATAATATGTATTCTGTATGCATCAACCTGGTTCCTTCTCATTGCTGTTTTTCGTTTGTATGCTGCAATTGGAGGAGCGACTGCGTGAGCGAGCCTGCTTAACGCCACCTAAATCCGTGTTTATGTTGTGTGTATGTTGTACGCATTGGAGTAGTATAAAAGTGTAAAAATGTATAAAATATCAATTAATTCAATCATGTCATGTACCGTGTGTAAAACAGTTTTAAGTATTCTCTAGCTATGTAAACCATATTATGTATTAAGATATCAGTTGAAATGATTTTTTATCGCCGCAAAAATCAGCGTAATCAACCTACCTTTTGCACACTTCTGAAATGATTTATCAAAATACATCACTGCCAAGTAAACGGCATAGAGTGAGACTAATATCAGCGCCTCATACCACTCGACGCGTTCGTCGTGCATAACGCAAATCAATATGGCGACGGTGACGCCATAAGCTATACTATCGCGAGTCAAGGGCCACCAATCGAGTGGGATGGTCTAATAATATTTTGGAGAAGATATTAAATATAGATATATTTATTATATTTTTTTTAAGAAAGTTTCTAAATGTATTTTGTGCCTACTCACCATGCCCGCGCCAATCCCACAGCACGCGGCAACCGCTAAAATATTAAATACCGCCGAACCGACAATGGTGCCCACGCCAATGTCACCCTCTGTGATGAATGTACCTATCACATTGACGAAGAGTTCGGGCGCTGAGGTGGCCGCAGCCATGAAAGTGGCGCCAGCCACATCATTTGACATATTTAACGCTGTGGTGAATAGGAGAAAGTGCAAATAAATAAATAAATAATAAAAAAATAAAAATAAATAATAAAATAGAATAAAATAGAATAGAATAAAATAAAATAAAATATTTTAATAGAATTAATGTAGAATATAATAATTTAAATGATAATTATAAAAATGGTTATACATCTGGAAGCATCTCAGTTTTAGTTCACTCACCTGCGCATATCTTTTCGACCGCAGGCACAAAGTACTCATCACAAACTACCGCTAATGCTAGAAATAAATATAAACTGGCTATCACATGAAGTACAACAGCACCCGATTGTCTTTGCGCCTCGGTGAATAGATCCTTTGGGAAGTCGTCGATGGCGGGTTGTGTACAATTTATATCTGAAAGAAATTTTATTGGAAAAAATCATTAAATTTTATTATTAGTTTTTGTGTTTTTTAATGAGTTTTATTTTAAATAAAAAATAATTTTGAGGAAATAAAATCAATAAATTTTTCCAAAAAAATGATTTTTAAGTGGATTTCTTTTTTGTTTTATTTCAGTAAAAATATTGTATTATTTAAAAATTGTATATAAGAAAACAGTAAAAATATTATATACATATGTTTTTTTAATTTCAATTTAATATTTTTTTTATTTTCAATATTTGATCAGAAAAATTCTTAATTATTTAAAGTAATAAATTTGTTGTCATTAACTAAAAATTTTATATTAATTCTTTTTTAATTTTCATATTTATATGAAAATATTCTTTAAAATTCTTTTTTGTAAAAAATAATATTTACTAAAATTAATTGAAACATTTATAAAATTTATTTATAATTTATATTAATTAAATTGATGAAATACTATAAGTAATTAAAAATTAAAATTATTTTTTAAACTTATTTTTTTTTTTAATTTTTTAATTGACAATTAATAAATTATAATTAAATTTAGATAATTTATATGAACACTTTCTTAAAATTTTTTATTTAAAGAAATCATTTTTTATTAAAATTAATTTTATATATAATATATTTTATTTTTATTATAACATATTTTTGTGATTTATATTAATTAAATAGATAAATATGTAGTACAATAAATAATTAAACATTTAAAATCATGTTTTTTAATTTTAATTTTAATTTTTATTTTTTATTATTTAAAAATTTTTACTTGAAAATTATTAATTAAATTATAATTTTTTAGTTGAATTAAAATAATTTATGTCAACAATTTTTTTTATTGATTTTATTTAAATTATTTATAATTTTTTTTCTTCATAATTTAATATTTTTTATAATTGTCAAAAGATAATAATTTATTTGTGGGTTGCGAAAATTCGCAAAATATGTGTGTGTAATTTCAATATGCTCAATTAATTTATTATAAAAGATTTTTTCTGTTGTCTTATTTTTCACTTCTAGACTATTAAGTATTAAAATTTTGCATTATAAATTGTTTTTATCAATATTGCTTTCAAGGTGCATTTAGACAAATTTAATTGTCATGAAGGCATTGACTATTAAATTTTAACGATGTGCGAAAGTCCCTGAAATTTAATGTAGTTCTTTTATAAATATCATTTTAAATACTCTATGCAACCCTGTGTGAAAAACAGAAGTTGAAATATTATATTTGAAAAAAAAAAAATAAATAAAAAATAATCAGGAAATATTGAAATATAATACAAACACATCAAATCACATCAATTTTTTTTTTTCATTTAAAAAAATAAATAGTTTAATAGTAAAAAATGTTAGCATATTTTTATAAAAAATATTAATATTTTTAATTTTGGAACCAAACAATTTTTTTGCATTGCATTATAATAAATAATTGTCGATTTTTTAATTTTCAATATTTTTAAGCTTCCGTAAAATTATATCATCAGAAAATATGCAAATACATTTTTTTGGATTTTTTTCATTTGGAACTAAAATCTATTTCTTACAGTGTAGAATAATTAATATTGATCATTGTCAAACGAAAGATAATCAATATTATGGCACTACAATCACAATGAATCCATTAGAACACTGACTTATTATAAATAAATAAATAGCAAGTGACAAATGCGGCCACTGACATTTATGGTAAATGCGCGTTCTGCTCTATATAGTGTATGCCTACATATGTAAATACCATAAAATTATGTATTGATAACAGTTATATACAGTTGAATTTTTATATAGACTGAAGATAGTATGCCTGTAGGACAATTATAAACAGCTGATGTCTAATTGAGGAGATTCTAATATAAGGTGTTGGCAACTCTTCTTTTTTTTAACATAAAAGTCGAACGTCGATTGTATTTTACTCGAATTTATTCCATAAATATTTTAAAGCATCGTATATATAATATTATTCGTACCCATATTCAAACAGTTTATATACGCTTTTTATAAAATTTTTGTTGTTAAAGGGTTGCCATGTTTATGATCAACAGTAATTCAAATGTCAGATCAGAATTTCAATATTTTCTTAATGACAAGTGAAAGCTAGAAATCATCGACTTCTGGACTTCAAAGTTAGAAAAATGTCTCAATAAAACATTTTACTGTTTATTTCTATAAATTACACTGAAAAAAACTTGTAAACAAATTTCATATGTTTGCCTATGTTAATGTCGTCAGTGCTCTAAATATATATTTTTTGTTGTTTAAATACTACATATATAGTACTTGTTGTTAGATATATACACGCTTCCCCAACTTTAACTGAGCATCAAATAGCATTTCCTCCATTAATTGTTTGTGTCGTCATTTTGTCACTGTTTTCATTACTATTTTTAATGCTGCTTGCTTTTATTGTTATTATTGTTGCTGTTGCTTTCGTGCTTGTTTATGTTTTTTTTTAAGTTAATTTTCAATTTGTTTCACATTTTTTCTAATTTTTCCACTTGTTTTGCGCTGGCTCATCGTTTTAATTGTGTTGATCGTTTGCCGCTTGCGTAGCTGCGCTTAACTCAGCGCGCGCTTTGAGCTGCGTCTGAGCTATTGATTGTCTGTGGTGTGTGTAGTATTGTGTGTTTAATCTAATATACATTTATTTAATTACATATTCTTTATTAATTTAAAAGTACTTATAATCGTGTTAAAATTGTAGAAATGCTAATATAGAAAAGGTTAATTGATCTGGGTCTTCAAAATACTAAATTGGCACCAAAGAAGTTGTAAACAAATTCATGCTTCTCTTACTTAAGAAATTTGACTGAAATGAAGTTGTAGTATTATATGATGGCCTTAGAAATAGCAGCTCCGTTCGATATTTTATAGGATTCGCAGTGGGGTTCGTAAATAAGAAGCGTCTTCATCTCTTAAATCATTAGTTTAACCCTTAAAAGGCAATTGAGGCTTCGTAATTCGATCAAATTAATCTGTATCGTCTACTCACAATAGGTGTCATAAATGCTAACGGTTATTTAAACATTACTGCAGGTTTGAGACGTATATACTCAGTTGAGAGTGACCTAACGAAGTGGTCTCTGAAAGTCTCTATTTTGTGGCTGAACTCATACCATTATTGGTTAATTTGCATTGACATTCTCTCCCAACTATTACAAGTAGGGAGACCATTCATTTTTATAAAAAAAAGAGTCCGTACTTTATGAAGTCGTCAAATTATATAAAGGGATAATTACAACCCTGTGGTGAAAGATCCAGATTTAATTAGTTCCATTTCGAAGCTGAAAAACAACTGTCAATTCTTTATTGCGTTATTGGGCAACTTTGATCATTAAATAATTTATTATCGTATTTGTAGTAGTCCAAATAATTGCATTGTTTTCGACTTAGTCGCCTCTCATCACTCAAATAGCTCTTGAAGTACCTCGCGTTACCAGTCAAATTCTTGTGAAACTTCGAAAATTTGAATCATAAAATCAACTGTACCTAGGTTTCGTATTCTCAGATCTTTCTCATAAGCCTCGAAGTATTCAGTCTTGCCTGTCAATATCTGCTGAAACTTATTTCTGGATTTGTATCTTATTAGTTCGGTACAGAGGTGAGATATACAGAATTAGAGTTCGAGTTATCTCTCTGTAGTTGTCAAACTCTGACGAAACTTTAATCTTCATACATATCAACATCGGTTCGGAGCATATACATACTATATTGGCATAGATCCTATTTGTGAAATTGCTTCATATTGCTCATCTTATTTTCCTACAATCATAAATATTTTCATTTTAAATCAATACAGTCAGAAAGTCACGTTTTTTCGATCTTCCACCAGATGTCTCAGACAAAACATTGTACAACTATCTTAGTTCGTTAATATTATGATTTGCTGAGACAAGTTCTCTCGAATCATGAAGATATAGCTTGATGCAACCCAAGATAATCATGTAACTCTGTTAGTTTGACCTGAACCTTTGGCCTTTTCGTTGGAATAGTACGTTTCTTGAAACACTCGATAGTTAACCTAAACTAGAACACTTAAACTTAAGTGAAGGATTGCCTTTACAATAAAACCTACATTTGCAAGTTCTGAACAAGTTCTTTGTGGGAAAATAAATTTTATTCTGAAAATTGTGGAATGAGTTCTAGTTAAAGTGTTGAACAGATTTCGTTATTTAAACTCGTGCGATTATAGAGGACTTGAATACACTGGAATATGTACACTATATAGAGCTGATTCTTTTATACGAAGATTTTTATCGTGATTTTTTTTCGTCTTTCGAACGAGAGATCTAAATTTTTAACTGATACCCGGATAAACTCTTTATTGCCAAATTGAAATCAGAATTTAACAAAATTTTAACGGAATCTCGAACGATTTTATTTTAAAAAGCCGTCGTTTAAGGAGAGTCGTTCCTTATATTTTAGGAGTGAACTCAAACTTGACATTGACATTGACTGACAACGGAGAACTGTTGTTAAAACTTGATTATATTTATAAATTTAGATAGATTTGGTAGGTGAGTGATAGTCACGCATTCTAAACGTTCATCTACGACTTGTAACTAGTAATAAACGCCCTGAAGACACCTCATAACCCTTATTTGGCAAGCATTGCGTGTATAATTATTTTTTTTATTGATTTGACTGTAAAAGCTCTGATCTATAAATACCCAACGAATTTATAAATAATTAAAAATACTACTATTTACGTACAAACAAGGCGTCACAATGACTAGAATATGTCAACGGAAATGTCAATACACGCTGAGAGGGGCGTCAGAGGTCCGCGTCGCTTATATTACTCGCGTATGCAAATGTCATTTCATTTCAGCCCGACAAACACACACTCGAATAGGTCTTCCGAAATGCACTTCATTTCGTTGTCATTTGAATTTTTTAATTATTTAATAATTTTGCATTGCAGCGCGCACAAAACATCACTTTGCGGCATGCCACATTGACGCTAATGAGTTGAACGCTATTTGAATTTCGTACGTTCGGTATTTAATGGGCGCTAGCCTTAATTTGCATACATATAGTGTAGCATATGTAGCGATAATTGCGCTCATTAGTTGTATGCGGCAGCAAAACGCTCGTGTATCGCCAACAGCGTGAACGAAGTCGTCGGCGGCTTGTTTATTTTGCATACAAATAATTTATAAGCATTTCTTGTCATATTGTGCACCCTATGCGAGCGGAAAAAAGTAACGCCGCGTTTGAAAAAGGGGCGGCGCAGGCATTTACCGCTAATCACAACACTAAATTACTAAATTAGTAGTGAAATTTTCGAGTGTATGGCGGCTAAAAAACAATGCAAAAAAATACAAATTTATATATTTCCATTTCATTCTAAAACTTCATACATATATACCGTCACTCATTGTTTTCATTTCGACGGCATCATTGTTGACGATTTGGTTTATGTTTCCTCAATGCAATTAATTTTTTTTTTCGTATTTCCATCGCAACTGGCGCTTACTAGTCGCGCTTTGGCGTTTTATCATTAATTTTGTTTTTCGTTAGTATTTCTTAGCGGTTCACACATTTCAAATTGAGCGAAAATTTTAGAGAAATTTGCGCTTTCTGATTGATTTGCTTCCGCATTCATAAAGTCAGATTGTGAGATTTTTTCGTTAATTGTCATTCCATAACTAGCGATATTCATTTGACAGCTGTATAATCACTTATAACATTTCTAATTATCAATTAATGTGGGATTCTCGAATTTTATTATTGTCATGCTGTCAACAGTGATTTTCGTTTGACAGTTGTAAAATCACATGTGACATTTACATAGGTGGAAATAATGTGAGATTAGTTATTGTGATTTGTTCTGAGATTCTAGACATTGTGATTTTCATTTGATAGATGTAAAGTCACATATATAAATATACAAAAATAATTTTGAATAAAATTTTTTTAAGTTTTTATGGGTCAATACCTTGTGATTTATATTTCACCTACATAAAATCACTTGTAATATTTAAAAATATCGTTTAATAAGAGATTATCTGAATCGTTTGTGATTTTCATACAACAGCTGTATAAACTATTACGGTAATATGTATAAATGAAAATTGAAACAGAATTTTAATTTTGGAAATATTGTGCTTTGTGATTTTCATTTAACAGACTAAAATCACAGATAATCGTGAAATGTGATTTTCATTCGTTAGTTGAGATTGCAGAAAAAAACTTATAATTTCGTATAGATTTATTGAAGCTAGTTACACCTTGCTTACATTTACTTACAATACATTTTTTATAAATAGTTAAACCCGCTCTACAAAAAAACCCTAAAAGGGAAATTTTTTGTATGCTCCAAAAATGCATTTAAATTAAATTGTATAACTTTTAAAAACATTTCTAGCTCACTTTCATATTAAACTGCTTCTTGATAAAAATAACCCTCGAGGGTATTTTTTGAAATTTTAACATATTGAAAGCAAACACTGCACAACTATATTTTCTTAAAAATAACCCTCGAAGGTTTTTTCCGCTAATTTTACTTCTACACAATTCTCTTTATAATAATTCAAGTCAAACACAGCACAACTGAATCCTCATAAAAATAACCCTAGAGGGTATTTTTCGCTATTTTACATATTAAAATTTCTACATGATCCTCTTTATAATAATTCAACGTAAACGAGGCACAACTGCATCTTCATAAAATAACCCTCGAGGGTATTTTTCACTATCAAAAATATATTAAAATTTCTATACAATTTCCTTTATAATATAATATTAAGGCAAACATTGACATTAACAAATGATGTGTTAAAGCGCAATACGCCTATAATACATTATTTACAGTATCTTACTAAACGAAAATATTTTTTAACAAATATACCAAACAGATAGTTTTGGGGATATTTTGTTTTCATTAATATTTTAAATTTCGTTTTTTTTTTTTAAATATTTGCGGTACTGATAATTATACAGCACTAAATACAATTTTCATAAAAAAAATTAGTTTTAGAAAAATTTCCCACCTAGGGTAATTTTGTTTTTTCTTTAAAAATAGAAAGAAAATGAAATGTAGTGCATTATTTTAGTTACAACAGAATCGTTACACCACTAAAAACATAAAAAAAATTAGTTTTAGAAAAATTTCCCAACTAGGTAATTTATTTTTTTCGTTGAAAAAAGAAAGAAAAGTAGATGCACTACTCATCTGCATAATTTTAGTTACAACAGAATGAGTTTAATGGAATTTTAAATAGAAATTCGTTAGATGTATTGCAGTAGCGATGTTAAACAAAAAATCGGTTGCAAAAAATTTCCTAACGGGGAATTTTTTTTATGATAAATATTTGCGGTATTAAAAATTATACACCACTAAAAACATAAAAAAAACAGTTTTAGAAAAATTTCCCAGCTGGGTAATTTATTTTTTTCTTTGAAAAAAAGAAAGAAAAGCAAATGTACTACTCATCTGCATAATTTTAGTTACAACAGAATGAGTTTAATGGAATTTATGTTGAAAAACTGATAAATATCAAATAGAAATTCGTTAGATGTAATGCTGTAGCGAAAATAAACGAAAAATCGGTTGCAAAAAATTTCCTAATGGGGAAATTTCGTTTTTTTATAAATATTTGCTGATAATTATACAGCACTAAATACAATTTTCATAAAAAAATGTGTTTTAGAAAAATTTCCCACTTAGGGTAATTTAATTTTTTTCTTTAAAAAAAGAAAGGAAAGGAAATGTAGTGCATTATTTTAGTTACAACAGAATCGTTACACCACTAAAAACATAAAAAAAAATAGTTTTAGAAAAATTTCCCAACTGGGTAATTTATTTTTTTCTTTGAAAAAAAAGAAAGAAAAGCAAATGCACTATTCACCTGCATAATTTTAGTTACAACAGAATGAGTTTAATGGAATTTTAAATAGAAATTCGTTAGATGTATTGCAGTAGCGATATTAAACGAAAAATCAGCTGCAAAAAATTTGCTAAAAGAGAAATTTTTTTGTCTAATAAATATTTGCGGTATTATACATCACTAAAAACATAAAAAAAAAATTTTAGAAAAATTTCGCAGAAGGGTAATTTTATTATTTCATTAAAAAAGAAAGGAAAGGAAATTCACTACTCATCAGTATTATTTTCTTTACCACAGAAATAGTATAATAGCATTAATATTGAAAATCTCATAGATAAACATGTAAGAAATTCGTTAGATGTAATACTGAAATGATAGATGGCGCTACCGTATAGATTATTAAAAAAATATTATTTTTGTTATTATCGTTCATTGTTTTTCTTATAGCAATATTCCCTGAAAAACCCCTATTTTTTAACATCAAACTCTTATCTGTCATACTCGTTTATCAAATTTCATATTAATCTTTCACATTTTCACTTTTATCTTTGTTTTTTTTTTATATTATTTTTAGCTTTTGTGCATTAAATTGAGATCAATTAATTTAAGAAAATTAGCTGTAAAGTCAAATGAATAGTTGACGTCGGCATGCATCGAAATCAAAGCGGTCAAGCAATTATTTAATTGAAGATATTTTTGTTGTGCGCAACATTTAATGACACAGTGTTAATTTATTTACGAGCCCAATGGGTTTGAATAGAGTGTGGCAAGTTGCATGTTGTTTGTTGGTATAAGAAAAATAAAGGAAAAATTGGTTTGTTTAGAGGACTTGAGTGAATGGAGGGACTAGTTGTAGGAGAAGCAAAGAGGGACATTCCAACAATGTAGGAGTGATAATTTCAACGATTTTGATTTAAATTACAAAAAAAGGTATTGCCGATTTTGTTTATAAGCTTTATTATACTAAATTGTATGTTATTTATACTAGTTGTGCGCTCGATTCGCCAAAGGAGTTTCGAAAATTTTCATAAAAATATTATAGGAAGCTTTGGAAGCTTTTTCTCAGACAGACACTATTTTCTGAACAAGATAAAAAATAGAAAATATCAGTTGGTTTAGAGTCTAAATTTTAGACGATTTAAAGAGAGTGAGAGATTACTAGATAAGCTAAGAGGGTTACACAAACCATAATCATTTCAACAATGTAGGAACCGTGTGATATATTCATCTATTTTTTGAGGTTGAAAAAGGATTATTGGCGATTTTGGTTCTGATATTGGTTATACCAGTTTTATGTCATTTATACCAGTTGTGTTTTCGATTCGCCAAAATTTGATTTTAAACGATATCTAATTAGTATTCTTGAACGCTTTTTCTAAGATAGCCACTCTTATTGATTTTTAATCAAAGCAGTTTTCTTCGTATTTTCTATTTCCTCGTTCCGATCCGTTCCCTCAACTTCATATATATATATGGGCTTAGTTTTTTTAGATTTACTGACTGGCTGGTTGGTTTAAAGCCGGGTTAGACAAAATCTAATTGTTATCTAATATAAATCGCTTATTAGAAGACTAATAAGAGTATAAGTTCTGACAACTATTTAATTAGATATTTTAAGTCAAGCTCAGAATTTTCTTTTTTTTTTTCAAAATATGATTTTCTCAGCCGGAAAATATGACAATGTAGAAAATTTTCTAGCGGCATCTCAGCATGAGATTATAATATAAATATATATATACAACAAAACATAAGCTAGCTCTACAAAATCTACAAAATGCACTTCTTTAATGCCGCTTAACTAGCATTTATACTAGAAGTGTATTAAACCACACACACACACCTATATATGTATCAAAATTTGTATACATTGCTTTAATATATATGAAAATAAAGGCATGAAAAGAAAACGATATCAATCACGCTAAATTAAGTTCACTTTAATTTAATCAGTCGCTTATGAATGCACATACTATAGCTATACAAATCTACACATATCTGTATGATAAACTACTTGTCTGTATGTATGTGTTAATACTCTCTCCACTTGTTTTTTTTTTTCATTTCATTACAGTTATTTACTTCAGCGCATAAGCAGCCAAGCTTGAGTTAAGCAATAAACAGCAAGTGTGAAGGCAGCGACACTTTATTAAAACGCAAGTAAGTAAGCGCACAAATATATATTTATTTATTTATATTAATGCTGTGAGCAGTTGTAGTATATAAGTAAAAACGCGCTTTCTCACAAAATTTACGCTCTTACATGATTTCTCTGAAATCTCAAATTTTTTAGCTATTTTTCACTGCTTTCACGCTCATTTTCAAGTATCCTTTTAGGCGCTTGAGCGCTCTGCTCTCTCAAGCACTGATCTCTTGCTAGATTTCCATTTTGCATTGCTCTCTCCGCTTTCGATTGCTCATTTTTCGCCGCTTTGTCGCTCGCAATGCGACCTGTAACCGTCCTTTAACGCAAGATTTCTTTATATACCGATTTAAATATATAACTATTTATAGTACATATATATACTTATATATCCACAAGTATTTGTCCGTTGATCATGCATATACTTTTCTGTGCATTATCTTTACTTAGCAAGCTCTACTCTGTGTGGAACTAATGCGGATTGCCATCATTTGGCATCGCTTTAATTTCATTTCTAAATTGTTCGCCTTTTGTGTGACAATTTACGTTGATTTGTTCGTTGAGTATACACAAATGTAGAATAGAAAGCCCAAAAAGCAACTAAAATTATTTTAGAATTTTATACATATTTATAATATAATCTAAGCTTGTGCTGTCGGCGCCTAATGCTTTGAAAGAACCATCGGAGATGAAGAAAAATTTTTATTTGACAGTTCAAAGTTACCGACTCAAACATGGTTTCTTCAGAAAGAACGTGAAAATATCTTTTATTTACTTATACTTGAATAGTAAAAACGTTACCTAACAATCTTGGGGTATATCAAAATATTTCCAATGTGTTCAAGGTTCATTGAAGTTTTTGAAAAAGAAACCGATTACCTATGAGGTAACTAAAACTTTCACTTACAACAGTGGCATTCCTAATAAAAGAATCAGATATATTGAAGATACCCAAAAGTAATTAGAGTTACAATCTACGTTATTTATCTACTAATTGAAGTAATAAACTTGATATTGATTCAAGCAATTCTAAGCTCTAAATAATTGATATTAGGCAAAGGACTTTATTAACTAGAGTATTATCTGGTAGTAACTGGTAACGCCTGATATTATCTGTGTGTGATTATGCCAAATTTATGTGATTTATATCAGTTGTTTGTTCGATTCGCCAAAATTTTAAGAGTTGCGAAAAATATCATAAGAATGTTAAATCAAAGTATATCTAATTTGTATTCTTGGAAGATTTTTCTCAAGAGATAACTACTCTCTAATTTTTAACTAGAGGAGTTTTGCTTTCATTTTCCATTGAATTTATAAATTTCGATTCATGGCTATAAATGATTGACTTGGGGTTATTGAAATTGAGCTATATCAGGGAAGTGTCTATTAAGACTTACAAAAACCGACCCACCACATAAAAACGAAGTACCAATGAAAAATCGAAGAAAGCCTCGGATGAGACACCCCGCTTTTTTTTGTCTATATTATTAAAACTTACAAAAACCGAGTATTGGCGAGATTAGAATACTCTTTCTTGATTAGTTCTTGACTAAGATGTCAATAACGTCTTTACATTTAAAAAAATAAGTTAACTTCTGACCAACTAAAATAATTCTCTGATATATCGGTAGCTCTCGGCTCCCTTGTGTATTTTTGTCATGACAAGGTTCTAACAAAAAGTAATCAGCTGTTAAGAGGTGTGACCGTTTGTCGATTAAGAACAAAGATGAAGAAAGAGGTTAATTGAATTATTTTTACTTGTACCGACCAAAGTGGTTCTTGAGTTCCACTGAGAGATAACACTACTTAAGAATACTATATTTTCCTACAGAGTTTTATCCACGACATCAACTAATTTCTGTGTCTTTTAAAAATTATTTTTCCTAAAAGCCTAATACTCGATCCACAAGTATTACAAAGCCTTCAGACAAACTTTGCTTCCGCCGCTTTCCAATAGATGTCACTAGGGTCAAGCACTGGTCGATTAAATCGTTTTATATCGATCTTGGACATTTGCATCCCAAATTCTTTTGTCATTAATGGTCAAATCGTGCATGGATTTGTATACTTCAGCTATTATTGCAAGGAAAATAGGACAGTTGGTCACTTAGTTCTCAGAATATGGTATTTTTTAAGTTTTTTTTCATTTGTGGAATATTTTTCACCAAATTCAACGCTTTTCAATTTTCCATTGAGTTTTGTATGTTTGATTTCGCTTTTAAATTTGTCTTTCGTATTTGCCTTCTTTTTGTCATTTATTACATTCTTCCAATGCAGTTCCGCTTCATTGCATCGCCTGCTAATTTATGCTTTTTGTTTTTCTAATTTCAACTCTTTACTATTTACACGATCCGCGGCTATTGAATTTTTGTTACGCATACGCCACGTTGTACATATGTATATTTTTTGTTCGATTTTTGTTTATTTGCATAGAAGCAGCTTCAATAGTGTTGAAGTAAGCGAAACACAATTGCTTATGGATTTATTTAGAAAGGGGTTGGGTTTTCGGCTTTTTCGTCTTTCTTTATTTACGATTTGTATTTATGTTTGCTTTTGTGTGTGCGTTTAGTTTTTTTCATTTGTAAGCACTATTTTTCTATATAGAGGTACATATGTATATTATTTCGCTCCGTTTATTTTACACTGCATTCGTA
Organism: Zeugodacus cucurbitae; assembly: GCF_028554725.1. NCBI lineage: Eukaryota > Metazoa > Arthropoda > Insecta > Diptera > Tephritidae > Zeugodacus > Zeugodacus cucurbitae. The sequence goes on from NC_071670.1 coordinate 5,905,086, forward strand.
AATAGGTATTTATTGTTGTTTTATTTTATAATATTTACTTACTTATTGTATTATATATATTCTAAATAATTTTGTTTGGAAACCTACATATATAATTAGTATGTTTATTTAGATTCTTTCAAGGTGACACCCAGTCCCTAACCTCACTTAATAAATTTTTTCTTGTGTAATTGTTGAATTTTTGAAGAAAAGTTCCCAAAATTTAAACCATTAAATGTAATATTAATGTTAATAATACAAAATAATAATATTTTTGTTTAAGAATAGATTCAGTTTCTTATTCTAATTCCAAAATTCACAAACTGTATGCTTTTCATGGTTTCGAAATCACACAGTTCTAATTTAATAGTTTCTATACTTCACTGTCAAATATAATGAATTTTTGAAGTTTATTGAGAAGAGAGTTAAAATATACTCAACATTCCTAAGATTGCATAACAGAATTTAAATCAGAATAATTAAAAAAAGTTCTAGTTCTATGGGTGAGAAAGACCATGCTCATTCTTCTTGAAAATTAACTCTCCAGCTCAGCGATCCATAACATTTTTATGGAATAGCTACGGAGATCTATAAACTAATATGACATCGTTGAATATAATGTTAAGTATCATACAGAACTCTTACATGGAACCCTTCAGAGAGCTCATTGGATCGGACAAATTTGAAAGAAAATTATTTATTTAGACCACTTACATGAGGTTATAGAGAAAAGCAGATAGAGATACTGAATTTTATTTGTACTTTATACTGTACTGTATGGATCTGACGGACCAAATCAAAGATAGTTTATAACTCCATTAAAATCAAATTCACTACGATCTTCAGTTGACCTTAACAGAAAATATTGTTCATATTGATCTCTGAGGAAGCGTAGAAATCATCAACGACAAGTTGTTCAATTTGTTACTAATATTTATATAGTGTAGTGAAAGTCAAAGGTGAAATATACGAGGTATGTTCAAAAAATAACGGTAATTTGTGTTTTTTGAAAACTATGTTTCTTTATTTGACTACATTATTGCTTTCGCCTTCAAGTCTAGTCTCCTTATTCGATATTATGCACGTATTCCAGCGCTATAAGCTGAGAGCCTATAGCTCTTTGAACGATTTCTCGTACGCTTGTAAAACGATGACCCTTTAAGGTTCTCTTTATTTTTGGAAAAAGTCACAAGGAGGCATATCTGGCGAATATGGAGACTGGGTCATAGTTACAGTATTGTTTTTTGCCACGAAGAAACAATGAAGTGTGAGATTTCAACAAACGAAATCGCCAAGCTCATAAAAACACGTCTAAGCGTAGCAGCTGGTACAGACAAAGTAAGCTATAATCATTGAAAATATTATTGTTCTTCAAGAGCATGTATATCAAAATAATAAAAAAATAAGAAAAGAAAAGATTTGGACATTTGACTTTTAACTTTCAAAATTCCCGTTAAACACCTCCTAGATGTCAGGTCTGGTGTGGCATGTCTTTAAGGAGCTTAAAATTGCTAGTGTTATGAAAATTTTTGACTGTAATAAATGTATTTTTCCGAAGATAAACGAGACTATATACATCAAAGAAGTCTCCGAAGTCATTCTATACAGTTAAGGACTGCTACCGTTTATCGGAGTTTTCATAGGACTTTTATAATGTTAAAGACTGTCACCTTGACATAAATTATCATATATCCTATATAGCTACACTGTACTGTCAGCAAAACTGGGGTCTTCACAGGATACAACTAAGGACTGTCACTTTAACAGAAGTCTTCCAAGTCCCGCACACAGTTAAGGACTTAAGGACTGACGTTTTAACACAGCGTCTAAAGTATTTTTTATTGCTTAAGATTTTCACTTTAACAAAAGTTTTCTAAGCTCCTCAAGTCAAGGACTGTCACTTTGACAGAGGTCTCCATATTACAAAAAAATTAATTTCACAGCAGAAAAGGCTTTAATTTGTGGTTACTTCTAATATATAGTATATATGTAAATCGATAATCATATATCGATTTGATGTCAGGACTAGATAGTAAACGAACTTATATAACACTACACAGTAAGTCCTTATGTACCAGTTGTGCTGCTGAGGCCCCAATGATCTTCCATGTTTGCTGCTAAAACTTGTACTCCTTGACAGCGGCGAAGCGTTAATTCTGCGCTTATTAGCTGAGATGCCGACACTGAGTGAAGACTTGAGTGCACCTGTACTCAGCGTTTTTTTTTTTGTCAGCTATGGAATTCTAAAATACGTTTTTTTGTTTTCACACACAATTTCAACTCTTACGCGCGATTTCACATAAATTTCTTCGCATTAACGGAGCACAAAAAAGTGATTAGTGATTTTGAAGAATTGATAAGAAGTATCTTCGCTAATATGCTGACATAATTTTTGGTTTTTTGATTTTTCGTTTATTTTTGTTTTTATGGATTGCTACTTTATCACTGGTACTGAGAAAAAATGTTTATTTGCGTTGTACGACACTCGCGCACTAGTCGACGGTATAATCCAGCCACCGCAAACGAAATGCTCGCACTGCCCGCAAACGTTTACTAATTCACGCGCTGTACCAACGCCATGCGCGTCTTAGTCGTTTGTTGTCGTCGTCGTCACCGTCGTCACCACCCGGATCGAGTGTACGCCACTCGCTACTAAACGCGACCGGATACCGTTTAAGCTCGTATTACAGCTTTCGGCAAATCTTCTGAGACTAACGGCGACCATACACACTGCTTAAGCTAACTTGCAACACAAGTATATACGACATTTGATACATATATATCTATGTATAATATATATAACGGTATATATGTATGCCGTCAATGATAATCGTTTGCGTCTTTCCGTCTTCGTTTGCGCCGTCGTTCACGTTGTCGGCTTTTTGTATGTCGCGGTCGTGTGCCGCCTTAGACGACCGATTGTCGTCGTCTTTACCGCGTTTAATGTTGCGCGCTGCCGAGTACCAATCATTCGATTTTCAACATCCTATTGTTGCTTAAATTGTTTTTGCCGTTGTTGTTGTAATAATTTAATTTTCGGTGCTTAGTCAAAGGAATTAAGTATAAAGTGACTTGAATTTGAAATTTGCCGCGCGTACTAAACGCAAGCCGCCATTGCCAGTGTCGTCGAATAGCATACTGAACGGCGGGTCAACGTGATGCACCGCGCCGAGTGTCGTTTGACTCGGACTCATTCGCTGACACAGCCTCAGCTTCAGCAAAAATACAGCGACGACGCAAGCGTAATCCATGACAATTGACAGTGATGGCAACAATTGTCGCTGCCAAGCGTATATATGTACATATATATATGTTTCCATGTGTATTTATGTATTTAACGCGCTGCGGCAGGTCGCATGAAAAGCGTGGCAAACGGAAAGCGCTATTTGTTGACGCGTTACGCTCGTATATAGCTTATATTGTATGTATGTATGTATGTATTGCGCCCGCCACCGGCCGCAGCTCAATCAGTTAGTTCGCCGCTCGCTTGTGTTTTTAAGCTGCAGCATCGCATTTGTCGGAGGCGCATTGAGCAACCCCAAATTTGAGCGGTCGCGGCAAGGTGCGGCTTGATTGCGCACCCACCCACCCAACGCGGCAATATGCCTATTTACAAGTATACCGAAATGCTTGTTTTTGAGTTAATTTGTTGTTGTATAAATGTAGGTTTTTATAATGTCTGACGCGATACCTTATACTAATATACTCGTACATAAATATCTACATAGGTATGAGGTAGAAGCGGCGCGCGACACAGCCGAAATGCCATTCGTCGGTATTGGAAGAGTATTAATGAACTAAGAAAGTCATTAAAAATTATTAAAAAAAAATATAAAAAAATAATAATATATAATACAACAGAATATAATAATTAAACAATAAATGAAATATTAAATTTAAAAAAAATTGCAACAACAAAAAATAAATATAAAAACAAAAATAAAATATTTTTCAGGTTTAAATTTTTTTCATTTGTTAAATTAATTTTAATTTTTTTTAGTAATTTTTTATTTAGTTCAATTTTATTTTTTTACATAAATTTAAATTTACAAATTTTTGCACATAATATGGATTAAATATAAAATTAAAAAAAAAAAATAAAAATAAAAACCAAAGTAAATATTAAAATTTCTTGTGTTTGGAATTAGTAAAAATAAATAAAGTAACACCAAAAAATAAAAAAAATATATATAATGAATAAATTTAAATAATAATATTAGATCCAGTAAAAATAAATTCATATTTTGGCATCAAACCGAAGGTTTTATTTAGCTTAGTTAGAATGATCCGATCGATCCAAGTCAAATACGAAATGTGTCCAAGAAAACGAAACAATTTTTTGGAAAAAAATATTTTTTCAATTGTCCACATTAATATTGTCGCCTTTAAAATAATCCCCATTCTCATAATGCACTTATATCAGCGCTTCTTACAAACGTAGAAACACTTCTCCAACTCGATTTTTGGAATAGTCTTTGGTTCTTTCAGCGATTTCTCGTATGCTAAAACGACGCCACTTATCTATAGTTCTGGAAGTAGTAAAAAGTCACATAGAGTCATGTCTACTGCATGTGGGGACTGGAGCCACGTTACAGTATTACTTTTGTCTAAGAATTCACGAACAAGCAACGAAGTGTGATCATAAATACAGATCTAAACTTAGCGGCTTTAACTGATATAGTAAGCAATGAATACAGCTGAAAATTTTGTCATATTTCAGTGGCATCTATAGCGGCAAAAAAATAATAACGTCGATTTTTTTTTAATTTTTTTTAATGCGTATTTTTACCAGCGAAATAATTCTCCATAGGCAGAAATATATAGTAGTCACTTGGTGTCAGTTCCGAACTGTAAAGTCTATACATAAGAACCAACCCAGTAAGCTCTCGGAGCTTCTTGCGAGTCCCACTAAAGATGCCTGGCGATTACTTCCTATAGACTATCTAATTGTTGACAGTGCAAATCCGAATTAAGAGTTTAAAAGTCAATCGGTGCCAGGTCCAGACTATAAGATAGATGAGTAAGAACCTCCCAACCATGTTTTCGGGACTTCCGCCGAGTCCCACAAATTTTGTATCTGACGTGACGTTGTCCTGATGGAACACAATTCCACCGCTATTGATCAAAGCTTGCCACATCTAGGCGTTTGTTTCCTTCAGACTGTCCAATTTTGGTGCCAGAAATGTGCCATAGACAGGAACAGTCAATCGAACCCGGTCCAGTAAGATAAGATGGATGCGTAGGAGCTTCTCAACCAAGTTTCCGAAGATTCTGGTGAGTCCCAATAATGTTGTACCTGACCCGCCATTGTCCAGATGGAACATAATTCCTCTGTTACCAAAGCCACCCGCTGCTGGTTGATTACTTGACAGTATTGGACCTAAGAGTTCAATCGTAGAAAGCAGTTCGTCAATACTGGCGACGGTCCCTTTGACTCCGTACTTACCGCGACTCCACCCCGCCCGTTTTCGCTTGGCCTTGTCGTAAATTACCCAATTTTCTTAATTAGTAACCATCCGCTTCAGAAATTGATCGATCTTGTTTTCAAAAATGTTTGTTTACAACTTTTAAGTGACTTTTAATTATTTATTTTCTTTTTGTTTTGCTGTAAACATAGCACGCATTTCAATTGTTAAAAAATTGTGCAAATATTTAGCAAAACACAATTTTAAATAGGGTTATATATAGGATGAGGCTTGGCCGCAGTTTAATTTGGCTACGCGTTATGCACACGCGCCAACGCATTCAGCCATTTTAATTACAAACTTTTTGTTTTATTTTGTTATTATATTGTTTTTGTAGAGTTTTGACCGTGATTTTGTTGTCTGGTAGCATACAACTTCGCCTAGTGTACAGTGCGTATGAGTAACATCTAACGATACAGTCACTGTGCATTGAATTATGTACGATGGCACAACGATTTCGTAAAATAAGAAGAAGATAATTATTTTGTGTAACTTTATTGGTCATTTCAAGCAGGTTTTTGTCCATTCTTCATTATTTCAAGGCTTCTTGAAAACCTTTCAAATACTCTTTCGAGAGAGATAAAAAGGAAAAGAAGATATTTGGAAGATCAAGATTGGAGAATGCGGCAAATAGTGACTTAAAAAGTGAATAATAAGAGCTTTCTCGATTCTTTCGAACCATTCTTCAAATACTCTTTCGGCTTGAAAGAAAGATAGAGATAGGGGTAAAAGAATAGATTTGGAGATCAAGATTTAAGAATTCTTAAGAACTTCCTCAATTCTTCTGAGTTTTTCTAAACCTTTCGAATAGTCTTTCGTCTTGAAAGAAAGAGATTTGGCAGATCAAGATTTTAATATCCACTAAGTGTGTGGCTTAAAAAGAGAACCATAAGAGCTTCCCCGATTCTTCTTAGTGTTTCCGAAATATTTCTAATACTATTTCGGCTTGAAAGAAACGGAGGGATTGTGGCTCAGGAAGTGATTTAGAAGATCAAGATTTAAAAATTCACTAAGAGTTGGACTTTAACGTAGAAGAAGAAAAGCTATCTCAATTCTTCCAAGTATTTATACAACCTTTCAAATACTCTTTGCGTTTGGAGAAATACAGAAGGATTATGGCTCAGAAAGGGGTTTGGAAGATCAAGATTTGAAAATTTAAAAAGAACTTTCCCGATTATTCCGAGTCTTTCTGAAATCTTTCAAATATACGTTCGGCTTATAAGAAAGAGAGTGAGAGAGAGAGATTGTGACTCAGAAAGGGATTTGGAAGACTAAGAAAAGACAAGTGTGGTCATGACCTTAAAGAAGCACAATTGTAAAGCGATAATCTTCTATATAGATCGAAGCGAAAATCAGAGTTTCATAGATACGCAAATGTAAATAACGGCATATGTCTCCCGCTGCATTTCACTTCTTACAAACACAGATTCACTGAATAATCAAAAATGAAATCTCAAAAATCTCATGTAGAAGAAAACCAAAAGAGACTGAATGTAGCATCAGTCGACCAAGCTCCAAAGCCACGGGCACCCAACTGTGCTACAGCCATGCGACGAGCAGCAAATCTACAAACACAAGTTTACAAGCAATAATTTAAAAATTGTCTTTCTTCCACCGTTATCTCGGACATTATTAAGTGACAATAACTATTAAGAAGAGTGCTGCTCATAAAAGCAACGGTTCATGAGTACTGTATACACATCTAGCAATACATACATTATACATATTCTAGTTTATATTATTATTTTATTTAAAAAGACTACAATGTGTTTTTTGTTAGCATTCAACAATTTAATGCGCACACAATGAAGACGGATAAAAGTTAGACTGAAAGCATGATGAGCAAAAGTAAAGAATAAGCAGTTAAATCAGCTGTCATATGTCATGTATATGTATGTGCACTATTTATATAGGAAGTTTGGAGCCAGTCTTATTTAACACGTATGCCCATTATTTATCAGAAATTAGAAAAAAGTGAGGTTAGTTTTTGTTGTGCAAACTGAAAGCGAGTGTTTCGATGTGTCTTCATTCAGCAAAGTTCGAAAAACGATCTTAAATTATACGGTCCTGGCGTCGTCAAGCCGAAAATGCAAATATAAGATGGTATTTGAAGTAAGACGGACCTTCTTTTTGCCTCTATAAGCCTCTAATGCCATAAAACCACAAGAAGTGAGAGACTTTAGTCGCCTTAAGAGTGACTTGAGCCTCTTTTATTAAGTAAAATTATTAGATTTTAATTTCTTATCAGATCTTATTCTAGAAAGTAATTTGGATCGCTTCTTTAGTGTTCGGACTTCTTTGAACATGTCTAATATTATTTTTGGTCCAAAAGATTCGTCAAATATAGGTCGAAGGTTAGAAGTACAAAATTGAAACGGTGAACCGACAAAGAGAAATGATACTAAGGGGGCAAGTTCAAGTCTTTCCAGTGATTATTGAGGGAAAATATATTCTAATGTGCCGATGAATCAGGAATTTCTCATTAGTTTAGTATATTGAAGATACATGGTTCGTAGCACAGTTCACAGGAGCTTTTTAAAAGAACTGTACTGAGCTTATAGGAGATTCACTAGACACTTGTAATGGGCAACCGGCCTCTACATTGGTTGTCTCTTTGAAAAGAAAGATTCGAATTGTAATTCGAGCGCTACACGAGATCTTATTAGAAGAAGAAAGAGAGGTAATTTGTGAAATGACAACTAAATGAGGGTTTTGGACATATTCCAATAATGCGCTCATAGAAAACATCATCCTTCTCTTTCGTCGGTGCCCGGGCGCAAATCCGAGATTTGTTGAAAAACTTCGCTTTGGTGACGCTCCCACCACGAATCACATGTCGAATTTGCGCTCCTTTACATGTCCGCTGTAGTGAATGTCACAAGGACCCACCTGCTTCCGTCCTTGTCCCGTCCATCGCACTTCTTGGATGCCGGTGATGCCAGCCTTTATTCTTTCGAGGACATCAACTAGCTGGGCAACAGCTTCTTCCCAATTAAGGGGCCGCATATCGGCATACCCTTAAATCATAGTCCTTAGTACGTTTGTCAGTGGTCGTCATCAAAATTGGGATCTCTCATCCGAGGCTGTTGTTTTCTATTCATTGGTACTTCGTTTTTATGTGGTGGGTCCCAAACCCTATGCACAACCGCTTGAGCGGGCTTCGTCTTCTCACTCGCCTCCAAACGGATGTCTTCTGGCTAGCCAGAATATACTTGGTCTAAGGCCGGAATTCGTGAGCTGCTTAAGCCACATGCAAAAGAATCGTTGCTGACCACTCCCTAGTGAATGGAATTCAGAAACTTTGCTCACTTACGTGAACTTTTACACATGACCTCATCTCCCAAGTTTTCATTTAGTGCTCCCGTAGTACTCTCTTTACTAATTCTAATAATACTATTTGATTGCCAACTCTTGGTGATGATCTTCCTTATGCTCTCTTCTTAATAAATCTCTTTTTTAAGTACTTCAACCGAACCTCACTTTAACTGTTGATTTCTTGAGACGAGATTGAGACTAACTGAGAGTATATATATGGTTAAAGCAGTTATGCTAACTAAAGCTGACTTGCGAAAATTCGCACATTTTTATGCAATTGAAAAATATTTAAATTACGCGTTTATTTTGTTGGTGTTGTCAAGCTTTAAATTGTGACGTGTGTACTTCCCAACCGTTAATGGTGCAGTACCCAGCAAGGCGACTAAAATTAGACATCTCAAATGAATGCAAAGATCAAATTCAAGATACGCGTACATAAGCAAGTAAATATATATTATATATACCATGTAGAATGCCGAAGTTAAGCTGGAGAGTTAAAAATACTTACATATCTATAGTATATATACTAAGTAACTGCATGTATAAGACTACATATACATAAGTATCTGTATACCTCGGTATTAATTTAGACGGTGATATCGCACCCATTCAAAGTAATTTATTCCTATGCTCATACTATATACTCATACAAAATATACCGTTATATTAGTCCACTAAAATACCTAAGTGGGTGCTCTAGCACCGATGGCTTCATGAAATAATCAAGCAAACCGCTCAACGTAGTAGCTCATCTAAGCGACAGCGTGAGGCACTCTTAATCAACGAAGTGTGTTGCAAGCAATTCGAACTTTTGCTACATCTTATATACATACTTTTCTGTGTACATATCTACTTTAACGTTAGCATGTTCTTTCGTTCTCTCAAATTATACTAAAATCAAACCACTTTCATTGAGAAAATTTAAGGTTTCACTTAAAGACCCATAAATTTTCCATAGAAACCTTCTCTAGAGCACTGGTAGATTCTCACTACTGAATTCGATTTTAAGGAGCTTGGTGATTGATTAACACCACCAAGTCCATTCAGTGGAAGGAAATCTACTCCCTGTCGTTTATGAAGTACTTGATTTCCATAATAATAACTCTATTACGCCACGTAGAAAGTGTAATTGGACAGATTTCGTACGTCCCAAATTCCTTTTAAATGACCAAGAAAGTTAGCCGACTTAAAAACTTTATAACAGAGTCCAAGCGTTTTGTCGAATCATGAGAGTCTTGGCGTTCCGTTAGGAGTATTTGGGTGGCACAAAGGACAGTCTTTGCTGCCTAAGTGCGATTCTCTGTAGATCCGGAGATCTACCACTTGACCTAACCTAACCTATCCTAAGGTCCTGCAAGTTTTAGGTAACCTCCGATGTGTTCGCTGATTCTTATCAGAGCTTTTTAATGCCAGTAATACAACTTCTGAGATTACGTTTTATCCTCGACACGTTTCAACTTACCATCTTCTTCTTCAAGACTTTAACAACCGCAGACCGACCAATATTTACATAAACTCCGAGCTTTGAACACACCATTCTGACTCCGAATTATGGCCTTTTCTTAGTAAAATGCCACGGGGTTTTGACGGCTAAAAAACGAACAAACATTCTAAGCTTGAAAAAATTGAAGAAATCTGCTGAATTTATAATCCTTGGCCGAATGAAAGTATTGTTGCCAGTTATGTAAGCCCGATTGTATTGTTGTTGTTGCAGTACGGTACGACAGTAAATATTCTCCTCAAACTTTTGATCATACTGCTGAGTTCACAGTTCTTGAACGGATAAAAATCCGAAAACATTCGAGTTACATAGACACGACTGTCGTAGGCACGGTAAACTCGACTCTATTGTTTTTGTTGTTGTAGCGGCATAAATTATTCCTCAAATAATTTTGAGGAATGCTGCCAATTTGAAAGTCCTTGGCTTGATAACAATCGAGTTCCGTTCCGGTTATGTAGAACCGACTGTCGTAGGGACGGGTAAACACGACTCTCGTGAGAACCGATCTCCTATAAGACCTCAGCGATAGTCGGAGCTTATCTAGAATCACATCAAAGATCATCGTGTGCAATGCGAAGACGACTGACGATAGTTTATTGACCCGCCCAAAAACAACACACGGTTGTAGTGCCAACTTCATAATGAAGGACTGACTCCACAACAAATATTTTTGGGAGCATCAAAAACAACAACTATTAGTACCATCAGCTGTCATAACCTAAAGATGTTTCATGTCCGTTCTTCTCGGTAACCAACTGTACTAAGAGCCTCTAAATCTGAAAACGGAGTCATAGTTATCTTTATCCCACATTTCTAGAATCGCCCTGCAACCGCTCTCCATACTTTAAATTGATATTGAAACCAAAATGCAGAGTTCTGCTGGCACTCACTCTCCTCAGTCTACGCCATACACACCAGAAGAAGTTTTCAACGCTAATTAAGTAGGAGCAGCAACTATAGCTGCAGTCATGAACTGTCAGCTGACTTGCCACCGCCTTCCACAAAACATTAGCTGACTCAGTGTTTTCTCTACTCCACTTTGCTTAACGACATACATACATATTTTTTTATAATTTAATCAAGATACAATTAAGGTATTATACTCGTACGAGCACTTATAAGTGAGGTCTATGGAGTATGGTCAGCGTTCATATGTGTATGTATGTGTGTATGCGAGCTATTGCTTATTTATTCCTTTTGATAGAAACAAATTATATTGTCGGCGCGGATATGTTGCAACAGCAGTAAGTAAAAAAAAATATATTAAGTGAAATGAATATTTAAGTATAACAACAATAGCAACAACAAATTGTTTGTGCGTGACCCGCAATTGCGGTATGCGTCAATGGCTTTGAGTGCAAGCGTACGCGCGCGCCGCCTTAGTAATTGAAATGGAGGTGTAACATGCAGTTATGTACACGCACACACACACACAAATATGTATTTATTCTAAATATATATGCTTGGAAATAATTTAAAATAGTTCAAAATGTTGAATGTATTAGGGTATACTAATAATGTATTTTAAACTAAGTTTGAACTCCATCTTGTTGTTTTTATACTTTTAGTTTATAAATTCCAAAATAACTGTTTATTATTTAAAAACTTAACTTACAATTTTTTATATCGTTTTTTTTTTTTTTAATTTTATTTTCATTTAACTAAATATCCCATATTTATACATTTGTTTAAAATTTAAATATTTAATGAAATTACAAAGTTAACTGTACTCATTTGCGACTACCTAAAAATTAATCAAACGTTTTCATATACATTCGCTGCTTTGTACAGCCGTCATTAAGTTATTGTTTGCTTGCTCGTTTTACATGCTTTTTTTTGTTTCTTTTTCCTTTCTTTTTTTTATATAAACACGCACAAACAAATTAAATTAACTTTAACTTAAACAATTAATTTTGCTTAAAAAAGCAACAAAGCAAATATTAAAAAGCAAGCAGTTAGTCTTCCTTGAAAATGTATTTTTTCTGCCACTAACTAATTTACGCTGCCTACTTATAAATAAACGCACAAATTTAACGAAAACATATTTTTTAAGTAAACCGCCACACGCAAACTCAAGTTCTTATGTATAAAAAGAACTTATTTTTTTTTAATAAAAAACAAATTTTGTGGTTTACTATTGGCGCCGTTTACGTCTGTATATATATATTTTTTTGCTGTACTAATTTGCGCTTGAAATTGTTACAATTCATGCTAGCGCTACTCCACTACACACACACACTTCACTACGCTCCTGCTCAGTTCGGCATTTTTATGCCTTGTTGGAACTCCAGCGTCTGTTGTTGTTTCTTCACTTCATCCTGCATTTCCAAAGCCATTTTCTTATATTTCTCCGCCTCCTTTTCATTCTTTTCAATGCCATCGCCACGCGCATACATCTGACTCAGATTTGCGCATGCGTACATATTACGTAGTTCACAAGCTTTATAGGCGAATTCGAATGCCTTCTTCATATCCTTGTGTAATATGAATTCACTGTCTTTCGGTGTGACTTTTTTGATATCCGTAGTGCTAACTTGTGTTGACGTTTCCGGTTTCTTTTGCACACCGGAAATATGCATGCCAGAGAGGTAGAAACAGGCGGTGGCGTTATTCATGTCGCAGCTCTTGGACAGGTATTCGATACCCTGGAAAATATGGAAAAAAATAAGTAAAAAATTGGTTATAAAAAAAAAACAATTATAAATCAAAACTAATATTTATGTTAGACGTTAGTAGCAGAATGTGACAAAAATATTATCTTCAATTAGTAAATAATAATATTTACCATAGCACTGCATTGGTATGTATGTGTATGCAGGCATTAACACAGCCTTAATACCAAGCGTTATCTCTAAAGTGTTATGTCACTAGCACAACACATACGCGCATACATAACAAATAAATACTGACACTTTACTTTAAAAAACGCAACAACAAACTGATAAACCACTTTCCAATTAGCATATTAATTAACTTATGCACTTAATGTATACCTTGGGCACATTACGGTCAATCTCTTTGTGCATGGAACGCGACACCAGCAGCAATCCTGTATGTAAACATGCATCGGGATCGTTGAGTTGACAACCTTTCTCATAGTATGCGTACGCACTACGTGGATCACCCTTGCTACCGCTTTTGCCTTTACCCAAGAAGCTGTAGTTGCCAAATTTGAAGCAGGACTTCGCATAACCATAATCGTCACATGTGGATTTGTATACTTTAGCCGCCTTCTCAAAGTCCTTCTTAATGCCTTCCAAATAATCGCCCAAGAGATGGCAAACTATAATAAATACATATAAGTTAGATGTGCTAAACAAAATGTGTACGTGCTATTTGAGTGTAATTGATTAAAGCAACAAATATACAACTGCAAATGCTTGCGAAACAGGCGCTATTACAATGGGGAGGTTAGGTACCCCCTTGTCACCCTGCTGCTGATATGCGTAGACTTTGAGTGATTGCATATGCGGCTGTTGTGTCTTTTGCTTTGCATGCAATTTAAGAATTTTACCCTCTGGTTTCTTCTCCGAATAACAGCCAAAACGATATTCGACGCCTAATTTATCTAAGTACTCTTTAACATCGGATTCTTTCTTTAAATCGTAAGCCATTGTTTATTGTTTTTTTTTCTGAGATATTTAACACTTTTAATTTTACCGACGTCTGGAGTAGTAGAAATTTGCCGTAATCAAGTAAAAATTGCCGAAATCTGTGCAACTGTCAAAATCATTTGTAGCGCAGTGTTGCCGAGTATACTTTTTTCTTGTTATTTATTAAAAAAGTTTGCATGAAAAATATGTTGCGAATGACTGCAAATATAGCACGCAGTAGCAGAATTTAAACGTTAATTTTATAAATTCTGATTTTTTCACTAAATGAAAGAATTACTCTAAATCTTTACAAATACTGCTCTATTTCATAATTACCAAATACACAACCCTCAAAAATTCGCATCTAGATGTCGCTCTGCTTTGCGCAAACTGACAGTTAACGGAAATAAAATATGTGCTGTCATACAGACAGCACAAATTATTATTTTCGCATTCTGTGCGAATTTAAATGTAATTTAATAATAGTGAGAATAGTTTACAACTAAAGCTTTGTTAAACTGGTAAAAGGTAAAAGTGTTTTAAAGCGTGTATAAAGAGTGAAATTATCGTAAATCATTTAGTAAAGTGATTTAAGTGTAATATCGTAGTGCTTAGCAGTCACAACCGGCGCAATTGTTTGCTTTATGTGTTAAAAGTGGAGTCTGACCAATAATTCTGTTAATAAAAATGTTGTTATTGTGTATTAAATGTGTTTAATACCGAAAGTGTCTTACCTCGATATTGTGTGAAGTTGTGTTGAGCCTTGATTTCATATTACGGAAGCTCCAAGTAGCAGAGAACCTAATATAGAGCATGTTTATGGTGTGCTGATTGTCACACTCATCCGCTTTGCGATGAGGTACTCGTTTCTATAAGCGAGTTTCGCCACAGAAATTTATAAGCGGGTCTCACATTTATATACTACGTTTTCTGCTAATAGTTACGAAGAAAATCCTCAAAACAACAACATTATAAGTATGTACTGGCTTACCACAGTGACTCTCCGTTGCTGTGGAACTGCTGTGAACTTTACCAACTGCTTCCAGGTTAAAATAATTTTCTGTAATCGGTGAGTTTTATTATTACTATTTCCTAATAATTTTTAAGATTTTATTCGAAAAACAGTTATACAACCATAATTCGAACTTTTATAACTTGAAATTCTCCATAACTCAAACACTTGAATTGGCAACAGAAGTCAAATATCATACAAATTATCTTCGTTAACTCGGTAGTCTCTCTAACTCGGAGTTTTTTTTTTGTGGCTTATGCTGATTCGAGTTAGGGAAGTTCTACTGTGGCAATTTTAAAGAAGTTCACCAAGTTTCCACAAAACATTGAAATAGGGCAGCAAATTTTTTAGTTTATTGACTTTCCAAACTCATATAATCCTTACATTTTTCATTATTCAGCAAGGTTTTTTTTCAACATATAATTGTTGAACTATTTATTAGCACTTTAACTACTACGTGCGTTTATGCGTCTAAATAAGTACTTTGTAATATTATTGTTCAATCATTTTTTTTGTAATTTTTTAATACATGTTAAAATGCGCTTATAAATAGTTATTGTACGCTTAACAACACATTTGAGTGTGTTTTTCATTTTTTTTTTATGTTGCAATATGCCAAAAGCTTTTAAGCTCGAAATTAAAGCTTGGATAGGAGGAAGTACTTAGGTGGGTAGGGTAAGGGAAGAAGTTGATGTAAAATTACACTGTATTGGGAGGAAATTCAAAAAAATTTCAAATGAAAGAAATTCAGAAAATCAAAAATACAAAATTGATAGGGTTTAAATAATCAAATCAAAACTATTAAGTTGCTACGACTAATTGAAACCAGCGTTGATATTATTTTAAAAATGTATATATAACTTATTATGGTTGTTGCTTCATTTCATATATTCCTCATATTCATTTTGTGTTATTTCTTCCTTTAATATGCACTTTCTTTATTAAAGATGCATGTAGGTCCATTATATTATTGTTATTGCACTTTTTCTCCTTCGAGCGCAAACTCTTAATCATTAGCAATAAACTCAAAAATAATTTTCTTTTTTGTTTTAATTTTTTTTTTAATTTTTCTTTATTGTATGTAGCTTTCGCTAGCTTATACTCGAATACATTTATTTGTTTTTATTTCATTGAATTTCAACAACTCAAAAAGTAATAATGCCGTTTCACAAGATACTTGTTTTTGTATATATTTTTTTTTTTGTATACATATACATATGTATGTTATACGCGTCATAATATAGTTATATATGTATGTATGTATATAATTAATGCGTCACTTTTAATGCAGGTGAAATTTTTGGGAATTATTTTTTGTTTTTGTTTTTGTTATCATGTACTTATTTAATTAAAACAATTTATTTACTTTAAAGTAATTTAATATCATACGCCTTAGTTGAGCTGGTGCCCGAAAATGGTTGTTGCTGTTTTGTTGTTGTTAAAAGAAATCCACATTTTGCTTACATATTATTAAACTTTTTACTACTTAAGTTAAAATAAGTTTTCAAATGGGGATATTCTTAGCTGCTGTTGTTGCTAGTTGTTTCTGCTCGCATTTTGTTGTTTTTGTTTTTTTATTTATATAATAATAATTAAGTTAAAATTAAAAGCGTTTCAAGTTGTTTGCGGTGTAGTATTTTTTGTTTTTGTTTTCTTTTCCTTGCTTGCTTCTGTTCCGTTGTTTAACCAAACGCATTTGCTCTCATCATCATTTACTAATTTCGCTGTTGGCTAATTTATTTTATTTTCAAATAAAACTATTTTGCAATTTAGGTATTAGTTTTTGGTTATTTCCATATTTTACTTCCAACTCTCCGCCTCTCCATCTCCTACCTACCCAACATCTCAACTCATCCGCTTCTCCGTTTCTTCGCTTTTGAACACACTTTACTTTCCATTTACTTTTGCACCAATTTCATCAACATATCGGTCGACAAGGATTTTGGTCGCTCAATGGGCAGACCCAAGGCACGATCCCAGATCAATGAAGCCAAGACGCCGAGCGCACGCGAAACGCCGAACAATACAGTGTAGTAGTTCATTTCCTGCATGCCGTAGTATTGCAGCAAAACACCGGAGTGAGCATCTACATTGGGCCATGGGTTCTTGACCTTGCCGGTTTCAGTTAGGATTGGTGGCACGATCTTGTAGATCTTCGATACCAATTGGAAGAGATCATCGTTGGGCAGGTGTTTGAGCGCGAACTCACGTTGGCAGGTGTAGCGTGGATCGGTCTTACGGAGCACAGCATGACCATAACCGGGCACAACCTGTCCGGACTTCAAAGTCTTCCAGACGTAGTCCTTCAATTCATCCTCCGATGGATTGGCACCCAATTCCTTTTGCAATTTACGCAACCACACCAACACTTCTTGATTGGCCAAACCGTGCAATGGACCAGCCAAACCGTTCATGCCGGCAGCGAACGATAGATAGGGATCGCTCAAAGCGGAGCCAACCAAGTGCACGGTGTGTGCGGATACATTGCCACCCTCGTGATCACTGTGGATGGTCAAGTAGAGACGCATCAATTCGGTGAATTTGGGATTGTCATAGCCCAACATCTTGACGAAGTTGGCGGACCAATCCTGACTGGAATCGATCGATTTGGAGCCTTTGCCGCCACGATAGGTATTGCAGTAGATGGTTGCGGCAACAACGGGCAGCTTGGCAATCAAGTCCATGCTGTCCTCGTACACATATTCCCAGTACTTGCTCTTGTGTACACCCTTTAGAGAGTAAAAAAATAATAATTTGAATTATTTAAAATTAAGTGTAAAATAATTCGCTTAGACTTACCTCTGAGTAGGCCTTAGCGAATTTGCTGTCGTGATTCAATGCGGTGACGGCGCATGCGAATTGCGACATTGGATGCAAAGTGGTGGGCATGTTATTCAACATGGTGACAACATGTTGTGGCAGTGCAGCGCGTTCGGCCCATTCCTTGGACAATTGCTTGACTTGTCCCTTGGTTGGCACATCACCGGTCAGCAACAACCAGAAGAGACCCTCGGGCAATGGCTCTTCACCGCCATCGGCCTTGGGCAATACCTTTTGGCATTCGGGAATGGAAAGACCACGGAAACGGATACCCTCATCGGCGTCCAACACGGAGGTTTCGCAAACGAGACCCTTAATGCCACGCATACCACCATACATCTGGAAAGGGAAGAGAAAATCGTGTAAATATTGCGTTTGGGGAAAATTATGCCGAGATTTGATTTTTCTGCTCGGTCTTGAGATTATAGAGGTTTAGCGAACTGCAGTAATAATTATTAAAATTAAAAAACTATAAACTTCGAGAAATATAAGTTATAAACTAAAGAATAGTAGAAATGAAATGGTACCGTTACTTTGTTTGGATTTACTTTGTCGCAGAGTTGCATTTAAATCGATTTTAATCAGCATTTTAATCGAGCAGAGGTCGGTTAATTGAGCAATTAGCACCTGTCTGAAAATGCTATAAAGCTTTTAATTCGTATGGAAATTTTAGCTGTAAAATATCTTGGTGTTGTCTAAGAAATATTAAAATTTGAAAATTTAAAATAAAAAAATAGAAGTATTTAAATTTAAGATATATTTATGCAGTTGGGAAAAAAATAAATAAAAGTAAATAAATTGAAAAAATTTAATGTACTTTCCATACAAAAATTTGCAATTTCAAAATTTTCTCTGCATTTTGACCTTTTGACCTCCGCAAAATATGCAATCGCTACATAAAACATATATATTTACATACCTATGCATCTACATACTCTGCGCTTGTTTAGACCACACCCACGCGACTTTTTTCTATACAACAACACCAATAGCAACAGTATTGCGTGACGAATTGGCGTAACTTTTTCTCAAATGATTGCATACTTTTGCTGATTTTTTTTTGTATGAAAACAGCAAGCATTTTATTTATAGTATTTTAAAATTGTCTGCTTGTATATGCTCTATATATATATTTAAATACTATATAGTGTGTATCTAAGTGCTTTGTTATTGAAATGGCCAAATGCCAGCAATTATATAATAGATTACTGTGTAGTTGCAGTGAAATTTCGTAGCTGTTTTCTTTGTTGTGCATGCAACTGCTGTTTTTTCGATTACACAATCGTCAATTGCAAGTCAGAAGAAGATAAAAAAGATTGGAGTGTTTTCACATAGAATTTTAAGGGTCATATAGAGGGAAATATTTGTAGATTTTTTGTGTATATATGTATGTATTTTCATTTGCTGATATCGATTTTGGCAAAGATTTCCATTTCACTTTTCTCTCATTTCACAAATTTCTTGGCTCTTTACACTTTCATATCTTTTTTTTCTTAATTTTCCTTACGAATTATTGAACGAAAAATTAAATTAATATATAACAAATTATTAAATTTTAATTAAGTACATTAAAAAAAAAATATTTAATTAAAAATAAATCTTATTTTTCATTTTTGCATCGTTCAAAAAATATTTCAATAATTAAATTATATAATATTTCACTTCTTTTAACATAAAAAAGTATACACATTTGAAAAAAAAAACATAGTTAAAGCATATTTATAGACATATAAATGTTATCGCTTTATCATGAAAAGTTAGTTAGTTGCTAATTTATTACTTTTTATATTGATTGTAAATATAAACGAGTCTAGTTTATGAGCCCAATAGTCCTACTGTATCAGAAAAAAAATACTTTTGATTTATTTATCGCTATCAACAATTTTAAATAAGATAATAACGCTAGACTTCTTTCATATGAAAAATACCATAGAAATTTCTTACAGAAAAAAATAATTAAATAATAAAAATATATAAATTTTGGTGTCAGTGTGGCAAAATTAAATATTAATAACTAATTAAAGTCTGCTAATAAATAGTTTAGTATAATATATATTTAAATTGAATTTATTATTAAGTTATTTTTTTTTAAATTAATTTATATTTTTTCTAAGTTCAGTAGAAAATAATTATTTTATTTATTCAATTATTTTTCTCAATTCGGTAGAAAATTCCATCTGCTATATTTTAGATTTATTGCTTTATAATAACTTCATTTTTAAAATAATAATGATTATTTTTAACTTATATCCTTTTCGCACAGGAGCTAATTGATCTATTAACCGACCTTTTATCGATTATAGCCTTTTCACACAGGAGCTAATTGACCAAATAACCGACAGTTGCTCGATTAAAGTGCTGATTTAGATAAATTTACCATAATAAAATAAAAATCTCATTTTTCTACATTAATTTTTAATTGAATTATAATCGAGTTGAAAATGAACTCCAACTTTGTGACAAAGACCATATTTGTAATTATATATAAGTTCTTTGTCTGCGAGTTTTTGTTCACACTACACGACGGTAGTGTGGCTGCTAAAAATAGCAATCAACTGATGAAACTTACCAACTTCTTATGAAAAACAAACTTAAAAATGTATAACAGCTGCTCAATTATCGAGTAGCCGGCAGTGTGAATAGCAAAAACTGGTTTCTCAATCAAAATTTTAATTGTTCAATTAATTTGGCTGTGCGAAAAGGTTAAAGTTAAAATTTTCGTAAACAAATTTCTATGCTCAAAATTTTCAGAACTTCATAAATATTTACTCGAGGAAAATTTAAATGCATTAATTGCTAATACACTCTAATAGCTAATACACTCTAATTTAATACTAATACCCCTGCATTAATTACACTTAATTAGCAACGCAGCGCAGTTTAAGGCTGCTTCTGATTTTATTTACGCTTTCAAATATATGCTTTTAATTAGCAATTACTACGAAAATGCTTATATAAACTGCTTTATAATATAAAAATAGTTTGAACTTCAACTTGTACTTTTCCAGTGAGCTAAGTTTTTATAAAAACAACTATAATTTAATGATGCGACAATATCATTATTATTTTTTGTTGAAATACACGATTTTCATTAAAAAATTAATATAGTTTTTATTTTAATTTAATTAATTTAAATTTTAAATAATTTATTTAAGTTTTCATTTTATTTTATTTTAATTTTTATTTTTATTTTAATTAATCTAAATTTTCATTAATAAATTAAATTTTTAATTTAAATTTTCTAAATTTTCATTAATAAATTAAATTTTTAATTTAATATTTTTAATTTAATTTTATTTAAATTTAATTTTGATTTTAACTTAATTAATGTTAATTTAATTTTTTGTAATTTAAATTTAATATTAACATTTTTCTTAGCATTCTAGTATTCCTCTTTTTTCTATTTTATTTTTTGTAAAAAAAAATTGTTTATTTGTCCCACTTACCATATCAATGGTGGTTTCACCCATTTTGGTGGCACCATATTGCTTCCTGAAATTCTTTACACGCTCCTGTTCTGCTGGAATTTTAGCAGCGAGCACATCACGCAAGCTCGAATCGGCAGAGATGAAACGCACCAAAAGGCCATTCAATTTCTGCAAAAAGAAAGAAAGAATATTAAAATTAATAATTTATTTATATAAAAATATAATATAAATGTGTATATTTCAATAGAAAAATGCTTGCTAACGCTAATTCTAATTCCAATTCTAATTTGATAAAAATTGTCATTAGAAAATCGCCGTCATCAGCTCACCAACGCGCGCCTCTAATCAAAAGTTCTGTTTTTATTTTCATTTCAAGGGTCAAGCCCCACCAAGCGTATTGCGTGTGCCAAGCCACATTCACATTTACACAACTGTCGCTTGACAGCCGCGAAGCTCGTCTTGTTCAATATGTGTGTTAGCTGGCGCATTGCATTGCATTATTGGGTGGATTTGTCATTGAATTGTACCCAAGCAGCTTCGATAGCGCGCTTAAACCTTTCAATTTCAAATTTCACCACATGTTGCGACTGCCGGGCGGCCAGCCGCCGCCGTTTAAGTGAGCGTAAAGTAAACGTCTGGCGGTTGTAAATCTTTGCAAGTGATAAGCCGCCTCGGAGCTGCTTTGTGATAATATAAAATATTTAAATACAGCATGAACTTGTGCGGCGGCGCTAGATCGGGTGATTGTAGTCTACAAATATATATGAAATATTTTCACATTTCTCTATTAGAAATACCATGCATATATATGATAATTCAATGTCAACACAGTCCTACATACATACAAACATATGCGATTTGCTGATAGCTTGCTATTTAAAAAAAAGAAATGATTTAAAATCAGCATGCGTGCTGCTTGCGGCGTGCCACATACATATTTATGTCTAAAATTATTTATAAGTATGCTTGTTGGCATGTACAAAGGTCTAAGGTGTCTGCAGTACACTTAGTACTTTAAAAAGTTATATTCATTGATTTTGATTATCGTTTATGCATAGCAGTCTGCTTTATTCAATATATACACATATGACTTTATACGGTGCTTATCATCTTAAAGGTTTTTGAAGGTGATCTCCAATTTTATAAATTGTATTTAATTTGATTTATTAACTAATATATAAAATAAATAATGGTTCTAGCAATTCTTGCATTTATCGATTATCGATAACTATCACTCCAACGTAAATTAAATGATTTGTTTACATTTGAAATACCACGTAATAAAATCAGACAAATAATTTTGAAAGTGTGCAGTGAAACTATTAGTTGTGAAATATAATAAAAATCTAACTGATAAACACGCTAAAGTGAAAAAATAACTGAATGTATTAAATTGAAAGTTTAATGTGCGTAAAAGTGCTGTATAATATATTATTATACGACGACGTTTCAAAATAATATTTGTATTGAGTTATGTTTCAAATTGAGCGCTTTTATCGCATCGCATTTCCAACATTTCTACTCAAATTTTACATTTTACTTCCAACAAACACACACTTCATTGGACTTCAAACACTCGCATGCCGCCATAATGCTGATAATGTAATCGGTACAATTTCATTTAATATGCAAAATATGAATAATATATAAAACCAGAAAGCGTGCAAAAAACGCCAAGCGGTGCGAAATTTCACGAACAAATATCGACATGTCAAAATGCGAATGTGAAACCATGAGCGCGTCGATTACGTATTCCACGACGAGAGTCATCTGAGGACGCAACTTGTGCTTGCGGAAAGCTTTGGCTACAGCGATCGTAAAACGTGGAGCGTATCTCAGTGAGCGCATAATAAAATGAAAAAAATAATAATAATTTAGAGAGGAGCAAACAGTCATCCTGCTGAGCGTGGAAAGGGCAATTTGACCGTTGATGATGACAGTGTAGCGCGCCTTAATTGAAATATGCCACGCGTTAAGATGCTTGTTACTGCATAAATATGCATACAATATATTAACAAGCTTGTCAGCGCTAAATGGGTTTGTTGTCACCCGAGCCAGTGCCGCAGTGGGTCAATGAATTCGATTAACTGTTGAACTTGCGCGCATACGCGACACTGGCCGTGAATGCAATGGAAATTTACGCGATTTATGTGTTTGCAAACATTTTGTAGTTGTTGTTGTTTTTTTATTTTTATTTTTTAATATCAAGTGCGCGTTTGGAAACCGGTTTTAGTGAAGTATGCGTGTCGCGCGCACACAAAATAAAAATAATAATTCATTGTATGCAACGCTCATCAGCACGCTATCGATAGCAAGCGATATCTGTCGGAAATTCCGCTATTAATGCAATTGAAGTTTCATCTATACAAAATAAACCAGTTTGCCTTCAAGCTATAAAATAGTAGCAAATAGGAAAATGCGCGCCATTGTTGTCTATATAAACTTCGTACCTGTTTACTTACGAAAAATTAATGCATGCGAAAATACATGAACTTGAACTTCGCTTGCGGGGCCGGCTTGCGGGCGCGCGCGGAATTTGTCTGTAATTAGCGCTAAGCTTATGCCATAGCACACTAACACGCATTTTGTGGTTCGTTTTGTGTGAAAGAGATAGCATGCATGAGCGATAGTTTTTACAACCGTTAGTCTTGACTGTGTACCGTGTAGATAGGCGCCTTGAAATGTTTCTGATAAAGTTGCGACGGGCGTCATTTCAACTAGCGCCGAGTGCAACAGGCGATTAATAATTAGATTTTTTTTGCATTTCGAATGCATTAAGTAATAAAAAATATTGACAAATTGCACATGTGATTTGAATTAAAGCTGATATGTGCTTATATAAAGTGTAAAGACGAACTGAATACGTTATTTCGAATTGTAAATTAAATGCGTTATTTATTGTGAGATTTATCGATAAATAACGGTCGATACTATTTTGAATAACCGTTAGATTTTCATTTTAACTGAATAATGATTTTAAATCCGTTCTTTCGAACTGTAAATTTAATTCGCGGTTGATTCGTGAGATTTTCGATAATTTTTGAATAACCGTTAGACTTCATTTTAAATGGATAATCATTTTGAAATTCCGTTACATCGAATTGTAGATTTAAAGAGCTATACTTTGTGGAATTAATTCGGGAAATTTATCGATAAATAACGCTCGATATTTTTTTGTTTCTACTTCAAAACAGTGCATTCGTCATGAAGTTTAAATATTCTCAGACATAATTAATCTAAGCTTAAGCAAAAAACTGATCACTCAACCTAATTGGTATGTCAAATTCTGCTTGAAGTTCTTGTGATCTGCGGACTAGCGAGACTTCACACAATTCACAAAAAGTTCATGAACATTCCACAGTAGATAATACACAACGTGTTCATCTTCATTCACAACTTTTTTTCTTGTCTAGTTCACTTCCAAAGAAATATTTGATATTTTTTTACTTAGTACAAAGTACGGGTCGTATCACTAGTTCAAATCAGTTGATCACACGACACTAAAATGTCGACTAGATTAATTGATATTTCTGAACGCGTGTTGTGGCTGCTGTCAATTGATAGCAAGCTGCTAGCCCACACACTAGCAGTTGCTAAAAATAATATAAATTGTGCACAGAAAAAAATTTAAAATTTTGATTGGCATAAAACGGTACGCTGATCGCCACTGCATGTGAATGAGTGCTGCCCGAATATATGTATGTATGTACATAAATTTGCATAAAATTTAAGAAATTCCAACTCAGCCACCTAACAAGCGCTCACTTGTATCACATTGTAAAAAATCGCAAATTTCTTGCATTTCCGCAAATGTTTTGCCAGCGCATAAATCAACAGCAATAAACACCAAATCAAGTCAAGTGGTAAGCGCATTTGTAGAGTGAAAGGCATGAATGGCAGAAAAAGCACTCGCTTACACTGCAGCAGTTAAATATAAATATATTTTTTTTAATATTTTTAAATGAACTTTGCGCTTGTGATCTGCTGTCTAGCAGTAGTTGTCACATAAAAAGCATTAATGCGGATAATATTATATGATTTGATGTCAAGAAAGTGTAAAAAGAACTGAAAAACGACAAATATGGCATTCCGCTTCAGCGCGCTAGTGTAAGGTGAGCGCATTTGTCGGCGCTCAGGTAACAAAGTTTAATTAAAAGTTATTTTTTGTGTTTTGCTAAATAAGTGCTGCGCAAACAAAATCGATTTGCGTTTCGTTGATTATGAATATGTGAATACTCGTTGGATAAGGCTTACAGCATATTTTCACAAAGTTAAGAGTTACATAATTCAAGTTTGCATAATTGATGGAAATCATAAAAATTTGATTGAAAATATAAAAAAAAATTTATAAAATTATAAAAAAAATTATAAAATAAAAAAAATAATAATAAAATAAAGAAATGAATAAATTAAAAAAAAAATATAAAATTAAAAAAACAATAAATTGATGAATTTAAAAAATTATTACTTAAAAAATAGATATAATTAAAAAAAGAAGTAACAAAATTGGAAAAAATTAATAAAATTAAAATAAAAAATAATAAATAAAAAATAAATAAAAACAATTAATAAATAATAAAAAAAATTAATAAATAATAAAAAAAATTAATAAGTAATAAAAAAAATTAATAACATTAAAAAATAATTAAATTAAAAAAAAAAGAAATAAAAAAAAATGAAAATAAAACATTTGATAAATTTTAAAAATTATAATAAAATTGAAAAAGAAGTAATAAAATTAAAAAATAATAATAAAATTAATAAAAGAATAAAATTAAAGAATACATAGTAAAAAAAATTAATAAAATTAAAAAAAAAATAATATAATTAATAAAATTAAAAATAAAAATTAATAAAATAATAAAATAAAAAATAATATAATTAATAAAATTAAAAATAAAAATTAATAAAATAATAAAATAAAAAATATTGCAAAACTATAAAAGAAGATATAATATGTAAAAAAGATAATAAAATTAAAAAAATGAATTATTTTACAAACAATTTTAAATTTTTTAAGTTTTACACGAAAATTTAGTAACGGTTGTAAAATTTTAACTGCACATTATTAATAAATTCGATTCAGTGGCAATTAAAATTACGAAAATAAATTAAAAAATACGAGGAAAAACTAAAATCAAAACTTAGCGTAGGTGTTGTACTTATTGTCAGTTATTTATAAAAAAAATCTAATAATTCAGGTATATAGCTAGCTACACAGTAACTGATACTCATTGTGGTTTTGCTTTTGTTTTTTATTAGCACCGTTGAAGCGTGTAATTGACAAAACCAAAAACTAGTTTTGTGACAAAAGTGTTACATATCAATTATTTATAAACAACAAAAATAGAAATAACGCAATCATAGATTTCTAATTAGAAGAAATATATGTATTTAAAATTCGAAAAAATAGATTTCTACAAAAACAAAGAAGATTTCTACAAAAAAATGAAAAGAATTTCTAATGAAAAAAAATTATAATCAGCTTATTCGAATTAAAACTGTACACATACCGTTAACAAATAAAAATAGAGTAAAAGTTCAAATAAAAATCTTACGAGAGTTCACATTCAAAACAGCTGTTTACGAACTGGTTATCACAGCCTTAAGCGCAAATTGACAAAATACGCTGCTGGCAAAAAAAAAAAACTATTCATAATTGCTGCCAAGCAATCAACTCTACAAATACTTAACTGATTAAAGCATCATAAACTAATTTGAGCTATCAATTTCATGTGGATTATAAATTTCAATATACCATACATTCAAAATATATATATGTATTTCAAATATTTTTTATGGAGACCTTGAAAATGTGCGAATTGAATTTTCCAACGACAAACTGATAAGCGTAAAGCCACCGAAAAAAAGAAACGCAATTGTGTGGCAAATATAATTAATCATATCATGAAGTTCTGGTTAATCTTATCGGGTAGTGTCACCACTGATAGCAAGCGGAAAAAATACAACAAATGTGTATGCATAAATACAGTTGAATGCAGGGAGAAAAAAAAATACTGGAATTTTCGCTAAAATACAATAAAACGCTGTCTAACGCTTGTAGATCATTCCCATTATCAACATCATGTGATTTTGGTACGACACGACTGCTACTTTTGCGTATTTCATTTATATTTGCATTGGTGGCAGTCACAAACACGAGTGTTAACTGATAAATCAGGTGAATGTGGCATATATATTTATAGTTTTGTAGGTGGGTCTAACTAGATAAATACTCATACTGTGGGTGGTGTTTATGTATAAACATACCCCTTTTTTGTTATTTGGTTGTCATTTTTTTTTGGTGATAGGTGAAAATTGGTTTTTATTTGCTAATAAATGCGGTACTCATATCAGATCAGCCCACTGCAGGTGGGCTACAAGTAGTTAGCATGCATATAAATTTACCTACATACAGGTATATAAAGGGTTTTTCGAAAGGGGCGCTACAAAAGTATACCTATAGACGCTATATTTTTTCTCGCTCTTTTGACATTTCTCTTTAGTAAGATTTGCCATTTCATCATGGAAAGATATACGATCCAACAACGAGTCAAAATTATTAAAATTTACTACCGAAATTCGGAGTCAGTGGCCTCAACTTGTTAGAGTGCTACGCCCAATTTATGGTCGTCAAAATCGAACTGTCAGTTTAATAGTTGAGCGTCTAGTGGAACAAATTTGAATTCACAGGTACAGTTTACATTGTACCTTGCAAAGTGAGACAAAGAAGTGCCCGTAGTATCCAAGACCCAAATCAGCCTCTCACACGTCGTTGTCCAAGCGTTGGGCAGCTCTTTTACGTCGTTGTGGCGATTTTTTCGAAAAGATCTTGGCCTACACTCTTACAAGTTCAAATTTAAGCAAATAATTGAAGCCGCTTGACCACCAGAAGCGTCGTAGCTTCGTGAATTGGGCTGAGCAACAACTTGAAAATTATCTGGATTTTCATCTAAAAATCATCTTCAGCAATGAGGCTCATTACTGGCCGAATGGCCTCGTCAATAAGCAAAATACGCATTATTGGTTAGGCAACAACCCACACATACTCCATAAGTCACCATTGTATCCCGTAAATTACGGTTTGGTGCAGTATATGGATCGGCGGGTCATTGGGCCGTACTTCTTCCGTGGTGATCAAGACCGGCACGTTACTGTTTATGGGAATCGCTACTACTAAATGATAACCGACTTTTTTTGGTCCGAATTGGATGGTATGGACTTGGACAAAATATGATTCCAACAGAATGGCGCCACAAGCCACACAGCGAATGTCACAATCGATTTATTGAAAACCAAGTTTGGTCAACATGTTATCTCACGAAATGCCACAGTCAATTGTCCGCCTCGCCGTTAGACTAGTTCCTGTGCGAAATCTATGTCGCAGAGTTGCATTTAATTTTCAATTCGATTAGAATTCAATTAAAAATTAATGTAGATTTTTATTTTGTATGGTAAATCGATCTTAATCAGCGTTTTAATCGAGCTGAGGCTGAGGCTGAGTTAATTGATCAATTAGCTCCTGTGTGAAAAGGGTATTACATTAGACAATTCTATTAGTGCAATTATCAGCCATTTAAAATACGCATTTATGCACTTAATTTTTCTAGACAACGAAGTCGTAAAAATTAATTAAATGATCTTTCAAGCAATTTATGCATACAACTGTAGCTTAAGCCATTTATGCGTCTCAGTACACATACTTTTCTGCGGCATTATGCAATGCATATAAATAAAATGTTGAAATGAAAAAATGTTGTGGCTGGTTATCTACAAGTTGGTATTGTGGCTACAACTTTTCCGTATATATTAATTAAAAAATAAATATGACACATAAACAAATGTGCAGTAAGCACCACGTATGACTAATAAATAATAATAAACGCTGTCATTTTTGTATAAATAATAAAATTCAACAAAAGTAAACAAAACCAAATGCATGTAAACATGGACTCTATCAACTTGTTATAAACTTAAGCGCCCACTAAGTGCCGGCCTTAAGTCGCCTAGATTGACTGCATTAACTAAATTTACCTAACCAGCTGACCAACTGTCAGATATATAAACAAATGCTTAGCGTAGCTTAAGGGCTGTAAAGTAAAAATTGCATATTGACGTCATTGAAAAGTTGACAGCAAGTTGCGCTGCACGCGCTAAAATATTTTATCTTATCGTCGATTTTTATTTAATTTAATTTTATTTAATTTAATTTTTTATGTTCACAATGACAGTGTCATTTGACAGCTGCTAAGCGCGTTGTGTGCGACAGCTGTGCACGAGTGTCAGTTGCTTAATTTGTTGTTGCATGTTTTTTGTAAATTGCTTTTTGCAATACTTGAGAATTGAAAAAAATATATATGTATGTAGTACTAAATTGGCGGAAACTTAGAAGTTTTTAAGTTAAGTCAGCATGCAACTGTAAATTATATGCATGAGAATGTATAATATAATTGTCATTAGCTCATTGTCTATCTTCATTAACTGTTTGCACTCAAGTACCGTAAATTAGTTAATATGTCATGCGTGACGTTATAATTGTCATTTATCAATTACTAACTTGAGAGCGCAGGCTGCGTTAGGCAGGTGAATAAGTTAAGTGATACACGAAGTAATTTAGAAAATAATATAAAGGCACATAATGCAAATGCACAAGTAAAATAGAAGAAAAAGTAAATTTAAATAAAAAATAAATTAATTTAAAAAAATTTATTTAAAAAATATATTAATAAAAAGAAATAAATTAAAAAATAATAAATTTAAAAAATAATAAATTAAAAAAATAAAATACATAAAAAATAAAATTATTAAAATAACTAATTAAAAAAAAATAAAAAAAAAATTAAAAAAAAATAAATAAAAAATAATTCAAAAAATTAATTTAAAAAAATAAATAAATAATAATTTAAATAAATAAAAAGATTAATTTCAAAAAATTAAGTAAAAAATAATAAAATTATTTTAATTAAAAAATAAATCAATTTAAAAAGTAATAAATTTAAAAAAAAATAATAAAAATAATTTAAAAAAAATTAAGAAAAATTAATAATAATAAATAATAAAATAATAATAAGTTAAAAAATTATAAATTAAAAAATAATAAATAAATTTAAAAAAAATAATAATAAAAAAAATCATTTTTAAAATATAACTAAAATCTCCCCTTCAAAAACAAACAAACGCCATCTAACGCCCGCGGCATCACATGATGAAAAGTGGCTGCAGCGTGTGTATTATCCAAATAAACTTTGCGATTTTCCTCCTGCAATGCCCTACAATGCGTCAGCAAAATTAATAACAACATGCACAATTTATAGAATTAAAATTTTTTAACAAAAAAAAAAAATAAAGAATTTGAAAATCTTGAGAATAAATTGAAGAATGAAATTTTTCGCACTGCCACAATTTGTTTTCAATTTGTACGTCATGTTTACGTAACAGCCATGTTGCGGCTGTGCTAGATATTTCAGCTAGTTGTTGTTTTTATTTCTCGTATAGCTGTACTTTGCGAAAAATCGATAAATCACTGAAATTGCAACGAAATTTTCAAGAGAGCGCAAAGCAAATTTTAGAGGGTTGTTTTTAAATGGGCTCAATTTTTGTGTGTGTTTTTGTAAATAAATTACCGGCGAAATGCATTTTCAATGTAATTTTTGTTTGTATATAAAAGTTGTTACTTAATAATGTTCAATTTTCGAATATTTATTTTCGAAAATTTTTATTTTTATTTGCACAAATTTGCGCCAAACAAAATTTTGTTTTTAATTTTCTTTGTATTTCAATTTGAATTT
This sequence comes from Zeugodacus cucurbitae, assembly GCF_028554725.1. Lineage (NCBI taxonomy): Eukaryota > Metazoa > Arthropoda > Insecta > Diptera > Tephritidae > Zeugodacus > Zeugodacus cucurbitae. The sequence goes on from NC_071670.1 coordinate 5,935,987, forward strand.
TTCGCATAATGGATATACATATATATATTTTTGTTTTAATTTTGCATTTTCAATAAAATAAATGAAAAATTCTGACCAGCTCCAATTACTTAAAATATATTTTTTTCTATTTTTGAAATTTTTTTTAATTATTTCATTGAATAATAAAATCAAAATTTTATAATAAATAAGTAATTAAAATATTTTCTTCTATTTTTAAATTTTTTTTGCAATTATTTCATTAACTATTTTTTTTATATTTCTGTTTTAACTTTGCATTTTTAGTAAAAAATTATAATTTTTTGCACCACCACCAAATACTTAAATTTTATTTAATTTTTTTTGTAATTATTTCATTTATTAAAAATTAAAATTTTTAAAATAAATTTTTTTTTAATTTTCTTACTTCAAATAATTTTTTCTCTAATTTTAAAATTTTTTTGAAATTATTTCATTGAATAAAAATTAAAATTTTAAAATATTTTTTTTTTTAAGTTTATTTTAAATTTTTAATTCATTAAATTCATGCTTGATTAAATACTTTTAATTAAAAATCTCAGCACTTTCTATTGAAATAACAGTTGAATGAACTTCACACACAAAATTTTGTACAAATCTCTTTATAGAAAACCGGTTTTATCAGTCGTGTCAGTGCACGCTGCACATACATATATTGCATATATTAGAATATATTTTATAATAAATGACATTATAATTACAAATGAGCTCATTAAAATGCAATAAATAAAGGCAAAGAGAATGTCAAAAAGTTGCAAATCAGTTAAACATAAGCAACATTCTACATTTCCGGCTGCAACTTGCAGTGCAAGTACTTAATGTAATGACTTTTTGCAAATTCTTTCAAAGGTGCATACATATGTATGTATGTTTGTATGTTTGTGGAAATATAAAATATTACACGCGCCAGTTGATTTTAATCTACACTTTTTTCGCTGTCACTTTAATAGAATAATTGACATTGCGCGTTTTAACTCGTAAATCATTCCATACAAACTGGTTTTTGTGCATAAAATTATGAAAATGTTAGTAAAAAGTCTGTGAATATTTTTTATGCATTAAACTAATAGAAATGCATTAGATTTATAAAAATAATTGTAATTTGAAAGAAAAATATTAGTTTTTGTCAGCTGTTGAATTTGTTATGTTGACATTATCGAAAATCGATAACAACGATTACATAATTTCTGCATTAATTAATGAATAGTTGAAAGTCAAAAATTAAAAAAGAATTTGTTTGCATTTAATTGAAGTGCTTTCAGCTAGCTGGAAGTAATATTTTGTTTAAAAATTATTTTTGCATAAACATTGCTTTGCATAACAATCGAAAATCAACTGAAATTATTTCTTTTAATAAAAATAAATAAAAACCACACACTTGTGCTTGCATTTACGCATTTGGCAGCAGCCCAAAATGTGTTGTTGTTGCTGTTATATATTTTAATTTAAGTTATAAATATATTTTTGGTATAATTTTTGGGCTCTTCTGCCTGCGCATTTCAAGGCTACATTTGAATGTTTTATTGAACTCCAGAATAATAAACATATTTTTTGTGTTTTTTGGGGAAATTTTGCAAAAAAAATACATTTACATGCAATAGCAATCATTTTGCAGTAAATATGTATGTAAATAAACACTTCCCGCTGTAAGCAATAAATTTGCGAAGGTTAAGCAGTTGTTTTTTTTATATTTTATTGTAAGCAATAACTTTTTATACGAGTGAGCACTCCGTTTTTTATCGCAACACAAATTGTCAGTTTCAACATACAAACGTCTCTAACGTATTTACACAAGTGCAATTGCATACGTATTTAAACATTTCGAAAATTATTTACTTTTGCAATAATAAATGTCAGTGCAAATATGCGACTAATTATCGACTTGTAGCGAGGTGAAATGCGAGTTCATATGCGGTTTCGAAGTGATAAATAACGAAATGCAATTGTGGGAATAACGTAAGTGGTGGAAATCACCGGAATTAGTGAGTGCAAATATAAGCAACTGCTTTTGGTTTACTGAAGAAAACAAAGATATGTGCTAGAATTTATTATTTTTTTTTATTTACCATTTTTTATTATTGTTATTTATTTTATTTTTTTCTATATTTTTTTTTTTTAATAATGCTTATTTTTATTTTTTTTTTTAATTTATTATTTTTTATTTTTATTATTTATTTTTTTTTAAATTATTAGTTTTTATTTTTTAATTTTTGTATCCTTCTTATTTTATTTTTTAATTATTATTTACATTCTTTTTTAATTAATTATTATTTTTTTTAATATTTTTTTATTTATTTCTTTTTTTATTAATATTTTTAATTTTTTGTAAATATAATTTTTTTTTATTATTTACCATTTTTTATTTTATTATTTTAAAATTATTTTTTTTGTTATTATTATTTTTATTTCTAATTTTTTTTACTATTTCTTATTTTTTATTATTATTATTTAATTAATTTTTATTTATTTTTTATTATCTTTATTATTTTACAACACTCAAACGTTAGTGCTATCAATGCAAACGTCATAAAATAATAAGAAAACAAACATAGTCATAACGTGCTTACTCTTAATTTCATGGCGTATAATGAGTTTACGCCCACAAAGGAGCGAGTAAGGTCACGCGTTGTACGAAAATAGCATGCCAAACGCGTAAAAACTAAAAAAGTACACGAAAAATGCGAACCAAAAAATCGAAGAAACGTAAATAAGAGCATTGCGCTCACGCTTGTGTCGGATGCATAAGTTGCGAGTTTGAGTTGCGTACCAAAAGGACGAGCCTCCAGTATATGCTACGCACTTTGTTGGTAATTTAAAGAGCGGAGCATGAGTAGAAAATTTGGTTGAAGCACGTGTATAGAGTTTAACGACTTTGTGCGCTATAGGATTTCGTTGCATGGCGGCGAATGAGCAATAATAGCAAGCAATGAACTTTTAGTTGGTACCAAAAATTGTGAAAAAACTAAATTGTTGATTAAAGGGAATAAAATCAAAAAAATAAAATCACGAAAAATATTTTTATTTAACATTTATTTATTTACATTGTATGTAAATTGACACTGTAAACTCTTTGCAAAAATTGCAGCTCTAAACAGTGTATAAGCAGTTATGCAATTTATCGATAAATGACAAAATGAAGAAAACAAAAATATTTTAATTTGAATTATAATTCAAGAGGCCAAAATTTGCTTGTGTTATGCGATATTTTTCAATATTTATTAATTAAAATAATATTGCAACAAAAACCTACGTCATTACACTTAAGCAAAGGAAGCTAGCTATCTGTTCAGCTAGATAAGAGTGCATATAATTTAAAGATACAAAAACTACGCAGTCATACAGTCATACAAAGTACAAAACAAAACAAAAATATTGTTTTACTTCCAATTAGCAACAAAACAATACAAAAATATGTATCTACAGATATTTCTTTCAAAAATTAGCACAAGTATTAGAAATTGCGCACGAGCCAATGACCAAACAGTGAGTGCTTTTGGCGAAAAAAAAAAATCGCACGTAGTACTCTCAACGTCAGTTACGTAACAAACGACAAAACGCTAAATATACATATACTCAATGGAAAAAAATTCGCTATACACACACCTTTCTAATATATGTATAATCTTATCATCACTTTACGCTATTCATAAACGAGCGCAATGAGCTGGGCAGTTTTCAAGCAGCGCGGTGTATTGGGGAAGGGCGCGGCCGTAAAGTTAAATTAGCCGTGTGATAAGAAAAAAAACGTTACAAGTGTTAGCGTAAAAGTGGGTGGCGTGGCAACATTTAGCAAACGGTAAACTATAATTATGTTAACAAAATTTTACAAATGTGTGGCTAATTGTTGTTTAAATATATAATTTAAAATTAATTACAATTTTATTGATTTTTTTGGAACCAAAAAAGTAAATAGCTTCCAATTATTTTGACTAAATATAGTCGACTACTCTTTTTTATCGATAACTATTCTTTAATATAATCACCAATAAACTGAATTAAAATTAATTTAATAGCAAATACAATTTTTTGTCGACAACAATTGTTTTTGCATAATATAATGCTGATTTTTTCATACACCAGTAGCAGCAATATTATGTAATGTTAAGAAAATTTCTTTCGAAGCCATTGGGTCGCTGCTCACGACCAGCACAAGCACAAGTTGGCCAGACAGCCAACAATGACGAGCGCGCTCTTGTAGTTTTTTTTTTTGTGTTTTTGTTTGTTTTTCTATATACTATATTTATTATTTTATACACTTTTGTGGTGCGCTCGGCTTAATCACGAGTTCGCAATGTGTATATTGTAGTATCGGATTTTCACTAATATGCAGCACTTGTCATTTCATTTGTTGTTGTATGCAATAAATAATATTTTCCCACGAATTTTTGTTTCTTTTGCTTTTCATTATTGTTTTGCAATGTTTTTTTTTGTTTTATTTTTGTTGCACTTGTAAAAATAATAAGCGAGAGAGAGAGCATTGTAGTAGTTACGTTCAAAAGCGGAAGTACTATCCGACAGCGCGCACTACAATTGTATGTGTGTTGCTGTAAATTGGCTGGGAGAGCGCACAAATGAGCGCCAATATGAGTGCGTACGAGCAGAGTAGCGTTTTTTTGCAAATTTCAGTTATGAAATTTTTTGTGTGTGTATTTTGGTTAAAAGTTATTAATTGAAATTCTTGAAAATGCATTGGAATGAAAGAAAGAATGCATAAAATAATAGAAAATAATAAAAAAATAGTGAGAGTTGTTGTTATAAAGTGCGCGCAGCGAGCGTGAATGATTCGATTAGTGTGCGCGCTGTTTCCGTTTACACCAATAGCAGCGGCAGCGACTGCGACAGCGGTAGTAACAGCGTTTTGTACTTGTATTTTACGTGGGAAAATAGCGCTTAAGACGCCGCAAGAGTGAAAAATCAAAAATGCAAGAAAGTAATTTATTTGTTTTAACAACAACAATTGTATTGATTGTGTGCTTTTGCCATGCAGCAATGCTATTCTTATATGTGCGATGCTGACGCAGGCGTCGGCGTTGTCGCTTAGTATAATATTCTGGGGTGGAAATTGACTGCTGAGCATAAATATTATTTAATAACAAGAAAGTTATAATAATAATCCAAATCAAAATCAAGTTTAATAACAAAATAAATAACAAAAAATAGTACAATAATAATAAATAAAAATTTAATAACAAATAAATAAAATATTTCGTTATTAAAAAAAAGTTTAAATATGTATTAAAACGTAAATTTAATAAAAAAAATAAAATATTTATTTTATTAAAAATAATATAGACGAAATTATAAAAAATTAAATTAAAATAAGAAAAATAATTAAAAACTTATAGATATAAAGAAAATTAAAAATAATAATATTGAGAAAAATAATCATAAAAAATTCAAGATATATATGTATATGTTAATAAAAATAATCGAAAATTAAAAAATTATTAAATGAAATTTAAAAAATATTAAAAGTAAGAAATATTAAGAAAAATAATCATAAAAAATTAAAAAAAAAAATATTTTATTAAAATTAATAGCTATAAAGCTAATAAAAAAAATATTATATTAAATTAAAACTTGTTAAAAAATAAATAAAAATAGTAAATATTGAGAAAAATGATTATAAAATATACTCAAAAAACAACAAATAAATAGTGAAATCCACTGCAAAATGCTTCGTCATAGGTCTTGTGACTCTCAAGACTCTAAATTTTATGCCATTTTTGACATTAATTAATAAAAAATGACAAATGCTACAGTTATTTATAAAATAACACTCTAAATGACAAAATGCTACAGTTATTTATGCAACAATTTCGCTTTACTCGCTAATACTACATACTTTATTAATTTATTTTTTGCGTTTTTTTCTACTTTCTACACACATAAAAAAATGTTCGAGAACGCAAAGCGCGCTATGCCAACATTATGCTTAACGCGCTGCCAGCAACTTGCCTACTAGAGCCTTACGTCATGTGGCCATGCTCATCAGCGCTCCACAAGCTCATAGATTTTTTTACAAATCATAGAAAATTTTCAATTTGAAATAAAATGAAAATATTTACATTTTTGAAACGCTTATGTAAAGCGTATTTGCTAGCTATTAGCTTTGTTTGTCTGTCTGTCCGTCTTTTAGTCTACTGCTGCTGCTGCTTCTTCAGCTATGAAAATTTTCTTTACAACGTGTTATGCAAATTTCGCTGCTTACCGCGTGTATTAATTTTCTTTCACTACTTGCATTACATTATTACAAGTGACAAATGCTGCTTGAATGCATTTATTTTTTTCCTTTTTTCCTTACACAGGTACTAAGTGTAGCATTACATTAAAGTCAAGCAGTCACGTACACACGCACAGCCACATACAAATTATTGTAGTTTGCCTACATTTTACGTCCATGTGCTATTTAGCAGCTAGGTACTTAGTGAATTTGCTTTTAACGCAGCCGGCGTTGACGTTGACGTTGCTGTGTTTGTCTGTTTGCTGCGGCGCTTTTGACTACACTTTATTTTAATCTCTTTTTTAAATAATAAAATTTTTATAATTCTTACTGAAATTTAAGCATTTTTCTTTAATTACACACATATTTATTATAACATTAATTGTATTTGTTACTCACCTGCGCTTCGGGCAGCTTACGCGTTGAAATACGATAAATCGACATTTTCGACGTACAATTGAAATGTGTCAGCAGCGGCGTGTAAATCTTAACTCTTTTTTGTTAGAAAAGGGGAGGAAAAAGTAAAACAGAAAATCAGTAAAAGAAAATCCTTGCAAACTGAATCTAAGACTAACAACAACAACAACAACAAAAGTGCTATAGCAGAAATTTTGCTCAAATGCTTATTAATCAAACTCAAAAATTATATAAAACCAAGAAAAAAAAAGAATTGATTATGCCGCACACGCGCTTATATTCACAAAATTTCCAATCTCTTTTTTTGTACTTATTTGCTTGTATTTTATATATTTTTTTATAACACAATTCTTACAAAATGTGTGTGCGCTCTCGCTATTAGCAGTATGTATGTATGTATTTTGTAGGTATGTATGTATGAAAGCGGATTTTGCACTGCCACTCGACCGCACACAGCACAAGCACAAGGAATCGCACTTGATGAGTTTACCAAACAGACTGACTGATTGACTAGCTAAACTTACTGCCTAGTGTGTTGGTACTGTTCGGATCCGGAGCGATCACACGGTTCGACCAAACGTCAACTGACTAGGAAAAAGAACAAACTGCTGGCTATGGCTACAGCAAATTTCACTGATACCGCGCTCGCTACGCTGGCTAATGTCACGCTAATGTGTGTAGGTAGGTAAGTGGGTGTGCAGGGGTGTGCGAGTGAGAGGGAATCGATACATTTCAGAATGACAAGTAGCGGCGGTGTTGCCACGTTAGTGTTATGGTGGCTTTTGGCGATGAAGTGGCAGCACGTGTGTGCGCGTTGGAGGAATTTCCGATATGTTGCGTTGTCGATAAGGCAGTGCTGCTGAAGTGATACAAGAAAATTATTTATTTTAGACAATTGAAGTAAATTTCCAATAAAAATATTTAAAAAAATAAAAAAAAATATATTTAAAAAAAATAGTAAAACAAATATTTTAAAAGCATAATAAAACATATTTTTTAAAGAATTATAAATTATGTTCGCTTCCCAAATTACTGCGTTTGACAAATATTACATACTTTTAGGCTAATAGCAGTGCGTCTTAACCGCTTTGGTTTATACAGAGTGATAAGTGTGACATAAAAATAGTAACAAATTATTAATGAAATTTAAATTATAAAAAATTATTAATAAAATTTGAATTATAAAAATAAAAACAATTAAAAAATAAATTAATTATAACATTATAAATTATAATATTTATAAAATATTAAAAAAATGTATTTTAAATGAATTATTCTTTTTTTTTTATTTGAATTCTAAAAATTATTAATAAAATTAGCGTTATAAAAACAATAACAAAAATAAAAAAATTACATATAGTTGAAAAAAAATTTTAAAAAATAAATTAATTATTATATTTATAATATATTAAAAAATAATTATTTTGCTATTTTAAATAGATTTTTTTTCCAGAATTATGTAAAAAAAACTTGCTTTTAATTAAAAAAGAAAAACTTAAGAAATAAATTAACAATACTATTATATTTTAATATTTATAAAATATTTTAAAAAATTTATTTTTAAGTATTTTAAATGACTTTTTACTTTTAAATTTGATTTTTTTTACAAAATAAATTTCACATTTCTTCTTTATTTCAAATGAAAATGTCCGCTTAATTATAAAAATGCCTTATTCAATTACAGGGTGACTCATCTGATAATAAACCACGGACTAGCCACCTGAACGAGCATCATACTTGTGTTGGAGTTTGGAGCTTAAAGCTCATGATACAGCCAGAAATGTTTTATGGATCTGAGCTTTTTTTGTTTTTGTTGCTTACATTGTAGTGCTTCTGAGGTGGCAGTTCTTCCGTTAATTTGTTGCTGTTTCGAGTTACTTCCTCGATAATGGCATCATAAAATGCAGGACACGGATGTTTTGGAGCAATCATCAAGTCTACAATGCACTGGAGAGAATAAACTCATATCAGCTGGTCCATAGCATTCTAGAACGGCGATTATGACAGCCAAGAATCAACTTTTTAAAGCTCAATACTTTGAAAGATGGTTTTCAACGATTTTTTTTTTAACTGGTAAGTTCACTTAAATTTATTTTACCATATGACTAAGTCTATATATGTATACCACCATTTAGATTGGCTCCCATACAATATAAGCCTTGAGTTCTTGATACGTAGATTATTTCTATACTATAAAATTATCTGGCAGACAATTTAAAGAGGTATCTCATACTGTACGGTTCCACTGAGCTCCCCTGTCATAAGATTTGAGAAGGGTTAATCTATTCTCTATGAGAGTAATAATTAGTAATACTAACCTACCTTGAGATTTTTATAGACCACACTTAAAACAACGTGATCTCTGACCAGCTCGGACAACCATAAGCTCAAATTTGTTGTATAATCGCTATTGTTTGCGGAACTCTGTGATTTTCAGAAGACAATTTCGATACTATTTCATACTTATCCAGAAGTTGGTTTTGGAAAGTCATCCATTATGTACAAAACACCGACGTGACCTTTGCATGTTCCGAGATCTTTAAATAGCTTATAATCTCCTGTTCCACTGAGCTTCGCTGTCATTTCCTGTAATATTTGAGAAAGGTTAATAGATTCTCTATGATGATAGTAACACTTGCTCGAGATGCGGTTTTTATAGACCTCACTAAAAACAACGTGACCTTTGAGCAGCTCGGACAACCATTAGCTCAGTTTGGTTATATAATGATTGATATTGACTCGGAACTCAATGATTCCCAAACGATTCCTCTTTCTCTACATTATAGCGGTATGATATTTTCAGTACTATTTCGTTCATCTCACAACGGGACTGTTGACCAGCTCGGAAAACCATCATCTCAACGAATATATGTGAAGTAAACGATGTTGATTGCTGTACTCTGTGAGCCCTAGACGATTCATCTTTCTCTGCATGCTCGCAGTCTGACATTTTTAGTGCTATTTCGTTCATCTCACAACAGGACCTTTGACGAGCTCGGACAACCATCGGCTAAGATTGGTAATATAATCGATATTGATTGCGGATCTTTGTGATTCTCAAACGATTCCTCTTTCTCTGCATGCCCGCAGTCTGTGTAGTTGCAGTACAATTTCACTTATCCAGAATTTGGTTTTCAAAAGTCATCCATTTTGTTTTTTTACAATAAGAATATACAAAAACTATTATGACCTTCACATGACCCGAGGTATTTGGATGCTTACTACATTTGCTTTGGCTTTCGTGTTTCCACAGCTGCCTTATCGAATTTGCATTAAAATAGAAAATTCCAAGTTGGATTTGTATATAATCCACTTCCTTTGGACAGATGGTGAGATATTAGAATCTAGAAAAGCAACATCAGCTAAAATTACCAAATGAATCTCACGAAATTAGCAGCTGCTTGGGAAGCTGTCTGTGAAGATCCGCTACAATTGTCCAGCAGCTGACCGCACAGCTTCCTTTAATCAGTGACCACCGAAGCCAGCAAATTTGGACCAGTTTTGTAAGAATACAATTAAATGTCTCAAAAGTCCAGCGAGCTTGTGAAGATCACACACAAAAGCTTAGAATTAGTGGATATCTTATTCTTCCCAGCCTTCATAAACCGACCTGTTTCGCAACTATGGCTACTTCCACCGCGTGGTCACTCCACTTTCGTCTGTTAGTGGACAGTCCGTATCGCTGACTCGGCATAGACACGCAGATTTTCTATTATCTTTTGTCAAAAAACAACTATGCTAATACCGTTTTGCTGTCTTACTTGCTCGGCAAACATCTTAGCATGCTTTCGCGTTAGGATAATGTTACAATTGTGGTCGAAACTACTTCTCCCCTATGAGCTATGATGATCAACCCATAGTGAGCGATGTCCTTCGTTGACACCGCAAGGAAATGGAGCGGCAACTAGGATAATAGCCAGTACCCCTTTTCATTGTTTGATTCATGGTTGAAATCATTGTGTGACAGCTTTTCGGCTTTTGTTTTGCTTTCGGATGATTTAAAATTTTGTGTGGGGTCATCCTATTGTCCGCCAGAATGTATTAGAAATTTGGACAAGATTCATTCTATTGTTAATAACTATCTTGGCGAACAAGCTTGCTAACTAACGGTTCCCGTGAGAACTATGTGCATGGCTGTGCTCCGTGAATTTTTGAAGATCATGTGATTGTTTGCGTCCGGTGTGTTGTTAAAGGACATCCAACTGGTTCGACCGCATTTTTTGGTTTCTTATAGATCGCTGGAAGCTGTGATCAGCTTGGATGCTATTGTCTTTATAATAAGCTTTCTAATTTGATTAAAATTTAACAGCTGGCGGACTTGTTTTGCATTGTTTTCTGTCTCCTCGAGCGGATAGCATCGTTTTGTCTCCACCGAAGGATTATCATGTTTCATTTAAACCAATGTGAACTCTGTGAGTCTTTTGTCCAATGCGGCATATTTCTTTATGCCGCATGTGAAAGTTCGATGAGAACCTTGTGTGCTTCAAGACAAGAATGGGGCACTCCCATTTTTAGAACCATTGTTCAAGTCTGCAGGGTTTGGTCCGTATATTTGGAGATGCAACGTTATGAATATTCCATTTCTCGAGCTGTCGCTGAACAGCAATATTTGAAGACTTCATGGAACCCTAATAATAGTTGTAAGAAATGTAAATGTTTCCGTAATAGATCACTACTTTCTCGAGTTCAACCTAGCTTAACTAATATCATTGCATCTAAAATACAGTATATAGGCATCTCAATCCTCTTCACTTCTCTCAAAATCATTTATCTCTAGTTTCTTTGTATGATGAATGTTACTTGGATCCTGATTATAGAGGAGCCTTTGATGCCATTTAGTTATCTTCCATAATCTTTTACTATCTTCTTGATTCGAGCTGATTACTACATCTCATAGGCTGCAAGAATGCAGAAGTTATTGATAATTTTATTTTCATTCACTGAAGATCGATCAAGATCACTTTGCGATATATAATGTGAGCGCTCCGTTAGTTGGGATCTCGTATTAGCGATAAATGCTGTGTCTTTGTTTCTTATTGTGAGACGGTAGGTGGAAATCAAAGAATATAATGAGCTTTAAGGGTGCTAAAATTTCTGATCAGTAAAAACTACTGATCTTGCGATCTTGTTTTGGTAACCAATTCAGATCATTAAAAGATCTGACATGTTTAAGCTGCATTTATGATAGGGTAGCTCAGTATTTTTTTACCCAGAGCTTCGAGAGAAATGTCAAGTGTTATTCGATAATAAGAAAAATCGATATTCGACATACCTGATATATAATCGGTATATTTAGAAACCTGGAATTTATGAACTTAGAGCTTAGTTTGATCGAAAATAATGGTCTACAATTCGATTACAAGAAAAATCGATCTCCGATATACCAGATATAAAATCGGTATATTTAGAAACCTGAAATATATGAGCTTCGTCTAATTCGTTATGGAGTTATGAATCATTGAGTACATAGATCGCTACTTGATCATAGTCCACGCAAAATATGCTCAACTGATCATCGTGATCACTCCAAAAATCATTCGTTAACACAAAAAAAATGTATTCAAAGATGAATGAATGTACTGACCGAAGTTCAACATTACGTCATTGTAATGGAATGTACTTGTAAACAAATACATACAAGAATCCACAAATACACAGTTGAGAAAGTCAAATTATTCAATGAACTACGAGCACATGAATGGAATAAGTGGCATCGAGAATTACATGACTCTCAAGATAAGCGACAAACAAGTGAAGAAAAAATTAACAAACGAACAATATAAAAACAAATAAAAATACGAAAAAACAGATAAGGAAACAAAGAGAAGGAAAAATGTTTCTGCTATTTCGTAAGAGACAAATTTGAAGTGAGCGAGCGTAAAGCGAGAGCCCAGTTATTGAGCGCAGACGACTAGAAGGGCCCAACAATTTCCGATGTGTCATTGAAGGCAAACACAGAACGATGGCTGGCGATATGAAGGCGATAAAAAGTGGAAAATAAAATAAGATTAAAAAAATATAAAAATGGAAAATTACTTTATTGAGGGTGAAGAGATATGATAAAAGTGAAAAGCGTAAGGAGTTTTAAGTAGACAATGTTTGTGCGAGTGTGTACGTGTGTACTAGTAGATTGCAGTGGAATTCGAAGTATGCTTAAAATGTGATAAAAGTGTAGGAAGTTGCTAAGCACATGCCTCCACATATATACATATGTATTTATTAGATTACATAATGTTTTCATACACATTTAAAAGTTTTTATGTTAGAAAATTAATGCAAAAGTAATAATTTCAAAACAAATAATTTCGTAAACTGCAAATTTTATGGCTTGTAAATAAGATTTATATAATTGCGACCCACTTTAGTATCAAACAAGTAAGGAAGGGCTAAGTTCGGTTGTAACCGAACATTTTATACTCTCGCAATTTATTTATTTAACTTTATTAATATTATATAATACACAATTTTACCCACATATTCGTCATATATATGGTATAAAGTCCATTGAATGTTGGAAACCCTAATATTAGATTAGAAGCACCGAAGTCCTCATGTTCGATATATGGGGTCTTGAAAACTTATGGTCCGATTTCGGCGATTTTTCGAAATGGGCTGCCACACTATAAATGCAGTGTTTATGCAAAGTTCTGTTCCGATATCTTCACTAGTGCTTACTTTACATATTGAAAAGTTAACTATTCAGGTTGACTTCAAAGTTCCGGTATATAGGAAGTAGGCGTGGTTGTGAACCGATTTGGCCTATTTTCACAACATATCATTGGGATGTAAGGAAAATATTACAAACCAAGTTTCATTGATATTGGTCGAGTAGTTTCGGAGATATGGTTTTTGACCCATAAGTGGGCGGAGCCACATCCATTTCAACTTGTGTATACCAATTTGAGTGCAGCTCTTCTGTAATATCTTTGTAATGAAATTTAAGGTTTCTGGTGTTTTTCCTTAGTGAATTAAAGCTTTTTTAGTATTTTTAAACATAACCTTTGTATGGAAAGTGGGCGTGGTTTTTATCCGATTTTCTCCATTTTTGGGCTGTATAAGGAAGAGCCTAAAAGAAAATAGAAAGTTTGGTGGATATAGCTTTAGCAGTTTATGAGATATGTACAAAGACCTTAGTAGGGGGCGTGGCCACATCCACTTATGCCCCTTCCTAGCGCGATCCTTCATACCAAATTTTACTTCAATAGCTAAATTTATGGCTTAGTTATAGCTCTTCATATGTTTTCGGTTTTCGCCATTTTGTGGGCGTGGCAGTGGTCCGATTTTACTCATTTTCGAAAGCAACCTCCTCAGGGTGCCAAGGAATATGTGTTCCAAGTTTCATTAAGATATCTCAATTTTTACTCAAGTGATCGCTTGCACGGACAGACGGACGGACAGACATCCCGATTTCAACTCCACTCGTCATCCTGATCATTTATATATATATAACCCCATATCAACTTTGTTGCAAGAGTATAAAAAAGTCTCACAAATCTGAATTGTTTCCATATTGCTTTAGTATTTTGTAAATGGGAATTTCATGCTAGAAATACATACAGCCGTAGTACAAATGCCGTTAGAATCTGTTGTTTTTAGCTTTTGTTAGCTCGGAGATCCAAATCACGATCCTCCGGGTTCGGATCAAGCACCCTATTTAGTTACTGGAAATGTTAAAACTAAAATGCCAACAATTATTGATAGATAGTACCTCCTTAACGCCAGTCTAAAAATGGAGGAATCTATAAGTTCGGATCGAGTCTAACGCAAGTCCAGAATTGAGGCAGCGTTTAACTTGATTCGGTCTTATAGATTTATGCATTTAGAGACTTCATACTATATCAGTTCATATTATGGACGCAGCTGAGACAAGATCGTCTTATGGCGGATGAAAAACAGTGTACACCGAGTTTGTATGCAGATCATGTAGGAGTTGGTAATAGCGTGTCTAGAGAAAGTAGGCGTAAGTTCGAGAAATCAAGGCTTTTGATTCTCGAAATAAGCGATACGAAAATTGCCTCTACTAGATTACAGTGAACTTACAGTTGAAGTTAAGTTCCGGAAATCAAAACATTTTGTCTCCCGCGCTAAGCGATCCAACCCTTGCAGAGCGATTTCCGATTTCATTGAAATAACACGGGTTTGATCTGAGCTTGATTGGTCCAAAAGTTTGATTCAATTCGGTTTGGTCGAACTGTTGCTTGGTGGATGAGCTTTTATAAAATCTCGAGTTAGTTCCTAATAGTTAGAAGAAGAAGAAGAAGAAACGATAACACACTTTCTATGCGGATGTAAGGCTCTTTATAGGAAAAGAATCGCAGCTATTGGACGCGGTTTGCTTGATGATGTGGCCGAAGTCGCACATATCAAATTATGTGAACTATTTCACTTTGTCAAGACCACAGGATAGTTCAAAATGACTCAATAGTGTGAGGGATCACAGTCCTAATGGTGTCACAATGGGCCCCCCAAATGCCTAGGTGCGTCGTTTGACATCCACTTAACCTAACCTAACCTAGTTCCTTATTGAACTGCAGAATTCTATTCAACGTTCAACAAATGTGGCCCCGATGTTTTTTCCAAAATAGAACAATCTTAACATTTGGTTTCTATCAGGATCTGCAGCTAGAGTAGAGGCCTACTGTTCGTGAAAGCTCTTAAAGGCTACAGAACACGGACTAAGTAGCTGAGTGAATTGTCACTCCAAGCTCAATAATATGAACTACCATACTTTTGATGATTGATGGTGACGACGTCAGCAACCACTCCTTTTACTCATTTTGAAGGCACCGGCTTTATTGATAGTGTTCCAAGATGTTTCAAGACTTAGTATGCGCAATGGGTTCGGATTCGACACTGGCGCCCCAGTAATGATCTCCGTCCGAACAGTTTCCAAGACTATAACTGAAATGCACATGCTTTTCCGCGGGCGCGTACAAAACTCCCCTTCCCCCACAATCGCAAACTAAATTGAAAAAACACTCAAAACTCCACAAAAGGCACCAATTAGCGCATATCAGTAAAACTGATATATGGCAAAAACGGAACATTGTTGTTGTTGTTGCTGTTCGTCTAAAATTTGCAAAAAATCATATCTAAGCAGTAAAAAAGTAACGAAATAAAATTGCTTGCAAAGTTTTGCTGTTTAGGCGGCGGATGAAGTTAGCTGCGGCGTGTGCGGAACGCTGACGATCGCCAACAGAGAACTTAGAAAAGTTCTCTGCGCCAACAAAACGACCGCGACGGCAGCGGTCGCGGCAGCGGCAAGCAAGCAACACGCGCAGCGCACACAAACGCACAAACAAACAAAATGCAAGCGAATGACTGTACAAACGCCGAAACATACATATTTATGTACTGTGAGTATATATGTATATACATAAATACATATATGTATGTTTAAGCAGGCACTTGAGTCGCGAGCAAAGTATCGCACAGATACGTCAAGGCGATTTAGAAAAAAAACATATATCGTATGGCAAAAATTAACGAATTTGGAAGTAACATAAAGAAGTAGCGTATAAAAGGCACGGCGGCAGCTGAACAAAGGCGGTGGAGTTAATAAAAAATTACTAAATATATGCATGTGTGTGTATTATGCCAGTCAGCATGGCATAGCGCACATTTACAGGCGCTAAAGAAATTTCCAATTGCAAAATTATGAATGAATGAAAGTTTTGCGATTTACATCATCGGCTTTGCCGCTGAGCGCTCTTTTGTTTGGTTTTGGACTAAATTTACAAAATTGTTAAAATTGAAAATATTAAAATTATTTTTTTATGAAAAATTAAAATTTTAAAATTAAATAAAAAATATAAATAAAATTTAATTAAATTTAAAATTAAAATTGTTTTTAAATCTAAAAATTTTACAACTTTTTTGATATAAATTTTTTTTTTAAATCAAAAACATTTAATTTCTTTTTCACATGAAAATTGTTTGAAAATTAAAAATTTTACAACTATGTGTTTTGATATGAAATTTTTTTAAAATTAAAAATATTGAAATCATTTTTTTTCATATTAATTTTTTTTTTTAAATTTTAATATTGAAAATTAACAATAATAAAATTATTTTATCTTTCATTGGAAATTGATTTTAAAAAATTTTGTAAATTAATTTTTTTCTTCATATGAAACTTTTTTTTCTAATAAAAAAGTAAAATGTTTTTAAAAAACTAAAAACTGTATTAAAAATTTTTTCTTCATACATAATAAAATTAAAAATTATGTATTCAGTGTGGTATGGTCGTTGGCATATGAATTTCCTAGAATTCGTTATATGAGTAAACTACGCTTTTACGTAAGGGAGATTGGGACTATAGCCGGAGTAAAATTTCACAGTTTTCATCCGGAGGCAAATTTGCACAGTCTCTTCATCACAGCCATCAGCTATTCAACAGTTAAGCTCTTATTTCGCTATTTCGCATTTGAAATATGTATCAATTCTTTTTCTTCAAATTTAAAATGTTTTTTTTTTTAATTTTGTGAATTAAGAATTTAACATTTTTTTTTCATATCTATTAAAAATTTTCAAAATTAAAAATTATTTCTATTTCAAACAAAATAGTAATTTTTTTTTTCATTACAAAAGGAGAGTTTTTGAAAAATTTTGCAAATTAAAAAAAAATTAAATTTTTTTCTTCATATGAAAACCTTTTTGAAAATTATAATTTTTTTTTCAATACAAAAGGAAAATTTTTGAAAAATTT
Source organism: Zeugodacus cucurbitae (assembly GCF_028554725.1). Taxonomy (NCBI): domain Eukaryota; kingdom Metazoa; phylum Arthropoda; class Insecta; order Diptera; family Tephritidae; genus Zeugodacus; species Zeugodacus cucurbitae. The sequence continues at coordinate 5,953,332 of NC_071670.1, forward strand.
TGCAAAGAAAAAATATTAAATTTTATTTCTAAGTATGAAATTTTTTTGAAAATTAAAATTTTGAATTAAGAATTATCAATTACTTTTTTCTTCAAATGTAAAATGTTTTTAAAAACTTGGCAAATAAAATTTTTCACTTACAAAAATAAAAAATATTTTACTTACTTTTTTGGAAATTAAAAATTATAAATTTTTTTCATTACAAGAGGAAAATTTTTGAAAAATTTTGCGAAGAAAAAATACTAAAATTTATTTCTTAGTAGGAAAGTTTTTGGGAAATTAAAATTTCAATTAAGTTTTTTCATTAAGTTTTTTCTTCAAATCTAAAATGTTTTTAAAAAATTTTGCAAATTAAAAATTTAAAAAAATTTTTTTCATATGATATAGTTTTGTTGCATTTCTTTTAAAATGGAAAATGTTTTTAAAAAATTTTGCAAATTAAATTTTACACTTAAAAAAAATTTTTGAAAATAAAAAATATTTTACTTACTTTTTTGAAAATTAAAAATTATAATTTTTTTTATTACAAAGCGAAAATTTTTGAAAAATTTTGCGAAGAAAAAACACTAAAATTTATTTCTTAGTAGGAAAGTTTTTGGAAAATTAAAATTTCAATTAAGAATTTTCATTAAGTTTTTTCTTCAAATCTAAAATGTTTTTAAAAAATTTTGCAAATTAAATTTTTCACTTAAAAAAAAATTTTTGAAAATAAAAAATATTTTACTTACTTTTTTGAAAATTAAAAATTATAATTTTTTTTATTACAATGCGAAAATTTTTGAAAAATTTTGCGAAGAAAAAATACTAAAATTTATTTCTTAGTAGGATTTTTTTTGGAAAAGAAAAATTATAATTTTTTAAATTTTCTAAAAAATATTTATTTAAAAAAAAAATTTGCAAATTATAAATTTTAGAATTTTCTTCTTCATACGAAAAATTATTGAAAGTTTATATTATTTTCTTTTCAGTGGAAAAGGCTTTAAAAATTTTGACAAACTAAAAATATTAAAATTTATTTTTTTTATAAAATATTTAAAAAAAAACTGCAAATTAAAAATTAAATTTTTTTTGAAAATCATAATTAATTCACCCTCAATTGGAAAATATTTTTAAAAAATTTTACTGATTAAAAATATTAAAATATATTTCCATATATGAACATTTTTTTGAAATTTTAATTTTTTAAAATTTTCAATTATTTCTTTCTTCGCAATCAAAAAATTTTCGATGGCAAAATTATTTCTGCATTATTTTTGACAAATTTTAAAAAATTTAGTATATTAATTTTGATAAAAATTCGCACTAAATGCGCAACGCCATGTGCTTTTTCGCCAGCTCTACTTAGTAAAACAACCTTCAGTCGTGTGCGCTGCGAAATAAATTTTTACTACATACATACCTAACTACATATTATTTGCAAAAATTACCATGTGTGTGGCTCATAGCAGCTACACTTCTATGCTTTTTTACTAAATGCTGCGTATACATATATTTTTCTTCATTTTTCGCTAATTTCTGTTGTATATAGTATATAGTATATATTATTTATTTTTTCTTTTTCTTTATTTTTTTGTCAATTTGCGCTATTACTTTTGCCATTTTTTGTTGCCAAGCGTGGTGTGGTGTATATGCGTTGGCAAAAACGCTTACGCGTTCGTCTATATGCATACGTATATACATATATGTATATATGTATATAATTTTGTGCAAAAGATTTTTTATAAGTATTTTATTATATGTGTTTTATTCTAATTTCTGCTCGTAATTTTTCTTTTTTTTTCCTTTTTTGCTTTTGCATTTGCAAAAATAAAGCTTAGTCAGCAGCATTAGCGCGAGCGCCACTCGTCAAAGTGCTTTGAAAGAGCATTTTCTTTGTGCGCAGATCACTTAATGCATGCTCAGTAATGTGTAGGCGCCGAAAGAGCGCGTAAAATCTCTCATTCGTAAAAATATTAAATTTGCTGCAATTAACTCTGCTACAATTCAGCGGCGCGCTCTACTAAATATGAGTGGACTCTCTTAGTGAACGCCCCTCCACATTTAACGCTGTCAGCAGCACTCGCTGCAGTCTTCAGCATTTTTCAGCGCCCCTATTAAATTACTGCACCTTCCCCAGCTTTTGCGCCCCTCCAAGTATTGCTAATTCAGCGCCCACACAACGCTCTCTTACCTTCCACTTGCTATTATACAACTCCCACACCCATTTGGGGTCGCTCTTGCTGCCGCTATTTTTTCTATGTTTAGCGCGCACTCTCTTCTAGACACCAAAAGCAATTAGTCGCGTTCCAAACCTTTAAGTTAGTCCCTACATTTCTTTGTCTAGCATTTTCTTTGTTGAAATCTTTGTTAAAATTATTACGAGCATAAAAGCGCTTGTGCGCTCACTATCTCTGTAGTAACTGAGTATTCAACATTTCATTATATATATTTAACACCGCTCACGCTACAATCTAGCTCATTCTACAATTTAGCCTTACCATAATTTCAGCCACAACATTTTCTGTTAGCAAACTTTTTCTTCACATTGCTTTCCCCTCTCCATCTATGCCCTAAAACCGGCTGGATACAGTGTGCTTTTTCTAACTCGCTTGCTCGTTACAAACAGTTTCCCCAACTGCAGCTTTCTACTCGCTATTATTTCCATTGCGCTCTCAAAAATACCGTACAAAATGCTTCATTTCTCGCTCTTCATTTTAGACTCTTAAATATTTTACGTGTTCTTACAGTCAGTTTTCAAACTGTATACTGTCTATTTAACTCTATTTGCTTCGTGTTGCTATATTTCAGCTATACGAAAAGCTCCTACATATGACTTAAATTGCCTTCTCCGCTTTTCGTACTATGCTTTCTTCACCGCAATTATAAACCGATTTCTTTCATCGCCTCAAGAGTTTATTAACACTTTTATGAAGTTCAAAAATCGCAACACACATTTTTTTGAAAGCTTTTCGGACGCGCACGCCATTGAAAGCATAAATTTAATAACCTAAATGCTGTTCGCTGCTGGCTACTAAACCTATACATTCATAAAGAAAAAATACAAAAAAAGCATACATATAAACTTTAAGTATCTCTATTAGTATGCATGTAGCTTTAAAAGCTCCCAACACTGCCTTTGTTTGCCAGCCATCGTAGCAGCAACAGGCATAGCAGTCACAGCCGCGTATTAGTCTGCTCTCCATTAACTGTCCCACTCAGTGATTTCTGCAAAAGCTGCCACATACTGACAAGTTTGCGCGCTCTAAAAGCTTTTGCGTCTACTTGTAATCTCTCAATGTACAAATATATATAAAAGCATGCTCATCAAACCAACCTACACATATGTATGCCTATGGCTAGCTACTCAACCGCCATTTTGCAGCTTTTTTCAGCGCGATCACACTTCATCTTCCAAAAAAAGCTCAACATACACCACACAGCAATCAACAAAATGGTGAGCGCAGAGCTTTTGCTAATATAAAAGTTTATATGTGTTGGTGTAATTGTGCTTTTAGGCACATTTTTTCAACATGCTCCATCTCTCACTCTACCGCTCTCTTTATTTACACATCATGATCGCTCACCCACACTTTGCTGTGCAAGCTTTTTTTGAACACAAAAAAATGTATGTGTGTGTGTTGAGTAACTCACTTGCAGCCGCTCTCTTTTTCTCTCTCTCTCACTATCACCACCCACACTTCTAAGCTTCTGAGCAGCTGCAATTGTGTGCGTGCGCGCTTTTGGTCGCCCACAAGCGCAGTTATTTTGTTTTGAATGTATTTGTGCGCTCTCTGCGCTCAAGTTATGCCAAATATCTCGCGGGTAGTGTTCTCATTTCGGCCATTCATTCATATTTTATTTTGTGTCTGTATTGTTGCTCCATTCAAAAATTGTCTATTACTAATTTGCTTTGTCCATTCGCTTGCTTGTGTGTTTGTTGTTATTGCTATTTGTTTGAAATAGCTGATTCTTTGGTTTTGCATAGCAGATCGCTGCGCATATTTGCTGTCTTCTTTCCACCAACTATGGTGGCGATTTTGCAAAAACAAAAATGCGGCAAGTGCCGCCATAATAATAAATAGAAACATACATACATGTGTATATACAAATTTGTAGACAAATGAGAATTTTGCAAAGAAAGCAAAATATTGAATTTTTGTTTTAAAATAATATTTTAGTTTTTTAAATTTTATCTAATAATCTTTTTTTAATTTCATTTTAAAATATGTTTTTTTTTATTTAGTTTAATTTTTGTTGGAAAATTTTTTAGTTTTTTTTTTATTTATTTTAATATACATTTTTTTCTTTTTTAATTCTTAAACTTTTTGTTTTTTTTCTGTCAAAATTAAGAAGAAAAAATAGTTATCAGTAAAATACTCTTTTACTATGATCAAATTTTGCATTTTTTTTTTAAATATTTTTTAGACCTTCTTCTTCTATTTAATGAAAAAAATCTTAAATTTCTAAAACTAAATAAATTAAAAGAATTTTTAAGTTTTTTATATTTATTGTTTTCAACATTTATTTTTTTTTTATTTTTTTTTTTTTATTTTTTTTATATAATTTTTTTTCAAAATTTTTTAACAAAAATAGTTACAAATTATTTTACTTTGACGAAATTTTGCTTTTGTTAATTTTAAAGATTTAAACTCTCAAATTTTCCGAATTTTTAACAAAAATAGTTACTAATTATTTTACTTGACGAAATTTTGCATTTTTCAATTTTAAAGATTTAAACTCTCAAATTTTCCGAATTTTTGAACAAAAATAGTTTCCAATAAAAAGCTCTTTTATTTTGACGAAATTTTGCAATTTAATTTTAAAATACAGCAGAACTTCTATAGTTCGAACGTCTATAACTCGAACCCTTGAATTGTCAATAGAAATTACATTTCATACAAATAACTCTGAAGGCTCTCTAACTCGAAGGTGTTTTTGTGGATTATAGTGATTCAAATTAGGTAAGTTCAACTCTAGGCATTTATTTTTTCAATTAAATATATTTAAGATTTTAATAATTATTGTTAGAGTTAAGGGGTTATATACAGTTAGGAGGTCGAAAAAAGGCATTTTTCAAGAAATTTTTCTAAGCAAACTATGTATTTGGTTTATTGATTTGAAACTTGGTAGGTATATTATGACAACCTTAAACTATATTCACATATTTTTTATTGCCAAAAATAATTATCGGGAACGTTGATATTGCCAATTTTGCAGAGGTCCGCAAAAAAAAGGCCTCTTGCGGTGAGCACGATATCTCTGGACTGGATCATCTAAAATGCAAAAACCAAATAAATTTCATTAATATAATAAATAATCTAGGGATTGATCGAAGGAATTAGCAAAAAAAAATGTTTGACAAAATGGCGGCTACTCAAAGCAAAAGATTCGATTTTCGACCAAAATTCGGGTCTTTAATTATGTTCATAAAAATAAGAAATTTTCATCGGATGGGGAAATCCTTCGATCAATTACTAAAAAATATAATTAAGAAGCTTGTGTAAAAATTTGAAACCGATCGGTTCAGCCGTTTCTGAGAAATCTTGCTCACCGACTTTGAAAATACCGTTTCGTGAAAAACGAGTTTAAAGTTTTGAAAGCACTTTACATGTAGTCGGCGCGCCTTCACTAATGTGTCTATAACTTCGAAAATATTCGTCGACTTGATTTGATTTGTGTGGATATACACATATATATGTATGTATTAAGAAAACGCAAAAAAAAATAAATTTTTTGAAAATCATAACTGTATAAATCCCTTAAAACAAAGCAAAAAAAATATTGAAAACAACATAATTAATCTTTATTTATAATATCAAATATTTTTTATTTATAAAATATATATATTTTTTTATTATAATCTTTTTTCAGATATTTTTTTTTTATTTTTTGTAATTACTTAAAATTTTTATATAATTTCTGAAATTTTTAACTAAAATAGTTACCAATTCAATGGTATTTTCCTTTGACCAAAGCTTCCACTTATCATTGTTTTACCCACTCGACCAGCGTTGCTACACTTCTATTGATTGTAGTTATTTTTATAAAAAAACTGTTCGTTCACATATCATTAAACTCTCCGATAGTCCGAGGTTGGCTCGCGTGCATTTTGCTTTTCAAACAACAAACAACAAACAACTACAAAAAGCAGTTAGAGAAATACTCAAATCAGTCTTGAAATTTGATGTTGATGATCCGTCATTGATTGTTCTGATGATCCTTTTCCCATCCGTATTTTACCGTATTTCAAGCGACAAATTGTTGATCACAGCGGTCTTTAGGCTCTTGCGTCATATTCTCTCTGATAGCTTCAGTTAGTTAGCTCTTTCGAGCGTCTTGTTGCAACCTTTAATAATTTTTTTGACTTAAAAATATTTTATTGTAATTTATAAATAAGTCTTAAATTATATAATATGTATATTCCGAAGTATTCTTAACGAGAAATTAATGTTAATTTTAACTTTTTTTCGTTTTACATTCAGAAAACTCAGATGAAACTGCTATGAAGATATTCAAGAATGACAACTAATCAACAATAATGGCTGGGACCGACATGCTCACACCGAATGCTCCATTTTCTGACATATGGAAAAGCGAACAAATCTTTGGGATTGAACGGTTAAGAAATGGAGGAATAATCAAAAGAAGCTTAATACTAGTTACTAAGTCTGAAGAGGATTACTCTTTTTTACTGCGATTTTGGATGATGCAATTATAAAACCAAAACACCAAATATATATGTAAATCGTTAGTTATCTTAGATTTGTTAAGATCAACAAAATGTTATTATATTTTTCGACACTGTATATAAACACAATTTTAAGTTAAAATGCGCACAAACCACGGCTTCTCCTGAATAGACAGATGACGACTAATTAGACTAAGATTAAAAATACAATTAAAAAAAACAAAGAGTAAAGTAATGAAAATGATTAAAAAGTAAAACAAAAAAATAATAAATATTGAAATTTGCAAAAAAAAATCTGAAAAAAATCACAAAAATGTACTAAAAATTAAGTTGAAATTGTAGAAGGAAACATTGTTATGATTTCTACCAATATTTTGATTTTTCATTAATTTTATTGTCTTTATTACAATTACATAGATATTTAAATAAACAAATAAAAATTATAAAAAACAAGTAAGGAAGGGCTAAGTTCGGGTGTCACCGAACATTTTATACTCTCACAATTTATTTATTTAAATTTATTAATATAACAAACTAATATTAAGTATATGGTAGATAGATGAAGTTATGACCCGATTTCACTCATTGTTGGCACGGAGACATATTATTAGAAAAAAACATATTCCCTCAAAATTTCTTCAAAATATCTGAGAGACTTAACTATAATTTCGGTAAAAAATTTGTTAGAAGTACTGAGGTCCTCATATTCGATATATAGGGTCTTGAAAACTTATGGACCGATTTTGACGATTTTTAGAAGGGCGATACCACTCTTTAAATACAGTATTTTTGCAAAGTTCTGTGCCGATATCTTCACTAGTACTAACTTTATATATTGTAAACTAAACGATTCAGACCGACTTCAGAGTTCTGGTATATGGGAAGTAGTCGTGGTTGTGAACCGATTTGGACTATTTTCACAACATATCATTGGGAAGCTAGGAAGATATTTTGAACCGAATTTCATTGAAATTGGTCGAGTAGTTTCGGAGAGTTTTTGTCCCATAAGTGGGCGGAACCACACCCATTTAAAATTTTGTATACCATTTTGAGTGCAGCACCATCAAAAAATGCTGTTAATAGTTATTCGGTGCAATAAGACAACCATTGAGGGCCTCACATGTTCAATAAAACAACACTTTTTATAAAATATTTTACTTTTAACGTTTCTGGTTCATATACGCAATATTCTGTTGTCTGAGCGGATTTTTTTGTTTGCCACACCATTAGTATTCGTGTATATTTCATTTTTACTTTCCCCTTTTCTTCTATACATGTACAAACGCTGCTTGATGCACCGAAAAGTGTTCTACACCGGTTTTGCCATTTCGCCATTTCTTTAAATATTTCATAAAACTTCATATGCCTATATAGTGTAGAAACACGTCCAGTTACCAGATTTGCATGTTAGAACTCGAAATTATCACGTTTTAGCCATTTTTTCGCAGAAAACTTGCGATTTGCAACACTTTTTTAATTTTAAAAAATATTACGTAATTTAAAATTTTAACATTTTTCAATACGTTTGTAGCGCATGCGATTCTGCGAAATTCAAAATTTACAGCTTGAAAATCGGCCCACTGGTTCAAAAGTTATTCGCGTTTTTGTGTTTCGCAGCTACCTACTGCCTGCTCCTGGTCGCCTAGTAGAAATCCCAAATTTGCGCTTCAAATTGAAATGCATTTTTCCGCAGCCGACGTCGGCAGCGCCGGACAGCAGCGAAACAAAAATGCTTATAACTTTTGAACCAGGGGTCGGATTTGAGTGATCTAAGTTTTGAATTTTGCAGAATCGCATGGCCTACAATCTTAGCTAAGAATACTCCGTGTTGGAATTATCAGCGAATTTGTAGAATTAAAAATGTGCGTGGAATCGCATATATTCATGAAAAATACACACAAAATGCATTCGTTTTCATAAATATGTTTCAGAAAATGGTGTTAATAGTTAGTCAACGTCATTAGCCATCCATTGAGTACCTCACATGTTTAATAAAACAATATTTTTTATATAATATTTTACTTTTGATGTTTGCACTAATTTGCATAATTTATTGCACAATTTATTGATTTAAGCTGTTTTATATTGATTGTTTTGGTTTGCTACACAATAATTACCCATTTTTATTGTATTTTACTCTTCCCTTTTCTTCTCTGCATCTTCAAACGCTGGTTTCTGCACCGAAATGTGTACGACTTTGGTGTTGCCATATCTTCTTCTTTTGAAAAATTTCAGAGAACTTTATATGCTCATTTAAGGTAAAAAATCATCTAGTTTCTATATTTGCAAGTTAGAACTCGAAATTCCGATGTTTTAGCGACTTTTTGCTGAAAATTTGCGATTTGCAAGACATTTTTATTTATCTAAATTCGCTGGTTATTCCAAGAATAAATCTTATTACAACAGATTGTAGAGCATCCGATTCTGCAAATTTTGGCATTTTTAGTTTTTGGCCACGACCACTGGTTCAAAAGTTATAAGCGTTTTTGTGTTCGGCAGCTACCTACTGCCTGCTCCTGGTCGCCTAGTAGAAATCCCAGTTTTTGGCATCAAGTTGAAATGCATTTTTCCGGCAGCGACGCCGGCAGAGGCGACATCGCGCGAAGTTTGTTGCATATGCAAGGGGGCAAATTTGAATTAACGGAAGCGGGATGTGGCGGGACCGGAAGCTAACTCAGACCGGAAACCGGAAATGAAAATAACGGTCCACTACTTCCGGTTTGGGGCCCAGACCGGAAGTTGGTGACCGGAAACCGGAAATGTGGGACCGGAAGTTAGTCGTGTCCGGTTTCCGTTGGGCTCGCCACTTCCCACTTCCGGTAATTCAAATTTGCCCCTTTGCATATGCAACACCATCGCGCAGCTCTGCCGCTCTGCTGGCGCCGCTGCCCGAAAAATGCATTTCAACTTGATGCCAAAAATTGGGATTTCCACCAGGCGACCAGGAGCAGGCAGTAGGTAGCTGCCGAACACAAAAACGCTTATAACTTTTGAACCAGTGGTCGTGGCCAAAAACTAAAAATGCCAAAATTTGCAGAATCGGATGCTCTATAATCCTATATAATAGGATTTGTTCTTGGAATAACCAGCGAATTTAGATAAATAAAAATGTGTACCAAATCGCAAACTTTCAGCGTAAAAGCAGCTAAAACATCGGAATTTCGAGTTCTAACTTGCAAATATAGAAACTAGATGATTTTTACCTTAAATGAGCATATAAAGTTCTATGAAATTTTTCGAAAGAAGAAGATATGGCAACACCAAAGTCGTACACATTTCGGTGCAGCAACCAGCGTTTGAAGATGCAGAGAAGAAAAGGGAAGAGTAAAATACAATAAAAATGGGTAATTATTGTGTAGCAAACCAAAACAATCAATATAAAACAGCTCATAATCAATAAATTGTGCAATAAATTATGCAAATTAGTGCAAACATTAAAAGTAAAATATTATATGAAAAGTGTTGTTTTATTAAACATATGAGCCACTTAATGGATGGCTAATGACGTTGACTAACTATTAACACCATTTTCTGAAACATATTTATGAAAACGAATGCATTTTGTGTGTATTTTTCATGAAAATATGCGATTCCACGCACATTTTTAATTCTACAAATTCGCTGATAATTCCAACACGGAGTATTCTTAGCTAAGATTGTAGGCCATGCGATTCTGCAAAATTCAAAACTTAGATCACTCAAATCCGACACCTGGTTCAAAAGTTATAAGCATTTTTGTTTCGCTGCTGTCCGGCGCTGCCGACGTCGGCTGCGGAAAAATGCATTTCAATTTGAAGCGCAAATTTGGGATTTCTACTAGGCGACCAGGAGCAGGCAGTAGGTAGCTGCGAAACACAAAAACGCGAATAACTTTTGAACCAGTGGGCTGATTTTCAAGCTGTAAATTTTGAATTTCGCAGAATCGCATGCGCTACAAACGTATTGAAAAATGTTAAAAATTGAAATTACGTAATATTTTTTAAAATTAAAAAAGTGTTGCAAATCGCAAATTTTCAGTGTAAAAGTGGCTAAAACATCGGAATTTCGAGTTCTAACATGCAAATCTGGAGACTGGACGTGTTTCTACACTATATAGGCATATGAAGTTTTATAAAATATTTAAAGAAATGGCGTTATGGCAACACCGTTGTAGGACACTTTTCGGTGCAACAACCAGCGCTTGTACATGCATAGAAGAAAAGAGGAAAGTAAAAATGAAATAAACACGAATAGTTATTGTGTGGCAAACAAAGAAATCCGCTCAGACAACAGAATATTGCCTATATTAAGCACAAACATTAAAAGTGAAATATTTTATAAAAAGTGTTGTTTTATTGAATTGTGAGGCACTCAATGGATGTCTTATTGCACCAAGTAACTATTAACAGGATTCTCTGAAACATATTTAAGTCAATTAATGCAATGTAATATTTTTCCAAAATTAATAAATTATTTTGAATTTAAAAGAAAAAATCTTTTTATTTAAATTATTATTTTTATCAATTAAAAAAAAAAAAAATTTCCATGTTATGACTATTACTATTACTAATATTTTCATTGTTTATTAATTTTATTGTTTTTATTACTTGATATTTAAATAAACAAATAAAAATTATAAAAAACAAAAAAAAAATTCATTGAAACAAGCGTTTGGTTCAATTTGCGGTAAATGTTGTATGTTGGCATGTTTACCAGTACCCTGACATTGACGGCTTATACTAGTGTTAATTGAAGAAAAAATCCAATAACTTCTTTTACTACAAAAATATTTGCACTTTTATGAATACAAAACAGTTTAAAAATTTTCGCTAATTTCAATACTTTTTTTAAAAACCCGTTTTTCAATAATCATATATGCGCATTTTCACTTGCAAATTTCGAACACTTGCGTTCACCAATAGTATTTATTATATATATGAAAAAGTTGTAAAATTCTTCACTCTTTAAGATTCTGAAAGAAAATTTTCAAAAAGTTTATTTTTACAAATTTTATGGCCAAAAAACACGTTTTTTGCGCTCCAACTGTTTTAAATAAACGTTTATAGCAAAAACAGTTTGAGAGCTATGTCTTCCAAAATTATCACAACTTATGCGCATTGTTTTGAAGAATATGTTACAAAAAAAAATTTCCAAAATATGTGCAAAAATAACGGTTTTATAGCACATTTTAACTGCGAAAATCAAATGACACATGTATGTTTGAAGTTCACTGTGAAAACGTTAATTTATCCGTTTCAAAGTGCCCTGGCGCATATGCTACACTTTTTGGCACAGGCACCACCATCGTACATGTGTGGCAGGAGAGTACTGCATTAGGGGAAAACGTTAATAACTCCAGAACGGGGACACTTAGAAGAGTTTGGTAAAAAGTGGGTTGCAGGGGAAGACATGGACTATAATTGTGTTTAAAAAAATTTGTTGCTTTTAGTGTTGCAGTATTTAAAACAGGCATATGAATGCAACGATACTTATGGGTGTTAAAAATTGGTTTTAGAGGTGCGGGAGTTTATTACCGATATTTTCTGAGCTGCCTTAGATGATTTCCTACAATACTTTACCAATTTGCTTGGTATCTACACCTCCGTAGAACAAATAATAATCACAAGTATACGCACTTTCTAAATGGTCTCGAAAGCGCTTTCCTTGAAGGTCAATCTTTAATAACTCCGGAACGTAGGCACCTAAGCGAGTTTGGTAAAAACTGGGTGAAAGATGAAAGCTTGTGCTACACTTTAACTTAAAAAAATTGTTTTTGTTGTTGTAGAAGAATATTTTTTAAAAATTCGAAATACGAAATTTTGGTTGAAAATAGGCAGGAAAAGCTGTTTAAACAAATTTTTTTTTAAAGATTCTTGGAAAATTTAAAGAAAATTTGTGATCTAGCTGCTGATAATATAAAACAATGCATATTTATTTGTTTTTTTTTTTTAAGTAAAATTGTAGTTTTCTTTATTTTCAATTAATATTCTTTTATTTATTTTTATAAAAATTCATAATTACACTTTATTAATAATAATAATCATTGAGATACAAAAATTATGATAATTATAGCATTTTTGAAATATTTATTTTACATGTTTTTGTAATTTGCGAGAAATTTAGTTTTATAAAAATAATATTTACTACAAATAAATGTATTATTTCTAATTATAAAAGCCAAGCTCAAATCACTGCTGATTCGGTGCCAAGAGGTTCATCATCGTCTGCGCTGTTTTGGAGAAAAAGAAAATAAAAAATAAGGTATCAGTATTTGATTTTAAAGTATACGAATTAAAAAAAAATAATAATATCTAAATTTTTTCAAAGAGAAAAAAATTGATAAATTACATAATATTTAATTCAAAGTAAAATATTCTAAAAAACATGATAAATAAATTTTAAATAAAAACAAGAAAAAAACGTTAACTTCGGCTTTACCGAAGCTAATATACCCTTCACAGGTGCATTTCTTTTAGTAACTATGTGTTTAAGCAAATCTAAAGACGTAAGAAAAAGTAAGTTAAAAAAAAAAAGAAAAGTTTTCCATACAAGCCCTTGATTCTGATCGTTCAGTTTGTATGGCAGCAATTTTTTCGGAGATGAAATAATTTCTATGAACAATAACTCAGACCAAATTTCGTGAAAATATGGAGTAAAATGCGGAAGTTTTCCACACAAGCCCTTGATTCCGATCGTTCGGTTTGTATGGCAGCTATATGCTATAGTGAACCGATCTCTACAATTTTTTCGGAGATTAAATTATTTCTATGAACAATAACTCACACCAAATTTCGTGAATATATGTAGTAAAATGCGGAAGTTTTCCATACTAGCCCTTGATTCCGATTGTTCGGTTTGTATGGCAGCTATATGCTATAGTGAACCGATCTGAACAATTTTTTCGGAGATTAAATTATTTCTATGAACAATAACTAACACCAAATTTCGTGAAGATATATAGTAAAATGCGGAAGTTTTCCATATAAACCCTTGATTCCGATCGTTCAGTTTGTATGGCAGCTATATGATATAGTGGTCCGATATCGGCAGTTCCGACAAATGAACAGCTTCTTGAAGAGAAAATAATATCTGCAAAATTTCAAAACAATATCTTAAAAACTAGTCCTTCAGTTCGTATATATACAGACAGACGGACGGACGGACAGACAGACGGACATGGCTAAATCGACATACTGATCATTTATATATATACTTTATAGGGCCTCCGACGCTTCCTTCTGGGTGTTACAAACTTCATGACAAACTTAATATACCCTATTCTGGGTATAATTAATAATATATGTATATATATTTCGCGTAGGAATCGCTTTAAGCGATTATAGCCGAATCCATCAGAGCGCGCCACTCGTTTCTCCTTTTTGCTTTTTGACGCCAACTGGAAACACCAAGTGAAGATCCTTCCATCGGAGTGGAGGTCGTCCTTTACTGCGGCTTCCTCCAGCGGGTACTGCATCACTTTCAGAGCTGGAGTGTTTTCATCCATATGTACAACATGACCTAGCCAGCGTAGCCGCTTTCTTTTTATTCGCTGAACTATGTCAATGTCGTCGTAAAAAATCATACAGCTCATCGTTCCATCGTCTGCGGTATTCGCCGTTGCCAATGTTTAGAGGACCATAAATCTTGCGCAAAACCTTTCTCTCGAAAACCTCAACAGTCGTCTCATCGGATGTTGTCATCGTCCAAGCTTCAGCGCCATACATCAGGACGGGAATAATGAGCGACTTGTAGAGTTTGATTTTGGTTCGTCGAGAGAGGACTTTACTGTTCAATTGCCTACTCAGTCCAAAGTAGCACCTGTTGGCAAGAGTGATTCTGCGCTGGATTTCGAGGTTGACATTGTTGGTGTTGTTGATACTGGTTCTCAGATTAACGAAATTATCTACAACTTCAAACATTTTATGACTGTCAACAGTAACGTGGGAACCAAGCCGCGAGTGCGCTGACTGTTTGTTTGATGACAGGAGATATTTCGTCTTGTCCTCATTCCTCATCCGAGGCTCGCCTTCTCACTTTAGCTCGCCTTCAAACGGATGTCTGTTGGCTACCCAGAAAATACTTGGTCTAAAACCGGAAGTCGTGAGCTGCTTGAGTCATATGCAAAATAATCATTCCTGGCCACTCCCAAGTGAATGGCAAACAGAAAGTTTCCTCATTTGCGTGAACTTCTACATATGAATTTGAATATGAAAAATTAATAATAAATATATAATAATAATAATAATATAGTTCGGAGCTAATATAATAATTATTATTATTTCATTAATACATTTCTTGATCGTCTCATTGAAACTATTTGCAAAAAGTGGAAATGAAGTTAGTGATTTAACAATTTCCAGATGCTTCTAAAAGGTTAAGCTACCAAATCGAATAGCCAAGTAGCTTCCGGTGTTATGATCAACAAATTTTAATATGAGGTTAAGAAGAGGTTAGAGAAATAATAGATCGGATGTGTAAACCTTTTCCTTATGGGTGACGTACACTTCTTTCACAATCGTTCCTTATTATTTAAATTATTTTTGTTTCGTCGCTCTGTATAATATTTCTCCACTTTTTTGCTGTGTGATGTGTTTAACTTGAAAAAAGTTGCTGTACCTATTATTTTGAGCAGGTGTGTATGTATGTATATCGGGCCTGGTTCAAGATGTGAACCGATTAGTTTAATCCTTTAAATAAACCACATTGTTGTAAAGAAAATTTGTATATATGAATGTCGAAAATCGCTATATGGGACATACATATTTTGAGGCTTGTGGAAGAACTGGAATACTTTTGGCATTACAATTAGTATTTATATCCGAAAATTTATTTTTAACTTATTTTATTAACATAACCTACACAATTTTTATGAAATTGTATGAACTTTATGCTCTAATAACGAAGATCATTATGTACGAGGAGTGTTCAAAAAATAACGGGAATTTTCAAATTTCAAATTATCCAAAAGTCCAGTTGCCAAACCTTTCTTTAATTATTTTTTCATAAAACGAAATTTTTTTCTTTTCTTTTACTATTTTTACTTTTTGAATTAACCGATAACTACAGTAATACAAATTTATCTAATGTAAAGTGAAAGAATCGGATTATGATCCGATTTCGGCAATATTTGAACTGTGATTTAAGGATGACAAGATACTAGTGTATACCAAATGTCATTAAAATTAGCACGAAGTATGAGTGCGACAGTCACACTAGCTAAGCAGCTGGAGCGTGTCCAAAGAGCGGCTCTCATTGGAATCAGCGGAGCGCTAAGAACAACACCAACTGTGGATATATATATATATGATCGGTCCCAAGCAGGGGCATTATGAAATTCTCCGTCGGTTCGATTGCATCCCTGACTATTTGGACCACCGCACCGCGGAACCGTTCCCTAGAGGTTTCTTCTCTGCACATGTACCTACGAGGGATATGTGGGAAGGAAGAAGTCAATGGAGGAGAAGTGCAGTCAGCTTTTTCACGGATGGATCGAAGCTAAGGAGAAAGGTGGGGTGGTTTTCTGCAGAAAGCTCTCTATCAATACCAGCTTTAGGCTACCTGACCACTGTAGTGTCTTCCAAACAGAGGTCGCTGCGATTTAAGTGGCAGTGGACACACTGCTCTGCATGGTGACCTTTTTTAGAGAGGTATGTATTCACTCCGACAGCAGGGCGGCAATACTGGCATTGGATTCGATGACAGTACGCTCTGTGCTAGTTAAGGAGTGTCTTAAATCCTTATCAATAGCTATCACTATTTTGTGATCCGACTAGTGTGGGTACTCGGTCACCGCGGGATCGTTGGTAACTGTATAGCGGACAAGCTTGCAAGGGAGGGTACCCTAGCTACATTGACGTCGGAATGGGAGCGCATTGGTAGTCCATGGTCCACCTGCGCAAGAGCGCTGGACATTCGGATTACGCATAAGCTCGTGAAACGCTGGTCAACTACCAGTACTTGTGCAGTGGCGAGGTCCTTTTGGCCCTCTGTGGAGCGTAAGCGGTCCTTTCAACTGCTTTCTCGGGACAGGGTCCATCTCAGCGTCATCATGGGTGTGCTTACTGGACATTGTCCAACGGGTACCCATGCGGTGAGACTTGGGATCGTGACAGATGCAAGTTGCCAAAGCTGTATGGAGGAAGGCGAGATGGAATCATCTAATCATTTCCATCTTCCTTGTCCAGCTTTTGCCAGACTGGGGTTGAAACACCTCGGAAAGCCCTTTTTCGGCGATCCTAGCGAATTGGCTAGAATCGATATTAGCCGTCTTAAGAAATTTGTAGCGGATTTCAAGCGTTTTGCTGAATCCTAAAGGTCTTTGATACACAGGGAGTTTTATTGGTACCACAATGGACAGCGCCAAGGCAGTCTAAGTGAGATCTTCTGTTTTTACAGAGATCTGCCTACAAATCTAACCTAACCTATGAGTGCGACGCGAGTCAAACAAACTCATGCTGAATCATGCATGGAATCATCTTCGGACCTGTACTGTCTATAATTGGATTATCTGAAGGAAGCATTCCATAAGCGGTCAGCTGTGGTCAATAGTAAAGGAATTGTGTTCCATCACCGATCATCGCATCAATCTATAGTGGAGACTCGTCAAAAGCGCCGGCAGTTTGGTGCGGAGGTTCTTATACGTTCAACTTATAGTTCAGGACTACCTTTTCATATTTGAGGTGTAGGATTTCTATGATTTGATGCAATTATCTACGAAATAGCAACAAATTATCGAAAAAACGGTGAGGGTTTGACTGAAATCTAGTTAATCTAAATGAAATCTTTAAGTTAATGCAAATATAATGAAATTATTTATACTGGATCAATTATTTTGTAATTTAAAATAATATAAATTAAAGAATATAAAATTGTAATAAAATATAAAAATAATTGCAGAAGTAAAAAAAAGTCGAATATAAATATTAATATTAAAATAAAATCAACAATAAAGTAATTAATAATTTCACGAGAATACAAAAAAAAAACAACGAAACAGTGCAACACTAACTTGTATAAGTTACAACACATTAACCTCAATCGACACAATCAGACGATCGCCGCCGTCGCCGCCGCCGCACTATTTGCGCCATTCACAGCTGTTACAACAACAACAACAACACGAACAGGGAATACCACACACCGCAAAAACATGTCAGCGATGGCGAGAGAAAAAATCGCTTATTATTTAATATTTAATACAAATAACCGCAGGCTGACAACAACAACAACAACAACACAAATATTTATGCTCCTAGTTATGTACATATGTGAGCATACATATAAAATGTCAAACTGTCAATAACTGCCAGCAGGCGAAATTATTGGAATTATCAACGCGGCGCATGCGCATCGCACTACACACACACACACAAAATACCGGCTGAGGTGAGGCGCGGCGTCTGCGTATGTGCTTTTCTTGTTGTTATTGTTGTTGTGAATGCGAATGCAAACGACAAGCGTAATCAATTTGCGGTAATTAATTTGCGACAAAAAGAGTATTATGAGGAGGCTGTACGGCAAAAAAAAATGCGATTGTTAAAGAAATATTTTGACCAAAAAAGTGTAAAAAAAAATCGCAAAAAAAATTTCCGAAAAAATTGCCGAAAAAGTGACACAAAAAAGAGTGTAAAGTACGCTAAATTAATACTTATTTTTTGTTGCTGTATTTTGTTGTTTCAATTTTATTTTCCTTCATTTTCTACTTTGCGGCGTTTTTGTTGTACTTGTTGCTGTTGATGGTGTGTGGCACGAGCGCACGACCACTTAATGCATGCCAACAACGCCAACGGCTGCGTTGCGGATTTTTATTGCTTGCGTTTTTGTTGTTGTAGTTGTTGGTTGTAGGTTTTTTGGTTGGAATTGCATGCACCTGTTTTTGTGTCGGCATACAACAGGCTGAATATATATATATATATACATAGCAGACAGCAGCTCAACAGTCTATAATACCGACGCAGCCTCATAAGGATATCGACTTAATTGCCACGGAATATATATATATATATACATATATATATACGACTCGAATCTGTTGGCATACATATCGTTTGACTATCATGCCACTTGGCTATCGGCGGCACGCGTCAAGGATACATTTGCGATTTCACTTCGCATGCGGCGCGCGTGTGAGATAACATGTGCGTAGTTGTGGCGCTACAGTTGGGACAAGAGGTTATTTACGGTTTTGAAGAATACTCAAGTGATCGATTGGTAAAGGAATTGCAGTTACAAGGTTGAGACTGAATTCGTTTTTAATGTGTGCCTAAGCACATAGAAGACCTTTCAAAAGCTTCCTTGCCCTCTTATTACTCCATAGCAACATCAAGCCGTTGTATTTTCAGCTCGTCTCAACTCAAGTTTGGTACAATAAATTAAGCAAGTCCATTGGCTGGAGTCATACCAAATGCAATGTATTACGGAGTGGCATACAATTCTTTTAAGACCATGAGTTGGTAAGTATCCAGTTCTTTACTTTAGACTGTACTTAAAACTGACTGTAGATCCATATTACTAGCTTAACGTCGTTGAACTTGGATCAAAATATGCTCAGTATCTAAGATCTCTGTTTAAATCCCTTTGAAGACCTCATCCAAAACCCTATAAAGATGTAGATTGTTTAGAAAATGGACTATAAACATGGTCTACTAGAAATATGGGTACTGCGAATAGGTATATAAGAAATATTTTTTAGAGCGAAGTTTTAACGGATAACCAAGGGACTTTGATTAGCCGGTATTCATTTCTGATCCTAATTAATACCAGAATGGCTATCTGTGGATACCAGTAAACAGCAGTTACTTCGGAATTCCGCAAAGGGTCACAATAACTTATAGTTCCATAAAATAGTGGACCTCATCCAATTTCCTATACAGCTGTAGATTGTTTAGAAAATGGACTATAAACATGGTCTACTAGAAATATGGGTCCTGCTAATAGGTATATAAGAAATATTTTTTTAGAGCGAAGTTTTAAAGGATAACCAAGGGACCATGCTTGATTAGCCGGTATTCATTTCTGATCCTCATAAACACCAGAATGGCCATCTGTGGATACCAATAAACAGCAGTTGCTTTTGAATTCCGCAAAGGGTCACAATAACTTATAGTTCCATAAAATAGTGTTTTTAGTTCATTTCTACCATTGTTCCGGATATATTCCTATTACGTAGACTAGGAACTATAGAGGACCCCTACCAGGACTTTAGCCCGTTAATGAAGGCGTAGAGTTCCGAGATTTAGTTGCAATGATTATGCTCAATAAATCTTTTGAGATCAATTTTAGCTCTGGTTCTCTCTGAAGCCCAACCGCTTGTGAGTTTCTTTGGATCAGTTTCCACATAGAAGTCTTTAAACCATACCTCTGGAGATCTCTTATTATATTTCGAGCTGCTGAAATCTCCAGTCAATGTTCCTCCCTATCGTTAGTTCATTGCGTAAATGAGGTAGACGGGTGAACGGTTTCTTAAGACATACAATCATACATTTACAGCGCAGGATGATGGCGTTCCTTCGGAGTCCTTGTTGATCATTCTAATTATATAATATTTGATATCAACTCATTGAGATCTGATGGGACTTCGTTGTCTGTATTGATCGTCCATTTTGGTTTCTCCTTGAGATCAGATGTTATGACTTCCATATCTCTCTTGACTAAAATATAGTTATCTCTGTTTTCGACTCATTGAGATCTGAAGTTAGGACAGCAGCGATCTCTTTCTACAGAAATCAATGGTGTTTTCACGAGATCGTAGCATGTCCTGCAAGTCAGCCAAATCCAACTCACCAACTTCACGTCTCCGCAGCTCTCCACGTCGTAATGATATCGATATTAAACACAACCTTGTTTATCATTTGCTGTGTTTGTTTAATTTTACGCTTTTGTCTTGGCCGCAGGCCGAAATATATAACAACGGCAGTGATAACGGTATGCGTAGCAAAATTGCTACACAAAAGGACAGACGAAACATCAAGCTGAAGAAAGATGGTAAAGGCAATTTTAAGTCATCGAAGGATACACCGAAGGTAAGGTGGAAACAAATCAAGCAAGCAGCGAAGGACTAATGTGCGCAGGTGCAGTTGAATTGGCAGACACCAAATGGCTGGTCGGTTAGCCGTTCGGTCGGCTGCAGCGGCATGTTGCACGACAGGAGCGCTGTACATTTGAATGTTATACGAGTTTTTATCGCTATTTGTATTATTGTTGTTTTACCGTTTTTTTTTCATTATTATTATATCATTAAAATTGCTGTAATGTATTTGAAGCGGCACACAACAACGAATGTGAAAACAATTCTTGAATTTCGTGTTTTTTTCGTTTATGACCTTTATAATGGCGGCAGTGTGGTGGCGTTTTCAATCGCGCATGCGCAACTTACAGCTAATGAACTCTACGCTTTGTTTCTTGCTGTCTCAAAGACTTTGTGGTGCTTTCGTTCGTTTGATGGCTGCAGTTCTGCAGTCGGGTCGCTTATACCCGCCATCTAACAATCAAAAAATGCACATTTCGTCTGCGTTGCAAACATGCAACAACAACTGCCAGGTAAAAGAAAGCGCTCTACGCTTGTCGTGCAGCGTCTGATTGCGTCAGCGATTGTGTGTTGCATCTGCTAATTAATTTACATTTGGCCACAGTTTCTTTAGCATGTGCAAATATTTAAGTATAGGTATCGCTGCACAAAGTGCTGAGATGCCTCAGTATCGGCGTGTGCACCCAAGTCTGTCTGGCGTTTGCTTTGACAAAGCGCTTGGCACATGCAACGGCAGCACACAACGGTTCACGCCCACCTCATTTGTTGGCCACGCCCCGTTTGGAGATTACTTTCTTAACGTCCATCTTATTTACATAATTACTTTCGTACCTTTGCTTATTAGGCTGGTGGAGCTACGTTGTGCCACGCCCACTTACATAATGCAACGGAATGACAACTGCTGAATGTGTCGACAATATTTTACTTCTGATTTTGAGTTAAGTTTAGCACTAAGTTCGTGGTAGCCCGTAGAACATCCTTCAATAATCACATCATGTTTTTCCCATCTTCCCAGATTCCAAAACAATCTCGCTTTGGATTTGAAAATGTCCAGTTGTTGGTGCTAGTTGAGCCTGTGGAACTCTGCCTGCAATATCCGAGTGGTTTTTTAGATAGTCTCCGAACTCATTATTAGCTTTACATTTAGTCTTATCACGGAACTCAGTCTTATCAGGAACTGTCTGTCGAATCCCAGTGGGTTTTTTGTATGGTCTGATTACTGACTTTACAAAAGTCTTCTCACGGAACTCAGTGATGATGGTTGAAGTTAGACAAAGAAAACTGGCGTCTTTTCGATGTTATGGTGAACCAGCATTGGAGATAATCAACATACATATTATATAATAGTTGTAGTTAGCTTGGAAAGACAAACTTGGTTCTGAGTTCGCCAACCAAATAAATACTATGGGATGATAGTAGTAGTTAATGTTCTTCCGAAATTTGACGATTTTATTTTCAGAACTCCTCCAAATCAGCAAGTCTACCAAATTAGACGGGTAGGGTTTCTAGTTCCCCAACTAATAAATACAATTGGACGATAGTAGTGATTTATCGGACTTATCTTCTACTGAGATTTATCGGTTTATCTTCGAATCTGCTCAAAGTCATCAAAACTACCAAGTTAGGCGGATTAGGTTCCGAGTTCGCCAAACTATAAAAAATCAAAGAATGGTGGTTGTGATTAACCGGACTTATTTCCTTCCGAGATTTGCCGGTTTTATCATTGGAGCTCCGATCGAAGCACGAAGTCAGCAAGTAAATGATTAGTTATAATAACTCTTATAATAGTTAGCTGTGGAACCCTACCATTTAAAATCCGCCTATCCTACGATTGGTCTAATTCTGAATGGTTAGAAAACTCTTTCCGATTTTCTAAACTCATCACCCTTATCACCCATTCATTATACCTCTGCGATCAAAATCTTTACTTTTCAGACTGCAAATAATAATTTCTTTGTTAGGGAGCTCGATGAACACGACGCCACTAAGTAAAGGAACCTGCAGCAACCTTTTACGGAGAGATTTTGTCAAAATTTTAGCATGTCAAAATCGTTTACCGTGATATTCAAGATGTTCGATACTTCAAAGCTCTGGAAATCATATTTTTTTTGTCTTTTATTTGAGGGTACGAAGGCAGATGTTGTATATAAACTTGGAGAGCAGCTGGTTTTTCAACAACGGGAAGTTTCGGAAGTCCACTTGTTTTCTCAATGTAATGACAGTCCATTCAGTGGTCATCCATTTATCCTAACTGACTACACCTCTTCCACGTCTATCATATATTATCAGTTGACGCTTTCAGAGTCCACCAACGAAGCTATCGACAAAATATTATCGACTACAATCGAGTTAAAAGGACTCTACTATATTTTACATATAATATAAAGTCCTTAAAGTATTTAAAATATATTCAAACAACTCACTAGAACCCCTAGCCACGCCGATTAAGTGTGAGGTTTGTGAGCTCAACACAAAACTCTGTGTGGCCTATTTTGTAGACGACTGCACGCTTTGATCTCTTCATCGCTTAGTAAACTAGCAATTGCATATTAACTCTAATTGACAATAAAGTTTAAAATTTTTAATC
The DNA here is from genome assembly GCF_028554725.1 of Zeugodacus cucurbitae. Classification (NCBI taxonomy): domain Eukaryota; kingdom Metazoa; phylum Arthropoda; class Insecta; order Diptera; family Tephritidae; genus Zeugodacus; species Zeugodacus cucurbitae. Next base: position 5,976,591 of record NC_071670.1, read on the forward strand.
AATAATTTGTGTAATTAACAGCGTTAAAGGCACGAATTAAGCAATTGTTAATGCAACTACAACTAACCGCCCCTCCGACCAGACTGTGTGGCAAAACTATTAAGAGCAATTAGGAAATTGTATTTAAAATACTCAAATTTATACGCATTTTATTATGCTCGGCACTACAGAGCGCTTGCCGCACTTCGAGTCTTCGCAGTGAGACCGGCTTATGCAATTCTGCATTTAAGCGCTGCAATATTCGTAAGCCCGGTATGGTAAGTTCGACTTTGTAGTGATACGAGTCGGTGGCGCAATCGTTGAATGCCGAAATAAATAAGAGGGGGAACGATTGCCTGACAAAAGTCAATGATCGCACGCGTTTGCGCAAAACAAAATAACACATTTTGTCAGTATCTATCCGTGAAGCATGGTAGGAAATCGTGGGAGTCTAAGAAGGTACGAAAAGATAAGTAGTTTATGACCAGTTCGATGACTAGTGCTTTTGGTGTACTTTAGGTTAGGTTCTCTAAAAATCTAGAGGATTCATATTTGATACGCTGGTCGCTTGAGTACTAAGTCTGTTTAACTACAACTTCAATCTTGACTCGTCAGGCCATTTTGTGAAACCTTATGAATTTTTACTGATCTTCAAATAAAGAACTCTATATATATTCCTTTCGATTTTGTGATTAGATACGAGAGCGGTCTCATTAGGAACTATAAATATGATCTAATTTGGATTTCAGGAGTATTAAGCTCGTCGGCACTATAAATTTGACCGAGATGGTCCTCTTTTTCAAGAGAACGACTCTTTAGCCAATGTTAATTAAAGAAGGTCGATTTTATTCGACCCAAAACCTGAGTTATTTCCCAAGGTATCCTCGAGAAGACTTTACGTCAGGAAGATGGACCTTAAGTCTATATATATCAATTGAAGAAACCGTAAAAACTATAGGGTTTGGAAGTTAGATGCGATAATGATTCCCTGGGTCTTTGTAGGTGATTTGAATATTAGAATATTTGGCTTGATCTAGAAATCATGCAGGAGATAACAACTTCCGAGGTTGAGTAACGATTCGGATTGTAAATAAAAATAAACTGAGCGGTTTTTGGTCTCAAGTATTCCAAAACAAAAAGTATTTGGAGCTTTTCTAGTGCTAATATCGGTTTTTAGCAACGATTGAAGCACAGTAATCGACCAGGTCTATATGTGAAGTAGCGAAATAAAGTAGGTTTTACAAATCTCCAATTTTTGAGATTGTCACGAAAGGTTTTCGGTGAAATACTTAAGATTCTTGAGGTGTGATTTGGGGAAAATAATTTAATGTTTAAAGGTAGAACCATGAACTAAAATTAAAGCGGACTTTTGAGGTTTTGATACACAGAACTCATACGCTTCTCTACTGGGTTCCGCCTGCACCGAAACGACGCACATCTGTGTCTGAGTATCTACACACATCTCTACACATTGCGATTGCATTTTCGTTTGTTCGTATGCATAATGAAGTTTTGACACGCACGAACGTACTACAATCGGCTATGTCTGCCGAAGGGATAATCAGCAATAAAGCGGCAGGATCAACAGATCGCGTAGGATCAATGCCTTGTGCCAAAGAATTGCAGAACATGCAAACGAAATTTGAACGAAAATTACACACAAGCATATACAGTTAGCCAGCATTAATGGCACTTTCATAAAGCGAGGTTATCGAATTGAGATCGAGCACATTGGGTAGGTGAAAAAGGACATGTGTAGCGTTGATGCGCTACAGCTAACACGATTTCGCAAATATTAACGAATTTAAGTGAGGAAAAAACGCAACAAAAGTAGAAAGTGAAGGAAAAGCGCAAAGGCATGCAATTAAGTTGAAGGCTGGCTCATAAAGGACTGTAAGGATTTCATATATCTACTTTTTGATTTCTTGCTGTTGGCGTGTGCCGAAAATGTATATTTTTTTAATGTAGGCTTTTCATATATAAATTTACTTCATTTTTATTTCTCTCATTTGGTACTCATTGTACCGCCTGCAATGTCCTTTTTGCGAAATTTTGCACCTGTCCTCAATTTTTTTATTGCCACATGTTTGTGTTGTAATTATTGTTGTTGTAATTCGTATTTTCGGCTACGAATATAAGCGCGTGCGCACAGCTTAACGCTGCATGCCATAGCATATGTGTCGTGGATCAGCAGATCTGCAGAGGATTCGCCGAAAAAGGCACAGGATCAAGCAAACACTGTTTGGCACATTGTCCGAAAACAGTTAAATATGCGCACACGAATACATGTCTGGCGAAATTTACGACTACAGAGCGCACATTTCTTGTGTGTAAAATTTTGAGCGATGCGAGATCATAATTTTCGACTTGTTTATGCGTTGGCGTGGCGCTCTGCCGCTGAAATAAAACTGAACCGAGAGCAAAGAGTGTATCTAACAACGGATTAAATATGGAAACCATTCAGGAATATACTTTAATGAAGTGACTTCCGAATCTCCGTTTTCCAAAGACTGGGCAATTTAAGTATAATTAGAAAAGTCGATCTACTCAGTGACTAAATATTCTGGAAAACCATTTTCGGACATGAGTTTTGCCTAGAACTCTTGCTATCACACACTGCGTACTGTCTTAAATCCGATGGTGGGTCAGAGGAGTTGAGTGACCTGAATGTATAGAATCCAACCCCGACGATTCGATCTAGTTTCATTTCTTTATTGAAACATTGTCATTGATGGCAAACTTCATTCCTGTTTCTTCCATTTATAACCACTTTAGTCATCTCGCGAAAATAAACCAAAAAAATCAAATCTTAAAGAGTCCAGCTCTTACTAATTCAACAAACTGAGCTACAGTATTCTAAGTATTCTATTTCTAAGAAGAAAGTTCAACCAAGAGATGCTCCGAAAACGGGTGAAAACTAATAGACATTAACAAGACAATCTATAATAAGACATTAGGACAATCTATAAATAATTAATTTATCACAAGGTTGTGAGGAGAGAGATCTCGTCGACGGTATTTAGACCCAGATTTAGAGATCGTTTAACTATTTTAGATTTTTTCATAGAGAAATTTACGAATTTTCGGAACCATCGGACCACAAACACCGGATTCGAACTCATTAAGTACAGTTCTTATAAAAAGAAACTAAATTATTGATCGATATTTCCGTCGTGAATGTACCTATTGGTTGTTACGTGAAGGTGCTGCAAAAGTGGAAACATTCGATAGACAGCGTTGCCAGCCTAGAAAAAGTAGCGAAAAAGGTTGCTCTTATGGTAAACGAGGGCAAAACAAAGTCGTCTGGGAACTACGACACTGTTAGCAGCTATAAATTCGAAAAAGTAAAAGCGAAGGATAACTCTTGAGAAGTAGATCCTATATACGGCGCAGAAACATGAACGATGCAAACCGAGAAGAGAAGATACTTGGAGCATTCGAGAGAACAGTTCTTCGCAAGATCTTTGGAGCCGTTCGCGTGAGCGAGGAGTACCGAAGAAGATGTAACCATGTACTCTATCGCGACATATAGGCTCCAGTGAAAAGCTCATTCGATTCGAGACCCATGGGTGGATGTCTGGCTATCCGTCCCTCCGTCTCTGTAAGCTGTAACTTAAGTAAAAATAAAGATATCTTAATGAAAATTGGAATACTTGTTTCTTGGCACCAAAGGAAGGATGCTTTCGAAGATGAGCAAAATCGGACTACTGCCAAGCCCACAAAATGGCGAAAACCGAAAACACATAAAGTGCCATAACTAAGCCATAAATAAAGCTATGGAAATAAAATTTGGTCCAAAGGATTGTTCTAGGAAGGGGTATATTTGGATGTAATTTTTTTGGGAAAGTGGGCATGGCCCCGCCCCCTATCAAGTTTTTTGTACATATCTCGTAAACTACTAAAGTTATATCAACGAAATTGGCAGGAGTCGTTTTTTTCAGGCATTTCCTTATATGGTCCAAACATGGAGGATATCGGATTATAACCACGCCCACCTCCCATACAAAGGTTATGTTGAAAACGACTAAAAATGCTTTAATTCAGTAAGGGAAAACACCAGAAACCTTAAATTTCATTATAATGAAGGTACAGAAGGGCTCCACCCAAATTGGTATACAAAATTTTAAGTGGGTGTGGCTCCGCCCACTTATGGGTCAAAAACCATATCTCCGAAACTACTCGGCCAATATCAATGAAATTTGGTTTGTAATATTTTCCTTGCATCCCAATGATATGTTTTGAAAAAATCGGTTCACAACCACGCCTACTTCCTATATACCAGAACTTTGAAGTCGACCTGAATAGTTTACTTTACAATATGTAAAGTAAGCACTAGTGAAGATATCGGAACAGAACAGATGGCGCTATTCAAATACTTCTCTTATCTTACGCCGAATTTTACGGTTTGTAATTTTTTAAATATTTTGAAGCATATTTCGGATATTTTACTGCGCTGAAAATATTATCATCCGCTCTCTGTCACGTCGAATTTCAAAATCAACAACTTAAATACTAATATAACGGACACATTTTTTTTTTTCAGAAACAAAAAAGTGAAAAAATCGTCTATCATGAGGCATGAAAATCATTCAACCGACATTTTTTTTAGGAAATTATTACCCTCACCTACAACATTTAATCCTTGGCACATGCGCGCTTTGGCTTAGCAATTTTTTTGTTCGATACACACACACTCATTTCGCCAGCCGGCTAAGCTGTATTTTTAGCACACACATTGCGAGCATTTTACGATGCCGAAAACATGCATCCTTGCATTCATACGAGTACAGCCAAATGCCATTATTAGCCGAATTTTATTATCCTCTCGTAAAAAAGCTTTTGTTGCATTATATGCCTTTTTTATATATTAAACGCCCCACACACACACACCCAACCACACACACACACGAAAAACATAATAAAATTATGCCAAAATATTGCATTCGCATTTGCATTTTTAATGGCGCGCTTGCTATTGCCCAAAAGTAATTAAAAAATTTTGCTGCAAATTTTTAATTTATTACAATTTATTATGAAATGTCGTTGTTGTTTTCGTACGCGAAAGTTTCATTTCAATTTTCCCGACACACACAAACAAAAAAAGGACACTTAATTTCGGGTTTAATGTCCGCATTTGGGATACCTTTACGGCAGTTGAAATTTTTATTAGCACGCTTTGTTGTTGTTGTTGTTGTCGCTGTTTTGGTAGACAGCTGCAATCAGCTTCAAATTGTCCTTATGAAATATGTGCGCGCACACCTTTCATTTACAAAAGGTGCTAGCGTGGCTTAGAGTTGTCTTCTGCCATTATTCCGCATTTTCTTGAATTAATTCGCCAACATTTAATTGGAAAAGAATTGTTTACACTGGATTATGCTTATGATTTGGACGCCGGTGGATTTAGAGCTAATTGGTGAAATTAAAATAGTGAAAAAAAAGGATTTTCACGCGACGAAATGAGAGCATAATATTAGTTGGGGCACACCTAGCGGCAAAACAGCATCTAATTGTAGTTGAACTAGATTCTGAAACGATCTTTCAGTGAATCACCTAATTTCGAAGCTCTGCAACATGTGAAGGGCAGAAGTGAAGACGATTTCAGAGATTCAGCAGTTCACATTACTATCTTAAGACATTTTCAGTAAGTGGTTGAGAATTAGAGAACATAGTATAAACGAATGAAACTTAAAGTTCCTAAACATCTGCGTGAAGCATTTGATTTCTTTATATAAACATCTTGGGTCAAAGAGGAAGTTGGCTATTCCTACTCTCCGGCTCCTTAGCGACTCTAACTGAGTCCACAAAGCACTACAAATGTGTCTAGTTGTCAAAAGCTGGATGAACATTTCTATATTTAAGTTTTTTCAAGAAGCACAAGCTCAATTAACTTTTATGAGTTTAGAAACAATCTACTGATCTATTACGAAAACAATAAGATCTTTGTAACTGTGACACCCGGCTTTATATACTACATACGTCCAAAGATTGTCGGGGCATTCCACGAAAAAAGCAGTATTCTCCAAAACTATTTAGGCATAATTTTAGACACATTAACCCTAGGTCTCTATGTATTACTTATGAAGGTCTCCGAAAGCATTTCAGGTTCTATGTATTACTTATGACTTAGCTCTTCAGCTTTAAGAATATTAAATATTTTAACATTCCATGAAGGATTATTATGATTTTTTGTTAAGCCAAAAAGGAAGAAATTTGAAAAAACTTCTCCGGTCAATAAATTTTTGGAGTTGAAAGACTTTTTCGAAGTCCTTGAAAGTTTTTTGCTGAACAATGTTATGAGGGATTCAACAAAAATATATGACATGCCAATGAAGAACTCTAAAGGCACATCAGGAAATTTAAAATTTTAATGGAAATTTTTGAATAATTTCATTAATTAAGTTATTCCTAAATTAAAGAGTGTACAGGTGCTGACGTACGCCGAATATGCGAGTGTCGATATGTGATATCTTTGGACTCAAAATCTCTGCATTTTTCAGACTGAATAAGGAAGTGAAGTGTATGGATCTAGTGGTAAACGAGGACACGACAAACATCAAACAGACAGTGTGCGCATTCGCGATTTGGCCTTCACGTCACTGTTGACAGTCAAAACTTGTAATAACCTTGCAATCCATCGCAGAATCACTCTTGCCAACAAGTGCTCTATGGTTTGAGTGGGCATTTAAAAAGTCAAATGCTCTCTCGACGAACAAAGACCTCAATCTAGAAGTCCCTCATCATTCCCGCCCTGCTATATGATGCGGAGGCATGGACAGATGAGCTCACTTTAAGAGTTTTCGATAGGAAGGTTTTGCGAAATATTTATAGTCCTTTAAGCATTTGTGACGACGAATACCGTTCGTTCGTCGATCGTTGGAACGATGAGCTGTACGAGTTATACGACGACATTGACATAGTTCATCAAATTAAGAAACATCAGCTATGTTGGCTAGGTCATGTGATCCGAATTGATGAGAACATTCCAGCTCTGAGAGTATTACGATGTAGAAACCACCGTAGAAAGCAGAGCAAATGGAAGATCTCCACTTCGTTGGAAAGACCAGGTAGTGAAGTGGCTGCACTTGATATCACCTATTAGTGCCAAACAGGGAAAAAAGGGATAACTCGCTGTCGTTAAGTGGTGTCTACGCCAGTAACAACGAAGATTCTTAAATAATCTTGACTATAATCCCTAAAAATTTACTTAAGCAGATTTCGAATAAATCCACAAAATCACATACAATGCGATGGTTTCAAAAATATACAACACTCTAACTAGCCGGTATTTATATCACCGACATGAAATTCTATGCTGAATTTTTTTGCACTTTAAACTCGTTACGAGACTTTGTGGTTATTCGAACCTATTGTAATTGCTTAAAGAAGAGATTTCTAAACTCGTCAATTGAATGACATTAAAAATTAGATGTCAAAGAAATGCTAGGGACGATTGTTGATATTTAAAGTAATTCTTACCGGAAAATCTCGAAATCGTATTTCAAGGACATTTAAAGGACACATGATTTTTCTAATTTTGATAGCTCTTTCTTTACTAATTGTTTCCATAATTGCTATAACTGGCAGTGACATTTTTTTGAAGTTCATAACTGTGGACATCAGAAGGATATTCCAAGGACACTTACACGGTGCATTATTCTGAATATTTTATTAGAAATTTTTTTTGTTTTCAACATCTAATGGGGTATCTGAAAGTCATTTTAAGGTCATTAAATGTAATAATTGATTTTTTACATTTTATTGATAAATTACTTGACTAATGAGGCAGTCAAAACTATTTTCAAATATTTAAATTCGATATTAAGGACATTCGAAGAACGAATCAATTTAGTTAAAAGTTCAGTACTTTATTTTATTAAATTGACCATTAACAAATTGGTCTTGCAGACAGACGATGTTTATTTCTAATAAATTCTGATTGGGAGACACGATAGCAAACTGAGGATACCTTTCAATGATTACTGCAGAAGCTGCCAAGAAGAAGAAGAAGAAACTATAACCCACCTTCTATGTGTATGTAAGGCTCTTTATAGGAAAAGAATCGCAGCTATTTGATGCGGTTTCCTTTATGATGTGACCGAAGTCGCACATATCAAATCGTGTGAACTATTTCACTTTATCAAGACCACAGGATAGTTCAAAGATGACTCAATAGTGTGAGAGCTCACAGTCCTTGTGGTGTCACAATGGGCCTCACAAAGGGCTAGGTGCGTCGTTTGGCAACACTTCACCTAACCTATTCCTAATAAAAATGTCTAAGATATTTAAAACAAGAAAAAACGTTAACTTCGGCTGTACCGAAGCTAATATACCCTTCACAGGTGCATTTCTTTTAGTAACTATGTGTTTGAGCAAATCTAAAGACGTAAGAAAAAGTAAGTAAAACAAGTAAGGAAGGGCTAAGTTCGGGTGTAACCAAACATTTTATACTCTCGCAATTTATTGATGTAATTTTATAAAGATAACACAAGTCGACCCATATATTTGGTATAAAGTTCAATAGAATAACGAAAATCATCATAAATAGTATATGGGGTAATTCTGAGGTAATTCCTGAACCGATTTCACTCGTTTTCACCACTAAGATACAATATATCGAAGACTATACGCTTACTTAATTTTATAGAACCTATAATTAGGTATATGGGATATGGGGGAAGTTATGACCCGATTTTAACCAGAGAAAAACTGTTATGAGAAAAAATTCAGAGGGAATGAATTACATTAAAATATCTGAGAGATTTGCATATATTTTCGGAGAAAAATTACCCTTAGGCACTGAGTTCTTCATGTTCGATATCAGGGGCACAAGTGATGTCACAGCTCAAATACAGTATTTGTCTTCCGCTGTCTTCATTGGTTCCTAATGTATGTATTATAAAGTGAACGAATCAGAAGAATTCAAAATTGAGGTTTATGGGAAGAAGGCGTGGTTGTGAACCGATTTCGCCCATATTCCACCCGTGTCATCAGGGTGTCAAGAAAGTGTTATATAACGAATTTCATTGAAATCGATCGAGTAGTTCTTAAGTTATGGTTTTTGACCCATAAGTGGGCGACGCCACGTCCATTTTGTAAAAAAAAAATCTCACTGTAGCTTCTTTCTGATATTTCTTCTGTAAAATTTAGTGTTTCTGACGTTTTTTCACTTAAAAAAAAATTACATCCAAATGTGCCCCTCCCTAATGCGATCCTATGTTCCAAATTTAGTTTCATAACTTTATTAATAACTAAGTTATGACACTGTATAGGTTTTCGGTTTTCGCTATTTTGTAGGCGTGGCAGTGGACCGATTTTGCCCATTTTCGAAAGCAACCAAGCAACCTAAGGGTGCCAAGGAATATGTGTACCAAGTTTCATTAAGATATCTTAATTTTGACTTAAGTTACAGCTTGCACAGACGGACGGACGGACAGACAGACAGACATTCGGATTTGAACTCCACTCTTCACCCTGATCACTTTGGTATATATATCTAACTCGTTTAGTTTTGGGTGTTACAAACAACCGCTATGTGAAAAAACTATAATACTCTCTTAGCAACATTTGTTGCGAGAGTATAAAAATCGGGATTTCGAAAATGTATTTCCATAAGTGATTAATAATTTAGATTATTTGACAAAATGCAAGAAAATGTTGAAATTTTGAAACCATTTCATTCATTATTGTATAAAGTGACAGTAAAATTAGTGCTTTTTGTCACAGGAAATATCAAATTTTTAGCAAGGACTTTCGAAAAATCAGTCTCTTAAACATTTTACTGTGTTATAGCACATATAATGCATTTAGTAATTGAAAATTTATATTTTCAACGAGACATATAAAAAAATTTCGAATTCCCACTGCAGGAAATCCAAAACATATTTCAAGGAAGCCAAGAAAGGATGCAAATTTTAACACTTATTTTAGCAAAAAAATCAAAAATGAATGTCAACTGCAATTAATACATATGACCGCCTGATGTGAACGTAACACATGTATTTGCAACATATGCGCGTCCGCTTGGCCAACAAAAACAACGCTGGGAGTTTCTAAAATTGAAAATCGCCGCCTTTTCTAATACAAAACTGCCAACAACAACAACAACATATTATATATAACTAGCAAAAATTAACCACCAAAAAATGTTGCTAGAACAGTTGCCTAGACCATAGCGACTGACTACGTTACGCAACGCGCATTACGCATTTCAACGCGTCTATTTTTCTGAAGAATTGAATTTATGCTATATTTATTTGCACAAACTTCTATTATATGTATGTATGTATAGTGCCATAAGCGTTGGCAGTTGCTAACGGCAACAAAATCCGCGTAATGGCTTAACCATGCCACAACGCAACACAAACATCCACCGCGTTCCAACGCGTCGTTGCGTGTGCTGTTGTGCGTGTGCGTGTACGCCGGCACGCACCCTGTTCTGGGCCTATCCGGCAGCAGTATACAATGTATATGGAACGCACTATGTGGCACGCAGTGTTGAACCACCACCGCGGCCACCCGTCAGGCGTCTCGACGTAAACGCATATCGTTGCTTACATCCTTCCTTCCTTATTTCATTTGTGCTCATCCACCCTTTCTTCTTCTGTATGTAGTAAGTGGGGAGTTGTATGCGTTTGTCCTGTATTTGACAATGGGATAGTGTGGTCTGAGCCAGGAGTTTGGCCATGAAAATAGCTGAGCGCTGTGCGTATATTTTAGATTTATTACAGTCCATATTGCTGTGCGCCCACTTTATGGCGGTGGTTGTTGTTACTGCGCTTCCTGTTACTGTTGTTGTTATGTGATTTTCTGATTTCTGTCAATGCTTTCCACATTTTGTTTTTTTTGTTGCTTCAATTTCATTTGCTTTTGCTATTTTCTAGTTTTGCTGTTTTCCTGCTCTGGTCCTGTGCGCCTGTTCGTCAATTCTGCGTATCGGATATTAGAAATGTGCGTACTGCTCTCACTCTTCCGCTACATAGTTCTTAGTAGTCATCGCCACCGGTCTGCGTGTGGGACAGCATTTTATGTACGCACTTTTTGACTGTCTGCTGATTTATTACCTATGAAATAGGGGTTGCAATTTCCCCCTTTTGAGTTGGTATTTCGTGCAGGGAAAACAGGGAGTTGACATTGAAGAAAACAAAATTATAGTGAAATATTAGAAGCTAAACATAATTGTAGAACATGGTTTTGTGGACCTTAAATAATTATTTCAAAAATGAAAAGTTAATGTTGCGGTAATTTTCGAAATTGTTGCTGAATTGTATGAGAAATGGTTGCAGAAGTTGAAATCTGAAGAATATACTACACGAGGAAGCAACTTGCCCCCAAACACATATAATTTTAACCCTCTCTCGTTGAATCTGTATTCTTTAGTTTCTGCATCTTCCGTGAAATCCGCATATAACCTGTTCTAACCCCGAGTCCCTGTGCCACAGGCGATCACACTTGGACAGCTAAAGCCACCAGTTCTTTGTGATGTCGCAAACTCCTCAAAATGGATGCTCGAGACCCTCAAGTGACGTCCAAACGATGTGAGCCATTTACGCATTTGTTGACGAAACTAATTTGTATTCGGGACAGGTCATTTAGTTCTCCAAGGTACGTCCTGCCAAAATGTTTCACGCGTAGTCCAACGAAAATAGGACAATGAAAGAGAAAGTGTCCCGATGATCAGATTGTACCAGGCTTTAAACGAACAGTGCCATGTGCTCGCTGGCCAGAATTGTCGCTGTGCTATCCGAATGATTGCTCACCTCCATAAGAGTGGTAGCACTCTTGAGTAATCTATCAGATGCTACCTTTATGCCATCCACTTCCGTTTGAAAAACAATGCGGAGAATTTGGTTACCTTAACTGTCCTTAACGCCAATCTCCTACTACTACAGAAGACTCCTCCTCCAACTTTCCCTCTGAACTTAGATCCATCCGTGAAAAAAGGTCACCGCACCTATTCTTCACTTATTCTTCACTGGCTACGTTCCGCCCACATCTTTTTCGTATGAATGTAGACAAAGATGCAGATAATTGTGACTCATAGAACTATCAGAATATTTTCCATTCTATAAACACATTTACTCGAAGACTTTAGTTTAGTTGTGAAAACAACTTTTCTTTACTTTTAGATTTTTACTCGGACTAGTTTTGTACTACTTCGCCCCCTAAACTCTGCTTTTATATACCAAGTAGAAGTGGGGAAAGTGTGTGAGATGTGAACTTTATCGCTCTTTGGGTCGGTGAACAGAGCTTATCCAACAAAGATATGGACGAATATTGGAAATCAGAAGATAGACAGTCCATTATTAGTGAGTGTGTGAGATATGAACTTTATCGCTCTTTGGGTCGGTGAACAGAGCTTATCCAACAAAGATATGGACGAATATTGGAAATCAGAAGACAGTTGGTAGGGTCGTTATTCAGGAAGAATTGCTTCGATAGTTACTTTCTTCCTTCAGAATGTCTTTATACAATAAGATACTTGAAAAATATAGTACTTTTGCCGAGTAAATTTATGCTTTTTGACAAATTTTTCAAAACAAACTAGTTGTGTAGGGCCTTCTGCGATTATATATATATTATATATATTATTATATATTATATCCGGGATTTCCAAGTTTTGAAAGCTTTTATAGAAAGTTCAAAGTACTTCAAGATCAATAATTATCAATGTAAAGTATGGTACTACTAGCTTTAGTGCTAAAGCGATTTGGGAGTCAACCTCCAATCGGAGGAACCTCTAATTAAAAAAAAAAATTAGAAGGTGAATAAGATCGTTCGATCAGCAGTAGTTAGCAAGATAAAATTAAAGGTAATATGACTGTGCTTATTGTTACTTCCGAAAAGGGTTCTCACTTCTGGAAATTCTTACTATTTTTTGATAGAACCCGATTTCTTAGGTACCCAACGAATCAAATCTTTGATAGAAATCGGCAGGTGATTCTCAAACTCATTCTCCTATGGGAAGACGTACGCTTACCGAATGTTTTCATCGAATCACTCGAAGCTTACTGAACTATAAGGATGATGCGATTTTCCTCATCTGGGTAGTGATAGAAGAGGATTTTGAGGCGATTCTTGAATTTCAACTATTATACTTTATAAATAAATAGTATAAAATGCTATTATACTCTATAAAATTGCTGTTATTAACAAGGTTGTCAATAGATGTAGAGTTATGAAGGCAACTACTAAATTTCATTTAATCCAATAAAACTTCATTTGTCGGCTACTAAATATGCACACGGTGAAGCTTATGATATGCTTCTTAAAACCAATAGAACTCAAAGTAGGACAATCAAATGAAGTTTATTGAAGCTAACTTCAAAACAACAGATCTACGACCTTCAGCCAAAGGCTACGGATAGTAGGAGTTCTCAGAGCGCAAAGAATCCTCTTATGACTCCTCTTTCTCAAATCTCAAAAAAAAAACTCAAAAAAAAAAAAAAACTAAACGTAGTCCATAACAGCAAGAAGGCATTGAGCAATCTGAAAGGCAAAGTACAATTAGACTTAGTCTGGGTTCCCGGGCATAGGCACATCTTCGGTAACGAAAGGGTAGACGAGTTGGCAAAAGCAGGAACCGTTCTAGACGAATCCGAAGCTGAGCCAATACTATGCCCTCTAGGAACGATCAAAAGAGAGCTCAACATTCAATTGGAACAATTAGCAGAGAACAGATGGAAGAATACAACAAAATATAAAATAGATAAACAGACATGGCCAAAATATGATAAGACTAGATCTACGGTATTATTAAATAGGTCCAGGAAAAGTATTTTCAGACTTACAGCTACTCTAACAGGTCATTGGCCATTTGGAGAACATGCAATGAAATGGGCATACGCTATAATAACATTTGGAGGGAAATAAGGAAACAATTTTCCATTTTCTCTGTGAATGTCCAGCCCTATCGCAGATCCGACACAAGACACTAGGAAGCCATCAGGCATCAATCCTTGAATGGATATCAAGTAAAGACATATCGGATATAAGTAGCTTCATCGAAAACACAAAGTGGTTTGAACGGAAAGATGAAACGGGATAACAGTAAATTATAAGGTCTGCGAACAGTGTATCAAAATGGCACATCTAGTGCTAATAGGGCCATAAAATGATATGGCAGCACTCCTACCTAACCTAACCAGAAAATTACATTGCTGAAATCAGACTGGATCTGGAGTCTTAAGAGTAGTGGCTTCTACAGTATATGAAGCAGTTTAGAACTGGATGGCGCTATGAGTACTATGTAAAGATACAAGAGTCGGTACATATGAACTTGCTTTCCTCGTCGACTCTCTAACTAATGCATTACTTGATGTAAATATGTTAATTAATGAAAGAATGAAGCAACTGAGACGCAGATTAGACATAATTAAGTGCAATCACACAAACAACAAACTGTCAAAAAAAATGGGTGCAATGCCGCCAACGATGTAATAATGTATAGAAAGTAAGAAGAAAATAAGAAGCAGTGAAAATGTTAACATGGAAAAAGTAAAGTGGAAAAAAGTAACGAAAATAATGCAAAGAAAATTCGGAAAAATAGAAAAACAGTAACAAAGTTTTTTTTCTATTTTGTGTGTATGTTTATGTGTATGTATGTATGTATTCATATGTTAACTGAAAAATGCTCAAGCAAACACGAAAGTGAGATTAGTGAAATATTTGTAAGAAGACTTATTAGTTTGTAAACTGACGAATGTGTGAGCAAAAGAAACGACTGAAATAATCGCAAGTAGATTTATAACAAACAAATGTGCGCTTAAACTATTAAAATTCAAAAATACATACATACATACACACAATCTTTATATGTTTGTATGTAAGGTTGTGTGCAGCAAACAAATGTTTTCCAATATGAATGCTTCAGAGTAAATTGGAAATTAGGCGAATGCTTGCTATGTGACGCTGCAAACACAATGAAAGCGATATATACGCATATAAATATAGATACATATATGAGTGTGTGTATGAATGCATTAAACACACATCCACACATACATACATACAAACATTATGTACAGTTAAGAAAATGCTTGAGTGCATGCGCATATGTACACAGCGAAACATACAATCATACAAATGTGCGTATGTATGCGTTATGCCACACTCTCACTTCCCTTTATTTGCGCTCCCACTCTCAAAATATACTAGAGCACACCCACTCTCATTCACGCGCAGTTTGCTTGCTTTTACACGCGCATCCCACATGTGTATGTTTGTAGTATGTATGTATGTATATGTAGCGCCTACTCGTAAAAAGACAATTTTTGTATGTATCTAGCCCCTTTCGCTGTGTTTGTGGCATTTCCAGTGAAAAGTTCCAAAGCAAATTTTCCGCTGTCGAACGGCAACGTACGCAGCGTTCGCTGTCTGTAAAGTCACTGTAAGTGAAAAGTGAATGTTAAAGTGAATGACTACAAAACTGCTTGGCACAGTGGTGCGTTAGGCGAGAGAAATTGGTTAAAAATAATTAATATTAATTTTTGAGGAAAAATATATGAATATTTTCGCGAACAAAGTGATTAAGTTTGTGAATAAATTTGATTCTTCTGCCATACAGTGGGTCTTAATAATTTTTAAAAAATTTCAAAAAAAAATAAAACCTTTTATTTTCATATTTTGTTTTAAATTTAGTCGTCTGTTTTACTATTTCTTAACTTTTTGCTAAACCGTATTTCGGTAGGTAGGTAAAGTGATTGTCAAAAGATGCACCTCTGCCTTTACGAGGCCCATTATGAATCCACTCGGACTAAAGCCTCTTACACTACAATGTCCTTTTTTAACCACTCTGTGTGCTTTTATAAAGTTGAGCAGCTCAACAAGTTTAACGTGCGCAACTTCCGAGATGTTGTCTAGAAAACCATGTCCGATTGTTGTGAGTCTTTTCCTGTACAATGCTTTGCATTCACATAGAAGATGCACAATAGTCTCTTCTCCTTCTATTTCCTGGCAGCTTCTGCAGTAGTCATTGTTCGGTAACCCCAGTCGGTCGGCATGTCTTCCAATAAGACAATGACCACTAGAGTTCTTATGACCTTCCTTTCAAATTTCAGTAGCCGGTTCGTACGGCCTTTATTCCAATTAGGGCACGTCTGCCTGCTAGTTGAACAAGTCATAGTTTCTATTCACTTGCATTCAGCCCAATGTATGACTTGCCTATCAATTAAGTACTTACAAGTGGCCAACGGTATGCATATATTCTCCTTACTCGGATCCAATTGTGAGGTTGTGCCTAATCTGGCTTGTTTATTTGCCACACAGTTACCTGGAATTTCACAGTGTCCAGGAACCCATTGCAGGTTTATCATGTAGTATAAAGTCAGTTCCATTAATATTTCATGGTATTCTTTCACTATCTTAGAGAAGATCCTTAGGGTCTTAAGTAATTTTAAAGCCGCTTGGCTGTCTGTAAAAATATATATATTTGTAGTTGTAAGCACCCTCTTTGCCAGCACGAGCAGGCTTTTTTTATTGCAGCAATCTTTATTTTTTTTAATATTATTTATTTGTTATTTTGCTTCACTGTATGTAAAAAAAATATTTAAAATTTACACATTTTCAAAATTTTATAAATTTTACTGTTAAATTTCGTTTCTGTACCACTGTAAATTGACTTCGCCGAATGTCGACTTACATATTTATATGCACCGTGTTTGTATGTTTGTAAATTTGTATGTACAGTTCGGAAAATTGGCTATTTGAAGACGCCACACACAGCTAGCTAATGAGTTTTCCAATACGCTTAGCAGCCGCTCACAGCGTACAGAAGAATATGAAGCAGAAAACGAATAAGCAGAACCAAACGAATACCAAGCTAAATGCCAGAGGAGCGTCAGCGTCACTAACGCGCTGCTACGCCATATGGCTGAGTGTACGCGCTACGCTAGAGCACACACACACACACACACACATGAGAGCAATGAATTAATGGCGAGCAAGCGTACGAACAGACGACCGGCAGCGGCCATTTTGATTTTCGTTTTTCCGGCATGCAAGCGAAACAAAGGTAAAGCAGCAAGCAGCAGAAACAACGTACAGTGACGTCGACTGCGCTGTCGCTGTTGCTGTGTAGCTGTAGTACAATGTACAGTATTTTGCGTTTGCAATGCGCTTTTCCAGACATGTTAAACATGTAAGCAGCAGCAACAGCGGCAGCGCAGCATAGCAGCTACATAGCTAAGCGACAGCATAGCGTCGTTTCGGGGCAGCAACTGCGACACTCAAGCAGGCAGAAACTCAGTTTTACGGCGTTTTTCACGGCGGTGTTTGAGCGAATCATTTTCCCGGCGAGAAAATTCTCAAAATTTATTGAAAAAAGGTGAAAATTTAAATAAAAAAACAACAACTGCATAAATTTCATAAAATAAAGCAACGCGCAATTTTTACAAGCAAAAATTAGCCACAAAAAGTGTGATTTAAACGCAGAAAATACAATTAAATATTTTTTCATGTGAAAATTTCAAGCGTACAGTGCGTGGTTTGAGCGTTGCGCTCCGATCGAGCTGAGAAAATTTGAGAAAATAAAAATTACAGAGCGTACA
This sequence comes from Zeugodacus cucurbitae, assembly GCF_028554725.1. Taxonomy (NCBI): domain Eukaryota; kingdom Metazoa; phylum Arthropoda; class Insecta; order Diptera; family Tephritidae; genus Zeugodacus; species Zeugodacus cucurbitae. The sequence goes on from NC_071670.1 coordinate 5,994,113, forward strand.
TACTGGATACATAACCTCAATGTGTGAAGCGGTGTGAAAGAGAATTGAGAAAAAAAAAATTATAAAAATAAATTTCAAAAAAATTTTAAATTTTTAAATATTTTTTCTAAAAGTTTGTGTTATCTATGCCGCAGACAACAGCAATGCGAGTGTAAACTATAATAAGAAATATTGAAGCACTAAAATTATATATACAAATGTAAATATATGTAAATTCAGAGAACGTACTAAACATTATATTGATAACAAACTATATTTAAACAGAAATTAAAAAAAAATGTGAAAAACTAAAACCAAAATTTAGAAAAATTTACTATACGCATTTTTCGCACAAAAGAAACACTTAAACACGAAAAGCCAAAAATTACGTAAAAGAAACACTTAATAATTATACTAGAGAAATAAAAACATATCGGAATTTTCATTAAAATTGTTTATAAATATTTTTTTACTAAATACTTCGCACAAAATATTGAAATAAAAAACAGTTTCTTATTATTTGCTATAGTTCTTCTAGTATTCGTTTTGCGACTTTCTGATTGTAATTGACACTAAATGGTCCAACTAGCATGAAGCTGTCTCCGAAACAACTGCGGTATTTCCTTACAAAAATCGATGATTTTGGATATTGCTTACTGAGGGAAGAAATTTGTGGCTATCTGAGCCAATTTATACCAAATTCGATAAATCTTTGCTTTTTAAACACGGTTTTAATGATCTTTTCTCATAGAAACTTAGGCTCTCGATGTGTTTCTAGAGCATTATACTAGGCTCAAATGCTTCTATTTCATTCTAAAAAGTCGTCATATCACCCTTCATGTTGTTCCAAGACTTGAAACACAATGTAGACTCTTCTGTGGCTTCCGTAGCCTAATGTCATCAATGAATTGACTAACTGCCTTTAAACCCCAGCTATGTTTATCGTTCTAATTGGAATTTGAATTAATCGTAAGACTCATTTTGAACTTATAAGCTGACTGATGTCAAATTTCGTACGACTTGAGAGAACTTATAAGAGTCTGCTAAGATATGTATAAAAGCAAGAGCGAAAATGCTTCAACACAGCCGTCACCACTTAAACCACTTTGATGGCTTATTTTGCACTATCTCTGAATCGCGAAGCAGACCTGTAAGTTTGTCTTTATACGCTCGAGCTCCCACACTACTGAGATGGAGTCTGAAATTGAGTTCCTTTCCCAAAAATCCATATCTATGAAGCTTCTATTTGCTTTTAGAGGAGTCATTCCTTAATTAGTACGTCACTTTTTCAGTGCTCGCAAAAAAATTAACCACAATATCGGATTCCCTGTAACAATGCATCGAGAAACAAACCAGCATGGTTGTCTTTACACTCTCAAGCTCCAACACTACTCAGCTGGGGTTTGGAATTCGATTTCCTTTCTGTAAAATGAATCCCGTACGTTTATAGAACACATGACTGGTGTTAGTCCAACGGTTTGAATATTCTCAGAGCTCTTAACAGAAGTACAAACTATGACGCAGTTCCAGAACCGCTGAAAGTTCGAATATCACAGCAGTAGTTACGCAGCTTGAACGGAGCTCTACTCTCCGAGGGACAAGAAATGGTCAAGGTATTATTAAATGGGAGACTTGCAGATGCTATAACTAAGCCTACCTACCGATGTATGTATACGAAGTTCTGCCGATAGTTGGATTTCTACGTGAACATACCGGCCTCGCCTCATAATTTTCACGATATAATAACAACACCAACAGCATCAATATATAGATGCGTTCGTTATTGAGAAAAATAGCATCTATCAAATTTTTTTTTCGTATACTATAGTATGAAAAAATATATATTTTTTTCTTTGAAATAAAATCTTCATTTTTAATTTTTATTTATTTAATTTTCTTTCTATAGAAAAAATCTCTCTATTTCAGTGGTAATTTTTAGAAATTTTAAGGTTTTTTGTTAATAAATCTGACATTTAATTTTCAAAAGGGCATAAGTCAAATTTTTGCAATTTTTTGGATGTGATCTCAAAGGCATTTCAAAAAAATTTAAGAATTTTTTATTAACAAAAACGACTACAAAATACTATTTTTCACATATTTGGCAATTATGCAAAATATAGTGCGAAAATAAATAAAATAATAAAAAGTTCCAACCACTACTCGCTGTAGAAAAATATTTTACTATCTACAACAGCCCTTGAACTACCCGCAACTATGCCGCTCCTGCAAGCAAGCAAATGAAAAAAAGGAAAAAAGAAAATACACACTTCTTACTACTACACTTTTACTACTACTACTTTTACTACGCTACGCCAAATTTTTACTCGCATTTCTTTATAGTAAATTTTGTTTACAATCTTCTTTTTTCACCTACTACTTGCATTTGCAGCGCTGCAGCACACTTAATGCCATTTTACATTCAACAGAACAAAAAAGCTGCCAACAATTAGCTGACAGCAAAAAATTTTCAACAAAAAGCCAAAAAAATGTGTATGAAAAACGAATGAAAACACGAATATGGTAGCGGCGCAGCGCAGCGTGAATCCCTACAAGAGCATTTTCATCACCGACATCCATCAAAAAATGCCAAACATTTATACACTACTTCGATTTTTTTTTCTGCATTCATTTCTACATTTTTCCGTTAGTTTTCGTGTTTCTCATTTTTCCGCTGTTTAAATGCTTCCTTTTACTTTCTTTCGTTCGTTCGTTCGCCTACAAGTTAGTTTTTCACTGCCACCCCCTAGTTTGTATATAGAAAGTACTTGTATATACTTGGCTTTTCTTCGCTCTCGCTGGAGTTTTCATCACCTTCTCATGCCCCACCACTCATTACATATACACTTCCATTACCGCTATTTGCTTTACACATTCATTCGTTTTATTTCTATTTTTGTTGTCGGCGCTTTCCAGTCGGTATCGGCCGTGTCGGCAGCCATTGAGCCGCTCTAACCCCACAAGCGGTGGGATTGTTTTCACGCAAGTCGCCCACAGTGGCTCCTCATATAAGTACTCATGCATTCTTATTGGAAATTCTTAAGGAATGTGTTCCAAGTGGCAAAAAGAGGAAATTGTAGGATTCACTCAGCGAAAACCAATATAAAATATTGGGAGAAAAGCCGGTAATATTGTTATAATTTTCTGTCGGACTCAACATAAAACTCAATAAAACCCGGGTTCTGAGTTGGTCTGTCATGAGTTGGTCTGTTCTAGGTTGGTCTTTGATCTTGTGGGTTCTATGTGAGTTTTGAAAAGACTTTGCTTCTGTAGTCTCTATACCCTAAAAGCAGTACTATAATATGGACCAATGCAAATAGTTCTAATCAGTCCTAACTAGGTCATACTTTAGCGAATTCGAATTAGCAGACTTATTTCAATTGCTCAACGATCTTTTATCAGATATCCAGGCTCAATCCTCAATATCTTAGTAACCCAATTATGTATATCCAATACTCCGACGAGATTTTCTTCTGAATTGGCTCGGCAGGTCTTACAATGGCAATCACAAATGAGGAGCAGACTTTTTTCTCTTTCACTTCCTGATACCACTTATGGTTGGGACTCGGAATTGGTCTTGGTTTATATGAAATGAGAACCTCAAAGCATACGAGGAGTTTCGACAAATGTTTGGTTAATAAGAAATGTTTTTCTGTCGATTCCTAAGAAAGAACTTCTACAGGGTTTTCCCACAATTTGTTGGAGCTTTCCGCTTAAATTGTTGAGATTACAATATCAACCCAAGTTTCAATCCATAGACAGGCTTATATGACTCTGAGTCATACTTCGATGGTTTAAGGAATATAATTCTTTTTTAACCCGCCATAAACGATATGCTATTATAGAGATATGATATGATATTATAGAGAAAATTTATATATACATATTTATGGATATTTTTGAATCTTTCTGTTAATTTAAGCTCTATAGTCTCTCAAAGCATTATAACGAAAAACGAAAAATCTCTGAAAATTCCTCACGGGGTACATAACGGCACCTACGCAATTTCAGAGCCATTTTTAGCTGACGTCCTTCCATCGCCTTTCACATATACACACACACACAAGCACACACATGCGCGCGTAATTTTCAATATTTTCTCCATTTTCGCCCAGCAAACAGCTGGAAGACGCATAAAAAAGGACATACGAATTAATAAAATATGTAAATACAATGCCTTATGGCGGCTGAGCTGCAAAAGGAAGACAAAAAAAATCAATAAAAATTAATTTTCTTTGCAGGCATTTAATAAAGAGTGTGTGAACATTTGATAAACATAAATAAAAAAAAATTTGGTAAGGTAAAAATTTTTGCAAGAAAAATTTTTCAACAAAAAAAATTTTGAAAACAGAAAATTTTGGAAAACCGAAAATTTTTGAAAACAGAAAATTATTCAAAACCCAAAATTAAAAAAAACCGCTTTGTTATACCGTGTAAACAAGCAGTGTTTAACAATTTAATAAAATTTTCATCAAAATCCAACGGCATAGCAAAGTATGCCAACCACTTGCAACAGCAATCAACAGCAGTTACAGCAACAACAGCAACAGGCGAATTTATATACAATAAACGCCAGCAATTTGGATTATAACACGTAAGTGCAAATAACTTATGTAATTTTCTATTATAAACATTTTTTACATTCAAATTAAATGGAAAATAAAAAAATCTGAAAAATTATTCCAAAAAAGTAGCAATATTGAATGTATTGAAAAAAATATAAATTATAAATATTTTTTATATATGTAAATTATAAATCTTTTTCGTATTAAAAAAAATGTTGATAACTTTTCTCTTATTAATTTTTGTTATATTGCTGGTATAAACAGAATTAGTTACTTGTCTCTTTATCTCTCTGCAACAAGAGATTTTGCCCACGCAACGCTGCTAAAAATAGCGTCGAGCTTTGCGCCAACTTCATCCACGTAACAGCCCACACTCCCACTTTGACGCCCACAAGGACGGTATTAACAAACTTTTACTGTTAATTTCATCTATTTTTGGCGTACCACAGCTGTAGAGCTCGGTTTTCAAGTGTCAATGTTCGATAAGCAAGCATAAAAGTAAATAATGATATGAAAAGTGGAACTAAATTTAACTTTAGAAGAGAGAGAGAGAGATACTTTTTTTCTCGGAAAGATCTTTTTAGCAGAATTTTATAAAATTTTGTTGCGATTTTAATACTCCGATGGAAGGGACAAAAGCTTTTTTTAGAGCTTTTGGAATCCTTTCGATCACCTAACGCAGTCGGGTCTTAGTAACAGGAAGCTTAGATTTAGAGCTTTTGGAATCCTTTCGATCATCTAAAGCAGTTTGGTCTTAGTAACCGAAAGCTTGGATTTAGAGATTTTGGAATCCTTTCTATAACCTAACGCAGTGGGGTCTTAGTAACCTGATACTTGGATTTATTTATCTACAAACAAGAAAGTAGGGCCGCTACGTCTACGAGGAAACTTCTTTTAAAGTCGTTGGTTAAGAAAAAGTCCATCTTCCATCTCTAAAGCAGATTCATTTCAGCTACTACTCAGCTCTTTGCTTAAAGCCTTTCTGACTATCATTCTAGAAGGTTTTGGCTTATCAAAATTCGGTTTTCCAGACCAAAATACTATTGACAAGACGTGTCTTTTAACACTAGACGAAACGCATTGCTGATGAGTTCGTTTGGAAGTAAGAACAATGAAATTCGTTCCTGTAGCGATCTCGAGATTCTTCCCCTTAACTTTTCACATCAAAGGAGTTTCAATATTCTTAAAGTTTATGAATATCTCTGCGTTAGTAACACGATTTTTAGAGAGAGTAATATTTCGATGTATATTTCAAGAAGATCTCGGCTTTTCTTGAGCTTTAGGTCCATAAATGGCTTGAACTCTAATTACAGTTTGATAGTTCTCATGTGAACGTCGCTACATCAATATCTTACATCTTTCCTTGTCTTAAATCCCTTATACCTTCTTGCACAAACTCGAAAAATGCGCAATACGCACTTTCTTCGTTCCAAAAATACACACTCCAACGCTAGACGCTTCCGCATTCATTTCCGATTTACAATGGGAACGCGGAAAAAAGATCAATGCGTTAACCGAAATGTTCCATGCATTAGAACAGTTTTTGTTTAGCAGTTTATATACGCTACTTTGTCTCCTCTTCACTTCACGACACACACACACGTTCTTGGAGAACCGAAATACCCTAGTCAACTTGAGAAATATAAAAATAAACAGACACTGAAAAAGAGAAAAAACACGCTATTGCATCACAGACAGACAAGAATTTCCCCACTTCCGTGTCTCGACTAGCAGACGTTGTAGTTTCCCCCCCAACAGCTAGCGTCTAACGCCCCGTCAGCAGCCAACATCCCAGTAGAGTCAATGCTAAGTTTCCACCGCAACAGTTTTTTTTTAACTCAACATCTTAGCAACTCGTTGTTGTGTCTGTCTACACCTCAGAACGGCTGTTGAACTTTAGTATTCTATAATAGCAGCAACAGCATAAACATTATGAAAATAGTCAGCAAGCATACGTTTGACTCTGCGTGCCGCAAACGCTGACTACGGATGCTGTGACGCTAAATTTAGCATGATCGTACAGTGTTCGGCGCATTTCTTTCGTTTCGTGCGTCTTCGTGCGCGCCCCACTATCTGGCGGGATGCTATGACAAATGCATAAAATACACTAGACAGCGACGACTGACTGCAGCGTTAATCAACGGTTAGGTGTTCATTGAAATTTTGTGGTCTCTTGCTTGATCGTTCTGTTTTTGTCTTGTGAATGACATCCATCCGATGGTGATCGCAGTGAAAGACACTTTACTCATCAATTTACTTGAGTTGAGAGGAACTTCTGAAGTTCTACAGTAAACTGTTCTCTTTTTAGTGTTCTTAACGAAAAACTGTGAAATCTTTCACGTCGAAGACACTTTCGAATACACGATTTATAGTCGTCGCTCATTTATCCCAGCTCTCGAAATCTTCTGCGTAGATGCAAATATTTACAAAGAAATTATCTGAGCTGACCGAAAAGCAGGGCCCATTCCTGATTGTCGTAAAGACGGTGGCTGGAATCATCTAAGCATTTCCTCCTCCAATGCTCAGCGTTTACCCGACTGAGGATGAAACACCTTGGTAGGTACACCTTCGGCGAACCTAGCGAATTGACAATAATTGACATTAGCCTCAAGAAGTAATAGATTCCAAGCGCTTTGTCGCACCGACTTTCTGATCCGTTGGGAGTTTTTGGTACCACAAAGAACAGTGTTCATAACTGTTCAAGAGAAATCTTTCTGCAAATGCAGTGATCTGCCTTAAGTAAGATAACAGTGTATACTATCAAACGACATAGTCGGATAGATTCTGTTCTTTGGTGGAACAGCATTCTCACATCAGTTGACATCTTGTCTCTAGCCCTGGGAGTCTGGCCTGATCTGATCGTCTGACAACCCAACTTACATACCATTAGGCCGTATACAACTGGGATAAGGTAACACGTATTGTATTCAGACGACTTAGTCAGATAGATTGCGTTCTCGGATGTAACTCAGATTTCGAAATCAGGATAGACGGAAACTTAAACAAAAAACCGGGATCTGATATTAGTTAACATCTTGTCTGGGGCCTCTTACGTCTAGCCTGGTCTGATCGTCTGACAATCCATCTTCCAAACCCCTAGTCCATATTAAACTGGGAGAAGATAAAACCTAGGCTATTCAGACGACTTAATAGGATAGATTGCGTTCTCGGGTGGAAATCGGAAGACCGTTTCGAAATAGAGAACGACGAAAACTTAAATAAAAAAAACCAAGAACTCAAATCAGTTGTCGTCCAGTCGAAAAACCTTGACGTCTGGCCTGGTCTGAACGTCTGACAACCAATCTTACAAACCCCTAGTCCGGATAACATTTCAGACGACTTAGTCTGATTGATTGCGTACTTGGATAGTCGAATCGAAGTTGAAAAAGGCAAGAACCTATAGAAAACAGTTATTCCAAAGGCGTTCTCACTTTAGATGACGCTTTAATAAATATAAAGTGAGGTTCGCAGTACAACAACAATCTCTACGAAATGGACTTATGTAAAATTAATTAAAATTTAATAAATTCACCAAAAAGTATAGAATAACGGAGGAACCAGTTGGATTCCTTTCAAAAGACAAAAGAACATGTTCCTCAAAAAGATTGAAAGAGTGACACTGACGCAGAATATAGTGCGAACAATGTGTTCAACTAAATAGAAAACTGGTAAACTATAAATAAAACCTTTGTGGGTCTAGCAAATCTCGGCACAAAATTCGCACAAACTGCACACAACTCATTGTCTATTTGCAAGCAGCAAGATAACAGTAGACAAAAAAAATTAAAAATTAACAACAACAAGAAAGCGTATCATAGCAGTATAAAACGAAACTTGAAGTTTATGAAAAACTACTAAAAAAAGAAAATCGAGAATCCTTTTGAACCCGCAGTGGCTGTATGATCCCAAAAGCATACGCAGGATATGCCGATACGGCCTATTGTCTACAAGTGACATAAGAGCGCATTTTATGTGTAACAGGACTAAGCGAGTTGGGGTTGTGAAGACAATAGACGTACGCAGGCAGCAGCAAACAGCCAACTAACAAACTAACTAACGCCAAAACTTGTGCCACGATACGCACAGGACGCACACTAGAGAACCGACTCTTATCCATACATAGAAACTTTACGTAGTTTCTGTGGCGGCGCCTAAAAGGTAACGTGCCAAACAATTGAATTTGAATTAAAATGGGAAAATGAAAAAAAAAGTTTTGAAATGGAAAACATACGCAAATGATGATTCAAATAGCTGGAAAGCTAGGAATGGCAAAGTTGTTGGCAGCAAAAGCTTTCAATGAGAACTGCCGCAACTGGATATTTGAAAGTTGGTTTTCCGTTTGTTCTTATTTCAATTGTTTCGTGTAATAAATGGTTGTATTCTTTTTCACGGTGTGCGATGGAAGTTGTATGTGGAGTTGAGTACATACGAGCGTTGTGTGTTGAGTCCGTGAACTTAAGAATATTTTTTTTTTACATTAGTGATTCTTTCGAATTAATATTTTGAATTCAACAAAAGAGAAGTTGTCGCAAGAATTTTAAAATACGGGTCACCGAATATCAAAATCACATAATAATGACTCTATAAATAGCCCAAAAATGTTTCCTCGGGTTCAGTATTTTTAACCTAAAGATGAAGGAGTAGTTACCTCAAGGATGTTAGAACACGAATTTCTGAACCTTTTAGTATAAAACAATCCACCTATTCTATAAAAGTTATTCTTTAGAATCAGTATTTTTACTCTAATGCGGAATAAGTTGCCTTAATAACAGGAAAATACTGGTTTCTGTATCACCAAATCATATAATTATGATTCTTCGGTATCAATCATTTTACCACAACGAAGAATGTGTTTTGTCAGGTATCTTAAAATACGGAATTCTGAATCTTTTAGTATAAAACTATCTTCAAATTCTATAAAAAAAAATATTAAGGATCAGTTCTTATATCTTAAGATTATATCTGAAGATTAAGAAGTTTAAAATACGGGTTTCGGAATCTATAGTAAAAAAAATCTCCAAATATTTTCTTATTATTATTTCATAGATTCGGAAAATGAAGTTCCGTGGATTATTTTTCATATGTTCGAATGAAAACGGTTCGTTTTTGGTCATAGTATTACCTTAGTTTATCTACAGTTCGTCAGTTCCTTAAAAAACCATCGAAGCCACTTTAGTGGATCGGTCATTTTACGATTTTGAAGGCAAGTTTTGCAGCGGTATTCACATTATCCGCCATAATCAGCCAAACAGCAATCTTTGGACCTGTTGAATCCATTTTGCCGACATGATCTCATCAGCCTAACCCCTGAGTACCAATTCGCTGAACCTAGTTCATAAGAACTGTCCATTGTCACATCGAACAACTCTCGTATAACCCCCTTTAGAGCTTTGAGCTGACAAATATTTCACTATAGAGTGGCATTATGCGTGTCTTATATGCAGTGCGTATGTGTTTTGGAGCATAGCAACAGGCAGCGCCCGCGTCTATGCAAAAAAAAAACTTTAAGAAAGGCACAGTAAAAAGTACAATAACTGACATTGTATTGAGTGTTCGTTAAGCGTTTGCATACATAAACACTAGAGTTGGCAATTAAAACTTTTAACTGAATATTATTTTGTTTAAGATTTTGCACGGCTTTTAGTAATAAACAATAATTTTACTACTTTCAAAGTAATTTTACTCCTAACACATTAATTTTACACCTAACAAATTCATCAAAGAAGGTGTCGAGCCTCCATGCTTTGTTTCCTAACCTCAAAATATCGAATCGATGTTTTTGTTCTAAGGATCAACATATTTTGTGGATCTGCTTCCAACGCATTAATTTCTTGAATAAATATAGTAACAAATATATCTATTAGTTTCCAGTTCTCTACTGTACAGGGAGTAGCTTTAGATTTCTTGATTCCATAAAGTCTGATGATATGACCTTCAACTCTGACAGAAAGGACTTTTTAAGTACAAGTTTATTATTCCAGCTGCAGAATATTGCCGAATATCAATCGTTTAAAATGCCAGTTCGTTCTGGCCCAGTATAACTGATTGCCAAGAGAAGAATACCTAATAAATAATACAATACAGCACATCCGTAGTTGTAAACTGCACTTGGCGCTTCATGATGGAGTTCTCGACTTGGCAATTTTGAAGCGAATTGTCAGCTAGTTGATTGGGCTAAAGAGGAGCTTGTTTTTAATGTATTCTGTGGATTCGAGTTTTAAGTTTCTAATAGTACTTAGATCCGCTAAACTCTTTCTCCATCTCTGGATCTTACATCCACTGAACTTTTTCATGAAACTCTAGAGATCTTATGGCCCCCTCAGTCTTGTCCGTAGGTGATACTAACTAGCGAGAGGTAACCGATTTTCTATTGTGCGGGAACTCAGTTCAATAAGTGATAGTTTTGCATTCAGCACGCTTAGTAATGGCGGCCACCGTAAAGTTTCTAAAAAAGGTTTCGAGGTTTTTTCTAGGTTCGGAGACTATCTAGGTTCATTTAACATTTCCCACTTACAAGAAATAAAAATATAAAGAAAATATGGTTCTAAGGCTTACTTAACCTTAAATAAGGCTACAAGCTTACGAAAAATGGCTGAAATCCAAAAAATCGAATCTAGAAAGTGTTTAAACGATTGAAAGAAGCACTTATGATAACATCGAATGGGGACTATCTTAAAGGCGATAATATTAATGTTTTTTTGGATTATTATTTTTTACAAAAAAACTAAAATTCCCGTTATTTTTTGAACATACCTCATATATGATTGAGCAACTCTCAGTTAATCAATTATTATAAAAGGTGACAATGCTTTCATATACGAATGAATAAATATATTAAAAAACTGAATTCTCTTAATTTTTCGAACACAATGAATATTTTTTTTTCAAATAAAACTAAAATTCCCGTTATTTTTTGAACATACCTCGTACATGGCTGATCCACGCTCAGTTATTCAACTATATGATTCCTTGGTTGTAAGCATTACCTGTGGATTAGACAAAATCAGAGTATTTAATCCAATTATTATTCATGAAATATTTTCACAGATCTAAAGTTAGAAGATCGAGGCAATATGGTATTTTTCAATTAATTTATACAAAAATTTTCATATTATCAATTCCTTCAGTTAGTTAATAATTTTCATTATAGGCATATATCTACATATATATAAAATAGACTGATATGTAAATATATGTATGTATGAAGAAATATATGTTTGCATACATATGCCTATATAAAGCAAACTGCTGCACTCCATCAACCAACCAAAAGGCCTAACGAGTAAATGAAAGCCTCTCGATTGCATTAGACAGTGAGCAGGCACAGAAAGGGGCAATGCGCTTGGAATGCATGTACTATGAACAACAAAAACATATATACAAAAACACAAAAGCATACATGCATGGAATATATACATACATGTATGTATGTACATTTTGCTATAATAAAAACAACAACAACTACAACGTAGCTTTGTAGGCGTGTACTTTCCTTTCCTTCGGCTTGCACTTTCACATACACACACTAACAGCGCCTGCAAGTGGTGGCTATTTTTAGCCACGTTATTGCTATTGTTGTTGCTGCTGCACTAGCGCCCACACCAAACCAATCCGAACGCATAGACTCTAGCTAGCTAGCTGGTTAGCTATCCCCCACCCGACTCACACACATGCATGCGAAATGCATATGCGCAAAAAAGAAAAGTGCAAAAAGTCAAGCAAATGTGTCGGCGCTTCCAGTCAGCCATCAAACCTGCAACTGCTCACACTTGAAAGTTTGCTTGTTCTTGTTGTTCTTGTTTTATTCTTCGCACACTTATTGCACTTCTTGTTGCATTGCCGTACGTACGTATGTATATATACACAGCCACAGCGCGTAGACAAACAAATGTACAATTGCATGCATGCGCGCAAGCTCATGCTCACGCTCTCGCTCGCTCTCTCTCTCTATCACACTCTCACTCTCTCCCCGTTTTTATTGTGTTTTTGCACACATTTATAGCCGCTCCCACTGCAGCATTGCAATATTGCACCAGTGGCGCGACGATGCCGATAACCACTCGTGGCTTGGGTAAAAACAACAAAAACAAAAGCAAAAACAACAACAACAAAAATAATAAAAGTAAAATTTGCTTTGATGACATGCAATTCGAAAGGGTTGCATCAAGTGGCCACTTTGCTCTTGCTCTTGCAACACACACACGCACACAGCCAGCGTTGCACCCCAGTGTCCTTTCCGACGCATGCATGCATGCAATCTTCCTTTTCTGCTGGCGCATATTTGCTGCCTGTCATTCATTGCGGCTTCCTTCGTGTGCGTCGACTGTTGCACCCAACTCTCGTTGCATTAACTCGGGCGTTCAAGTCAAAATATGCTTTGATTGTGATTGTGGCGCGCGCGCGTTGCATGGACTGCAGTTCATGTGGACTGTCGCTCAGTCAGCGACTTTTTGTTGTTATGTTTTTTGCTTTCCTTCTTTTTTACATTTACTTTTTTACTTCTTTTGCTGCCTTCAGCGTCGACCTCCCAGCTGCCCAAGGTGCCACGTACTATCCTTGCCACTGCTGTTGCTTGTTGATGTTGTTGTTGTACGCTTACGTGTTGCTAGCGTTGATTTGTGCAATTTGTGGCTCTTTTTGCATCAATTTTTAGCCGTCATTTACTTATTTTTTTGCGCATCCCTTTGCCGTTGCTTACCATTTTTTTCTCTGCTTTCAACGTGACAGATGCTGTTGCGCTCTGTGCCTGTGTTGTTGTTGTTGCTACAAAACGCAATGCACAGTGCCATTGCGGACATTTATTGCTGCTTTTGACTTATGATTGACGTGTTTTCGCTAGCGTATAGCTGTCATCATAGCTGTCTGTGTGGGAATTTTTATTGCATTCGCATTTGTATGTATGTATGTATGTTTGCATGTAGAGAATTTCACGCTTGACAGCTAGGCGCAATGGTTGACAAATAGCGAGCAATGGCGAATTTGTGTTAGAGTTACAATTTAATTGAATTGCTACATATACAAATTAATTGAAACTCAATAGTTATATCTAGTTTAATTAAAAGCAATATTTGAATGAAATTAAAACAAGTAATATAATTAGAATAAATTAATTTAATTAATGAAATTTAATTGATTATAATTAATTAATTAAATTAATACATTATAAATGTAAATTTAGAAAAAATATTAATAAATCTTAAAATTAATTATTATAAATAAATTAATATAAAAAACAAAAAAAAAAAAAATTAAATAAAATAAATTTAAATAAATTTAAATAAAATAAATAAAATAAAATAAAATAAAATAAAATAAAATAAAATAAAATAAAATAAAATTAAATTAAATTAAATTAAATTAAATTAAATTAAATGAAATGAAATGAAATGAAATGAAATGAAATGAAATGAAATGAAATGAAATGAAATGAAATGAAATGAAATGAAATGAAATGAAATGAAATGAAATAAAATAAAATGAAATAAAACGAAATGAAATGAAATGAAATGAAATGAAATGAAATAAAATAAAATAAAATAAAATAAAATTAAATTAAATTAAATAAAATTAAATAAAATAAAATAAAATAAAATAAAATTAAATAAAATAAAATAAAATAAAATAAATTTAATTAAATTAAATTAAATTAAATTAAATTAAATAAAATAATATAAAATAAAATAAAATAAAATAAAATATTACAAATTAAATTAAAGTAAATTAAATTAAATTAAATTATATAGAAAAATCTCAAATATACATATGTATATTTTGCAAAAAAAATAATAATAAAATTCCAAATTTTTTAAAAATTTAATCAAATTAATTAAAATATGTATTAAATTTATGTTTTAATACCGAAACAGAAAATAAAATAAATTAATAAAAATACCAAGAGAGTATGTAAATTAGGGAAAAAATATTAATGAAGTCAAAATAATTAATTTTAAGAAATTAGATGAGAAGTAAAAATATTACATATTAATAAAAAATATATAAAAAATAATCTAAAAAAGAATTAATATTGTTTTACAAAAATTAAACAAGTAATTTAAAATAAATTAAATTCAAAACTTATATTACTAATTTTAATATAAAATATTTTATGTTTTAATTACAGCATTATTATTAAATTAAAAAAAAAAATCTTAATATTTTAATTAAAAATTAGTACATAAAATATTTTAAAATTACATACATCTTAGAAAAATACAACAACAATATAATAATATAATTAAAATAAAATAATTACTAATTAAGCTAGAAATTTATTTAAAAAAAAAATAATTCTGTTTATAAAAAATATTGTAAATATCAATTTGAAATAAGTTTAATTAAAATAGATACATTAAAATAACATTGCATAAAGAATTAGACAACTTTAATTGAAAATAAAATTAAGAAAACCTAAAATAAATTAAACCAAATTAAATAAAAGAATATTTTTACTAAGTGAAATTAATGATTTAATTAAAAAAATATCACGTTTAATAAAAAATAGAGTAAAGTAAATCAATTTAAAATGATAATAATAAATTAATTAGAAATAAAGTTGTATAAAAGATTATGAAAAAAAACAAGTAGTTTGAAAAATTATTAATTTTACAAAAATATTAAAGAATATTATTAAATATAATAAAATAAGAATAAGAATCACTAAATTAGAACAAAACAGTATTACTTTATCTAAACACAAAGAAAAATAATAAAAAAGACTTTATATAATATAGATAATAAAAGCAAAAGTAAATTAAAAAAAATAAATAAAAGTAAAACCGAATTTTATTTAATAAATTAAAATAAAAAAGATTGGTAAAGAAAAAATTTTAAATGTAAAAATAAAACTTAAAATGAGTACAGATAAAAATAATACAAAATATTAAATATATATATATTATTATATATATATTATATAAAGTATTAAAAAAACTAAAGTAAATTTTAAAGTAAATTTAAAAAATAATAATTAAAAATGTAAAAAAAAATTAAATGCTATTAAAAAACAATTTAAAATAATTAGATTTACATTATAATGACATAAGCCTATCCATTGAGTCAAACTAGATATTAACTGTATTTTTTAATTTAATTCACCTAAAAATATTTCTATATACATAGCTACAAAATATTTTCAAAAATGTGATCCCAAAAATCAAAAATCGTTAAATTTCATTGAGATAGCTCACAAAATGAACGATATACAAAAAAGAAAAAGTAGGAAGAATAAAATCTTTATATACGTGTATGGGTACCCAAGGAACATACCCACCGGATTCAACAATTTTCGGTAGCAAATTTTGTTTTTTGTTTAATTTTGTGTTTTATGGGAGTGCCATCAAAGCTTTCAATACCCATCAAAATAATATACGAAAATTTGAAAATTGTTAAATGGTCAGCTACACCACCCACTCAGCATTGTTGCCTGGAGTTATTCTTCTTCATATGCGGCATTATATGCTGTGTGTTACCAGTGCATTTGAGTGTGTGTGTTTACATGCGTGCATTTAGTGCAAGTGGCGGCACGTGTGTGGTTTGCTAAATCCACAGTATGCATAATGGTGTGCTACCCTTTTGCTAGTGCGCATGCTATCCATTTTGTTGTTATTGCACCTTTTTTGTGCAAGCCTGCACTGCAGTTATTATTGCTGTTGTTTTGTTTTTTTTTTTTGCAAAGGATATGCAACTTGTTGTTCGCTTTGCGTACGTCAGTCTAGGTGGTGGATGCATGCGCGAGACCTAGCGCCATGACGAGTTGTTGCACCTTTTGTGTTGGCTTGTGTTTTTTTCCACTTTCAATATTTTGATTTGCCAACTTTTATTGCTGCGTTGCAATGCTTGTGTGTGATTGTGAGTTTCTTTGTCGACGTGTATTTCTGATTATATTGCATTTTTATATGGTTGTATTTGTATATGAATATCCAATTAACTGTGCAGTTTTATGCACATGTGTTTTTGTTGTTAGTGTTGCACATGTGCGTATGCACTCGCCATGAATGCAGTCTTTTTTAAGGGTGCAAAGTGCAACGCTGTTGCAAGTGCACTTGTTGCATGCCTAGTGAAGTCGAACAGAATTGACGAAATACTTTTTGAGCCAAAAAGCTTTTTACGAAATATATTAAAATAACTACCAGCCAGTACTTGTCAGTTAAAAAATAAAGTCAAACTTTTAGAGGAAGCTCTGATAGTTTTTTTTTTCATGGAAGCTCGTGTAAGCTTGCACAAAGTCTAAACTTGTCAGGAAAAGATCTCATTCAAACAAAGTCAAGCTTTTAATGAAAGCTCTGATTTTTTTTTATGAAAGCTCATTCAAACTTTCACAAAATATAATCAAATAAGCACCAGTCAATACATGTCACATGTCACATGTTAGACAAATAAAATCAAGCTTTTAATGAAAGCTCCTTCAAGCTTTCACAAAGTTAAATTAAGTAACTACCAGTCAATACATGCCAGAAAAAATTCTCAAACAAATAAAATCAAGCTTTTAATGAAAGCTCCTTCAAGCTTTCACAAAGTTAAATTAAGTAACTACCAGTCAATACATGCCAGAAAAAATTCTCAAACAAATAAAATCAAGCTTTTAATGAAAGCTCTGATGGTTTTCTTAATGAAAGCTTTTCAAGCTTTCACAAAGTTTAGTTAAATAATTACCAGCAATACTTGTCATAAAAGTAATTACATTCAAATAAAGCAAAGCTTTAATGAAAGCTCTGTAGGTTTTTTTCATGAAAGCTAGTTCAAAAATTAAAATAAAACTTATTAATCAGCTCAGTAAGCACTTGCTGGTTGTCTTTTAAAAATGTTTTTGAACTTTAAAAATTTTAATGAAAGCTCTCTCGATCATAATATATGAAAATTGTTCAAAATCCTTGTCAATATTAAAAAAAAAATTGAGGGGTGTTTTTTTTAGATCCTAACGGTGTGTTTCCATGAAAACCATACAAAGAATTAATAGATCATAATTTAATATGAAAGCTTTTTCAAGTAAAGTTTACCCAAATCTTCTATAAACCCAGTGTGTTACAAAAGCCACAAGCATTTGTATGCTTTTTATCTTTTATGACATTTTTTCAACATTTTATATGAAAAGCAGCGAAAGCTCTACCCTTCAAAGCTTTCTAAAAGCTTTTTTAATATTAGGCAATTATTTGAGCTTTCGACAGTTTTTTACATCAACTATTTATAGCTATATCAATCATTATTTGTAGTGAAAGCTCTTTATTAGCTTTTATAGCAAAATATATGATATGCTGTGAATTTAAATGAATAAAAAGTTTATTCCAAACTTGAACACTTCTTTAAATATACTTCGTTTACGAGTGTCACGCTTGAAGAGCACACTAGCAAAATGAATAGTAGTCTTCAGACTTCTGAAGCTCACCGCTTTCAATTTTTTTTTTCATCATTTACAATTGCGGTTTCTGATATGTACTTCGTTAGCTTGTAAAAGAGGCGCTTAATGTGTGGCAACAAGTGCTAAAACTTGAACTTTCTGTAAAGACCCGGGATGAAGTATACATATAAGAAGTACAATTCACAGTAATTTATTTACGCTTTACTTCTTCAGTTGCCTACGGATCCAGTTAGCCTACCCTTTCTATTGACTGTTATCTTTTGCGGCTTTTTGCTGCACGCATTCACCAACTGGGTGTGGCTAATTATGTTGCAATTGTTGCACTTGCACAACTCGGTTTTCGTTTTGTAATTGGACCTTTGCGCCAATTAAAGTGCACTCGGACGCCTACTTCGACACCTTTTGTGCATAAATTTTTGTTTGTCAATTATTTTTTCTTTAATTGACTTTGGACTGGGTATAAGTGAAGAAATTTATGTCTGTGTGTCTCAATTCAGTAGGGACATTTTGTATGAAAATTAAATGAAATGAAATAAAATTAAATGAAATAACTTAACTTAACTTAATTTAACTTAACTTAACTCATCTCAAATTAACTTAACTTAACTTAACTTAACTTAACATAACTTAACGTAACGTAACATAACTTAACACAAATTGGAAAATGGAGAATACAACATTAATTTCAAATATGGATCAATTCACAAATATATGTTTCAAACCCAAATTAAATGAAATAACTTAACGTAACGTAGCATAAAATTAAATCAAACAGAAAATTGAGAGAATATGAAATATCTACATACAAGAAAAATATCAATCAATTCAGAATAGAAATAAATTGTATTAACGAACTTAACGTAGCGTAACATAACGTAACGTAGCATAAAATTGAATAAAATAGAAAATTGAAAATAATGAAATAAAATAAAAGTATTAATAAGTGCAAAAATATATATATTTTAAAATTAAATGTAAAAAAAACTTAACTTAATGTAATGTAACTTAACGTAAAATAAAATAGAAAATGTAGAATTTGAAATAGAATAAAATTAGTAATCAATTCAAAAATGTATTGTTTTCCGCTATTTATAAGCTATGATAAGCTGCTTTACGGTAGGTTCTTAAAAAATATCCCTTTTCAATCAATCATAATAATTCAACGCGCACGGAGTGCCCTTATTTTCTTATTGTCTCCATGCTAATGCATTGTTTTTCTTTTATAAGCGATTAATTGAGCACTTCTTCAGCTTCGTTTCGAATCTTCTCCTTCACCACAACCTGTATCTTCATAATTTTTAACCATAAACAGTATTTATTTTCATTCATATAGACAAAACCGTAGTGAAATGTGTTTTCGACTGGTTTGAACCATTCCACATGCATTTCATAATATTTGCTAACCTTCAATATTAAATATAGAAAATAACATTTATATAAGTGTCACCTCTCTCTCTGGTGAGTGTTGCATAATATTTAAAGGAATGAGAGATACTTCTTTACAGATTCAAGGTTATGTCATTCACCCACAAAGAAACGACAATCAAATACAATTCGAAGGAAATATAATTGGAAATTTCAATTGAAATGACAAAAGTGGGTGCAAAATTATGGGGAATAGGGGCGAGCATAACATTTTTTCTCTATAATAAGAAAGTATGCATTGGAATTTGCTTGAGTGATTGGTTGATATCAGTATGATGTGATGTGATCTAAAAGCCACGAGGTGATTCCATTCAACATTAGCTCTATATAAGCCTAAAAGGCAGTGGGTCTGGGCAGTGATCATCCTACGTGGATGTGATGTTATCCGATGCACCAATGTGGTTTGATTTGTTGTTCAGAGGGATATGGACTCTAGACAGAGGACCATCAGGTATCGATGTGATATGATGTCTAAGCCTCGAGGCTTCAAACGGGTTCTTCATAGCATACTGTCTCGTATCAAATATATTCAATATTTAATGTCTTTAGCTATAGATATCACAGGATCCTGAAAGCTCTATATAAGAAGAGAGTAGATACAGCTGAAGATGGTGGTGTAGTAGGTGCCAACCTGTTCCTCCAACAGTCGAGTCTAAGTAATCGAAACGAATCTGAACGGCCAAATCGGCAGTATTTTCCAAAAAAAAAAAAACGGAAAAAGTGACGTCAGTACTTAGCCGCGTGCTTGAATCATTTTTATCCCGCCAAAGACGGCCAAATCGGCATTATTATCAAAAAAAAAAAAATCGGAAATTTTTCTGCCGCTACAACAACAACAACAAAAAATGCACCTTAGTACTTACCCGGATCCTTGTTTAATTGAATATTGAAAATTTTTAAATATTAAATTAGAAAAAAAAATTTTGTGAGGTTATATTTTTCAAAAACTACCAAAACGATTACAAATAACCTCAAATGTATGTAAGTATATACAATACCGAAATTAGGAAGATACAAATGCAAAGAAATGCTAAAAAAATACCACAAATGAAACTGAAGCGACGAAGTGCCGAGCGACAGGAAGCACAATACAATACAAAAGCAAAAACAAAAACAACAAAAGCAAACATTCTCATGCACATGAGCACGCACATACGAGTTACATTACATACGGACATACTGGTTGTGTATGTATGTGTGTGAAAACATTCCAAGAAGGATACAAAACCGATGTGCCAAAAAGTGTTTGCTTGAGAACTGACGAGCTGCCGCTGCTGTTGATGGTGATGGTGATGGTGGCACGCAAGCAGCAAACAGCAAGCAGCGCGGCAAACAATGCTAAGACCGATTTCACACAGGCAATTTTTGTTGCGGCAATTCTTAACTTTATAGGAGAGGGGGCGACGAAGAGAGGAGAATTTCTCTCTCTTTCGCTTCCCTTGGTCGCCCCCTCTCCTATAAAACTAAGAATTGCCGCAACAAAAATTGCCTGTGTGAAATCGGTCTAAGCAAATTCAAATTCAAATTCAAGTCCAAGGCGAAGGCGAAGCCGAAGTCGAAGACATACAAACACATACAAACAGCCGAAGTCGTTGTCAAACACATGCGCAGGCGAAGGCGAAGGCCAAGGGTTTGTAAAAATTTTCAGCAATGCTGGTGTGGCCCCTAGTAGCTGCTGCTCGCTTCGCTGTCAAGCGCACACATACACAGGCAAATACACTTCCTTTTATAATTACGCGCTACACATGTTGTTGCTGTTATTGTTGTACTGCTTTCCTTAGCTCCTTTGTTTCGTTTCCTCTCAACGCACGGTGATGGCAGCATTTTTGGCAACGCCGGCGTCAGCGTCGTCGTCGTTACTTATACATACATACATAGGCATGCACAGGATAAAAATTAAGCGCGCGCTCTCACTCATACACATGCATACAGACATAACTGTATAATCACTCAAACACGCTGAGTGTACACTCAAGACGCGCATAAAAGCACTCACAACTGTCTTCGAGCCAAAGTAATGCTTAAAACCTCCTTAAAACCCGTTTAACTTCCATCACACTCAAAGCTTATACAAAAAGTTTTTTTACTAGCCTGCTCTATGTCTTCCTAGATTCATAGATTTTTGTCGCAATGTATTTATGCAAATTTTCTATTCAGCGGATTTTCGATTTTATCGCTAATTCTTCATATGTATATGTGTTAGTTGTTAGATCGTTGCAAGTAAACGGCTTTCAAAATCTCTAAATCTTTGAGGGTTGCTCTGTAGTCAGCAGCAGCAGCACTTGAGTTTCGTGCCCTTAAAAGCTTATTAACAGACAATTGCATGATTTCGTCAAAAAGATAAATTTAGAAAATGGTGTTTTACGCTACGAAATTGACGAACGTGTTGATCGTTGATTGATCGTCGCATCTGCTTTGCAATTGCGCTGTGCAGCTTAAGGTTTGGGCTTCTAATTGGCTACTTGGTGGGGCAAAAAAATATTTAGAATTAGTTAAAGATCGTTAATTATTATACTGATAGATTCTATCAATATCATTAAGTGATCAGTAATTGATCATTAATGAAGTCTCTTTAACCTCCACTGGAACGAGAGCGGAAATATAAAAAAAAAAAATTGGATTGTCGTCAACACGCTAAGGCTTCCAACGGATTTATCCTACAACTTCAAGTTATTCCATGAGCCAAGATTTGGAATGCTTATAGGCGGCATATAAGATCGTAAGCGAAGTTTGTTCAAAACCCCATAAGAAGTCTAATATACATGTAACTGAGAAGGAAATGAGTTG
This sequence comes from Zeugodacus cucurbitae, assembly GCF_028554725.1. Classification (NCBI taxonomy): domain Eukaryota; kingdom Metazoa; phylum Arthropoda; class Insecta; order Diptera; family Tephritidae; genus Zeugodacus; species Zeugodacus cucurbitae. The sequence goes on from NC_071670.1 coordinate 6,016,220, forward strand.
ACAAATACCTAAACTATCCCTCATGAAGACCTGAGGCATACGGGAAACACGATCGAAATCGTAAAAAGCTTAAAATCAATATGACAACGGTAGGAACTTGTTATACATTGTATCTAATCTGGTCTTCGTATATGACGTGAGATATTTCTGAGAGGGTTGGAAGTGGTTTACTTACAAGACTTGAGATATTTGGAAAAGCCTAAATGTAACTGAGAATGTCGTAAGTTGTTAAATATCTGATTTGGTTCTCTTAGAAGACTTGAAACATTCAAAAAGCTCAACCGAATCAGAGAAGAAGCCTAAAATTATCCGATAAGGGTAGGAAGTTGTTAAATACCTAATCTGGTTCTGGTACAAGATCTGGTCTTCGTAAATGACTTAAGACATTTCTGAGAGGGTTGGAAGTGGTTTAAATTTTGGTCCACTTACAAGATGTGAGATATTTGGAAAAGCCTAAATATAACTGGGAATGTGGTAAGTTGTAAACTTGAACCATCGAAAATCTCAACCGAAGTCGGAGAAGAAGCCTAAAATCAATCTGATAAGGGTAGGAAATTGTTAAATATGTAATCTGGTTCTGGTACAAGATCTGAGGCAGTTGGAAAGGTCGATCGAAATCGGAAAAGAAATCTAAATATATCTGGCAGGGGTAGTAAGTTGCTAAATATCCAATCTGGAGATCTTAGAAGACTTGAGATTTGTCAAAAGATCGATCGAAATGGGAGATATCTAAAATATATTTGGTAATATCTGATTTGGTTCTCTTAGAAGACTTGAAACATTCGAAAATCTCAACCGAAGTCGGAGAAGAAGCCTAAAATCAATCTGATAAGGGTAGGAAATTGTTAAATATGTAATCTGGTTCTGGTACAAGATCTGAGGCAGTTGGAAAGCTCGATCGAAATCGGAAAATAAATCTAAATATATCTGGCAGGGGTAGTAAGTTGCTAAATCTCTGATCTGGAGATATTCGAAGACTTGAGTTTTTTCAAAAGCTCGATCGAGATCGGAGAAGCCTAAAACATATTTGGGAAAGGTAGTAAATTGCGAAGTTAATGAACTGGTTCTCTTACAGGACTTGAGACATTGGAAAAGCTCTATCGAAATCAAACTAAGATGCTAAAAATCTGCTAAAATAAAGTTCTAGATATTGGATATGCTGTCGACAAAGTCAAACAAATAAATAAATAATAAAAATTTCCAAAACAGAAATAAACAAATTACAAGAGGAAAAAAATTCAAGAAAGCTTTCAAAAATTACTATCAAGTGAGATCACCAAGCGTTTGCTTAGCAAAAAAAAAACAAAATAAATAAAAATGTATATATATATGTATTTTTTGCAAAGTAAATAAATTGCAAAAACAAAAAAATTGCAAAGAATCTATGCAAAAATCATGCCTTATTGGGGCAATGAAAACTTAATGTTAATTAGATGAGTCAATGCCGAAAGGCAAATGGCTGGCAAATTGATGTGCGCGCCACAAGGGACACACACACATGCGTGTATAACTGTATATAAACAGTTAAGCGCAATAAATAAAAATTGTAGGTGACACGAAGAGCGCCGCTACACACGCCAACGGCATAAGCGTTGAGTTAGTGCAAAAATGATAGCGCTACAATTTGCAAAAATTAAAAAAAGAAAAAATAATAATAAACAAATACAAACAAACAATTAAAACAACAATTAAATTAATAAATAGCGTAGCGAGAAGTAGAGAGCGAGAGCGTGAGAGTATTGTTTGTTAGAGCAACATTTGAATATATTACGGGCGTACAAACCGCAAAATTGCTTTGCAAACACACAAACGAAAACAACAAAAATATCAAATAATAACGCAAATGAGTGTTTAATAAATATTTTAGTATAAAGCTGAAAGCATGTGTGTGCAGAGCTTTGAGTTGAGAGAAAGAGAGAGCGCTGATAAGTAAGTACTATGAGTGTGTGTGGAGCGCTTGGAGCTTGTGCGCTTGTATGTGAGTGGGAGAGGCGAAAAAGCAGCAACAAAAAATACCAAAAAAAAAAAAATACAAATAGGCAATGGACATTTGGAGCGCATAAAACGGAAACGGATGTACTCAAGCGCTGAGAAAATAGTAAAATACAATTTTTTTCGAATTTCTCAGCGCCACCGCAGAAGGTGAAAGTGAAATATGCATTGTTTTATGCAACATAGGTATGTACATGGCGTGTATGGCATGTGAGGTGAAGCACCGCTATGCGCTGATACATACAAACACATATTTAGACACACACACACACACACATGCATGAAAAGTGCGCTCAACTCACGCGTATACAAATGTATGATATACTTATATGTACATGTATATATATACATAACTGTATATGCAACCATGTATGTATGTGACATTTGCGCTTGTCTGTATCTAAACAAAAATTAGCCGCACTTTTCTCCAATTTTTTTTTGTGTTTTCTCGCAGCGTCTCTCCCTACATAAACTTTATGCTGTGAGTTTTTTTTGTTTTGTTCAATATCACAATGTGAGTGTGTATTTGTGTACTCATATAAACTAAATGTACACCTATACATATATACATACATACATACATACGTACATACATGTTTGTGTGCATTGAAGCGTTAAAGCATTTTCTTAAGCATTCATATTTATATGTTGTTGGTATGCGTGCAAAAAAGCCGGTTATATAGTATGCTAAGTAAGCAAAACTCTATATACATACATATAAACATATTTGAGCTAATTTTTTTTTTAGGTTTTTGCAAATATTAATTATTAAAGACTCATTTGTTAATTATTAAAAGATGATATTAAAAGTAAAAGCGGCACCCAACACACTTCAAGCTCACCAACTAGAAATAGTTTACTTAAAAAGCGATTTCACTCGAAACAAATCCTTTTGACCAACATTGGCAGCAACTTCCAATCTCCAAAAATCTTTTAATACTGTAATAAAAGTGATTAATTTCCATAAAAAGAAACACCTAAACCCAACAGTCCTGTTTCCCCTAATAAGACATCCCTATGAGTCAATAACAACCGCTACGCATTTAAATATGTACCACTTTATGACGCCAAACACAGTGTTCTTAATTGCCCAACATGCCAAATACATTATAACATGGTCCTCTCCTTATAAGATACCCCTATAAGACAGTAAGAACCACTATACATATAAATACAGTAACCGTTCTAGATGTTTCTTCGGCTTTTACGACCCTAGAGCCGGTGGCCTTAATTGTCTAACGTGTTAAATCTGTTATACCATAACATAACAACATAGCCTTTTCTGTGCAAGATATCCCTGTATGTCAGTCAGTACCGCTATTCATATAAATAAAGTACATAAATCTCCCAGATGCTTTACGAACTCATTGTCATGGTACGTCCCCAAATAATGGAAGTGCAGTTCAAAACTACCCTAAAGTAGCTATCCGACTGGAGTTTTGACATTGCCTGCCGAATGAAGATCACTTTGGAACACCTCGCCGACTTGTACACTTGGTAAACAGAGCGCCAGTCGCACATTCAATGTACTCGGTTACCCCTGATACCTATTAGCAGTCATTAGACCTAAAAAGTAGATGTGCTACCCTAAAGTAGCTGTCCGACTGGAGTTTTGACATTGCCTACCAAGTTAAGATCACTTTGGAACACCTCGGGGACTTGTACACTTGGTAAACGGAGCGGCAGTCGCACATTCAATGTACTCGGTTACCCCTGATACCTATTAGCAGTCATTAGATTAGGTTAGGCTCAAAGGCTGACCTTCGTCTCAGATGTCGCTTTGGCCAATTTTGTACCTTGCTCGATTTCCGTACAGAATCGATCCATAAACTCAAATCTAATGTCAATCATAAGTAGCTGTTCGATTGAGGTTTTTAACATTGTTTGTCGAATGAAGACCACATCAGCTCCTTCGAGGGCTCGTACACATGTTATACCAAGCAGCGGCCTCCAATGTGCTCGATTATGACAACTAGATATTGAAGACTATTACTCAACTTAAGTTACAATCTACACTTTCAGAGGTGGATTTTTGTTCAGATTTAAACAATATTAATATTTACAATTGAGATCATAATAGTCTCATAGGTAGCGGTTGAAATATACCAATGGAACGAGCTTTCTAGATGAACTTCTGTATCGAACGTATTTCATCCGTTTCCAACAAAGTCGGATCTAGATAACCATAAGACACCCTGATTTATAAGCGAATAAGTATTGTCATCGCGACGACGTTCCGTTTGAGACAAGGCCATAAGGACATACGTTTCTTTTCTTGATTCTGCTTTGAACAAATCAATACATTTAGGGTTGTGCACCGAGAATAAGCTATTTATAGCCTTTCTATCAATCTCTAAGTGAAATTGTGTGGGATATGGTGGTCTGAAACGTGTGTAATGTCTGGAAAAATGAAATCGAAGATAGAGATTTGTTCGAAAGAATCTTCTGAATGTCAAAAACCTTGAAAAAACGATGAATGGGTAGGTCAAAAATGAGAAGAAGGAAGAAAGAAATGATATCTAAGTGATAGAAAATTCAAAAGGAGATAGAAGCTTCAGAACTAATACCAATCCTACTATGTAATTCCAACTTGTAGTCCAGATAACATATACTTTTTATATAGAGTATAATATGTAGTATGTACAATCGCTATGTGCTGTTATCGTTACAGTACTGTTATTCATCCGAACCCTCGTCAATGAAAATTATAGTTTTTGTAGACAAGGAAGCTTTCACTGCCTTATCCGCAGGACCTCATCTAAAGCAAATAAGCTCTTATGAGCCTTAAAACTGCAAATTTGGTTAGTCAAGGAGTCCCTTGTAGTCACTCACGCGAGCGACTTTTTGTCACGAAGAGCTTTCGAAGGAGACACTTAGAGTGAGATTTACTTGGATTCATTAGCGAAAGCTCTTTCGCACTCAATAATATTGTACCATACTGGATTGACAAAGTTCTTCTGATTAGAAATCGATCACAATTGACAACGGATCTTTTACGGATTCTTTTGCAAACAAAAACGCATTATGCATAACAATCGGTTCTAAGCCTTAAGGTTACTAAGAATTTACGAAATTTCGTTGACTAAATATGTGGATTGTTTTTAAGATGTTTCAATGCAATGCAGGAATGAGTTTAGGTTATAACGCTTAGCAAAAACAAATATTTTTTTAGTGAAGTCTCAGAAAGTGTGGTTTTGTTCGCCCAATATTGATAATGTCTATGCTGAATTTTCTCAAATTAGTGGTAGTTCGACTTAAAAGCTAACTAGAGAAATAATAACTGTTGCTCTGAAATAAAAACATGTTTAAGAATTGAGATTGGTATACATATAAGCACATTCATAGCTGCGCTTTTGCCTGTGGGTCAAGGACTCACACGCTGCCCGACTAGCTACACATGCAAGGAGACACGCAGACAATTAATTTAAAATATTAAAAATGTAATCATTATACAACCAAAAAAAGAGCATAAAAATATCCTTACTACAACAACAACAAAGACAACAAAAACCTATTACTTCGACAGTTCATACAAAGCATATTACTTGACACATGCGACAATATTTTAGGCGAACGGCCTAATATGGCATGTACACATGTAAGCTCACACTTGGCTCCAAAACGCGAAACGGTTTTTTTTTTTTTTTTTTTTGAGTGCAGTATTCGCAAAAATCAAGCAAACACTCACCGAGCACCAGTTACACTCAAACATTTTTTGGCAGTTTACAGATATGTATGTATGTGTGTTGTTGGTTTTATTTTTTCGGTTTTGTTGCTTTTAATGATTTTTTACCTTTTACAAGCAGCTGCTCAGCGCGCTCAACATACATGTGTGCGATGTATTTGTTTGAGCGCCATTGAGCAGCGACGAGCGCCGTCACTGTGTGTATGTTTTTGGTTGCAGTTTGTTGGAATTTCAGTCACACAAACACACACTCATACACACAAGCGCATATACAAGACTTTGTTAAATAAAGTGAAAATGAAATATTCGACACAAATACACACACACACATGTATATAACAGTACATGTTTGAGTGAGTGCTTACACGCATACCACTTCAAAAAGCATACTTAAGCTTTATGCCGTGTGTGTGTGTTGTTGCTGCTGTTGTTGGCATATTTTCGGCAATCGCGCCTGGCCAAGTGACAGCAAAGCGCCGACCGTCCAGTCAGTGTCTGAAAACGTTCCTAACCGTAAGCAACGGAGAAGACGACGAGCCGGAGTGCGCAAGTCAGTACCAAAAAGACAAGACGGCAAGACCCGACCCGATAGAAAGCACAAAGTCAACGCTGAACGCAATCAAGACCTAGACCAAGACCTAAAACGAAGATGACGTGCAAATTAGAGCGAACTACCAAATGAACGAACGACCAACCGACTGACTGATTGACTGACTGTCGTTAAGACAAACCGCCCAGTCAAATGACCGCTAAAGACGCCGCTGGCAGTTCATCTAGCCGAGACGAGCCGAAAAAAGTTTTTGTGCTTTTTTGCTATTTTCATGGTTTTTTTTTTGTTTTTTGATTACTTAAATATACTAAACACACTTTCCAACGCCGACACGATTGTGTGTGCTTTTTTTAACGAACGCCAACGACAAGAACGACGACTGTGTGCCGCGCGTTTCGCTATTTTTAATTCGTTTGTTGTTAACAAAAAAAAAAAAAAAACAAAAGAAATACACAAACACACATACAGATGTTTAAATTAAAATTAAAAAAAAAAAATTACTGCAACAATTGTTTGAAAATTAATAAATAAAAAAATATATAAAAAATAATAATTAAAAAAAAATATTTAAAAAATTCAAACAAAAAATGAATGGCGCCAAGTCATTGGTAGAAAGACAAGTGCAAAAGTGTTAAATTTTTTTTTGTTAGTTTTAAGCACATTTTTTAAGCAACTAAGACACTTTTAACAATATTACACAAATATAAACAATTTACAAGCAACAAAAAGTGCATATAAACAATTTGTGTGCTATCAATATTTCAATGGCATTTATTTCAAAATGCTTAATTTTGGGAGAGAATAAATACATTTTTTAAAAATAAAAATTTTATAAAAATCAAATAATACAAAAAAATTGTTTAAAAATTAGTACAAATTTTGACTTAATTTATATATAATATACACACAGTATATATATTTTATATAAATATATTTATAAAAAAAAAAGAAAAAATTAAAAAAAAATTAAATTGCCCAAAAGAGTAATAAAATTATAAATTATTAAAATGTAAAGTATAAAAATGTCTATAAAAATTATAAAATGAAAATTATTCTTTAAATAAAAAAAAAAATTTAAAATAATTTTCTAAAAATAAAATTAAAAAATTACTAAATTTAAAAATAATATAATAATATAAAAAATTATAAAATGAAAATTATTCCTTAAATGAAAAAAAATCATTAAAAATAATTTTCTAAAAATAAAATTAAAAAATTACTAAATTTAAAAATAATATAAAATGCATTTGTTAAAATAATCAATGTGAGCCAAAAACCAACAAAAAATGTAATGGAAAAAGTAAGAAATATAACTAAATGAATTAAAAAAAATCACACCTAAAAATTTAAATATTAAAATTGACACAAAAAACTATTAAAAATGTTAATACAATTATAGTAATAAAAAAATTTTGAAAATTTGCAAGAAAACATAAATGGTAATAAATTACAAAAATAAAAAAAAATAGAAATAAAAACAAAATAAAATAAAAAAAAAAAAATAATATAAAAATTAAAAAAATTAAAAATTTATAAATTCGAGAATTTACTAAAAGTTTTTTTAAATATGTCTTATAAATAAAAAAAATAAAATAATTTCTTTTCGTAAATGAAAAATTTTATTTCTTCTATTTACTAATAAATACAAAAATTTTGGAAACTCTTTGCATGTGAAGCTCAAAAATATTAAAATAAAAATATATTATATTACTAAAATAATTTCTATGACGTTAAAAACATTCAATCTGGCAGCACTAATTGTTATAAAAAAATTAAATTTAATGATATTTATTTTAGGTAAAAAAAATTTATACAAATAAATAATAAAATTAATGATAAAAAATTAAAAAATATATTAGTAGAAATAAAAAAATTATACAAATAAATAATAAAATTAATGATAAAAAATTAAAAAATATATTGGTAGAAATATTAATTAAAAAATTAAAAAAATTATTAAAAAAAAATTATGAAAAAATTAATGAAATAAAAATTTATAAAAATATTAATAAAAATTAATTAATAAAACAACAATTAAATAGTAAAACAATTAATAATACAAACAATATTATAAAAAATCCATAAAATCCATATATATTAAACAATTAAATAAAAAATCCATAAAAATTATCAATTCAAGAAAAAAATAATTATAATTAAACTGACAATGCTTGAGACTACTCAAAAGCTATCAAATAAATTGAGACATCATTAAAATTATATTCAATAATTATAACTGACTAATTTATAATTTACCACCAAAATATATAAAATCGAAGCAAAAATACATACAGCTATCTCGGGTAACACCCAAAAAAAGCGAACGCGTTCAAACAATCTAGTTCACTTTAACAAGCTAAAAGACACGCACAAACATAAATATATATGTATGTATATAAAAAACCACAAACAAAATTTACGAAAAGACCAACACGGTCGGCTGACATCATTTGAAAAAATTAGCAACGTAACAAGTTGAACCAAAAAAGCAAATCAAAAACAAAAGCAATAAAAATCAAAAAACACGAACAAATCTATAAATGTTTCTTATACTCAAGCATATATTGTTCTTATAAATTTTAACTTGTCTTTTGTCTTTACACAGCCGCATTTTTTATCAACATTTTTCCCCTTGAAATTATTTTTTTTTTGGTCTTTGGACAAAGTCAAATTCAAGTCAACGTAAATGTCAAATGTTCCAAAACGACGCCGAAATTCCAATAAAAAATTTTTCATAATTTTTCAATTTCGCTAAAACTCACAAAAAAAGAAAACAAACAAAATTTTACAAACAAATTGATCATTGTGACATTTTTTTGTGCGAAAAAAAAATTCTAACAAATTGTAGTGAGAAATTTGTGCAAATTTTTCGGACAATTTTGAGATAAAAATAAAAAAAACAACAAATATTGTGTGCGAACATACAAGCAAACAAAAAAAAATTGTTTTACAAAAATAACAAAAAAAGTGTATAATAAAAAAAAATTCGAAATAAATTGAAATTTTTTACTGGTTCGACGGAAAGTTACCAACTGCAGTGTCTAAAAACAACAACAACTAGCTCTAAAGGTAAATGCATAGCTAAAACAAAAAGCAGCAACAACAAAAACAACAACTTCAAGCGTCGTTGAGCCAGCAAAAGCAAACGCCAGCGTTTTGAGAGCAATCAAAAGCAGTTAAAGTCGCAGCAGCAACAACAGCAAAAAACAACGAGCAGCAGCAGCAAACCTGTACGTGTGTGTCACGAATTGTCAAAATTTTGTTTGTATATGTTTGTGTGTGTGTTTAGCAGAAAAAAAATTATTAAATATTTTTTGCACTCATTTTCCTTCACCCTCCAAACTAATCCACTCTCCATCCCACCTTTGTCACTTCCGCTTGTTGGCATTAGTTCATCAGCCTAGCCTGTCTTGTCCGCCCAACCATGGCTTCTTCATTCAGCCGTCCAACCGATTTGTTAAATTGCCGCACTCTGACATCTTCTCTTTAGCTCTCAGGTACGCTCACGCGTTCTCTCGCTTGCGTTTTTTTTTGTTTGTTCCTTTTCAAACTTTTGTTTTTAGCTTTCATGCACTTTTTTGGCAATGCCCCCCCTGGCAATGTACTCTCTTTCCCATGCGTTTCTTTGCGTAGTTCCTCCCAAAACATCAGTTCAACTTGCCAATCTTGCCGTTATCAGTTCTACTGCATATCTTCATACGCTTTGGCATTCTGTTGAGCACATGTAGTATGTACGTACTTTTTACTGAAAGCTTTTCGTTTGCATCACCTCTGACCGAACTCATCGTTCTTAGACTTATAAAGCTCACATCCACTAAAGAAAAATCCGATCAATGCAGTAGCAGAAAACCAAAATTTTGAGCGCTTGAAAACCCTTCTACTGTCCGCCCAAAGCTCACTTTAGACTACCGATCTGCATACCTTCCGCACGAGATGCTCTCGCTGGCTGAGTATTTTTTTTAAATATCGCTAGTGGTTTATAAATAACAGCCAATTTGGCAGTAAAATCGCATAAAAAGTATCTTAACCTAGCGAATTGGGGAAGCTTAAAGCTCTAAGGAATAAAACTTTCTATAGACCATGGTTTGGGTAATTGAGAAATATAACTTCCTGTATAGAAAATATTAAAGCTTTTAGAGCACTCTTCAAATTATTATCAGAATCTGAATGCTCTCAAGGGTGCTACTGAACACTGTTATAACCCAGAGAATCAATTACGATCTTCTCCGAGCAGTTTGGTTTCTGGACCATTATTGATTTGGAGATCCTCCGATCCTTCAGGATTCAGGAATTACAGTTTTCAAAGATGGCAGAAGAAAGTAGACGTCTAGAATCTGAAAATCTTTGTTCGAGATTGAGTAGTTTTGATTCTGAGTTCGATACGCAAAATCAGCTTATTTTACGCTATGGAAATGGACCTTGCATATTCCAGCACATATTCTTAACTGCTTGAGCTCATTAGATGAACATTTTGGAACAATTTGTCGTAAAGATATGTCATAAGATTGACCTTTTTTGTTTCTTTCATGAACATGTTGTTAATTTCTCATTAGATGCAATGAACCTTCGGAAAAAGTTTTTATCAACAAATTGTCGAGAATATATTTCTTGAGATTGACCTTTATTATTTTTTTTCATGAACACGTTCTTGAGTCTCAATGAGTCAATGAAGCTTATAAACTCTAGGATACTTTGAGGTTCGATGTAATTAACCTTTGAATACAGCTTGAAGATCACTTTGTTTGAAAGGAAGTATGAGAAATTTTAAAAACTTTTAAACGATCTTTGGCGTTAACTTTTGGGGTATATTTTTTAGTTTGTCTTATCATATTGGAAATCCTACAAAGATGCGATTGAACGCATGAGTTGAAGAAGAGATCGCTGAACTGTCGTCACATTTTAGAATGTTCTGAGGACAAGCTAGGTAAAACCTCAAAGTATTTCTTCGATCTATTAAGCGTTCTTAGCTTGGAAACCTTTTGTTTTAAGGGTTAGTTAAGTTGGATAGTTTCAAAACCTTGAACGATCTTCGGCGTTAACTTTTGTGGTATGTTTTTGAGTTTATCTTAGAAGAGAGAAGAGGTATCCATATGTTGTGAGCTCGAGCGTCTCGAGTCTGAGATTGATTAACAACCGTTATTAGATTAGATTAGATTTGAGTTTATATCTCAAAACTCAAGATTTCTGAACTATGTTTTAGGTATTCTTTCGACAGTACAATCTACAACTATATACAACCAATATGCTGGAAGCTTCGTGTTTGTTTTTGTTAATGGAAAAAATACTATTTAATTAACTGTATATATTTTTTCTATATTTAAATAATTTGTTTGCTACTAATGCTATTTATAAAACTAAAAATAAATATTGAAAAAAAAATGCAAAAAACTACAAGAATGTAGTTCTTAGTTTCCGCGCCATTTATTCACACTTCCAGCTGGACTGGTTTTTATCACTTCATCAGTCACAACTTCATAATTTTCATAAACTACGAGCGTCACATAAAAATCAATTCATAATAAAAATTAGAAAACAAAAAAAAAAAACCTTTTTTGAATGCTCAACGAATTATGCTAATGACCTCATAAAATACGCACGCACACATATTCTAAACTCGATTGATTAGTGAATATTTCAACGAGTATGTATGTATGTATTGAAAGCAAATTATCGATTGTTTATGTTTGTTATATGGCGCATGCGAATGATTTGCTGTCGAATGCAGTGTCCTGTACTGTTATGGGCACATAATATTGGATGCCACACTGAAAATATTCAACATACATATATATACATATTTATATATACCAATGATGTCATTTGCGCTAGGAAAAGCTTGGAGTGAAAGTTATCTTGTAGATGAGCATAACAACAATAACAATGTGTACAACCTGTATGTCTTTGGCATTTTGTACATACGTGTTTCATTCGCCATGCAATTTAACTTTTTGAATACTAATATCTTATCATTTATTTGTTTTGTTTTTGTTTTTATTGTTTTCAAATTCTTTTTCGCTCTTCATTTGCATTTGTCGATTGCATTAATTCATTCATTTTTAAATTCCAATCGTTTGCTTTGATCTTTACGCTTGTCGTAAAGTAACCGTTAGGTTAACTGATATAAAAAATTGTTTGATTTTTTCGTGAGTAGCTTTTGAAGGCTTTTAAGCACAATTTTTGTTGTCTAGCCAAGCGCATAAATGAGAAGTGACAACAGTTTTGACCGAAAATCGACAGTAAATTGCTTCGATTTAATTTAGATGAACTTTACTGCAAGTGCTAAGTTAACTGATCAATAAAAACAAGTTATCCGAAAGCAACGGATAAGTCAAAACTGCAAATTTTACAAAATTGGCACTGCATAAGCATATAACTCTGAGGAATATGTAATTTTTAATATTTGTAAACGCACAAAACAAACGGATAACGGTTTTTCAAGTACAAAAATAAATATTTGTTAGAAATAAAGCGTTTAATGTGTGTTATTTGCTACTCATGAACGCCGGATAACGGATTTACTACATTTATAGTACTCTAAGAGGCACAAATGAAGTCAATATAGTGTTTCAGCAGCTTTCTGCATGTGCGGATAAAGTTATATGCGAGCGGATAAGCATAACATAAAGTTTTTTGAAAGTATATGATTTAAAAACACCACCGCTATGCATGATAACCATTAAAAGAAAAAAAGTGCGCTCAATTAAGTAACTAAATATGAATAAATTTCTTAAAACAATTTAATATGTGTTTCTTGTCTTTTGCAACTACGGATAACGCAATTACTACTTTAATATATATTAAATAGCTATTTAAACAATATTCTCATATTCAAAACTTTCTGAAAACATAGTTTTCACATTATCCGAGAGTGGACAAAACGAAAATTTGCGTTTTGCAACTACGGATAACGCAATTATTACTTTAATATATATTAAAAAGCAAGCTTGACTATTATTACTTGCTAAAAACTTTCTGAAAACACAGTTTTACATTATCCGAGAGCGGATAAAACGAAAATTTTGGCATTGATTATATCAAAGCCTTTTATATGTATAAAAAACTATTTCACATACTAATCTTTAACTAATTGAGTTGTAAAAAATCGTTTTATTTGTCATTGGATAAGCCGGATAACTTGTTATTATGCAAATAACCAATAAAAAAGCTTATTTTATAAGATTTTGTGCGCTATTTCAATGCGGTTGATAATATTAAGCCTTGAAACATTTGCTTAATCAGTTTAGTAACTCGTTACAATATACGGACAACGCGGATAAGGCGTATAAAGCTTTCGGATAAGTTGTTTAAGCTCTTTTAACTTAATTTCACTTGAAAAACAGTTTATTTTTTAAAAATTCACAAAGTTTTTTGTTGACGGATAAAATTTTAAAACTTATTTTGACTACGGATAAACATTTTTAGCTTGATACAATATTTAAAATATTTTTCTCACTTGCTTAAGCATACGGATAAAGCGCTAATACAGCGGATAAAGCGCTAGTACAGCGGATAAAGCGCTAATACAGCGTATAAATCTTTAACTTTGCATTTAACATCTATTTTCCCATAAACATTTTCTCAACACACATACTGACACACATGCACTCAATTGGATAATTAGGATGAGCGAATTCCACAGATTTTACAAATTTAATTATTATCTTTGTTTAGCTGTCAACCTGTTTTGATCGATAATTAATTAGCGCGACAAAGCAAGACACCAACAAAATAAAAAAAAAAACCGAAAACAAGAAACACACACAACAAACGTGATTTAGCAAACTGCCATTGTCAACGCGCCGTATGAACAAGCGCTGCCAGACTTCATGGCTATCAACGTATGAGCAACAGCACACCGTTAACCCCGCCACCAACAAGCTACAACTTTTGTTGCTGACGCGCGCTTCTGCTCAAATTTGCGCTACACGCTTTTGTGTGACTTTAGAAAAAATTTACAAAATTATTTTAAAAAAATTATGTATTTATGTATGTATGTATGTAAACGCTTTTTATACAATTTTTATTAAATATTTGTGTTAATTTTTTTCTTTTCTTTTTTTCGTTGTAGGTTTTTGGCAAATTATTGACATTTAACATTGAATTTGTACAAAATAAATAAACAATTGGATTAAAAAAAAATTACAAAAACGAAAAACTAAATTTCAAATCAAGCAGTTCAAAATTAAATTAAAAAAAAATTAAATATTTTAAAATTTTATATTTTGCATTTAAATACTAAAAGTGAATTTTAGTATTTGTTGTTTATACAAAAAGCAAGCCAAAAAATCTACAAAAGTTAACATTCCAAAAAATTTGCGCTAAAGCACAAAAAAAAATTGTCAGTTTTTAAATTTTATAAATTCAAAAATAAATAAGCAACGCAAAAACATGGCATCTGAGATGGATCAATTTGCTGACTTGGAATTGTCAAAGGAAGATCGCGAACAGATTTTTGATCCACCTTTGGATCGACAACCGTTGGAAGGTGCTGGCACCTCAAGGTATTTAACAAAAAAAAAAAACATACAAAAAAATTGAAAATAAAAATTTCATACATTTACTAACAACAAAATCGAAAAAAATTTAAAATAATGTAGTTGCCACTAACCGATATTATTTGACTGCTAATTATTTTAATCAATTTAATTTTTTATGAAAATGCTTATATACTTATAAACGCTTGTAGAATTTTGCTTTATATTTTGAAAAAAGAAAATTCACAAAAATCGCTTATTTGCATATTGCGGATAACTTCCGCTACTGTTCGGATAAAATAAAAAATAAAAAAAATTAAATTATCCAAACATATTTTTTAAAACCTTAAAATATGCATACAAGTGTTTGTAAGCTTGAAAATTTCCCGAAAAAAAATTCAACGCTGTCCTTGTAAATGCAACACTGCGTATGCGCTACACTCCACAGCGCTTTCTAACGTATACAGTCAGCGGAAACGGATGTGCATAACAAAGCACAAATATTTTTCACGTCTTGCCGCTAAAAATCATAACTATCTAAGCATATAATGGGAATAAAACAACAAAAAACTGAAAAAAAAAATTGAAAAAACTCTACTGAATGCAAAATTAAAGGCAGGGCCAATGTCTATTAAATACCGGCTAATTTTTGCCACATATAAATTAGGCATATCAAAATACGCAACGACATGCCCACACATATGCAACCCTCGCAGATACGCACATAAAATGGGCGCTCCTTTACGTGTAGGGTGCTTACCAAATAAGGGAAAAACTAATACAAAAAAACGCACCCCTCCTCATAAAAAATCATTAAAGAATCAGAAGACACAGATGTACGAGTATCTAATACAACAAAAATATGCAGCAAGTACAGTTGCAACAAACAAAATTTTATTGAAAAAAAAAACTAACAATGCATTTGAAAATTTTTGAATAGGTTGTATAGCATGCTAACTGACATAAGAAATATGTGAAAAGTGCTCAAATGTTTTATTTTGCTAGCGGATAAGATATTTTATGCTTCTACAGCTGTGTCTTCGCTGTTCTGATTACTATTTTAAGCAATTTTAGTGCATAAAATAATATTTTACGCGAACGGATAAACCACTTTTCAGTGAAATTGCTTTCAAATTAACACACAAGCAAAAATTAACTACTTTAATGTTTATCCGCATGCTCGGATAATTTATTTTTCACAATAAAAGATGTTATTCTTAAAATTGACAAGCAATTACTGAGTCGGATAACAGATTTTGAAACTTTAGATGTTTATCACTACGTTATAGCTTTTTTTTTTGGCATTTTTTGCCATCTTTTAATAATAGAATAAAAATTCAGTTTAACGGATAAGCCACTCTTCAATGAAATTATATAAAAAGTAGCTCACAACCACAAAATTTACTACTTTAATGCTTATCCACTTACTCGGATAATTTATTTTTCACAATAAAACATGTTATTCATAAAATTGACAATCAATTACTGAGTCGGATAACAGATTTTGAAACTTTAGATGTTTATCACTACATTATAGCTTTTTTTGGCATTTTTTGCCATCTTTCAATAATTGAATGAAAATTCAGCTTAATGGATAAGTTGCTTTTCAATGAAATTGTATGAAATATAGGTAACAACCATAAAATTTACTCATTTAATGCTTATCCGCATACTCGGATAACTTGATTTTTACAAGCGCTGCTAGACTAAGTCACTTTTTAGTGAAATTGCTTTCACAGCAGCTCGCAAGCAAAAAATGAAATACTTTAATGCTTATCCGCCTGCTCGGATAACTCATTTTTCACAATAAAAGAGTTTGTTCATAATTTTGAAAAGCAATTATGGAGTCGGATAACATATTTGGAAACTTTATATGTTTCTAAAAGGTTTATTTTTTGCATACCAACAACAACTAATGTATTATTGATTAAAATATATATAATTTGTTATACATATGATAAAATTTTATGCGGTTAAATAGTTTTGATGCATATGACATATTTTCAAGCTTCTAAGAACTTTAGCTCTTTGACTCATTAAGATTAATTAGTTCAATGGGTTCTAATATGGTATTCAAATCAAGTATTTCCTTATTTTAACAACATTTTTGACACCTCGGATAATGCTTTTCACAGCCTTTTACGGTTTTTTAACTTCACTTAACATGAGGAAAGCTATATCAAGTTATCCTGCATGCGCGGATAAAAGTTAAACAACACGGATAACACTTAAACAACACGGATAATATAAAAACAACATAGATATCAAAAAATCTTATTGAAACTTACATTAATTGCTTGCTGTGAAAGTTTCTGGCATTACGTCTTATATTTTTTCCAGTTTTAAACCACCTTTGTCATCGAAATTCAAGTGCTGGCAGGCAAAAAATCTAAAAAAAAAATAAATAGAAATTTTAAATTGATTTTTTTTCTGCCGCAAAAAAGTATACAATTACACTTCATGCACGCACATGTCCTTGCTGCCCACAGGCGAGGCACAAAATCACGCATACAAAAGACATGTTAGCCAAATGTTTGCTGCTTAGCAGCAAATCACTCTATTGGGGTTGTGGCATTTCATCAAATGGAAAACTAAAAATATTTCAAACTTTTTTTGCAATTTTTTTTTGGCCTACACAACGACAAATGCGCGTATAATACGCGAAGAAAAGACAACAAGCGTCTTCAATAATGTGACTGGAAAAAAAGTTAAGAAAAATAAACTGCCGCAGGGCTATCTCTTACGTACCTTGCTTGATTAGAAAACCTAACAATGTACATTTATGTGTGATTATTTTTTTTTTTTTACTTTTTTAATTGTTTAATTTTCTGTATGAATTGGAATTTTGCATGCCGGATTTTAGGGACATTCTAAGACGCTGCATAATCTACATACATATATATATATATAAAAGAGTGTGCGCGCCTGCGAACTAGTTTCCCATGTTATCCCTTTTGGTATTTGTTTGTTGTTGTTGTTGTTGTTGCTTTACAAAGTACACATTCTTTTTTTTCAAGTGCCAACTTTTGAATACCCGAAAATTTTCTACTAATTTTTTGGCGGTGGTGTCTTTTTTGTTCGTGTTGTTGTTGTTGTTGCTGCTATCTTTTTCACAACACTACATACATAGAACGCAACAACAACTGCACACACTTAACATGTTCTACATATGTATAAGTATAATGCTCAAAACTGCTCCTTCTTCCTGTGGCGCTTCCTGTCATCCCACCGCACGCCTCTTCCATACCCAGCAGTACGCCTCTGCTTGAAGCACTTCACACAGCTCACAAAGCTTCTGTGTATCTCACACGCCATGCTTTATGCTGCCAGCGCCGCCGCCGCTCAGCAGCTTCCTTTCACACAAATATTCATACAAACATACATATATATGTGTAGATATGTATGACTGTGGCAGTTATGTCGCTTTTACCGGCAATTTGTCTCTCATAGTTTGGCCAACATTAGCCAGTGACACTGACAGTGGTTGTCATACATAATACAGGCAAATGAGTGAGTGTGTGTGTGTGTGTATCCTTTATGTTTGCCACAACGCCGCTCTAAGCACAACTACGCACTTCTAAATTCACTTAGAACACTTTTGCTAGGTAACATAGCGGCATTCTTTACTTTACTTCACTTTTTTTTCTTGAAGTCTCCTTTTTTGCACGTGCGCTTGTACGCGCTTGCGTGACCAGCTCTGCAACGGCTGCTGTTGCCTGGCAGCTACAAGCAGCCTAAGCATACACTGCTTGACTGCGTTTCCCTCAAATAGTTTAGCTTTTTCCCCCAAATTTACTTTTTTCCAACATTTTTTTCTGTTCACTACAACCTTATTGTTGTTGTTGCTGCTGCTCATATTTGCTCCTTTGACACCAGCCATGTTGTGCGTTTATTTCTGTGCAAATGAGTTACAGTTGCGCGCTTCACATGTCACATGCGTGGAAAAAAATTGTGTTTGCCACACTACTGTTACTTTGTTGCATAACGTAACAACAACAACAATAGTGAAGACAAAAAAAAATTTGGTTCGCATCCTTCACTTGCCTTGCGTTGGCTTGTTAGCAAGGGTTATTATGCTTGAAAATGTCTTTCTTCTAAAATTTCATTTTTTTTCCTACCTTCTTGATTTCTTTTATCTGCTGAAATCATCCCCTCACCTTGCATGTGTTGCATCATTTGATTCCCATCGATTATGTAATGTTAAAAAATTAGCTCGTATGCATTGCATTTTTGATTGACAGTCAAATTAGTTGAAGCGCAAATGGCAAAAAAAAAAATTCAAATAAAATAAATCAGAAAATGCAAATACAACAAAAACACTTTGAAAACAATAAACTTCCTTTTTTGGGGAATTTTTATTTTTGACAAACTTGCAATCTATTTAGTATGCGCCTGCTGATGAGGTGATAATAACATTTCACATTCAGTCAAACAATAGTTTCCCACTTTTTTTTTTGTGCTCTGTACGCCTGGCGCCCGCTGCATAATTCATCATTCTCAAAGCGTACTTATCAGCATTTGCATTCAAAAGTCAGCGCTCGCAGCTTCCACAATTGCATTTCCACTTAATTGACTGTTTAAGGACACATAATCAAATAAGTATATTTCGGAAAATCAGCAGTCGGTAAGGTTGATGCGCTCCAAGAGTTCAATACCTCACAAATGCTAGCTTTCGATCTCTTAGTGCTTAATAAAGTTCGTAGTCGCATTCAATATAACTGCACACCGAGATCTCACAACTTTAAGTGATCCTTTTCATTTTGTATGGTTATAAGATACTTTCTCCCAAGTCTGTGCTTTTGATCATTTTGTCATTGAAGTCAGAGATCTTTTGACTTCTGACTATTCTATTACAACTACCGCACCGATCAAAATCTCAGCGAACTCAACATTCCTTACTACTGCATTAAGATCTCTCAAAAGCTTCAAGTGATCTTTTGCATTTTGTATGTTTATAAGTTCCTTCCTACCAAGTCTACGCTCTAAAAGTTCCTTTTGTTATTAAAGTCTGCTAAAAGTCAGTGATCTTTCGACTTCTGACTGATCTATGAAGTTTGTAGTTGCCTTCAATACCACTTCCACATCGAGATGTATCAAGAAATTTAAGTGATCCTTTATATTTATAACATTTTTTCTGTGTATATTTGATAGAACTTCAGAAGTAAAAAGGTCAGAGCTGTTAAACTTGTCAAACAGTCGAGCCGTTAAACTCTTCCTCAAGTTGTAAAACTTTCTTCCACAGGCTTCCACAGGTGTGTATAAGAATACTTATTCACACATTTAAGATTTCATTGAGAGCTAATAAGCTCAGTAAATTGCCTTCAGAGCTTTAGCAGAGTTTTATTTCACACTTTGAGCCAAAATTTTTGATCCATCGTTGTCCTTTGAGCACAAAATCTAAGCTTGAATTCACATTTCTATATCTCGTTATCCTCAACTACCGCGGTTATAAAGCTCCGAGGACATAAAGCTCAGAGGTTAAAAATCTCTGAAGTTATAAAGTTTCAAGAAATTGTCTTCAGAGCTCCAGCTCAAAATTCTCTTAGATTTGCAAACGAAATCTGTGAGCCAACGATGTCTCTAACTCTAAGTTCGCATACACATTTTCAATCTTCAAGCTCGATATCTTCAACTGCCGTGGTCATAAAGTTCCGATGCCATAAGGGTTAAGAAACTGACTTGAGAGCTCCAACTCATATATTTCTGACACATGGTGCCGAATTCTCTGGACCAACGATGTCTCTGAGCCCTAACTCTAAGTTTGCATACACATTTTCAATCTTCAAGCTTGATTAATAAAGTTCTGAGATTGTAAAGCTCCGATGTTATAAAGCTTCACGAAACTGCCTTCAGTGCTCCAGCTTAGACTTCTTGTCATTTCGCGATGAGCCAAAGATATCTCAGAGCAGAAACTCTGAGTTCGTACATCTTCTGAGGGTATAAAGCTCCGATATCATAAAGTTCTAAGGTCATATACCTTCAGATCTCCACTCAGAATTATCTGATTCCCCGATGTCTCTGCGCACAAACTTTAAATATCAATACCTCATACTCGACATTTCCACCAAGATCGGAAAACTATTCTTACCGACAGCTTACCATTAACAATGGCAGTGACTCCCTGCCCGTATCCTCCCACTGGAATTTTTGATATATTTCATCGAAGATTTTCCAAAAAACCGCGGCTCTTCACCAAATATATCTAAACAGTAACTTATAAGTGATACATTAAATTTTACTACGTCTCGAGCTCTATTTTTTCCCCCACTTTTTTATAACAAATTTATAAACGCGCAATAAACAAGTCGAAGCATTGGGTTAAAAAAAAACTGAACTCAGCACATTGAGCTTGAGCTTGGTTCGCCACAGCTGTTCGCCAAATTTGACGACAAAACTAATACGAATTCGTACTAGCTTGGCTAACTTGGCTGATGATGCCGATCGCCAGTGATGGCAATAATTGATGCAGCACACAATTAGCATTGTTATTAATAATAAAATACGAGATTACTTGAGTACTGCGGAATTGACTCGAATGCATACCAAGCGTTGTTGTGGCGGTCAAAACTGGCGATCAGCAGCAGAAATGGCTTAAAGGCGCCGCCGCAACAATGTAGCGAGCGCATAAAATATGCGTAAACGTCAGCCGTATTGTTTTTGCTTTTCTTTTTGTGGTCGAAAACAAATTGTTTTGCCTAAGTTTGAAATGCAAAAGCGCTTTTGAGTCAATTTCAAGCGAACGCCAAAAGACGTCAGCAGTAGCCGCAGGAAAGCGCTTAGCGGTTAGCGTGGAAACGAGTTTTACTACAGCTTGCTAACATTGAATGGAATGCTAACAAAGTGAACACTAATTGAAGCGAGTTACAACAACAATTAGTTGCTTATGGAATATTTCTTGGTTGTCGGCGTTCGAAATCAAGTTAGCTCGGCATCGTACTCTATGCGACCAGCTACAGGATGCAACAGCATTTGTTTTTTGGCGGGATACTGTTGTTTTCATGTCTTCATGTTTTCAATCAGCAGGTAGCTGCTGACTGTTGGCAGCGTGTGCAAATCTCCGCAGGAAGCGTGCGCGTAAACACCCACTCAGCGAGACAAAGCAATTTCCGTTTCGCCAATCACGGCTTTTATACTGCCACACATCCATACATACAGCTGTATTTCAGTTAGAAAAGTGTTTAGAAATGATTTATTGTACACGGTGTTGTTTTGCTGTTGTTATTTCTATAGCTGCCATGCTACAACACGTTATGAATTTGTATAAGCAAAAACATATTGTACGTGACCTTTCCCAGCCCGGTGGTAGCCGTAATATGGCTATGGCAAAAATCCATGCTGTTTTCATTGTTGTTGCTTGTCTCTCACTCTCTCACTGAAGTGCGGCTTCTTTGCTTTGACGTTTTCATTCATTTATTGCGCTTGATCTTGTCAGCGCTACACGCTCTGACGTCCTGTACAACAACGCCAACAATACTAAATCAAAGTTTTCGTTTGCATATTTGTTATTTTTATTTTTACATAATATTGCGGCTTCATCAACTTAAACAAAATTCGCATTACATTTAGCTCTCTGTTCGCTCACACTTGGCGTCGTCCAATTCACGGATTTGCAATGTGTGCGCTTACAGCTCCTGCCTTTTGACTATAAACGCTACATCTGCTGCTACCTTCACTTAGCAACACCAATTTTGAAAGCACTTCACTATCGTGTGCGCAGTGGCGTAGCCCGCCGAACGCAGATAATCTTCCAAAATTGCAGGCATTCGAATTTTTGTTAAGTGATCTAGACATTTCATACTGTTTCAAAATTTGCTTTTTCGATTTTTTTTGAAATTTGAAATTTTCGAATATCAATTAATTTGGTAATATTATATATTTAGAAATATATTCAAAGATTTTCATTATTTAAAAATATTGCATTTTCAAATTTTTTTCGAAGTTCGAAATTTTTGAAAATAGATAATTTTGTAATATAAATGGAAATAGATTCGAAGATCAAGGCGTTTCAAATTTTCTTATCCTAAATTTTGAATTTTCGATTTTGTTCGAAATTCGCAGTTTTCGAAAATCAATAAATTTTTTTTTATTATTAGAAATACATACATAGATCGACGCATTTTATGTTTCATTTGCCTAATTATGCATTTTCGAAATTTCGAAAATTTATAATTTTGTAATATAATTAGAAATAGATGCGAAGTTCAAGGAGATTCAAATTTTCTTATCCTAAATTTTGAATTTTCGATTTTTTTTGAAATTCGAAATTTTCGAAGATCAATTAATTTGGTAATATTAAATATATAGAAATATATACAATGATCGACTGACGCATTTTATGTTTTCTTAGCCTAATTATGCATTTTCGAAATTCGAAATATTTGAAAATCAATTAATTTTGAATATTTTTAGAAATTATATACAAAGTTCGAAGCATTTTATGTTTGCTTATTTAAAAATATTGTAGTTTCGAATATTTTCCGAAATTCAAAATTTTTGAAAATCAATTAATTTCTGGGTGTATTCAAAGATCGAGGCATTTCATATTTCTTATCCTAAAAATATTGCATTTTCAAAGTGTTTTGAAATTCAAAAATCAGTTAATTTCAGAATATATTAAAACATATTTTTTAAAATCGAGACATTTCGGGTTTCCTTAGTTTAAATTTAGCATTTTCGAATTTTTTTCGAAATTCGAAATTTTCTAAAAACAATTAATTTAGATTTAGGACCCAATATTTCTTATATTACATATAGAGAAATTGAATGTTTTTATGTTTGAAAATCGTTAACTATCGATTATTTTGAAGTGTTCAGACGGCCAAAACAATTAACATGACGTACATATACTGAATAAGTAGCACGCTTAGTTTCTTAAAAGAGCCTGCAATACAAAATGCCAGCAACTCTTAGATTCCCCCTCTACAAAGCAAGTACAACATAGCCACTGTGCTGCAGCTTAGTATATCCTCGCTACCTGAGCAACAAATTTTCGGCAGCATACGCTAACACGCCTTCTCTATATGCATACATACATACATACAAAATGTATGCAAACATGTTTGTATGTATGTAGAGATAAAAATATTTGTATGTCTGTAAACCCCGCATAAGCAACTCTGCTTTCAATATTAATATGTATGTATGTATGTACGCATTCACATGGTCTTTTGTTTCTACAAGAGCATAGCTTCTATTGCCGAAATATTATTGAGAAAAAAATCATATGTATGTGTGTTTAGTTGTGTTTGAAGCAGCGCATACAAAGCGAAAGGTATAAAAATTTAACCTTGAATTATTTCTGCTGCACACACACCGACCGGCTACCAGCAGCAGTGGCAGAGCAACAGCATCCAGCCGTCCCAAATGCGAATGTACCTATATACATATGTATGTATGTACGGCTGTAGGTTAGGTATACATATATTTTTAATGTTTTGTTGTTATTGTCGTTGTTGGCAATGTGATCCTTTGCCGCCAGCCATACCTTAAGCGATTTTAGGTTATGAATTTGAGCGCCGCCACCGTCAACGCTGCTATTTGACTGCTGTTTGGACACCTTTGCTGCTATGTGCGTTTAACAATGTTGTTGTTATTATGTTATTGTTGGTTTTGTTTTTTTCGATTAAACGTACATACATTTGTATTTAAGATTTCTTTGTATGCATTTTTCGGACTGTATGTACATATGTAGTTTCTTCTCTTATTAGTTCATTTTTACGGCGCTTGGTATGCACTGATTGCTGTCACACCGTCATACCCTCGTATGCACATATGTATGTATATTTGTACCTTTGTCGCTCTTTTCGTACCTTTAGGTTATGTTATTTGTTAGTTCATTAGAAATTTCTGAGAATTTTGTATGTCCTAAATACATACAGACCGACACACACACACACACACGACAGATACATGAAACGACCTAAATACACAAGGAAAAGGTTTGGAAGCGCTCTTGTGTGCGTCTCTGTGTGCGTTTTTGTAAATTCGTCATGCGCATTATCCCAGCCAGCTGCTTATTTGTTGTATGCGCTCCAAACGGGACTTGATTGCACTAAGTTACTGTACTGCGTTTCGTCCAAACAACGCTCTAATGTGTATAGCTACGCCTGCGCCGTCCAGACCTTGTACAGGATTTGTGAGTAAATGCATGGATTCGCAGATTTGAAGGTTAGGCTTTGCTGCAACGTGGTTGAATTTAATAGAATTGCGCTTTCACCGCTTCTAGAGCTCTTACTAAAACCAAAAAGTGGTACGTACGTCCTCGAGCTCACGTCAAGCCATAGTCGAAGAGTCGTAGCCGTAACCCTAACCTTAGCCGCGCCTGCGCCGTCGAGAACTTGTGCAGGATTTGTGAGTAAAGGTATGGATTCGCAGATTTGAAGGTTAGGCTTTGTTACAACTCGGTTGAATTTAATAGAAATGCGCTAGCGAAGCATATAGAGCTCCTACGTGGTACGTCCACGAGTACACTTCATTTTTGCTTTGTTGCAGCGCGGGTGAAATTTCATAGAAATGTGTTTGAGCGGTATATAGAGCTCTTACAAAAAGAGTTGCAGGTCGTGGTACGTCCTCGAGTTCACTTTAAGGCATACACGGCATACACTTGACATATTTAAGCAGTATCCGTAGCCGCGTGGAATGATGCGCTCAATTTGATGACACTTAATCTCGCAGCATTAACCGTTTCAAATGTACTACCGCGTGGACTTAATCCACTACAGTTGCAACTGTATGTTGATGCATATTCGTGCAGCTGGCGGCTTATAACAACAACTACAGTCCGTCCGACTCTGGCTAAGCAACGCATCAGCGTACCTGTAAAATGAAGCCAGAACCGCACAATACGCATTACGATTTAAGCTACTTACATACAGATGTACGTACATATGTATGTGGTTATAGCGGGGGCTGCCAAACACAGATGCCGGTAGTAGTAAATCGGTAACAGACAAGTTACAAAAATGTTAAAAGAAAATATTGTGCAAACTCGTTAACAAAAATGAAAAGGGAATGCGAATAATGTTACAGATATACATACATATATACAAACAGTAAGTCGTACATTGTACAAGACGGACCGGCCGGCCGGCTGGCCACGGCATGCTCGGAGTAAAAAAAAAACGTAAAAAGTAGTAACCCGATAACCGAAAACGCAACAGTCATGAACAAACGGCAATAGCAACAGTGTGGCTGAATGAAACGCATACGACGAGCTCGAGCTCGAGTCCGAGCCACGCACAGCCAGCTAAATAACAGCAACCGGCACAATATTTTGTACTGCTTTCGTACACATTAATATGTGTGCTTTCTTCACTTTTTCCACCTTGTTTTTTTTTTTTTTTGGCGGCGTGCGGTTCATTGGCCTCGATAAAGTGGCGATTTGGCTGTTTTGATAGCGTTCGCAGCGTCATCAGCTTCAGCGCAGTTGTTGTTGGTCGGTCTATCGGCCGGTCCAACACATACATTGTATACGCATAAATAGGAATATTTAGACCATACGTAAATTTCGACCAACAGAGTAACGTACGTTTGTTTACACGGCCGCGTCAGCAGCTGAGCGTAGTAACAGCCGCTTACAGCGTTGAATTGCCGATACCAATTTGTTTGACGCTATTCTATACACATTTCTAACCACCGCCAGTAACAATAGCAACAACAAGAACAAATTACAATATAGTTTAATCGGTCGATCGGTACGCCGCCAGCCAACTATTATAACGCGTCCCTGGCTTACTTTCATTCCGACTTAATCCACATACAGTATGACTATACGGCGTTGCTTGGTCCTGCTGTTGCAAATTGCAATTTTATCAGCGAAATGCTTTCTCTCCCTTTTCCTGCCTGTGTGCCTGTGTTCTCATTGGCGTTTATGGCGTTCTACTTTCTTTGCAGTGCGCGCTCAGCCCTTTCTTGCTTTCTTCAACGCCGCATTTTGGGGTTGTTGCCAAATGCAATCAACCGGCTTATGTAGGCTACGCTGCGTCAGACGGTCCCGCGCATTTATGTGTTCCCATTTGCTGGCTTTCCGCGCACATCTGTCGCTGTTGCATTACTTTACCATTTATTTATTTATTGTTTTGTTTGCAATTTTTTTTTTTTTGGTTTACTTACTTTTGCATGAAACTTTCTTTCCGTTGCCAAAACACGGGATTCGGGAGTACTGTTGTATCCTTGCAGCTGACTGTACTTTTCGTTGGCAGCAAGTTTGCAGTTTCTTTAGTTAGACTTATCAACTTGATTGGGTCGCCAGTTGATGTAAGAACGCGCTCTTCCCGCGTTCGCATTCTCCGGCCACGTACCTCAAGTCTCGTCTTGGTTACTCTACCGACGGCTACGGTCTGTCTCAACGCCTTTTACCAACTTCCATCAACCGTTCTCGTACACCAAGTTCCGTCGCTGCATCTGGGTTACACCACCAACAGTTGCAATCCGTCTCTACGTCTTTCACCAACGTCTCTCACATTGAATACGTCGATCATCCATCCTCACAACCTGAGCAAGCCAGCGCAGCCACTGGCTGTTAACTCGCTGGTCAATGTCGTGGACCGTATACGATTGTCGTCGCCAACATCTAAAAATCTTGCAAAGGACCTTTCTATATCGTCCCGTATCGTCATACAGAAGCCAAGGCTGTGAGCGAATTGTAGATTGTTAGTTTTTGTCTGATTCCATTATAGGCGCGATTCTCATTGTTATGCTTCGCTAGCCCTCCCATTCAGGAATATTATTCCAAATGAGAACCGAATAAATAATATCAGAGATTCAAAAGTAGCAATAAAACAAAGTTCCTTAAGCTCAAGAGCTCAGGAGCTCAATGTTTTTTTGAAATAGGATCTAGATGATGCGCGTCTATCTCATTGAGTATGTTAGCGAAGACACTTTGACGTTCTAAAATATCAATATTAACACATGGATCAAGTAGTATGTCATACCATACTACAGAATGAGAAGCATAAGTGCTGTCGAATGCTTAGAAGAAGTGTTGACGTGTGACTTATAAAACGGTTATTAAGCGCAAAAGCTCACTTGAAGGCCAAAATTCGTTTGAAGATCAAGAAGAACACCATACTAAATTAAGAATAAATTCTGGTAGATAATAAATGTGAACTTTCTGTAATGCCTAAATGCTGAGTATGAGGTTTTGGTTTGAAGAAAATCATAAAGTGAAGCAACAACAACAATTGTCGTAATTGTCAATAGAAATTATGAAATACACCAAATACGGTAGCAAATAAATCAGATAATCTGATAATTAAGTGTCTATTTGGCATCACTGCTGACAACTGCCTGCTTATCTATAACAAAACGCACATAACGCTATTGTACGCAGCTGACTGACACATTCATTTGTATGTGTGTATGGCGCTGAAAGCTCTTAGCAGCAGCAGCTTTGACCAATGCTAACGCCATATTGACACAGTGGGTGGGCGGGTTAAAATCCAAATGTTGCTGATAAAAAAAATATATAACAGAGCTGCAACAATAAGGCTGACGTAACGTATAGTTTTATATGTATATGTACATATGTATGTATGTACAGTAATCAATTATAAAAATAAGTCTATAAATGAAATTAAAATAGCATTAAATAGTTTCTAAATTTAAACGCCTACCAAAAAGGCAGCAGCCGCTGCGGAAGTGCTGTGTCTCTAGCGATATACATGTGAATTTACATACATGCATACATACATACATATGTATGTATATATAACATAATTACCGAATTTTTATCGCTTAACACTTAAAAGCTATTACAACATACTTATGTACATATGTACATACATTTGTATACAAAGAGATATAGACGAAAAAATGTTTGAGCTTCAGCGAAATTTGTCATAAAACCTAAAAAAAGCCGACATTTATTTGAGTAAAACGAAAAAAATAAAATAAAAAAGCAACAAAAAAATACAAAAAAAAAATAAAAAAAAAATATATATATAAAATACAACAAAAAATTATACAATAATACAACAACAAAATATAATATATATAAAATCAAAAGCTCCACTATTCTCTACTCTTCTTTTGGCTAATCTACATTTACTTGACTCAGTTGCATTACAAAAAATACCGGCCGGCAGCCAGTCAACCAGCCAGCTGTGCGAGCGTACATTTGCAAATACAAATTGAGCAAAAACAACAAAACTGTCTTAGAAATATATAAAAATCTCTTTAAAAATATACAAAATGCAAGTCAGCTTGCAAAGAGCGTATGTACGCGCACTCTCAAGTAGGGGAAATACTGACAGCGATCACTTTGCTGAATAGCTGAATAAAGAACTACATATACACCTCAAAGTATAAGAGTTTGTAAGCGCGTGCTGAAACATATGAAAGGGGTAAAAGTTGGCGCTGAATAAAGAGCACACTTTAGAGCGAAGGCGCGCTCATAGCAGAGCACATGAACTGATATTCTCTGTTCAACCAAATAGCAATAACACAATATGTAGCAAAGAATATGCCGA
Organism: Zeugodacus cucurbitae; assembly: GCF_028554725.1. Lineage (NCBI taxonomy): Eukaryota > Metazoa > Arthropoda > Insecta > Diptera > Tephritidae > Zeugodacus > Zeugodacus cucurbitae. The sequence goes on from NC_071670.1 coordinate 6,045,389, forward strand.
TAGTGAGGCAAATGCAAAGAGCACATCACTTCAAACACAGTCAGTGCAAAGCAAACGATGAGTAGTGTAAGATGAGAGAGTATAATGCTATTAGAGAGCACATACCCCTACCTATCGCTGATATTTGCTGAGCAAGTGCAGCTGACGCTGGCGTACGGCTACGACAAAATTGTAACAACAATGCGCCGCCACGGCGTTGGCGACACATACGCCGACAGCGCATTGGCCGATTTGCGAATTATTATCATTGCTGCCGCGCTGGCTTTGAGGGATTGGTTGTTGTGGGTTGGGGAGGAGAGCGCATAGTGGTGTGTTTTGCAAAAAAACAAATAAAAATTAAATTGTGGCAAATGGAAGAAATTTTTTCTTGTGAATTAGATAATTTCTGCTTTGTTGTAGTACTTTGCCGGATTATTTTTAGTGTAATAAATTATAGAGGTTTGAAATTTTTTGAGAAAAAATATCTTCAAATAGTGGTGACAGCTTTTGCAATTGCTGCTATTTAAGAGACCTCTATTATGCTATTTCAATTAAGTACTCGCTACAAAGAATTTTAGGGAGTCTGTTTAACAATATTAATTTCACATTTTCTTAGCTGTGTGGCTTCTTAAGTTCTATGAAGTATTGGGTTTCGGAAAATCTTAGGTTTCTCAGCAAATATTTTATAAAAACGTGTATATTTTTTCAAACTTAGAAAACTCTTCTTATTTAACAAATGTGTCTCAATTACTCGACTCCTAATATAAAAATATTACTACTAATATATAAATAATATAAAACATATAAAATAAATAAGTTATAACATAAAATTATAATTTTTCATTAAAATTTGTAATAAAATTATAATTTTTCATTAAAATTTGTAATTTTATCGGTGATTTTTTTTACTATTAGTAATGGAAAATTATAATTTTATTTTGTAATTTTAAAATATATTATTTTTATAAAAAATTTAGAATTTTTTCGTTGAAATTTCGATTTTTAATGCATATAAATTCTTGAAATATTTTAAAATATTACAAAACTTATTGAAATTGAGATAATTATAATAAGTCTTTTACGAAAAAACTATAACTTATTTAATGCTTAACGCATTTTCATTGTATTAAATATCATATTTTCATATTTTTCTTAAGCCTTATAAAAGTATTGAGTGAATTACATTATTTTCTTTCCGTGAAAATATGTTATTATTAAATTCTAATACAGTCAAGTTCGCCAGTCAAGAAGAAGAATACAGTTTTCACTAAAAAACTGCAGAATGTTTGAAAAATCTGTATTTTAAAGCACACTTTACAAAAGATTATGATTTTTTGACTCGAAATTTGCTGAGAAAGTAAAAAGAAAATTGTTCAAATTGAACAATCATTAAAAAAAAACGTAAAAAATATATTTATATAAATTCAGTGAGAAATATTTAAAAAAAATCATCTTTCAAAGCAACTACACGTCAAACTAACCGTCAAAGTCTCAGTAAAGCACATTAATTAGTATTTGTATTAATTAAAAAATTATTGATTACACCCACAACACGCTGAAATAGTCACAAACGCTATAAATGCAAAAACTGCCAAAGCTCCCCACCAACGAATGACTACCAATACACGTGACCGACACGTTTTGTAGATAAATAAATAAATATACCTAGAAAGGCGCACACATACGTAATATCTACGTAATTATTTCATAGCAAAACAACAACAAAAATAATAATAAAAAAAGTAAAAATAAAAATAAAGAAAAAAACTTGTGTTAGAGTCACAGCAACGTCATATACAAATAGAACAAGAAAAGAAGCAAAATAAAAACACAAATTGTTTCACAGACCAATGACCCATTTTTGCTGTTATGCCTTCTCACTTTCTTCGTTGTGTGTTTTTAATACGCGCCGCTACACACTGTGCGCTGACGATGGCTACTGGCGACGACACGCTAACTGTTGGACTGTCGCGGCGTTACGCGTGTTGTTGTTATTATTATTGCTGTTTTTATTGTTATTGTTTTTCCACAGCTTTATGCATACGTATTTGAGAGCGTAAAACAAATACTTTGTTGTTAGTGTAACCTACTGTCACTGCTGTCGCTGTCTTCTGTCGACGTCACTGTTGTCAGCGCTACACTGTTGTATGGCTACAGCTGGGTGTGTGTGTGTTTGTCAGCTGTACATTTATGCAGGCGCCGTCAAACAACATTGAGGAGACCATACTAATGCGCTGCCGCCACCGCCGCCGCCGCCGCCACTGCTGCCACCTAAAAAGCAACATCAACGTTAAGAGCGGCGCGTATTGTACCGAACGATGCCGGACCGGAGCTAGGCGACGACGACTTTCAGTTTAGTTTAGTACGTCACGTTTTGCGGTGTGTCTACGCGGAAGAACGCAAACTTCTCGATTTCGTATCAGTGGAAAAAAAAATTGTGCCTACACAATAATAATAGCAACAACAACAAATATATCTTTTTATTAGTGGTGTTGAAAATAACAACAACAACAGCGGTGAAAAGCAAAAATAAAATAAAGAAACAAGCAAACAATATTGAGTAGTCACAGCAATAAAAACAAAAACAAGAAACGCGCATACAGCAACAGCAACAACAACTGTTAAATTGAAAAACAGCTATACTAATAATATACATAAATATAGCAGAAACATAAGTAGCAGAAGTGCAAAAAAATAGCATAACATACACACACACAGAGTACTACTTGAAGTTGTATGTATTACACTAATAAATAAAGCACGAGTGCAAAATTCTTTTTTGGCAACAAAGCTGCATGTGAAATCAAAAAAGAAAATAATAATATATTTAAAAAAATATATATTTGTTGTAACTGTTAAAAACAAACAAAAAGTGGCGAGTAATTGCTATTTTCAAAGTGTTAAAATTTGAAAATTCACATTACAGGTGTGTAAAAAATTATTGCATACAAGGTCTGTTGATCATGTGATTTTGATGGTTAATATTTCTATAAAAAATATTTTTGAAAAAAAAAAAAAATAAATTATTAGAATGCATTTATTACGTGTACAACGATTTTTTGCTAGAAATTTTTTTGGAATTTTTTTTTGTTGTGTGCTTGCCGCGCATTAGCAAAGCAGCGCATAGACAAAATAGATAAAAGATAGTAAAGTAGACAAAAAAATTAAACACAATTACAAATACAATATACGCAGCAAGCAGCGTTTATAAAAAATAGCAGAGAGGAAGTAAGCGCCGACATTAGCGTCAAGGCAGCAAAAGCGGCGCCGGCCGACGTAGTGAGAAAATAATAGAGATAATTGTTTTTGATTTAGCAGCAATGAAGCGCAAGTGCAAAAACAGAAAGAAATGAAATAAATGAAAATTAATTAAGTAAGCAAAACGAGTAAGCGCAGCGGGGAATGAATAAGAAATTCTAAAAAAAAAAAAATAAATTAAAAAAAATCTAAAAATAAAAAATAAAAAATAAAAAAATAAATGAATTCTAAAAATAAAAAAATTAAATTAATTCTAAAAATAAAATGAAATAAATTTTAAAAATAAAAAAATTAATGAATTCTAAAAATAAAATGAAATAAATTTTAAAAATAAAAAAATTAAAGTAATTCTAAAAATAAAAATTTGGCAGAAATTTGCAAAAAGTGCCAATTATAAACAAATTTTAAAAATAAAGAAAAAATAAAATACATTAAAAAAATTAAAATAAATTACAAACAAAAAATAAATAAATAAAAATGAAATAAAATTTTTAAAATAAAATAAATAAATTAAAAAAAAATTAAATTAATTAAAAAAAAAATAAATTTAAAAAAATTAAATTAATTAAAAAAAATTAAATAAATACTAAAAATAAAAATTTAGCAGTTTTTGCACACAAAAAAAACGGTTTCGATGCAAGTGAATCATTTCAATTTTTTTTTAATTCAATGATTTATTAAAAGCGGCGCTGCTGCAGTCGTCGTGTGTATGCGTTTATATGAGCGGCGGACAAAAATTTACTCGGCGCTTCGTGCGCGCTCTAAAACTCAAAGCAAAAGCAATCGTTTGACGCGGTTCGTTAAAAAAAAAATCGTTATTTGCAAAAATATATGTATTAAGCTGCCGGAAATCCCACTTTGTGTTTTTTTATATTTTTTTTTTTTTTGTAAAAACAACAACAATTAAATGTTGAAAAAATTGCAGCAAAATTATTCCACTACAACACATATGCATAATATAAAATGTTGTGACGTCTTGCAAACGCAACGTCATAAACGAGAGTCTCAAACGCCGCTGCGCTGCATATCCGCGTCATTATCAAAGTTTGATTGAATTTTGTGTTGTCGCTTGCTTGCTTGCTACTGCAAAAAAGTCGGGACTGCTCTATGTGCGGTCGCTCCAAAACGTCATTGTCATTATCGTGTCAGCGCCAAGTGACTTCGGCACACAGCGGCGCGTACTAACGACACTTTCTTCGTACACACAGTCACAGTCAACACCATAGATCACAAGCACTACAGGCAAGCATACGCAGCGCAACGCCACTTGCATAGTATCTAATATTGTCGCTTCCGCTGCTGCTGCGCTGTTAATGTGGTCGGCGCTGCACTGTGCCCATACGCTTTGATTGCTAGTGAAAATTTTAAAGAAATAAATAAAATAATTTTTGGTGATAATTTACACTTATGCCGACGCAGCAAGCGCCGGAAATTTATATGTGTGCATGTGTCGAGCAACTGCAGTCAGCAAGAGCGGCGTGTTGTGTCATATAAATTTTATTTATTTATACGTGTCATTATTTGCATTTGTTGATCAGCCGCTGCAGGCGTATGTTTTCGACGCGGGTTTATGCTATGGTTCATGCTTATGTTTCAAAAAATATTTATTCATTATATTATCTCGGAATTCCTACACTTCCCAATGCCGCCTGCCTTCAAAAAAATACCCCCCATCAATGCCATAATCATATGCGCTCAACATTTGTGTGATAGCGCGGCAAAATGTTCCGTTAAAAAATATGCCACGTACATATACCAACCGACCACATTAAGCGATTGCATTTCCTTGAAAAGCTAACCAATAATTCAAAGCGCTCAACTAACCGGCTAGCAAGCAGCCCACACGCGCTTGCTAAAATGACGCTCACACAATCTGCACCGCGCCACCGCCATTGCTTGTACACAGCCATACTTATATACATATGTATGAATGTCGGTATGTCTGCGATATGCAACAGTTAGCAGCATAAAATTCGTTAGAATTGCAAATATACATACATACATATATATTTATTTGCTCGGCCATTAAGTCGTCTGTACACCGTCAGCAACGAGTTCCATAAACATAAATACTTTTGTAAGTATACCTGTATGTGTGTGTGCATAACTGTCTACCTGTCTAGCCGCACCTACTGCACTCAACCACTATAAGCGACGACAAAATCCACCACCGACTAGCAGTTGACCTACTTTTTGCAATATTACCAAGTTGCCGGCGCGCTAATGTTGTTAGTTAGCGGTAGTGTTGCCACGTAAACAAAAATTATTTGCATTTGATTGGCATTGCGACTGCTATTATGTATTTCACTCGCGTCTGAAATAATATTACACTAAGCAAAGCTTTCCGGTGAATTTGCTATCGATGAAAGTTCACTCAAGAACCTTTCAAATGAGTTCTCAGGTTTCGGGAACCGGCGTTAGTCATACCATTTGAAGAATATGTCAATTCAAAGCCCAAATTGTGCATTGCTACGGCGAAAGTCCTCAAACAATGACTTTTACTCATTCACTTAGGTTTCGAGAACTGATTTTTTTCTAAACAGAACTTTCCGGTAAAATTCTCTCAATGAAAGTTCTCTCAAGAACCTTAAAAATGAGTTCTTAGGTTTCGGAAACCGGTGTTGCTCCTACTGTGGGAGTAATGTGACGATTTTGGTCGTAAATTTCGGATTACTTTAGTGAAAGTCCACAAACAATGCCTTTAACCCATTCACTGAGGTTTCCGAAATCAACTTTGGTCATAAAATTTGTTCAATATGTCTATTCAGCGTCCAAATTGTGCCTTGCCTGTGTGAAAGTATACTTAGTATCCACAGAAAATGTGCCCTTACCCAATCCCTAAAGTTTCGAGTGTCGACGATGTTCAAAAATTCAATAATATATGCAAACAATTGAACTTTTAAAACACACTGAACTTGTGGAACACTTATTACAGTACCAGTGAACTAAAAAAACATATTTCACTTTTGAGTGTATAAATTGTGTATCACTTCGTTGAAAGTCCTCAAATAATGATTTTTTTTTTACCCATTCACTTATGATTCGAGAACCGACATTGCTCATACATTTTGAGAGATAATTCGATTTTGAGTCCAAATTGTGCCTTGCCTCGGTGAAAGTTTACTTAGTATACTCAAAAATGAGCTCAATAAAGGTTCAAGTACCGTCGTTGATCAAAAATTCAATAAAATATTCAAACAATTGAACTTTTGAAACACCCTGAACTTGTGGAACACTTATTACAGTAACCATTGAACTAAAAAACACTTTTTAACTTCTTTCTTTAAGCTTAGACGCTTATTCGCATTATTACAGAGATCTTTTATAACTGAAAATCGAAGAATTATACTCAAATCCCGTTCGGTTTGTAGTAGTTAACGATTAAAAATCACTTTAAAACGGTTTGAAGAACATAACGCGTTCGAAAACGTCCCCACCCATATAGCACACTAAAACACTATATGTTACTCTCTCCAGGAAAAAGTTTTTAGTTAAAGAGGAGCTGTCAACATTGACGCCACAGTGACGCGTTATAAATCATTGGCAAACAAAAATGTGTGCAGGCTCAGCATAATTTGATAAGAGTATACAAAATGAAATGCATTGAATTTGAAACGAAATGACGGAAGTGATAAAGCGGCATGAAAAAAATCAACAGCAGTAGATATAGCATATAGCATACTTATACACTTATAGGAATGTATATTTTTACATAGTATATGCAGACGTAAGGTATCGGTAGCTAAAGCGCCTTATCACTGCCTATGCGAACGGCGATAATTCAATGACCAGCGCTACACAAACAATATTTGTTTTTGTGAACTACGTGTGTGTAGTCTACATTATAAATAGTAATATACGGATTTTCCGATAAAAATTAACGAAATTTGTTAAAAAATAATAATAATTTCTAGTTGGTAGAATTCGTTACAAGTGGATTTAAACTATTTTTTTGATATACAAGTGTGATATAAACAGCTGTTTCGTAAAAAGAAAGTTGTAGACAAGTGTTTCACAAGTTCAGTTGTCAATAAATGATGGGTTATATCACTTTTACTGCTACAGTTGGCAAAAAAAGTACAGTATAACTGTCTCGAATGCTTATTTGCGCAAAAAAAAGAAATATAAGTCCAGGTAGAACTATTGAGGAGTGTGTATAATAGCTTTTGGAAGACTTACACAAGTACCTTGGAAAAAAGGATATTATTTCAAGCGTTCAACTATTTGGAGGCTTAATTATTGAATATTTTACTAATTCAAGTGCACTAATAGGTCCAGCACTAGTGCAATTATGCCACAAAGTCAACTAATAGGTGTTCCACAAGTTCAGTGTGTTTTAAAAGTGTAACTGTTCAACATATTTTAACGGATTTTTTTCTTAAGTACTATTCGATGTGTTAATGTTTCACTTGATTAGTGCACCATATGTAGAGTGTTGCAGGCGAGACTAGAATGACGCATAGAGTAAATGTGGCGTCTCGAAAACATAAATTATAACAACACTAATACGGCATTGTATATGAGTTGTAAATGTATGGTTTTTCTGCATTTTTTTTTTCAATTATTTGTATTAGAAAATAAAATAAATGAACAATATTGGAGACATCGCCGGTATAAACGAGACGCACACACTTACAGCGTAGAAGAGGAAAAAAGTTGACTATAATATTGTTTGATTGTACGTACACGCGACACTCTTTGCACAGCGTATATGCTCTTATTTTTATTTTATATGCTCTTTAATTATACATTTAACGCGTTTGTGCGATTGAATGGCGGCGGCGTACACTATGAGGGTTCACACGTTCATTCGTAAATTGATTGTGTGCGCACCGCGTTGTTGAGGTTACTCATACGCCATGGCGAGTAATTGAGTGTCTGTTGTGCTCAACTACAGGCGTCGAAGCGCTCTCATGTCATATTGCCAACCATATTTTATTTTAAATTGAGTTTTATTTGCTTGCGATCAGTTACAGTAGGGTTAAATAGTATAGCAATGGCTGCGTCTATATATTTTAAGAGAACATAACTTTTTGAATAATAAATTATAAGTATTTTTAGGGGCTCAATTTTAATATTAAAAAATATTATTTATGAGAAAAAATTTATTCACACTTAAAAAAAAAATTTTAATAATATTTTTAATAAAAAAAATATTCTTTAAATAATAATTTTTTTTGTGAATGAATTTTTTAAATAATTTCCTTCACCCTTTTTCGCTTCTGATCCACCAAATAATTTGTAGCAAAAAATCACAAAAACACAAATAAGCACCGTTAAATGCAGAAAAATATTCAATACAATTTTTTTCTCCTATAGCAAATTGTTATAAACTTTAAACAAGCAAAACAAAAAAGTGGTCAATATTTTCCATATATCCAAAGCAACGAAAATATTAGCAGAAAAAATTTAGCTTTACAACAATAATAAAGCTAATATTACTAAAATTAAGCAAGTGCTCTTAAAAAATAATTAAACTACCAAAAAATCGAAAAACTAAACAAAGCTGCGCTTTGTAAATTAAAAAAAAAAACATAGAAAAGCAGTGCTTTAAAAATATTCGTCAAGAAAACCACGTATCAAAGCTGTGCTTTGAATTCGTACGCCAATACATAACTAACAACAACACAACGCTGTAATAATAAACAGCAGTAAGAATCCAGCATAAAAACAGTAATTCACAAAAGTCAATATACACAACAAACACAATATGACATACTACCATCAGAGGTGAGTTTACAAATTGAATTATGGATTTATCAATGAAAAGAGAATATTATATCAGTAAAAATCGGCGAAAGTTCTATAAAAATTTAACATCTCATAAAGCATAACGCATAATGGAATACATGACTGCACTTTTTTCTACGAGTTTAAAGAATTTACATAAATTCTATCGAATGTTTCATTTGTTCAGCTGTACGAAAATTAGTTGAAATCAGTGCATTATGGGCAAATCGAATAAATGTAATTTAGCAAATACCTCAAAATATATATTTCTGTATGCAAATTTAAATAAATTTGAGTTCTTCAAGGAATTATAAACAGCGTTCCATTTGTTCAGCTGTACGAAAATTAGTTGAAATTGGTGAATTATGAAGTAAATTCTTCTAAAAATATATTTCTGTACGTTTCTAATGCAAATTTAAATAAATTTGTGTTCTTCAAGGAATTATAAACAGCGTTCCATCTGTTCAGCTGTACGAAAATGAGTTGAAATCAGTAAATTATGAGGTAAATTCTTCTAAGAATATATTTCTGTACGTTTCTAATGCAAATTTAAAGAAATGTGTGTTCTTCAACGAGCTCTAAACATCGTTCCATCTGTTCAGCTGTACGAAAATGGGTTGAAATCAGTGAATTATTGACAAGTCAAATAAATGTAATTTGGTAAATTCTTATAAAAATATATTTTTACACTTCTTTACACAAAATTAAAGAAATGTATGTTCTTTAAGGAATTATAAACAGCGTTCCATTTGTTCAGCTGTGCGAAAATGGGTTGAAATTGGTGAATTACTGACAAGTCAAATAAATGTAATTTAGTAAATTCTAAAAAATATATTTATGCACGTTTCTAATGCAAATTTAAAAAAAATGTATGTTCTTCAACGAGCTTTAAACATCGTTCCACCTGTTCAGCTGTACGAAAATTGGTTGAAATCAGTGAATTATGGGCAAATCGAATAAAATTATTTTAGCAAATACCTCAAAATATATATTTCTGTATGCAAATTTAAATAAATTTGAGTTCTTCAAGGAATTATAAACAGCGTTCCATTTGTTCAGCTGTACGAAAATTAGTTGAAATTGGTGAATTATGAAGTAAATTCTTCTAAAAATATATTTCTGTACGTTTCTAATGCAAATTTAAATAAATTTGTGTTCTTCAAGGAATTATAAACAGCGTTCCATCTGTTCAGCTGTACGAAAATGAGTTGAAATCAGTAAATTATGAGGTAAATTCTTCTAAGAATATATTTCTGTACGTTTTTAATGCAAATTTAAAGAAATGTGTGTTCTTCAACAAGTTTAAACATCGTGCCACCTGTTCAGCTGTACGAATGAGTTGAAATTGGTGAATTATGGGCAAATCGAATAAAAGTAATTTGGTAAATTCTTATAAAAATATATTTTTACACTTCTTTACACAAAATTAAAGAAATGTATGATCTTTAAGGAATTATAAACAGCGTACCATTTGTACAGCTGTACGAAAATGGGTTGAAATTGATGAATTACTGACAAGTCAAATAAATGTAATTTAGTAAATTCTAAAAAATATATTTATGCACGTTTCTAATGCAAATTTAAAAAAATGTATGTTCTTCAACGAGCTTTAAACATCGTTCCATTTGTTCAGCTGTACGAAAATGGGTTGAAATTGGTGAATTATGAGCAAATCAAATAAAAGTAATTTGGTAAATTCTTATAAAAATATATTTTTGCACTTCTTTACACAAAATTAAAAAAATTTATGCACTTCAAGCAGTTCTAAACAGCGTTCCACTTGTACAACTGCACGAAATTAAAATTGTTGAATTATGAACAAATCAAATAAATTCCTGAAAAAAATGTATGTTTTAAACATTTTATATTGAAAATTCTTCAAAAAGAAAAAAAACTATTTTCCAAAAGAATTAATGTTTTCGCAAATCGATTACATTAGCAGTGTTATGTATGAGTGTGGAATTATAACTTGTTAACACTCTAGCCTCTTTAGAAAGCATATAAAGAATTATAACCTAGAATATTTTAATATTTAAGCACTAAACTTATTTCTATAGCAAATTACGCAAAAATTTTATTAAAAAACAAAATGAAATTATTTTCTCTGCGATGCCTATATACTGGCTGTTACTTTGCTGACAAATTGTTTCTGTTTTGATTTTGTTGTAATTTTTTCTCTCCAGCAATATCACTTGTTTGTGGTTTTTACACTTACCAGAAATAATTGCTGTTTGTTGTTGTTGTATGCACTGCATTTGTAAGTAAGTAAGTGTGTAGAAGCTTGCATTTACAAACTGCGCCAAAAAACAACAAAACAAACGAAACGAGACGAAAGCGCCAAGCGGTGACAAAAACAAAAGCAACAACAACAGTAATGCACAACCGATTGTGCGAAAAGCGGACGAACGAACTGAGAAAAAAAAACATTTATTTTTATTTGTATAAATGCAACTGAGCGTGTGCGCGTGTGTTCGTGTGTTCGTGTGTGTGTGTGAAAGCCGAGTAGGAGACCCGAATGCTAGCGCATTGCCCTGACATGCGCTGTTGTTGTCTTCTGCCTTTTTGCTGTTGTTTGTGGCACACAATGATGTTGTGATTGCTTTCGCTGCTGCTGGTGCTGCTGCTGTGTGTTGCTTGTTTTTATTGCTGTTGGCATTTTGTTGTTGATTTTTGTAAATTTTTATGAATGAAAATTTTGTGTTGTGTTGTATTGGGGCGCTGCGGCGAACACACAACGAGTGAACCAACGAACGGACGAATGAATAACCGAACCGTCTACGCATAATACCAACACGACACAACAACAATAACACACGCATACCAAGATACAACAAGCAACAGCAATTGCAATAACTTGCAGCAGGAATCACGCAAGGCGGCAAGAGTTTAGGTTGTTGTGGTTCAAATGTTGTTGTTGTTTGTGTTGTATGTGTCTTCTTATATTTTGTTTTCGTCAATGCACTTGTCATTATCCCCCTCGAGTCAGTACTTTACCGGTTTTACTACTTTGCATTCTCAGCAGCTACTTTTAAACACGCTCTCTTTTGCACTCTCTTGTGTATTAGTACTCTTTAGTGCAGACAACTTGCTCCACGTGCTATACACTTGCTTACATGCTTGTGTATGTATGTATGTATCTCTCTATTATATTACATTTACAAGCCGTTATTTGCATTTTTCTTGCACTGTCTCCCCTTCTGCATGCGCACACCTATTGACTGTGGCGTTGCTGCTGCTGCTGCTGCTGTCTGTCAATCGTTCAATATTCTCTTGTATGTCAAACAACAACCATACAACCATGCTCTCCACTGCCTGCGGGCGCCGGTTAAGCCACCCAGTCAGCATTGTCTGCATTCCAGCATATCAGCGGCTTACCATATAATTGTATTTATATTTTTTTCTTTTTGTTTTTATTGCTAATTTTGCCGTTAAAATGCATTCCATTGGCCAAGCAGCTGCGCTGCGTACGCAGACGTTGACGTTGTCCGCTACAATAATGACTTGGCTGTGGTGAATGCCGTTGCAACAACTTTCACACTCCGCTGCCTTGCTTACATGCGGGAGTGATGGTGTGTTGAGGAGACGGCGAGAGAAGCACAGAAATATAATTTTTTTATTTACACTTTTTTTAATAAAATTATTTTTATTTCCACTCTTTATTTTTTTTATTTTGATTAAATTAATACATTTTATAAAATCAGTCAGTGCATTTGCACCAAAATTACACTAATACTGTTGTTGTTGTTGTTGTTGCATTTTCGCACAACCACCGTAACTGCCCCTTATTAATCAACAGTAGGCGTGTATTGCTACAAATACATAAACAGCCAAAAAGATACACACATAAACACAACAAGTACAACAACAACAATACACTAGCGCGATATCGCCACCACCAACTTGCACAGTTTTGCACTTGCCGTCTGCATTGCATTTTTATTGTGGTTATTTGCAGTTGTAGTTGTTGTTGGTGTTGTTTTTGTTTTTCGCCGCTTGCATTCCCACCAATTTGCATGCAGTGGCGTAAAAGTGCAAAAGTATGCATGTACTGTTTGCACTTTGTACTTACACGTGGTTGTTGTAGCAGCAAAGAAAACAAAAACAAAAACATGCATATAGTTGTTTTTATTGTTGTTGCAGTACACACAATATTTTGCGTCTTTTGTGAATGAGTGGCGGCGCACACACAGCAAGCCAGGAAGGCAATTGGTGACGCCAAAAAGCCGCCCCAGGCTGCCCGCCTCGTCGCCAACACCCCGCATGAAGTATGCAAGCGTATTTGTTGTATGTTTGTTTGTTTGTCTGTATAGCTGTATTGCACACTCATACGTTCGCCTTTGCAATACACAAAAACAACACAACACACAGCACATTTAATGCCTACACTTTCCCACCGCTGCAGACGGTTTATGACCCGCCCTCCATAAATGCATATATGCACATGCCGAGTCGTTCGGCGTATGCTACTGCACTCTCGGTTGCAGTCGGCGCACTAGCCGATACACCACCGATATATGTATGCACTCAAGTTAGGCGTATAGCGTAAGCAATAACAACAAATAGGGTGAAAATTGTAAACAATCATATTTGCTTGGCGTGTGTGTGTGTGTTGTTGTTGTTTTGGAATTGCGTTGCAGTTTTGTTGGCATATTTATGCATTATTGTTTGTGTTTTTATATGCATTAGGGTGTTTTAACTTGATTAAAATTTTTAGAAGCTAATTTCTACTAAAAACTGACTTCAATACACGAAATGAATGAAAGAAGTTAAAGATAGTGCTGTGAGTGCAGCGAATAATCGAAATTCGATAACAATTGCAGTATTGCTTACGTATTGCATTAGGTTGTGTGCAGATGTTGGAAATGCATATGGAAAGCTTAGTTTAGTGAAAAAGTATGATTTCATTAAATTAAATTAATGAATTAAATTTTCTTTTATTAAATAAAAAAGTATAGTTTATTGAAAAACAAATAGTTTTTATTAAATTAAATTAAAAAATTAAATATTTATTTAAATTAACTTAATAAATTAAAATTTAATGATGATGGAAATGCATATGGAAAGTTTAGTTTAGTGAAAATGAATTTTTTAATTAAATTAAATTAATAAATTAAAATTAAATTTAAATTTATTAAATAAAAAAATAAATTTTGAATGCTTAGTTTATTGAAAAAAATATATTTTATTAAATTAAATTAATAAATTTAAAATAAATTAATTAAAAATTAAATTAATTAAAAATTAAATTAAAGTCATTAAATTTTTAATAATTTTTCACTAAAATAAGCTTTTCAAATGGATACTTAATTTAATAATATTTATTTAAATTAACTTAATAAATTAAAATTTAATGATGATGGAAATGCATATGGAAAGTTTAGTTTAGTGAAAATGAATTTTTTAATTAAATTAAATTAATTAAATTTTTAATATTTTTTTCAAGTTTTTTTTTAAGCTTTTCAAATGGATACTTGATTTAATAATTTAATGTAAATTATGAAAAAAATAGTTTTTATTAAATTAAATTAAAAAATTAAGTATTTATTTACATTAACTTAATAAATTACAATTTAATAATGATGGAAATGCATTTCCATATTTAGTTTAGTGAAATTAAAATTTATTAAATAAAAAAATAAATTTTGAATGCTTAGTTTATTGAAAAAAAAATATTTTATTAAATTAAATTTTAAATTTTTAATATTTTTTTCACTAAAAAAAGCTTCTCAAATGGATACTTGATTTAATAATTTAAAGTAAATTATTAAATTTAATTATTTAAACATTTATTAAAAAAAAATTTAATTAATTAAATTTCTATAACGGTAAATAATATTATAATAATTATTTTGAAAACATTGCAATTTTTTTATGACACTTGTAACTGTATTTCTTATGAATTTTTTAAATTAAAAAAACATTTTTTTTCGACAAAACGCTTGTGTCTGTACATTTCTGCAACTGCAACCGCCACGCAAACATAAAAGAAATATATTTATATTAACTCATCAGCGTTATTATGCTGCTGAGCATAAAATAAATAAGCACGTCACTCAAGTATCCACCTTTTAGCGGTTTTGCAATATATCATTGCATTTTATGTATGCGAAAATGCAAAAAAAAAAAACAAAAAAAATAAATAAAGTAATTCCTGGAATTTTTAGAAGACAGGCAACAAGCGACTCAAAAATCGTTAAGCTGTCTGTTGACTCATCAACGACGCCTACTCAAAATAAAATACAACAACAAGAATAACAAATTGTATACAACATAAATGCAACTGTGCGCCTTTATAAATCTGATATGCATAAATAAAAAAATAATAAAAAACAATAACAACTATGCAAGTTTGGTTTTTCTTCGAGACAGTCTCAAGCTCCTCAGCATTGTGGCAACATTAATTTTTTTAATATATTTTTTTTTCAATTTTATGTAACCTCATATAATAACTGCTGTCGGTGTCTCGTCGCTTAAGAGTTAATTTCTTAATAAACGCTGGCTCAGCTCAAATAAATTCCCATATTCACATTAACATGGAAACGGCTGAAATAATGCAAAAACAAAAAAATGCTAAGCAAATCTAAAAAAAAAAACTAAAAATGCAATTTCAGCATTCTCGCTGAAGGTAGCCAAGTTTTTGCAAAGGTATGCATAAATGCGGCATTGGCCGACAATACCAAGAAGTGCAAATATTTTCGCGCATTTTTCTGTTTTTTTTTTGGCTTTTATTTGCACACACGCTTGCTTTGTTTTTATTGTTATTGTTGCGCATAAAGCGTTTGTATAATTGCTGGTGTTGTTTGCCGTTGTTGTTGTTATTAAATTTATGCTGATGCTAAAAATGCGCGCCAGTCGCATTCACATACATACATATGCACGCGTATAGAGTTGGCAGTAAGCCGACACGAAAATGCAAATACTGCAACAGTAACCGAAAAAATAACTAATTTTTTCGATAAACAATTCCTGGAAGTGCGGCGGCGCGAGCATATCAACAAAGCAGTAAAAAAAAGCACAAACAACAATAAAATGCGCAGCCATTGGCGACCGTCCGCATGGAGCCGGCATGTGCAGCAAGCAAAGTCAACGAAGCAGGCGTTTGACTTGTTGTTGTTAACGTTGTTTTTGTATACATATATGTATGCATGTGTTGAAGTGCAAATAACAACAACAACAACAACAATATATGCTGTTTGCAAAAATGCTTATTCAGTTTGCACAGCGCCTACCAAGTCAGTGTTGCCAGTGTGTGGCAGGTTCAACATACTCATCGCATCGCGTCGTCGACACGAATACGAGCGACTAAATGTTGTTGACGACGACCAGGACGGCGCGTTGCGTTTCCTACGTGCCACAAATGCGGTCAACAGCAGTTTTTTTAATTTTCTTTTACAAAAACAAGCAAACTTTACTTAAGGCGCATGCGGCAAAGAGTTGCATGGCATGCCGAAGAGAGTGCGCATAAAAGGCAAGAGTTTGTGCGAAGAGTTGGAGAGTGTGGCAGCGCGCTGTAAAGTAGGCCAGCGGATTTGCAAAAGTATGTAAAAAATGCGATTTTGGCGTTGCCGGACAAAATTTTTTTTTTTCACGAACATGGCAGAATAGAAATTTCGGGACTGATACTAGGTCCAAAGAGTTACTTACTATTTAATTTAATTTAAAAACAAAAATTAAATTGTTGTTTCGGCAAGCATTATCTGGTTGCTACTAGCATATTTTCGCTATAAAAAATATAATATTGATTTTCCATAATTTTTAAAACATGAAAATTATCTTTCAGTTACTAAAGAGTCACCCAACCTCAATTTTTTTATATATAAAATTTTTTTATGCATACATATGGCAACACTGGCAGACAGTTCCGCTTTGCGCAGTGCATAAGTCGTATCAAAAAAAGACGCAACTAAATTAGAGAGCGAAACAAACAAAAACAACAAGAAAAAATGCAGCGCTGCAACAAACAGTAACAAAAACAACAAGCGCCACACTATATAGGAAGTGCAATGTACATTCCGGCCCAAGTGGGTCGTATACGAGTGTGTTGAAAAGCCAAAACGCAATAGCGGCGGCATGCGTTGCGTTCCAATCGAAAACAAAAGCAAAAAACAAAAACAACTTATAGAATCTATGTAACGGTGTGCGTGGCATGCGATCAGTAAAAAAAAACAACAACAACACAATAACAACTTGAAAAATGTTGATTGCTTCCCATGACTTGACTTGGTGTCCGCTTTGGCGTTGACTAGTAGTTAAAGCGGTTGCGCGGGATGGACGCATGCAACGGTGTCAGGCTCAGTGGCGCATTCCTGCGGCATTTTATTTACTTATTTCAGTTGTTTTTTTTTTGTTATTTTTGTAATTTTTGTTTTTGTACAACTACCACTCAAACGACTACTCGATGACGTTATGGCAAAATGTAACTGGATGCGAGGCGTGTGCGCACACACACACACACACACACACTGACGCAGACTAAAGGCTGCTTTGCTGCTGCGAAAAGACAGAGTCAGCGGCTCAGGAATGCCAACCGGTTGCTTGGTGGGCTAACTGACTAACCGGACGCTGCATAGTTGGCCAAGAAGT
Organism: Zeugodacus cucurbitae; assembly: GCF_028554725.1. NCBI lineage: Eukaryota > Metazoa > Arthropoda > Insecta > Diptera > Tephritidae > Zeugodacus > Zeugodacus cucurbitae. Next base: position 6,062,939 of record NC_071670.1, read on the forward strand.
AGAAGTAGAAGAAGAAGCATATAAAGGAAGAAGCACAAGATAAAGCGGTTGCTGACTGGCTGCATGCCAATGCCAAAACCAAAACAACAACACAAAAGCAACAACAAGAACATAGTGGATATGATCGCATTGATACAGCGACAGCATTCCCAGACTAGACAACAACAACACAAGCAACAGCAATAAGAAAATCAAGTCTAAAGCACAGCAACAACAACCAGTTAGTGTTTATAGCCAAGCAAGCATAGAACCAGCTAAATAAAAAGCCAACAGCCAACAAACAACATTTAGACCAACAACCGACACAGCAGCAACAACAACTAGTAGTAGTAGTTGTTGCAGCAATGTGAATGGACTCGGCGGCTGACGACCCGCGTCGCGACGTTGGCTGTGGTATGCGAATGCAATCGCAAAAAAAAAAACATAAAAATATAACAACAACAAAATGCCATTGCAGTAGAGCGCATACGAAAACAACAATAAAACCAATAACCAAATACGAAATTGAACTTTTAAAGCTTTTCCATGGAATTTTGCGCAGACGCGCGGGCACAGGAAGCAAAAATAATAAATGTTGAGGTAGACAAAAAAGAAAACAAAAAACAACAACAACAACTGCAACTAATAACGTATTGCACCAATTTGACAACGGACACAGCAGCGGCAGCAACAGCAACAATATAACAGCATACCGCCGGCAATTAATGCTGCGTTGCTGCAGACCAAAAGTGGCAAGCACGCACACATATACAGTTACATACATTCATATTTCTGTATGCACTAAGCAATGTCGCTCTGACTGTCTGACTTTGGCAACATGCTTAATGGCGGTGCGAAAAAGCGCCAAATAAAAGGCAGTCAGTAGCTGTTAAAAAGCTTACAAAAATCACGAATGCAACAACAACAACAACATAATAATAATAATAATAAAATAAATGAATGAATGAATGACTTCCAAGAAATTTGCGGTGATTTTTTCGCGTTGTGCTTTAGTGTGCCGGCGACTAATTTATGTTTTAGCTGCAATTTTGCTTGTAGCTTTCAAGTGCCGTGTTTTTTGCCGTTTGATCCGCCATTTTGCATTTCGCTTAATCGAATTCGCGCTCAAAAGCTTGTCCGTTGTTATTGTACAAATTAATGCATATTTTACGGTGCTTTTCCAATGCTTGATGGTTGTTGTTTAAGAATGCTGTGGCAGTTAAATTCTATATACTTCTATATAATATATTTTTATACCGTTACCTTTCATAATTTTTTTGTGTGAAATTCTTCTTGATGATTTGAAAATTCTTCTCTGATTTTTAGAATTTTGTTCCCAAAAAAAAAAAAATGAAAAATGGGCATGGCATCGCCCACTTATGGGTCAAAAACCATATCTCAGGAACTACTTGACAGATTTCATTGAAATTCGGTATATAATATTTTCTTTACACCCTGATAACACGGATAAAAAATCGGTTCACAACCACGACTACTTTCCTTGTAACTCAATTTTGAATTCCATCTGATTCCTTCACTTTATAATATATATGTACTTCAGGTTAATCGAATAATTTTAAGAGCCCTAATATGTACATAAGTAACCAATGAAGATAGCGGAATAAGACTTAACACAAATAGTGCATATCATCTCTGGATTCACTTGTGAAAAAATTGTCGAAAACGGACTATAACTTTTCAAGGCCCCAGATATCGAATATGTTGAACTCAGCGCCTAAGCGTAAATTTTAACCGAAAATTTGGGTAAATCTCTCAGATAATTTAATGTAATTCAGAGGAAATTATTTTCTTTTTTTTTTGTGTCTCTGTTCCAAAAATTATTAAAATCGGGTCATAACATCTGCTAGCTCCCATATACCTAATTATAGGTTTTTCAAAAATACGGTGGGCTTTATTCCGCATTGGTTAATATGTGAGATATCTTAGCAAAATATTAAAAAAAATAATAATTTAATTTTAATAAATTTATAAATTTTTTAAGAAATATAAATAATTAAGTAGTAATCACAAACAATTTAAAAAAATTATATCTTTTTGGCTTTTCACATTAAATTGTTTTCATTTAGCTAATTATTTTTGTTGTTGTTATATATTTAATTTGTGATTTATATTTTTATTTATTTTTAACTTTTTATCGAATTTATTATTTTTATTATATTTTTTTATCATACATAGTTTTTATTTAATTAAAAATTGTTTAATCATTATTTTTCTTTAATTATAAAAACAAATATTTGATTTTTCTTTTATGTTTGGTATTCATAACATTATTAATTTAATTTTTGCTATTCACAATATTTCTTTTTTTTCATTTAGTTCTATCATTTTGTATTAAGTATTTACCTTGCTTTGCTTTATTATATTTAATTTATTGAAGTATCTCAGTTTTATGTTACTATATTTTCTCAATTATTTGAAATTATCTTTCACTTCTATTTCATTATAATTTTTTATTAAGCTATTATATTATAAAATGTTTTTGTTGTTGTTATTTCCACAACCATTATTTAACTTATATTTTTTCTAAGTATTTTTTTTAAATGTTAATTAAAAAAGTTTTTTTAAATTTTTTCTGATTATTTATTATTATTTAATTTAATTTATTTTTTTTAATTAATTTATTTTTTTAATTTTAATTTTAACTTTTTATATCTTTAAATTTTTAAAATTTATTTTTAACTTTTTTTAAGTTAAAATTTTGTTATTTCTCTTTAATTTTTATATTTATTTATTTTATTATAAATATTTTTTATTTTAATTTCTAATTTATATTTTCATTTAATTTAATTTATTTAATGAATTTAATTTTTACGTTGCATGTAATCGCAATCGCCACTCTTCTCATATGAAAAAAAAATAAATCTGACGCTTTGTACAGCATTTTCTGTTAAATTTTACATTTCTATGAAATTTGAAAAACCTCAAATTTTTTCCGTTGTTTTCAAAATAGAAATTCAAATTAGTTTTCAGCCGGTCAACAAATTCAAAAATTTCCTGTAGATTTATAGATATTATTTTTTTGAAATATTATGCTGTGGATTTCGCAATAGTTTAGTTTTTTCAATCCGCCTACGTCGTCACACATTTCGCTTTAGTTTTCCGTCAAATCGAAAAATCAAACACAAAATTTTGGACTAAACAAAATCTATTTTCGAAATTTTCGAAAATTCGTGCAGTGTGAAAGAGGCTAAAAAAATTGCGCAAACGCTTTAACCACAAAATATCCTGTGTTAGTGAGGCAACATTTGTACACGCGCTCCACGTGTGTGTCATTGTCGAGCGGTAATCGCATGTGTGCTGGCGTCCGTTTAGTATGCGTGTTGTGTTATACGAAGTGTGCGTGTGTGTTGTGAGCAAGCAAATTTATTGTTGTTTTTCTTTTTTACGATTTTCATACAAACTCTGCAAAATATAAATCAAACTGGCTGTTTTCTTTTCGGAGTAATTATAACGGTGTCAATTTATACCAACAACCAATATACAATAGACAGCGCAAAATTTCGTTGAAATTCAGCAAAAAATAAGTGAAGAAGCGTGCAATAATTCGAAAATTTTTAAGCTTTGAAAAACTGGATCTCAATCATGCTGAGGTGTGTGTTGTATGTTCGAAAAAGAGAGTTGAGTGAATTATGAGTGTGTTAACGTGTGGCAATCAACAGTTCTGCACCAACACTTCGTCAGTAGTACACTATTTATTGCTCACATTGTAGTTTAACGCTTTTACGCCTTAAAGTATGCTTCAAAAACTGTAATTATTGTAACGAAATCTCAAGTAAACACTATATTTTCGCATATAACTGTACATATTACACAACAACGATTTGCTAGCGCACCAAATGTATTTTAAAGCATTGTAACATAATCTACTTTTAGGCGCTAATTATATTGGTGTGTGTTTCTTTTGCTTTATTGTTGTTGTAGTTTAGTAAATATGTTTTAAGTTGCGTTTACAAATTGTTGGCATTGCCTACATCCAGGCGTATGTATTTCATTTTCTTAGATACGGCAAATTGAATTGCCTACTTTTAGGCGCAATTATTTTTTATTAAATATTCAACAAGTTCTGCAATTATTTAGTGTAAAAATTGGCATTTTTGATAGTAACGCTTACTGTCTTCTTCTTCTTCTACTACTCATTCTACACATATAATACATACATACATACGCATTGTATTTAGTTGGTTTTTTCTCGCTAAATTTTCTTTCATACACACTCCCACAAGCTTACTTCACTTATTGCGTTGTTGGTATTGTTGTTGTTGTTATTGCATTGTTTGTGTTGTTGTTGTTGTTTTAAACTTCAACTTTTTATCTCTTCTTTGTTCACAGCATTTCGACGTCGAAAATTCTTATTAGCGGCATACCGCTGCAAACACGTTTCGAAGACATCGAACCTCTACTGAAGCCATACGGCATCGTCAAACAGTGTGAGGCTGTGTCTAGTAAGGACCCCAATACTCAGACTGTACATATAACATTCGAAAATCCCGATCAGGCTCAAAGGTATTACATTATGCAATTTTTGTTTGTCATTCTTCATTTCATTGCTTCTACACTTTCTACTTACTATTTTTATTATTTGTAAACTATTTTTTTTGTTGTTTTTAATTTTTTGTTTTTTTTTTTTGCCTCAATATACTCGTTACACATTCCATTATTTAGCTGCATTTTTTTTTTCAATTTTTTAATTTATTTATTATTGTTGTTGTTTTTTTAATTTTCTTAACTTTTCGTTAAAATGTAATACGAGTGTTGAAACGGTGCTTTGAATGTTGCAGTTAAGCGTCCGTTGAACTTGTGATTAAGTTTATACGGTCTTCGAAATTTGGGAACCCATCAAGTTTATACGGTCTTCGAAATTCGGTGGGTTCAGCTTCAGCAGGAAAAAGCTACATTTTGGGTATTGGTTATTTTGGGAATTATTTTTTTGTGTCCAAATTCTACAAAATTTCATGCGTTGCTTTTGCTTTTGTCGTTATTGAAATGCAATATGATTATCGTTCCACATTCGATTTGAGGTTATGTACCGTTCCTAAGATTGCGCTACATATACGGCATAATATCTGCCTCAAATATGTTCGCTAAATTCCGAAAGGTTGATAGATCTTAGCTTGATATAAATACGGTTCCAGCTACATGAACCCGACTGTCTTCGAAATATAGTATAGCTTAGCCTTATTAACCCCTGGGTCGTTGTCACTTTTAGAAGTAATAAACAACTTGACAAAATCTAACAAAATAAGCGCAATCGAAAAATTTTGGTTAGAAAAAACTCCGTACCATTGCGTTCGAGTACACTTCGTGTGTTGAAAATTTTCCAAATTTGTAATATTACATATATTTACTCATTACTTTTTTATCTATACGGAAAAAATCCACAAAAACCTAACCCAACTTTTCCATTTTGTTTCTCCCAATACAGAGCTGCTGGCGGTTTGAACGGTGTCGAATTTGAGGGCAACAAATTGCACGCCGAACCATTGGATAAGAATCAACGTCGCACCAATCGCAACCAACGCAATCCATATCCCGGTATGCCAGGTCCCGGACGTCAAGCTGATTTTCCGCTGCGCATTCTTGTGCAAAGTGAAATGGTCGGCGCCATTATCGGGCGTCAAGGTATCACCATACGCACGATCACACAACAGAGTCATGCACGTGTCGATGTGCATCGAAAGGAGAATGTCGGCTCGCTGGAGAAGGCGATCACCATTTATGGTAATCCCGAAAATTGCACTAACGCATGCAAACGCATTTTGGAGGTGATGCAACAGGAGGCCATTTCAACGAATAAGGGGTGAGTAATGGGAGAAAAATGTGTGAAAAAATACAAACAATGAAACGTTTCTAAAGTGTGTAGCATACTTTTATGAGCAGAGGAAAAAACAAAATTTTTATTTAAACTCTATTTTACGCTTTCTCTCTTTCTTTTCTACAACAGCGACATATGCTTGAAAATTTTAGCCCATAACAATTTAATTGGTCGCATTATTGGCAAAAATGGTAATACGATCAAGCGTATTATGCAGGATACGGATACAAAGATTACCGTTAGCTCGATAAACGATATCAATAGCTTCAATTTGGAACGTATTATTACTGTTAAGGGCCTAATCGATAATATGTCACGCGCCGAAGCGCAAATTAGTTCAAAACTACGACAAAGCTATGAGAATGATTTACAAGCCATGGCTCCACAGAGTCTCATGTTCCCCGGCCTCCATCCGATGGCCATGATGTCGACACCCGGCAACGGTATGGTCTTCAATCCGAGCATGCCATATCAATCATGTCCGGGCTTCCCCATGTCCAAGACACCGGCCAGTGTTGTGCCGCCCGTCTTCCCCAATGATATGCAGGAAACGACATACCTCTACATACCGAATAATGCGGTAGGCGCAATTATCGGCACTAAAGGCTCATACATACGCAGCGTAATGCGTTTCTCGAATGCCTCGCTTAAGATCGCACCGATCGACAATGATAAGCCGGCCGAACAGCAAACTGAACGTAAAGTGACGATTGTCGGCACACCGGAGGGCCAATGGAAGGCACAATATATGATTTTCGAGAAGATGCGGGAAGAGGGTTTCATGTGCGGCACAGAAGATGTACGACTAACGGTCGAAATTATGGTGGCCAGTTCACAGGTGCGTGAAAACAATAAAAAGACAATAATAACGATAATTAAAAAAAAAAATAAAAAAATAATAATATCTATATCTGTATGTAGGTGGGTCGAATAATCGGCAAGGGCGGCCAGAATGTTCGTGACCTGCAACGCGTTACCGGCAGCGTTATCAAACTACCTGAGCATGCGGTGGCGCCCGCATCGGGTGGTGATGAAGAGACTCCCGTACACATAATCGGGCAATTCTACAGCGTGCAGGTGAGCAGCGAGTGCAAAATAAAAATTTGCAATTTTTTTTCCTTTTTGGTTTTTGTCTAAATTAAATTACAACAATTTGTTTACGTTTGTTTTTGTAGTCGGCACAGCGTCGCATACGTGCCATGATGATGTCGACGAATCCACCGCCGGTGACTAAAAAACAGAAAGCCGCCAAGGAGCAAACCGCCGCCGCCGCCGCTGCAGCAGCTGCTGCCGCCGCCGGCAGTGGGACTCAGCAACTGCAGCAGCAGCAGCAACAACAACAAGTAACACAACAGCAACAACAACAACATCAACTGCAGCCACAACAACAGCAGCAGCAATCGCCGCCGCAACAACAACAACAACAGCCACCGGCGTCAAGTCAGTAAGAAAAGTAGTAGAAAAAAAACACAAACAAAAAATTAAAAAAATTCGTTTCAAACGTTTTGTTGAAGCCTACTTTTTACATATTTTTTTTTATTTTTATTATTATTATAATTTTTTTTATTAAATTAAATGCAGAGAAATGTGTATGATGAGGATGTATTTAGGTTTTCTAATATACTATTAACATAATTATTAAATATATATTTCTTTTTTAAACAACAATGATGATGATGATGAGGATGATGTTGATGATGTATCATCATCGTTGTGGGTGTTAATCAATTATGATTATTATGAGAATATATGCTGATGACAAATGCAAAAAAATAAAATAAAAAGAAACAAAATAATGATAATGATGAGCACAACCCCGAGTAATAGTAATGACGATTATGATGACGTCATAAGCGTAAAGCAAGCGTGGTAATTTCAAAATAGAAGACCAGCAGCAGAAAAACAAAACAAACGAAAAATAATAATAATATTTTACAAAAAAAAAAAAACAAACTAAAACAAAGTAATAATAATTTACAACAAAAACAAAATTTGAAGTCGGTTATAAAAACAAAATGTAAATGCTTGCAAAAAATGCAACAACACTAAAAAAATATTGCGCAACCTTAACAGCGAAGAAACAAAAACAAGAAATACAACAACAACACATTTGTGCGCTTTTAACGCAAAGCGCATAAAAAAAACCTAAATTTGAGCAACAACAAAGTTTTCGGCCAAATGTCAGTTGAAATATCAAAAAAAAAATAAGCATAAACAGAAAATCAAAAACAAAAAACAACTACAAATTCGTATTTGCAATTAAAAAGTAATAAAATAAAATTCATTAAAATTCAAACACAAAAAAATGCTTTGCAGACACTGTAAGGACAGTACAGCACAACAAAAAAAAAAGCAAAAATGATGCGCAACAACAACAACAACAACAAAAATGCAACGTCAACACTGCATATGATAAATAGTGCAAAAATAAATTGGAATAAAATATGAAATTGCAAGAGAAATTACAAGAGAGAAGCAAAACAGCTAAAGTCAGTGGGGCAAGTTCAATGAAAATAAACATAAAAAATTGCATAAAAGTTAAAACGAAAAAAAACATCAAGAAAAATATATTTAAATTACGAAAACGTAAAATATTTCAAAAATTACACATAAAAAAAGTTATGTTTACAAAAACATATGCAAAAAAAAAAGAATAAAATGAAAATTAAAATTAAAAATTAATAACGACTTTGTAAAACAAATAAAAAATTTTGTCAAAAATTTTTTTTTTTCAAAAACTGCAAAGAATGCGAACTGATAAAAATTGAAATTCAAAACACTTGAGTATAATAATACCGTTAAATCAACAGCTTTGGCAATAAAATCAGTAACAAAAATAAAAAACTTAAAAAATGTCACAGTCAAATCACAATAACTGTTTTAAGCTAAATAACGACAAAATATATACGGTTTCACCAAATTAAAAAAAAAAATACAAAATTTTATAAAATTTACATTGAAAGTGTGAAATCGCTGGCAGAAAATATTAACAAAAAATATTACAAATTAAATAATTCATGCTTAAACATATGCAGTGTGCGTTGCAGCATTAATTCGCATAAAAATAAATATAAATTTTGAACAATAAAAAATATTGGTAAAATAAAAAAAATTTTGAACAATAAATAATATTGGTAATATAAAAAAATATTTATGCAAAATAAACAATAAAAAATTTATATTTTGGCAAAGCAAGAAAATATTGACATAAATATAGTTTGTAGCAAGACTGCTAACATTTTTTGTGAAAAATAAAATCTTGAAAAATTGCAAAAAAATTTAAAAAACGTAAATTGCTTGCGCAAGGGAATTACACTTTTTCAAAAATAATAAATTAGGAGAACAGTTAAAATATGCTAATAAAACATGAAGAAGACTTCATGAAAAGTGCAGGCGCGTGTGACTGATATTTTAATAAAATAAATCGATTTTCACATAAAATTAAAATTTCTAAAATAAAAAAATAAATTTTTAAAAATTGTATATAAAAGAGTAATATATAATTTTTATAGTAATTTTTACAGCATTTCCAAAAAAATTATCAACTAAATTTGTATAAAAAATCGTATTAAAAAATGGATTCCAAAAAAATTAAATTTTTAAAAATTGTATATAAAAGATTAATATATAATTTTTAAAGCATTTCCAAAAAATTATCAACTAAATTTATATAAAAAATTGTATTAAAAAATAGATTTCAAAAAACAAATTTAAATATTTTTTTCCAACAATTTTCACTTTATTTTCAAAAAATGCTTAAATCCTTTTTAACGATAAATTTTTTTTTTAGTATTTTTAAATCATTTTCAGAAAAAAAATTTCAAGTTAATTTGTATAAAAAATGTGTATTTCAAAAAATCAAATTTAAATACTTTTTTCAAAAATTTTCAAAACATTTCCAAAAAAATTTTAATATTCTTCAACCAATATTTTTAAAATCGTCCAATCGTCAGGCGTTGCCACACTTTTATTGAAGTCACACTTTATTTTTTATTAGCGTATTCACTGTTTTTTTTTTTTTTTGCAAAAAAATTAACTTTAATCCGTCATAATTTTGAGAGATTCGCGTAAAATCAGCGAACAAAGCGCAAATGTGTTCCTAAAAGTTTTAGTGGTATGTGAAAAAAAAAACAAAATAGCAAAGTTAACAGTAAATTTGCTGTAACTTAACTACAAGCATACTACACTAACTCAACCGAAAGTAACTACTTGCAAAACTAGTTCCATTAAACATTAAACAAACAAAAAAAAGAGAGTTTCTACATATTTAATTCTTTTTTGTTTGCGTCTAGTGAGAATTGTTAATTGCGTTTGCCTTGAAACGGTGCTGAAATGTTTTTTAATTTGCATACATTTGCAGATTTGTATGGAAAATGTTGTTTAATATGCGTATAATGAGTTAAATGAGATATAAAGTAAAGAATGCACTTGAATTTTAAACTAATTTTACATACATACATACACATGTATATTGGTTGTTTTTGTTTTTAATATAATTTTTAATTTTTTTGAAATTTTTTTTTTTAATTTTATTATTTTTTCATAATGCAATTGACAGTTACAATAATAAGCTACGCTAATTGCTTACCCAAAAAACAGTTGTAGCGCGCTGAAATGAGAGAGAAAATAATAATAATTAATTAAAAATATAATAAATAGTTTAGCATAATATTCATTTTTTTGTTACAATGTTAAATATGTTTTCTGCATTGCCTTAAGCATTAATTATTATTTTTTTTATGCACTATTTCAATTAGTTTCAGCATTATTTACAATATACATATATACATACATACATACATATAACATTGACCTATGCAAAGTAACTGTAAAACATAGTAATACACTGTAGCCAAGTGGTAGAGCAATTAGTGTTTAAAAAGGTGAAAGAAAGTAAGAAAAGCAAAAAAACAAAATAGCGAAACCACAGAAAAGCACTTAAAAGTCTTTTCACACAGCTGCTAATTGATCAATTAACCGGCCACTGGTCGATTAAAACGCTGATTACGAACGATTTGCTGTTCGTTTATCGAGTAGCCGGCAGTGCGAAGAGCAAAAACTGCTTTCTCAATCAAAATTTTAATTGATCAATTAATTTGGCTGTGTGAAAAGGCTATAACACTTAGTAAATTTATTAATGAGCAGCAAACAATCAAACAAACCAACAAAACAATCAACTTGCATGCCAACAAGCCAATAGTTTAATAATAATAGTAAAGAAATAAAAAAATATTTTTTTTTTACAATAGCAGAAATATTAACGGATTTTGCAAAGCAAAAAAAATAAAAAAAAATAATATTTTTTACAGTAATTTTTTACTAGTAACTACAATAGTGTGCAGACAATAGCCCGAGTTAATGCAAAATAAACTATAATAGTCCCTTAACTACCTACCTAAGCCAAGCTGAATTTATTATCTTTTTTTATTTTCTTAACTAAATATATAACAATACAATACAATATACATACTTACATACATACATATATGCATAAAAAGTTTATTTAAAAAATGAAAAAATGTATAATTAAAAAAAAATGAATAAAAAATACCACACATTTACCATATAAACATACATATTTGTACATACATATATACATAGCAACAATTTTACATACCTTCTCTACATAAAACCCATAGCATATTATATAAAAAAAAAATAATAATACATATATGCATAATTAATAAAAAAAACAATAGCACACAGCAGCAAAATATTAAAAAACAATTACTTGAATTTGAAAGATATAATAACATTTATAATATTTTAATTAAAAATATTTTCTCTTGTTGTACTTGTTTACTACATATTATTAACATAAATACGAAATACAAACAAAATAAATCAGCATAAATAATTAATTACTGTTATTCAGTGTAGCTAATGCATTAACTACTTTTTAAGAAAAAATAGTTTTGAATTTTTTTTGCTATAAAAATTGAAAAATTGTTTAACGGTAATTGAAAACTAATTGCATGCGGGGGATAATGATTTGCAAACAATTGTAAAAAAAAACAACAAAACAATTGTATAGAAATTACAGACTTTTTTGCAGTAAATAAACATTAAAAAAAAACATTTTTTTTGGAACAAATAAACATTTTCGGCACAAAAACTTTCAAAATTTTCAAAGCAAAGAAAAAATGCGGAATTTGTGTGCATTAGTGCGGTGGGTGACTGGCGTGCATTAGGACTGTGAAATTAAAAAAAAATTGAAATTTAAAAATCAAAATTTAAAAAATGAATATTAAAAAATCGATAAATATCGTTTTTGCACGTAAACTAAATTAGCTATTGCAAAAGTTTAAAAGCGCATTAACATAATTGCATCAAATAAAAAATATATTTAAATTTTATCGATAATTTTAGTCGATATTTTCATCGATTATTTAAGAAAAAATCAGTTCAGTAGCGCATTAACTTAATTACAGTAAATAAAAAATATATTTCAATTTTATCGATAATTTTAATCGATTATTTTATAAAATTCCAAGTTTGTAGTAATTACAGTAAATAAAAAATATATTACAATTTTATCGATAATTTTAATCGATATTTTAACGATTATATTTAAAATTTTCATTATTGCAGCAAATAAAAAAGATATTTTACAAATAACTTTTTTCCAGCAAATCGAAAGCATATTTCAATGTTATCGATAATTTATTATAAATCAATCTTTTATCACTACTTTTAATCGATATTCTACCGATAAATTTCAATCGATAATTTATCAATTGTTTTTAAAATTTTCGGATTTTTTAAATTTCAATTTCCCCTACCACAAGCACGCAAAATTCCGTAAAAAAAAGAAATCTTTCGGCAAAACGCATAAACAAAAATCTCAAAATTATCGATAAAAAAAAAAAAAAAACAAAAAATAATTACAGCAAATTGCAGGCAACAAAATATAATAATTTTGCTACTAATGCAAGCGTGTGTTTTCTTAAACTAAATATTAGCTTTTAAATGCAAATGCTGCAAAAGTGTTGTTGTAAAAGTTAAAAGAAAAAATGTTAAAATGTTGCATGAAAACGAAAACGGATGATTGAATTAACGTAAATAATTACCTCAATATAAGTGCATTATCTTCGTATTATAAAGGAAAAGTAAAAGAAAAAAATTAATAAATTAATAAAAACTTAAAAATACCAAGAAAACCACAAAATAATAATAAACAAAATTTAACAAGAACAAAAAAATTAATAAAAACAATTTAAAATACAGTTTGCAAGAAAAAACAAATACAAACAAGAAAAAGTAGTAAACAAATAATAAAAAAAAACCGTAATTGAAATTACAACAAATATATACAGACATTTGGTGTATATAAACATTACTTGCTAACAAATAAACCAAATTGTACGAAAAGAAAATTGAAATCTAAACTAAACTAATAAATGCAAATAAAAGCAAAAACAACAACAAACAGCATTACAACAAAAAATAAATAGTTAAAAAACAACCGGAAATACACAGCATGACTACATTAAAGTTAACGCTAAAAGACTAGTAACCGCATATTTGTTAGCAAAAAACCGATAACGGTAAATAATTTATGGACTACAAATATATACAAAAAAAGGTTATCGAAAACTAACAACAACAACAATGCGCATATCAATAAATTTTTATGTATGAAATTTGAAACGAAAAAATTGCAAACATACAACAACAACAAAAAATGGTGTAGATTACAAACCGCGCAAGTCACAAATAGCCAGGACATAGAAAAAATGAATAAATGTGAAAACGAAACAACACAACAATTTATGAGAAACAAAAACAAAAATAAAATTTAATAAAAATGCAAAATAAAAATACAAAATCGATACAGCAACAATGCAAAAAAAAAAAAGCGATGGAACGGCGCTGAAGTGAAGAGCAATGGCATATGAAGAGAGAGGCGCGAGTCTTATATGACGAAGCGGTAAAAATTTGTTAATACCAAAATTAAATTAACGTAACATTTATAGAAATTTAAAAAAATTTAAGAAAATTAGAAAAATATAAATTTTACACATTTTAAATTACGCAGATTTTCAAAATCGCGCTCCTGCTTCTGCGCTCACTTCAAAAAACCGTTCCACTGGCATTTACACAAGAGAAGACAATTACCCGCTACTGAACCAATTCAATGCAAATTAAATAAATACAAACAAAACAAATACAACAACAAAAAACATAAAAATACAACAACAACAAAAATCGAATATACCAAAAAGCGAAAACAAACAACAAAATGTTCTAATACTAAAGATTTTTAAATTTTGAAGAATGTTGTTCGAGGAACCGTATGTATTTTCGGCGTGAAGTAATCAATAAACTTTTATTTTTTACTAATATAGTATTGTTTTATGGTTAGCGCAAACGTAATAGAGTTGTAGTGAAATAACAACAACAACAAAACAAACTAACAAATAAAAGCTACAACAACGCGTATTGCATAATGAGAATTCGCCAATTTTGAGGAGATTCAAATTGAATAAAGTGTGTGTGTATATAATATTTTGTAGGTATACCTTTTATATATATATTTTTAAAAAATATATATTTATAAAATTTACGATAAATATATAATATTTTGTTGAAATTGTTTTTTTTTCTTCTCTCGCTCATTAACAAAAACTAAGAAACCAAAAAACGAAAAAAAAAAAAAACATTTTAAGTAACATACTAACATACATACATGCTTACAAGAACAAATGTTGTATGAGCTGAGTTGATTTTTGCATAAATTGCAACTCTAAACTGTTTATTAAGCGGAAAATGTACGGGTAATATTTATATTGTAGGATATATTTTCTTTAATATATTATATATATTAAGAAACACAGCAAACAAAAAATGAATGAGAGTTCAAAGCCAAAATGTGTAAAAGCGTGGACAAAGTTTGAACAAAACTACAACAACAACAAAAATTTCAACCGCAATGCAACTAAATTTGAGAAAAAAAAACACAAAATACAAAATTATGAGAAATAATAATAATTATTATTAAATAAATGCGCGTAATGTCAAAGAAATGTCAAAAAAAGCAGTTAAATGCAAAACTGTAAATCGTTTAAACGTCAGCGACAAAGAAATCTAAAAAAATAAACAGTTAAATGCAAAACTCTAAATCGTTCAAACGTCAACGACAAAGAAATGTCAAAATAAACGGTTTTTATTTAACTGTAAATCATTCAAGCGTAAAACAAATGTCAAAGAAACAGTTTTACTTTAACTGTAAATCGTTTAAATGACAAGAACAGGAGCGCGAACCAAACAACAAACAAACCAAACAGTGACAACAAAACACAAAAATAAAAAAAATACATATTTATGATATGTCCAAACACCGATTTTGTCCAAACTTTACTGCGACTGCGTTAGCGTTTTGAAACTACATATGTGAGGCAAAAATTTTACAAATATTTGCATTTCGAAAAAGAAAGATTTTGGAAAATATGGCGTAGATTTCATAGAAATCGAAAAGTACATTTTACAAAACTTATACGAGTATACAAACTAACTTTGGGGAACAAAACAAAAATCCAAAACAAAAAAGAAACATATAAATATTTTGAAAACTTTTTTTCGAAAGGCAACTTATAGATATTATTGCAAAAAAAAAACATGAAACGAAAACGAAAAAGTAAAGTTATGTGAAAAGCGTAAAGCGCACGTAGGTACATATTATGAATGATTATGAACTAAAAATAAAAAAATAATAATTATTATACTACGTATAGTACGCGTTTGCTGGCATTTATAGGTGGTGAAACCCAAGATTTATTTATTAGTATTTAGAGGCTATATTTATATCGTTTTTCTGCAAAAAAAAAGTGAATAAAACAAGAAAGAGCAAAGTAGCAAAGGCATAATGCGTGAAGAATTTCAAAAGCAACTATACTGTAAGAACTAAAAACGTATACAAAACTTAAACTGCTTTTTAGAAAAAAAAACTGTTTTTTTTTTTTAACTTTAGAAAAATAATTTCACATAATATTTTCTATACGACAACAACTTTCACTTCACATAAAAAAAACACAACACTACAGCGTAAAAAAATATGTTTTTTAAATATGTTTCGAGCTCAGTAGGCGTCCAAGTTGTGGCACTAGACAAAGAGACAAAAAAATATAGTGTTTTATTAAAAAGTAGCAAAAGCAAGCGGTGTGTTTAAAATTTGTTATTTAGAGGTTGTAAGCTGTGCCAAGTACTGATAAAATGTAAGTTTGCTAGAAATGTTGTTTGAAATTTTCAATGATTTAATAAAAAAAATATTTGTTAAAATTTCAATTATGATACAAATTCTATTAAAAATTTAAAGCACTTAAATATGCAAAACTGTTGAAGGTTAAACGGTTAAAAATTAATAAATTTTTTTAACACTTATTTTATGTTTAACAGGAATTATTTTTTTTAAATTTTAACAACAAAATAGATTTTTTTTTTATTTTAACAACAAAATAGGTTTTTTTAATTTTAACAACAAAATATACATTTTTTTAATTTTTTTGTTCCAATTTTCTTCACTTTAACTACAATATTGTTATTTGTTTTTAATTTTAACAACGAAATTATTTTTTTTTTTCATTCAACAACAAAAATTATTATTTTTTTTTTCATTCAACAACAAAAATTCTTTTTTATTTTAACAACAAAATAGTTTTTGTTTTAATTTCAACAATAAAAATATATATATTTTTTAACTTTACCAACATTTTTTTTTATATTTTTTTAACAAAAATATTTTTTTTAATTTTAACATTTTTTTTAACAAAAATTTTTTTATTTTAATATTTTTTTTTTTTTCATTTTAACAAAAAATTTTTTTATTTAAATTTTATCAAAACTTGTTTATTTTGCATTTTTTGGCTTTTGCAGCACATATTTTTTTAATGCAGATTTTATGACCAATCAATTTTTACAATAACAACTTCACAGCTCACCAAGCGAAATCATTGCTTTTGTTGTCACTTTAATGTCACATATTTGCAAATTTAACACACTTTTCTTTACTTCAGCTACACATTATTTTCCTACACATAGTGTTTTTCGTGGCATTTCAACAACTAAATACTTCAATATCTTTTTTAAAAATAAAATTTGCAAAAAAAAAAAATTATTTTTGCTTTTCACGCAGAATTGTGTAGAGTTTTATGAATTTTTCAATTATAGGAACGTACAAAAACGAGTACAAAATATAATTATTTAAATAAAGAAAAAAAACGAAATTTGAATTTTTTCTAAATGAAAAAGAAAAAACAAAATGAAAAACTATTTATAACAGTTAGTTTATAGTAAGTAGGAGAGCAGAGCGTATACACTTTTTAGTATATTTGGTTGATGTAAAACAGTACATACATACATACATGCAACTGTACAATGTTAAGAATGCAGATGAATGCAAATAATGAAAAACGTATCAATATAGCAGCAACAACAACAGCAAGCACAAACCACAGGCAGACATTTACTTGTATAAATACTAATAAAATAAAAATAAAAAATGAAATAAGCAGAGAAAATTAAGGAACCAGCCTAAAAACAAAAACGCAAAGCATAAAATCAAGAGCAAAGTTACAGCAAAGAGTATGTGGGGCAGTTAAGAAAATAAACGCAGACACAAACACAGAAACGCTAAAGGAATAATATACATATACAATGTATCTATAAGTTAGATCCAGAACCAACCAGACAAAACGTTAACTAATTTAACAACAGCAACAGTAATGTAACTGTACCGAAATTGACAAAAAACAAAAACAGCACTTTCAGCTTGTTGAGCAGAGAGGCAGAGAAGCAAAAAAAAAAACGCTTAACAACTGAAAGCAGTTAGAAATTCAAAACATTGACACGCCCAAAAAATAGAAATATAGAAATATCTATAAAGAAAATAAAAATTTTATAATAACAAAAGAGTACGAAACAAATAAAGGCAGAAATGCGACTAAACCGCATACGTGTTTAGTTGTAAACAAATAATTTATAAAAAAAATGAAAGAAAAAAAACAACAAAACATAAACGTGTTTTCTACACTGCCCAAATCAGGAAATTTTTATTTTAATTTTTGAAAATTAAATACATAAATTATTGCATTTCAAAGCTAAAAGTGAAGGAAAACCCATAAATGTTGCTAAAAAATAATAATTAGACAACCAAAAATACAATAAATATTTTGATGTAAGTACGCACTTAAATTGTGTAACCACTTGTTTTGAAATATGTAAGAAAAATACAATACACATAATAAATACAAGAAATGAAAGAAAGTTAATTAAAAAAAAAATAAATAAAATTTCTACTTATAATGTTTAGCAAATAAGTTGAAAAACATGCATAAAGTATATAACACAACTGCAAACAGAAAAATTAACAGAAAAAACATAGAAACACAGCGATGTTCCAGTAAACCAAAATTGAAAATAAATGAAAATGCAGCAACACAAAACTATAATAAAAAATAACAAAAACAATAACTAATATAAAAAAAAAAAATTTAAATATAAAAAATTATGAAAGCTAAAAAGCCATGAAATCTAAAAAATATAAAAAACAGAAAAAAAAATCAATGAAATATTAAAAATAAAAAAAATCATTTAAATTTAAAAAAAATAAAAATCAGCAAATAGCAGTAAATAGCAGTAAATCATGTAACAACAATTACATAATTGCTACAATTTACAGTTTGGACCGCAATAAGCACCACCAAGCACAGTAAAATAAAATAGTTAGCAAACAGATGAAATAAAAAGCAAAAAAAATTGCAAAATTAAAAAAAAAAACACATATATAAAAATATAAATAAAGCAGAAATAAATGGAAAATCGATAAAATTTAAACAATACAGCTTCAAATAAGCAAAACATAATTGTGTAAAATTTGCTAGCAAAAAAAAAAAAATAAATCAAATTTTTGAAAAACATTTTTTCCAACATTTTGCAATAAACAAAATGCTGCTGAACACATATAAAAGTACTACATTTAAGCTACAATATAAACAAATTATAAACAACAAAATACAACTACCAAAAACAAAACAAAATGCAAAGAAAAAAATTAAAGGAACAGTTACAAATGTAAAAAAAAAAATATTTTCCAAACATTATAATGCGCTAAAAATAAAATAAAAATTTTAATTATTGTATTTTTGTCAATTGTAATGTATGTATATACTAACAAACGCTACACACACATACACTTAGCTACATTTTACAAATATGCAAATTTTTTTTTCGAAATTTTATGGCATTATTTTATTTTAATTATAATTCTTATTTTTATTAAAATTGTAATAGCCACTAAAAAATGCATGAAATATGTGTACAATGTTGTCACGCCAATTGCCTGGAGACTGAACTACATTTTATTTAATTAGCGCTGACAATATTCTGCACTTATGTTCATGCACACACACATCAAAAAAAAAAAACACAAAAAAATACAAAAATTACATATACATATACAGTTAAATACATACAAAAAAAAATATATGTATAACTCTACATATTACCACATACTATATAAATGTAATAATTAAAGAAAATAATAATTTTACATAATAAAAACAATTATATAATACATATACTATATAAAGGCAAGCATACAAGAAGATGAAAAAAAAAACAAAACAAAACTACATAAATAATAATTTTAAATAAAATTAGTGTTATGCATATAAACATACAGACCAAACATATGCAACAAATATGTTTATACAAATTCTCCTATATTTTGTATGTTTACTTTAAATAATTAAATATTACGTATTAACAACATAGCGTTAAAATATACAAACAAATGGAAAATTAGCTATTGTTTTTTCCACTTAAATTGACACATACATATAAAGAGCGCATTTTTTAGCAATGATTTTCTATTTCATAAAAAAAAATGTACGCAGAAAATTTGTTAAAAATTTATAGCAAATAGTGTTGATAAACAACAAGCCGGATGTAACGGTATTTCAACGACTTAGCGTTTTGAGAAATATTTAAAAGCAACCAAAAATAGTTGTTGAAATGATTTTTACAGTAAATGTCGCAAGTAACAACAACTGTCAAAATCAGCTGTTGATAAATCATCCAAAAAAAGTAGCAACTGTCAAAATCAGCTGTTGATAAATCATTCAAAAAAAGTAGCAACTGTCACAGTCAGCTGTTGTTAAAACACTGAAAACAACAACTGAAAAGCAGCAAATAAACACTATTGCAATCAACACTATTTGCTATAAATTATGAATAAACAACCGAAACAGACAGTAGATTATCAACGATTTTTATAATTCACCTGTTTACTGGTTTAATGTAAACACACCACAATATATATGTACATGTTTGTGCTAATTTAATAACACATAATTAATAAAAACGTATTTTGCATTTACAAATGACGTTCAAACATACAAAATAAAAAAGAAAAAAAAAACATTGCAAAAAAATAATTAAAAATAGCTATAATAATGTAAACCCTTTATGTATGTATATTGAAAAAAAAACACACAAC
Source organism: Zeugodacus cucurbitae (assembly GCF_028554725.1). Lineage (NCBI taxonomy): Eukaryota > Metazoa > Arthropoda > Insecta > Diptera > Tephritidae > Zeugodacus > Zeugodacus cucurbitae. Next base: position 6,083,245 of record NC_071670.1, read on the forward strand.
TACAACAGCAACATATAAAGTAAAAATTATGCAAAGCTATGTATGTAACTACTATATAAAAAAACAACAACAAGCATTGCAACTATAATGCAACTAATAATAGTAAATAAAAAGCAGTGGGTGGAAGTGGAGCTGGTTAAAATCAAAACTCATCAGTAATGTTGTACAAATTGCACATACAATACTATATACAATACATACATACATTTGTGTTCGTCGAATTATATGTATATTATATTTTCAGACACTTATAATATTATTTAAAAAAAAAAAAAATACATATGTATGCACGTGCTGGCCTTGCTGGTTGCTGTCAATTGCAACTTGGCATGCTGCGTGCCTTGTTAAAGTGTTTCGGTTTTACGCAACTCCACCGGCGCGTTGTACGGCGACGTAGCACTGGCTAACGGTTTCTCTGTGTGATAGTAGTTTATAATTAAAGCCGTTTGCGGGTGTGCGCATGCGTACAACGCGCTGTAATTTAATTTTAATTGAAAAATGTATGAAGTTTACATAATATATTATGTTTATTTTTTTATTAATAATAAATAATAATAAAAAAAAACTTATTTACTCTATACTTTACTTACTATTATAAAATAAATATTATCAATACATATATATATTTTTTTTAATTTACTTATCCGCAGCATAAGAAGCCATGCTTACTTGTGTATGATGAAATAAAATATTTGGTTTTCATTTGTATTTATAAACAATACTTGCGCATTTTCTTTTCTTCTTTAAACAAAAAAAAAACAAACAAAAAAATAAAAATAAAAAATAGCTATGTTTTACTTTTTTATCAAATGTTTGCTTTTTCAAATTATATATTTTTTAACACAAAATTTCGAAATGCAAAAATGCAAAAATGTCGCGTAAAATATTTAATTGATATAATTTCTATTGCTCTTAAATGTTAATTCTTTTCGTTTTGTGCGAAAAATTATTTGTGTGACGGAAAAGTTTAAATTATTAAGCAACGTACAATGTAATTGCAAGTAAAGTAGTTGTAAATTGTATTTAATGCAATTGTTGTGGGGGCGTTAAATGTATGAATTATGCAAAGAATTAATATATTATGATTATTATTTTTATTTTTTATGAATATTATAATATAAAAGAAACGATGAAAACTAAATTTACGCTAATTAAGTAATGCTATTTAAATGCAAAAATATTTAAAAACAAAAAACTACAAAAAAAATCGTAAAACACAAAAAACTACAGAATTAAAAGATTTGTTTTTGTGTAAAAAAATCTTATACATTTTTTGTGGCTAAAAAAAATATAAGAAAAAAAAAACGAAAAAACTCTGAGTTTTTATTTTAATATTCTTTTAAATTACTGCATTGAATACTGATATTTTACGAAGGCAAGTATTATTTATTTATTTATTATTGCATATTTTTATTGGATTTTAATGGGCAAGTATTATTTTCGAAAACGATTTTTTATTATTATTTTTATTATTTTCAAAAACAATTTATTATTATTATTTTTTATTATTTTCGAAAACAATTTTTTTTATTATTTTCGAAAACGATTTTTTTTATTATTTTCGAAAACAATTTTTTATTATCATTTTTATTATTTTCGAAAACAATTTTTTATTATTATTTTTATTATTTTCATAAACAATTTATTATTATTATTTTTTATTATTTTTTTTTTTTTCGAAAACGATTTTTTATTATTTTTATTATTTTCGAAAACAATTTATTATTATTATTTTTTATTATTTTCGAAAACTATTTTATATTATTATTATTTTTTATTATTTTCGAAAACAATTTTAAATTATTAATTTTCTTTTAATTTTATACACATTTAATCACGTTTATTATTTTTTAATCAACTACGCCCACACTTTTACTAAATACACTTACTTTATTTGTTTTATATTTTGCACACATTAATTTCGAAAGAAATAAATAATATACGCAGTGAAATAATGCGGTTTTGGCTACACTTTTGTAAAGCAAACAACAACACTTGTTACACTTCAGCCATTTTGGCTACTGTTATAAAAATGCTTTGCAATGCACACACAAAAGTATAATTTACATTTTACGAACCGTCGGTAATGTTTTACACTTCCACTCCAGCGTTTCCATACAACAAACATGGAACTCGCCTGCATTCCTTTATACAATTTAGTATTGCAGGTTATGAGCGAATTGGTACATTCCACGATTACCACTTTTATGCTACGATTTATTGGTGTCCACACATTAAATAACTACAATTGCAAACACTTGCGCACATTTCAGTTATTATGATTTTGTATAAACAATACGTTTACTTTAATTTATTTCCGGGTAAATACTGTTTTTGACACAACCGAACAACCACTTCTAACAACTGCAGCACAGAATTTAAATGTCAGTGATGTCACGAAAATGCAAACAAGCGATGGCATGCGCGCATCGATAAATATATGTGTAATTAGTAAACCAATAGTAGTAAATAAACAAAATAAAAAAACGAAAGTAATTGGAAATTATTATAATAAAGCACAAAGCTGTTTAACAAATGAAACATATTTAAAGAAAAAAGTAGTTTCAAAAATTCTTTTGTTTGCTACATAATTTTGGCAGAAAAATTTGATGAAATAATTACAAAAAAATATATATAAAACAAATTCAGCAGAAATTTACTAAATATGTATAATATAAATGTGTGTAACGTCGGTAAAACTAATATAGACTTTTTAAACAAGAATTAATTGAGAATGAAATAAATTAACTACCTCAAGGTCATATGTATTAAAATAATATTGATATAGTAAAACAAAGAATTATACAGTGCATAACTATTTACGAAAAAAAAGAAAAAAAGAAAAAATAAAACATAAATTAATATATTAAAAAGTACACCTAAAACAAACAAACCCAACAATAAATGTCTTTGAGCTGCATTTATAGTGTTATTTACATAAAACTATATACATATACAACAAAAAAGAGACAACTACATTTATATGTATGTATTTGACAAATATTTATGTCAAATAGTCCCAATATATGCTAATATGCAATTAAGATTTATAAAAAAAAAAACACAAATATTTCATGTATTGCTTTTGGTTGCCATAAATGTAATAATAGGTTGCTATTAAAATAAAAATAACTAAATTTATACTTTGTATTCCTATTAGCAATTATGTAGTATAAAACGCAGTTGGTTTAAAAAAAATATACACGGGCGAACTTAACTCCATCCAAATTTGCTAGTTCTCCCAGACAGCAACATGAAATTAACTATGCAATTACAGCAAAAAATGTATGTTAAACAATAAACGCGATTTACTAAAACAAATTGAAGCAAAACTATAAAATTGCAACGTCCAAATACATGTGTGCGCACTAATACCGAACAATCGTAATAGTAATATTTAGATACACATGCATTAAATAAAAAAAAAAAAAACAAAAACAGAAAAATCCAAAACAGCAAACATTAAATTACGAAAAAATAGTAGTCAAAATGGGGGAAACTTTAGTATAGTATCCCCCGATTTCAGGGTTAAAATGGGTATGGTTGCAAAGAGGACGATCTCCAGATTACGAATATATATAATAGTTGCCGCAGGAGACTTATAGTTTTCGAGATATTCGCATTTAAAGTTGAAAATTTCACAAATTTTATGTGGCGATATTTCGATTATTAGTTAACTTTTAATTTATATAATGCGCTTATTACACACTAACACTTCACTAAATTGTTTCCACATACTTATTTTATATCAATTGGTTTAATATTTGCTTTAAATAAGCATTTTAATTTTTGCACAATTTTGTTTACATGCACAATAACCAGGTTGACAGATATCATGTGTTGCCATAACCAAACAAATGAAAATAAAAATAATAATCTTTCGCGTATTTGTTTTTTCTGTAATTGCGGCCTTCGGCCGCGCTTTTGGAAAATAACTCTGGTCCACCCAATATCATGGTTTTTCAAGAAACAGGAATAAATGTACTAAAAATCATGTAATTTTTTTATTAACTTTTATTCGTTTGTAAAATATGTAGATTTGGCAACACTTGATATCTGTCAACATGGTTATTGTGCATATAAACAAAATTGTTTAAAAATTAAAATTCTTATTTAAAGCAAATATTAAACCAATTGATATAAAATAAGTATGTGGAAACAATTTAGTGAAGTGTTAGTGTATAATAAGCGCATTATATAAATTAAAAGTTATGTAATAATCGAAATATCGCCACATAAAATTTGTGAAATTTTCAACTTTAAATGCGAATATCTCGAAAACTATAAGTCTCCTGCGGCAACTATTATATATATTCGTAATCTGAAGATCGTCCTCTTTCCAACCATACCCATTTTAACTCTGAAATCGGGGGATACTATACTAAAGCCGACCCTCAAAATGAATGTAGTAGAAATGCTATTACAAATACATAAACAACTCAATAAAAATGGAAACGGAACTATACTAGACATACACTGTAGTTAAAAAATTATAAATGTATTTAAATGCATACGCAAACCACATAACCAAGTTGTTTATAATTGCAAAATAAAATAGCCAAACCTATAGCAAAATAAAAGCAAAACACACACAAATATAAGAATATAAAAAACTTATTTGCAGGTGTCAACGAAGCAACTGAAACGCCAACAGCACAGCAGAATTAATAAACAATTATAACAATAAATATACAAAAACAATATAAATATGTGCAACAAATAATTGAGTACTTACTAAAATGCCAAACTGTACTGAATCATTTACATACAAACATACATACATATGTATTAACGTTTATCAAACAGCAAAATATTATTGTATGTTTAGTCAACTACATATACTACTGTTTAGCCGCATATTCTCTAAATCATATGTCTCCCGAGAAAATCAAACAATATACTACATACATATAATGAAAACATAGCAAAATCTCTAATAAAATGCATACATACATGCATATATAGTAAACACATACTCAAAACATAGCAAGCAACATTAAATACATATTAAAAAACATAAATAAAATACAAAAAAAAAGTATCATTACACGCATTATGGCTCATTGTTTACCGTAAAACGAAACAACAAAATTAAACGTGTCATTAAAAATTGTCAAAACATAGCAAAGGTCTTAATTGTAATTAGATTTTGTGTCATTTATGAATGTCTGCAGCAAACTACATACATACATACTTATATTAACCACAATATGAGAATACATATATTTAAAAACATTAACAGCATTGCAAAATTGTATGTTTACAAAGGAACCGTAAAATAGTATATGTATGGAAATTGTATTGTATTTGCAAAAATTTATTTAATAAAATACATAAGAAAAATATTAAAAACGTGTTTCATTTAAATTAATTGGTTATTTTGCAAAACTTTAACACACGCTTGATTTGCACACACCTGTTAACTGCGCTGCGCTGCACTAACAAAAAGCAACTGTAAAAATTGCAGGTTCTGACATGAATTTTCATGAGTAACACACGCTTGATTTGCACACACCTGTTAACCTACGCACTAACAAAAAGCAACTGTAAAAATTGCAGGTTCTGACATGAATTTTCATGAGTACGCACTTTTTTATGCTACAAATTAGCTATACTCGCATAGAATTAGTACACATGCACACTTTTTTATTACTTTTACGCACTTGTGTTAATATTATTTCCTATAAACGAAACGTTTAATTATATTATTTCCCGGAAAACGCAACTTTCGACGCTTTAAACACTACTAACAACTGAAGTACAAAATGCAAATGTCAGTGATGTTGTGGTACAGCAAAAATTCGATTATTTCTTGTTATCGATTATCAGTATGTAAATAAACGCAACGTAATGATGTATTTTATAACAAACATTAGAAAATGAAAACGTAATAGTTAATTTTAATAAAAAATAATGCATTTTACGCTATTTCTACATAAATTTGACGCGTATTTTCGTACATTTTATTTGATTTCACTTAACCTTAATAACGATATCCGTTTCCAACGCAATAGCAGCAAGCAGGAAATAACTTCTGCATGCACAGGGTTGCATTTATGCACAATTTAAAGATTTTAATATTTGAATTTGTTGCAGAATTAAGTTAACTGATTACAGTTAGCACAATGACGTAAAACTGAGACATATTTAAGTATTTTATCACTTAAAACAATAGCATTAAATATAGAAGTTAAAATAAATAAATAAATAATGCAACAGGCAACACAATAGACAATCAAATGGCAACACGAAATGTGGAACGCATTTGTGCGCCAATCAGTCGAACGCAAACAGTCGGAAGCGACGGTAGTAATTTAGCAGCTGTATTACTAAAGTGCTGTTTGTGTGTGTGCATTATTGGAATTTTCTCAACAGCTTGATATAAATAACATAATTTAATTGTGTACTTTTTGTACGGGAACGTCAACAAATGTGTAATATTTTAGCTTAACGTTAATAGAAATAAACGATAAAATGATACAACGTGTATAATAATAAAATTGCACGGTGCGAAAAATCGATCCCCGTTTTTGTGTACGTGTATGAGTGTGTGTTTGAAAAAACTGTGGTAAATGCAATGAAAAACGCCGGCTTTTATAAAATACCAACTAAATAAACACAAAACAATTGTCACAACGTATAAAGTGTATATCAATTTTCTCACTATGTGTTACATCTGTATGGCATTAATATGTTGATACGTGCAATTGAAAAATACCATTGTGGATAGTGCACCTAATTTAATTTTGATTGTGTTTTCATGCATTACATGTAATAGCGTATGTATGCACATATGTACAATGCTGCACCCTCCCATTTAGCGGCATTTATTGTTGTGCCACTATACTGCTTTGCTTCAGCTTTGCCCCCTTTACCTTAAATCCCGCCACGTATTGAGCATCCCTTCCAAACGTCTCGTTTACTTGCCGGTCGTTTCCTTTTTGCTTGAGTTCCTTGATTGTCGATAATTGCTTTCTAGTGGTGTGAGTTTGTTTTCTTTTTCAATGCAACAACAATACAATATTACATACATACATATATTGTATATTACTTAAAATTGTCTACATAATTTCATCGTATATGCATTACTTTTGGGCGTAACAATATTGTTGCTTCAATATTATTATTTACTAGCAATTGAATAATTTTCGCTGTTGAATAGTTGTTGTGTTAGTATAGTACTTTATATATGTATTCTGTGTCAGTATGTGTATATAAACAATAACAGTTGTGTTGTGTGAACTATAGCAAGTAAAAGAAAAATTGCAGCATTTTTTGTAAAAAATCACGTAATAGATAGATAAAATAGTGTGTGTATATAAACAATAACAGTTGTGTTATGTGGACTATAGCAAGTAAAAGGAAAATTGCAGCATTTTTTGTAAAAAATCACGTAATAGATAGATAACTATCGATAAATTATAAAAGTGATTATATCTACATAGTATTATTTTCGTAATAGCGCCTTTGTACGTAAGCGCATATTGTGTCATGTTTATTAATAGTTAATTTTAAAATTAATATTTTCCGCCAGCTAATCCCTACAAAATGTTGTCATAAATTATTTATGCACCAGAAATATAACCGGTAATATAATACACAGCTTCTAAACGTAAGAAGCAGCATTTACGTACGTATAAAGTGCGTTTTACGTGTAAAGTACGGCTACAACAGCTGATTTGTTTGAACAACTTAACTAACTTGGTGTTAAAAATTATAAAATATTTTGATTTTAACAAAAATTATTTTTTAATTTTATTTTTCAATTTAATTAAAAACATAATTTATAATTTAGTTAAAAACATAAAAACGTTTGACACTTAAAGTGGGGCTAATGTAAACAATTGCAATGAAAGTATTTAAGTGCAAGTGTACATTTGTATAGACATTTTTATTATATTATAAATAATTCACATTATAAAACGTTCAGTACTTCATAAGCGTTGAAACATATCGTTACGGCTTTAATGACATACGTTAAAGTAATAAATAATAGAGTATGAAATAAGAACAATTCTGGCGATTTAAATACATATGAAACAAAAGCTCACATTTCGACTTGCCATTCTCTGATTGAACCACTTACTGTCAGGACATTTACACAATTTAAGCTTCTAAATTAGTGCAGAAGTTAAATTTTTTGTGTAATTTATATACAGAAATCCTTGACAACAACAACAACTACAAAATGACCTTACGAAATTACTGCATATGCAACAACAACAAATTTTGCATAAAAATCGATATAATGTATTAAGTGTCCATAAAGTATTACCAAGTGAGATTTGGGAATGTGTAGTGCAACCGCAATTGTATGACGTATAGTAAAATTGAGTGTCGAAAAACCCACAATTAATCGTATTAAATAAAGTGAATTACAAAAAGTTTAATAATTTAAAATTTAATTTAATAATTTAACATTAAATTTAAAAACGCAAAAAAAACGTGCAAAAAATTTTAAATAATAAATTTAATAAAAACGAATCACACAAAAACCGCATAAAATTGTGCAAAAGCAAAAAAGAAACAGTATTAAAAGTTTACAATTTTGTGCTTAAACGTACTTATGTATTTACGTGTTTGTTTACATGTATGTTATGCACAATTTACTTAAAACACAACGAAATTGCATTAGTAAAGCATAAAATGTAAAAGCACAAGTGAAAAATATAAATTAAATAAATTGAAATAGTAACGCACAAAGCTGAAAAAACGCTTACACAGCAGAAAAAAAAATAAAATAAATAAAAAATAAAAAAAAAAATTAAAAAATAAAATTAAAATTATTTTTTTACGTTAACGCTAATGTGATACGTAATCGCCACAGCTTACACTAGGCAATCAACGACCAGCTGCTGCAACTTAAACGCTAATTCCTATCGCTACACATATTCCAATACGCCATTCTTTTGACATGGCCTCTTACGTGGAGTTATTTGTTTTGTGCCTGCTCTTGATGCTGCCCTTCCCGTTCTTCTACGAGAACAGCCATATGTTTCGTTATTACTTTAAATTTTTCATCTACTACGGCATTGTGTCATTCAATTCAGTTATACTGATACCAGCATTCCTGTTACGACCGTTCGATGTGCGAAATTTGCTGTAAGTATTGTTAAAATTTTTGTATTTAAAATTTAAATTTGATTTTAAATATTTTCTAATTTTTCAAAATTTTAGTCTAAAAGGAGTATAAGTTTATGTCATAGAAGAAAATCGATAATTATAATGAACTGCTTGGCTAATTGCTCTACAATTTGACATTTTTTGCCTTTACATTGAAAAACTCTATAAAATAGCGATTTTTGCACTCAGACCAGCTGCAGTATTTATTTATGCTGTTAAATAAGTAAGGTTTGCTCATAAAATATAAAGATTTGCCGCTTGTCATGGAAAAATATAATTGATTTACTAAAATTTTCTGGCATAACAGAGCCAGTGCCGGAGCAAACATTTAAAATTACACCTTTTCTACATTTATATGAGTGGAAAAGCAGGCGGCAAACTATTTGGGCTCGCCCTTGACTATTAGTCCTTATTGTTCAATGCCTTATATGCAACGCTTTTGACCAAAACTCAATGTCAAAGTCATTAGATTGTTTTAACCAACGTCTGTCTGCGTCCAACCTATCAGTTGTTGTGCGTCGTGGGCGGTTTGTTGTTATTGTGTTTTGTTATATTTATTATTATTGTCTATAATTTACCCAACAAGGTTGCACTTGCATGCTTAAGCTTTTAGTTTTTACTTACTTAGCCATTGCTAATCACACACTCGAGACAAGTTATCGATCACACTTGTGTATAAATGTATGTGTTTTATTATTTATTAAATTATATTGTTATAACGCTCGTTGTTGTATATTTGACGTTGATAAGATTTATTATTTATTAGGATTGTAAAGTACTTTTTTACGATAGCATTATAATGTGTATGGTATGTATGTATGTATGCATATAATAAAATTCTAATCTAATTGCAAACAGTCCATTATTATAGGAAAGTGCTTTAATATATAGCTCTTGAGGCATGCTAAGTGTGTTTTATATAAAAATTGAGAAAATCGCTAATAATGAGCATTACAAATATTTAAAAAAAATTATGTATGCCTGACAGGATAAAAGCAATTAAAAAAGTTACGTAGAGGACACACAAAATATTAAAATTGAAAAACTTAAAAATAAAATAAGTCAAGGGACAAAACTGTTCACACTTAAAGCTTCTCTTTCATTCTGTTGAAAGTAATTAATTTAAGTTTTTTTTTTTTTTAATTTTTGTGAATAGTTTTGTCCTTTTTACTGTACATAAATAATGTAACTGCTATTTTGAAGAAATTTTTTATCAAAATTCCGATGTTAGACCGCTTTATACGTTTAAGTGTATACGAGTTTCTCAAAAAGTTTTTTAAAAATTTTTTTATATATATTTAAATTATTTATTATATTGCCATTGTGTACGTTTCCTCAATAATATTAAACACATTTGTCTATCTCTCAGTGTGTTTCCAGTTCATCGCACAAATATCACTTTTAATTATCACAATGTAAATAAAGCGAAACATTTCACAAATTGTACAAATATCAAAATTCGTTGCTTAAAAACAAATTGAAATCTTATCACATAACAAATTAGTAGCTATTTGACTTACTAGTAGCGGCCTTTTGTGATAACTCGAATTTTAGTGCATACCCCGTAGGAAAAAGTTATTGTTAACTAATAAATTAATGATTTTTTTTAACTAGAAATAGAATTAAAATAATTAAATTTAGATAATTAAATTTAAATAATTCAATTTAATTAATTAAATTTATATTTTACTATACATTTTATTATATCCAGTAGGAAAAAGTTATTGTTATCTAATAAATTAATGATTTTTTTTAACTAGAATAATTAAAATTATAATTAAATTTAAAATTAATTCTTTGAAATTTACATTGTAAATCTTGTAAACCTTCAATATGAAATTTTAAATTTATTCTTTAACTTAATTGATAAATTAAGAGTTTAATTTCCTGCCGGGTCTTCTTAAATTTATTCAAATAAATTGTTATGCTTCATTGCTTATTAAACATTAATTAACGCTAATTGAACTGAATGTTGTCAATTATTTCAATCAAAAACAAAGACAATTTAATTTGGAAATATTGAATTGTATGCAAATAAAAGCACTACCATATCAGCAATTGCCAGCAGAAAAAAAAATTATTTAAACGTTATAAAATTTCAAATCGTCGTCATTCCTATTGGTTTCGCCCAAATACGGATGAGTCTAATTTGAAAAACTACGGTTATAAACACTTACTTTTCTCCAATTGTATGTCACATAACCTATACTACGTATTGTTATTTTACTTTCTGGTTCCAAAGAGTGTTTCGAATAGCTGTCTACATACAACTGTCAATGTATAGTCAGTCTTTATCAACCTAACCTAACTCTTGTACTCTCCGTTAATTAGTTCTAGGTCCAAAGAGTGTTTCGAGTTACAGTCTACACACATACATAATTTTTGGTGCCTCGAACTCCATTAAAGCCTTTTGGTTTTTATTTTATTGTTGTTTTATATCTAAGTTCAAAAGTTCACCATCCTCAACATTCGAAATAATATTTTAATTACACAGTTGTTTATAAACATTGAGTTCGCTGAAACAACTAAACCAATTAACTTTAAAATAACAGTAAAAACGATTAAAATAATGTTTTCATATTACAATAAAAGCACAATTGAACTTTGACCCTCAGCGTAAATAATATATTTTTACTGATTTAGACGCAATTCACTCAAGTAATGATATTCAAAATTTAATATTTTTTTGTTTTTTTTTTTAATTTTTTTATAAATATTTATTTTGTTTTAATAAAGTTTTTATAAATATTTTTTTTTAATAAATATTATTTTTTCTAATATTTTTTTATGTTTTTATAAAAATTTTCATTTTATATATAAATAATTTTTTTTATTTCTTTTTTAATAAATATTCTTTTTCTTTAATTTTTTTCTATATTTTTTTTCAATTTTTTTTATAAATATTTTTATATATATATTTTTTTTTAAACATTTTTTTTATATAAATATTTTTTTATTTTCTATAATTTGTTTTTTAAATAAATATTATTTTTCTAATACTTTTCTTTATAAATATTTTTTTATGAACCGTTTTTAATAAATATTTATATTTGTATTATATATATAGATATTTTTTTTAAATTTTTTTTTAATTTTTTCATAAATATTTTTATTTTATTTTTATACACATATTAATTTTTTTTATTTTTTTTTATAAAAATATATTTTTTTAATTCTTATATATATTAATTTTTTTTTTCATTTTTAAAATATATTATTTTACTATTTTTTTATATAAATCTTTATTAATACAAACATTTTAGTATTTTTTCTATTTTTTATAATTTTTTTTTATAAATATAAAATTTTTTAAATAAATATTGTTTTTCTATATAAATATATATTTTTTTTTTATATAAATATTTTATTTTTTTCATTTATTTATATACTTTTTTTCAATTTTTTTAGAAATATTTTTTTTTTTATTTTTTTTATACACATCTTAAATATTTTTTATAAAATTTTTTTTTCCTAAATATTTTTTTTTATATATTAATACTTTTTATTTTATTTAAAAAAAATATTATTTTTCTAATTTTTTTGTTATTTAAATCTTTTTGTATAAAAATTTTATTATATTTTTATAAATATTTTTATTTTTTTTATATAAATATTCTTTTCAATTTTTTTATAATAATTTACTTTTTTTATTTTATTATCCATTTTTTTATTTTTTTATAAATATTGTTTTTTTAATTTTTTTTCATAAATATTTTTTTATTTTTTGTTTTTTGTATTTTGTAAAAAAATGTTTATGAAAAAAAAATTAAAAAAACAATATTTATAAAAAAATAAAAAAAATTGATAATATAATAAAAAGAATTACAAAAAATAAAAAAATATTTATTTTTTTTTATGATAACATTTTTTTAAATATAAATATTTTTTAAAAATAATTTTAATTTATTTTGATTCATCGAATTATTGTTTGAGTGTTTTTGAATTATTTCTTTCTTTTTATTAAATATGCAGATACATTTTTATTAATTTTCTATGATATTTTATTTCACGCTGACTTTTTTTTAATTTATAGGTTAGTTTATATTGAATCGAGTTGAGCCTGCTGCAAAGCTGGTTTGATTTCTTTAAAATTACATTATTTTTAAATTTATTACTAATATATACCACCTCTTCCTCCCTCTTTGCAGCTGGGCGAGCACATTTTGTCATCGCGTCTCGACTTTAATCGGTCTACGCTGGGAGCTGCGCGGTCGCGAACATCTCGAAAAGGAGCAAGCATGCATAATCGTAGCGAACCATCAGAGCTCATTGGATGTGCTTGGTAAATTTGAATTTTTTTAATTAAATATCTCTTAATCAACACCTGCTAATTCTTACCGCCCACCGCAGGCATGTTCGCCATCTGGCATGTCATGAACAAGTGTACAGTGGTAGCGAAACGTGAGCTCTTCTATGCTTGGCCCTTCGGTTTGGCCGCCTGGTTAGCCGGTCTCACGTTCATCGATCGCGTACGCGGCGAGAAAGCACGCAACACGCTGAACGCTGTCAATAGTCGCGTTAAGATTGATAAAATCAAATTATGGGTATTTCCCGAGGGTACACGTCGCAACACCGGCGAACTGCACCCCTTCAAAAAGGGCGCCTTTCACATGGCCATCGACGAACAAATACCCATACTGCCGGTGGTCTTTAGTTCGTATTGCAGTTTTCTCAATGATAAGATGAAAATCTTGAATGCGGGCAACATAATCATAACCGCTTTGCCGCCAATTAGCACAGCAAATCTAACCAAAGATGAACTACCCGAACTGATGGAGCGCGTACACCGACAAATGGCATTGACGCTGAAGCAAACATCGGCCGAAGTGTTGTCACGCTATAAGCCCGTCAAAACGCCATCACTGACTGTGGCCAACACCAACAATGGCGGCAGCAGCAATAACACAAGCGCCACCAGCTTGCGCGCTGCTGCCACGGATGCGGTGTCACTAAAGCGCACAGTAACAAATGCAACGCCTGCAGCAGCTGCTACATTGCAGCAACAACAAGTGAAGCGCAGCACAGCGCTGCCAACGGAGGAGCGCAAACGCGGAATTAAGGTAGCAGCGCCGACGCTTAAGACCACGAACGCGACATAGGTGGCTGTGTGGGCGCGATTTAACGCATAAACAGACAATTTTGCAGACTTTTCAACTGTGACACTAATAGAGTTACATACATAGCTTTCCAATAACTGTATGTATTATGTAAACACAAAAAATTTATGCTTAAGCCGGTACTATAACACATTTTCATACGTATATACATATTTACACACTAGCTGCAGACATAATATGCTGTACATACATACATACATACGTACAATATCAATATCAATTTACGATATATTTCTCACACTTAATTGCTATTTGCAATTTAACTAACGGTTGAAAGTAGTTAAGTGCAACCTAATGTAACGGATACGCGCAGCAATTTTATTGCAATTGGATATTTTAGTTTTTTTTTAGTTTTTAACAAACATACATATATTATACAAAAAAAAATTAGTAAATTTAAGCAAACGAAATTTTTACGCACACATACATACACACATTTGTATTGGTATATTGGACAAGTGAAAAGTATTAAATTTTGCAAATCAAAATATTTCATTTTAAACACATTTGTGAGAAATTTTATATATGCTTATACTTTTATATATGTACTTGATACATACAGACAAGTATAGCTCGTTTGGCACACTGTATAATATCTTATATTACAAAATTTACATATTTATTATTAACATCAAGCTGCGCAACGAATTTAATTGCATTTCAGGCAAGCGTTTCCTCTTTTTCGTGGCTTGTTTGTATGCAGGCGTGTTTAAACTTTAAAGTAAATATAAAAAAACATTTTCTGTTAATTTTTTTATATAAATATTTTTATTTTTTTTATTTCTTGCAATTTTTTGTAAACATTTTGTTTCATTCTAATTTTAAATGTCAGTGGTTGCCACCTTTTTATATAAATATTTTTATTTCTTGCAATTTTTTTGCAAAATTTTTGTTTCATTTTAATTTTAAATGTCCGTAGTTGCCTCTTTTATATTTATATTGTGTTTTTTATAATTAAAGTAAATATAACAAACTATTTTTTGTTATTTTTGTTGTAATTTACTAATGAAAATGTTTGTAAAAATTCTTTATATTTTAGCAAAATTTTTGTTACAATTTATTTTTTTTTATTTTATTTTAATTTCATATTTCCGTAGTAGCCACTTTTGTATTTATTTAATTTATTTTTACGTTTCCTGCACACTTACGTACATATGTATTTAATAACTTGTAAGCACAAATTACTATTGTAAAGGAAGATATATGTTTATGCAATTTGTTTATATGTTATTTTAACAAATTGTTTATAAAATATTTTTTTTAATATTTATTTTTTCTTACATAAATATGTTTTTAAATTCTTTTTTGTATAAATATTTTTTTTTATTTTTTTTTCAAATGAATATTTTTTTTTAATTTTTTATATATTATTTTATTTATATTATTTTTTTTAAAAAATTCTTTTATTAAATCTTTTTATTTATTTTTTATAATTTTTTTGTTCATTTTTTAAAAGTATTTTTTTATATTTTTATTATTTTTTATTTTTTTATTAATATTTTTTTTTTAATTTTTATTATATACATTTTTTTACTATTTTTTTCAATAAACATCTTTTTAATTTTTTTTATAAATATTATTTTTTTTTGTTTTTTAATGTAAATATTTTTTATATATTTATTTTTTAAGAAATTCATTTTTTTATATTTTTATTATTTTTTATTTTTTTTATAAATATTTTTTTTTTAATTTTTTATATCAATATTCTTTTTTTATTATTTTTAATGTAAATATTTTTTTTATACAAATATTTATTATTTTTTTAATTTAAAATTTTTTTTAATTTCTTTTTATAAAAATTCTTTTATTAAATATTTTTCTTTATTTTTTATAATTTTTTTATAATATTTTTTATTATTTTTTAAAAATATTTTTTATATATTTATTTTTTAAGAAATTCATTTTTTTATATTTTTATTATTTTTTTTTATAAATATTATTTTTTAAATTTTTTATATCAATATTCTTTTTTTTTATTATTTTAAATGTAAATATTTTTTTATATAAATATTTATTATTTTTTTTTTTTAATTTAAATTTCTTTTTTAATTTTTTTATATACAAATTCTTTTATTAAATATTTTTCTTTATTTTTTTTATTTTTTATATAATATTTTTTTTTTATTTTTTATATAATATTTTTTTTATTTTTTATATAATATTTATTTTTTTTTAATATTTTTTTATATATTTATTTTTTAAGAAATTCATTTTTTTATATTTTTATTATTTTTTAATTTTTTATAAATTTTTTTTTTAATTTTTATTATATACATTTTTTTACTATTTTTTTCAATAAATATCTTTTTAATTTTTTTTTTATAAATATTATTTTTATAATCTTTTATATCAATATTCTTCTTTTATTATTTTTAATGTAAATTTTTTTTTATATAAATATTTATTATTTTAATTTAAAATTTTTTTTTTAATTTTTATATAAAAATTCTTTTATTAAATATTTTTCTTTATTTTTTATAAGTTTTTTTTTATTTTTTATATAATATATTTTTTTTATTTTCTATAAATATTTTTTTATATAGTTATTGTTTTAAGCATTTATTTTTTTATATTTTTTTTTTAATTTTAATTTTTTTATAAATATATTTTTTTTTATTGTATACATTTTTTTACTATTTTTTTCAATAAATATCTTTTTAAATTTTTTTTATATAAATATTATTTTTTAAATTTTTTATATCAATATTCTTTTTTTTATTATTTTAAATGTAAATATTTTTTTTTATAAATATTTATTATTTTTTTTTATATAAAATTTTTTTTAATTTTTTTATTTTTTTATATAATATTTTTTTTTTTATTTTTTAAAAATATTTTTTTATACATTTATTTTTTAAGAAATTCATTTTTTTATATTCTTATTATTTTTTATTTTTTTATAAATATTTTTTTTTTAATTCTTTATATAAATATTTATTATTTATTTTAATATAAATTTTTTTTATAAAAATTCTTTTTTATATATTTTTCTTTCTTTTTTATAATTTTTTTTATTTTTTAAAAATATTTTTTTTATATAGTTATTTTTTAAGCAATTCATTTTTTTATATTTTTATTATTTTTTATTTTTTTATAAATATTTTTTTTTATTTTTTTATAAATGTTTATTATTTTTATATCTACAAATTTTTCTATAAAAATATTTTTTATATAAATATGTTTCTTAATTTTTTTTTATTTTTTATATATTTTTTTGAAATTTTTTATATAAATATTTATTATTGTATTTTATATCATTTTTCTATAAATTTTTTTTTTATAATTATACTTAGTATAATTATATATATATTTTTTTTATTTTTTTATAAATATTTTTTTTTTTAATTTTTTATTTAACTATATTTCTTATATTTTACACAACTATTTTTTTTATATAAATATTCTTTCTGTAATATTTTTTTTATAACTATTTTCTTAAATTTTTTTATAAATTTAATTTTTATAATTAAATATTTTTTTATATTAATATTTAATTATTAATTATTTTTATATAAATATTACCTTTTTTATTTTTTATTAAAATATTTCTTTAATTCTTTTATATAAATATTAATTAAAAATATTTTTCTTTTAATTTTTGTATATACTCATTTTTTATTTGCTTTATAAATATTTTTTTATAAAAATTTTATTTTTGTAATATATTTTATATAACTATTTATTTTTTTACATAAATATTCATATTTGTTTTCTAGTTTTTTTTTTTGTTATGTAAATATTATTTTTAAATTATTTTTATATACAGTTTTTTTTTATTTAAAATAATTAAAATTATATAAAATATTTTTTTTTATAATTTTTTTATATAAATATATTTTTTTTAATTTTTTTTATTTTCTCAAATATTTTTTTTCAATTTTTTTACAAATATTCTTTTTTTAATATTTTTTTTTTATATAGATATTTATTTTTTTATGTTTTTAATATAAATATTCTTTTTTTTATAAATAATTTTTATTTCTTGTATTTTTGATTTTATTTTAATTTATAGGTTAGTTTATGTTAAATCGAGTTGAGCCTGCTACAAAGCTGGTTTTCATACTAATTTAAAACTTTAATTTTAATACCAAAGATTATTGTAATAGATAATTTAATGCATTAGTAAACGTTAAATAAAATATTTGCATCAATTACCTCGCATTAACGCGCACTGTGGCATTCCGATAATTCGATAAATTTTTGTTACAACTGAGTGAAACAATTTAAATGGGTTTTAAATCATTTCAAAGGCGTTATAAATGTATATATTTAATAAGAATTAAGTATTTTTTAACTATTATGTTAATTTAAAAAAAAAATAATAATAATAATAAACAATAGAAAAGTAAACACATTCATTTATTTTATTATTGTAATAAAATATAGTTGTAAAGATTTCATGCAAACCAGTTGAAGCTTTGTTAATTTAAACAAATATATGTTTTTGTACTTTCATTAAAATAAAATTTAAACGA
Source organism: Zeugodacus cucurbitae (assembly GCF_028554725.1). Lineage (NCBI taxonomy): Eukaryota > Metazoa > Arthropoda > Insecta > Diptera > Tephritidae > Zeugodacus > Zeugodacus cucurbitae. The sequence continues at coordinate 6,101,960 of NC_071670.1, forward strand.
AATTTTAAAATTAACTTTTTTCTGCAGTGAAAAAAAATAATAAAAATAAAAACAGTAAATTAAAATCTAAATGCATATAAATTTTGTTTGTTAATTGTCGAGCGCTACTACCCATCAGTATGACAACAGAATCGCGCGGTATAGGTAAGTAGTAAAAAAAATTCAAAAAGGAATATGTAAAACTCAAAGACAAAAAACTCAAATCAAAAGTCAAAACTAAAATAAAAAACAAAACAAAAAATTAAAATAAAAAAACTCCAATTTAAAAAATCAGAAAAAACTCAGAAACATTCATAAACGCTCGAAAAGAACTCCAAACAAAACACTAAAAGAAAAAATAAAAAAAAAAATTAAAACAAACCAAAAAAAAACTTAAAAAAACTAAAAAAAAAACTTAAAAAAACTAAAAAAAAAATTAAAAAAACTAAAAAAAAAAATTAAAAAAACTAAAAACAAATAAAAAAACTAAAAAAAAAAAATTAAAAAACAAAAAAAAAATAAAAAAAACTCAAAAATATAAAATTAAAAAAAAAAATTCAAACCAAATTCTCCAAACATATATGTATGTATGTACTAACCCAGCCAAATATATATATATATATATATATAAAATAATTAAAACAAATTCCACACATTATTTATGCATAAGGACCAAGTAGTCCTTTTATTAAAAAATTATGACAATCACGCATTTACTTAAACTATTTTTGTAGTCAAGTGATTTAAAAAAAAAATTTAAGGCGTTTGCAAAACAAAGAAATTAAAGAACAGTTCAAATATGCTTAGTTGTTACAATGGCTTAAGTCGGCGATATGCACATATTTTCGCACATATGCTCACAGTTATATTTTTATATACATTATCTTTTGTATATATTACATATATATGTAAGCTAACTTTAATTTCTTTTTTATTATATTTTTATTTTTTTATTTTTATTTTATTTTTTTTTATTATATTTTTATTTTTTTTTTATTATATTTTTATTTTTTTTTTTATTATGAATTTTTTTATAACACTAATTGTTTAAACGCTGAAATAGACGGCCACGTCCTGAGCCTGCACTCACAACGCTAGCCGTAGACACGTTATTACGCATACGACCACGTCCATAACCGAGCGGTGTCGATGCCTCCGAATCGGTGGTCTCATCGCGCGTATAGTTTATATCGAAGTGTGAGGTGTCCGGTTTGCGTGGCACATGCAACGAACGCATTGACCACGGATTTATATCGACAGTCGAATCCGGTGAGTCGCTATCCATTGCCTGGTGTGGTGCGCTATGCATGCGACTAGTTTTAGCTGGTGCTATTGCATAATTGGATGCGTGCTTCTTACGCGACGAACCCGGCCCAAGACTTGGAAAATCGTTGACTTCAAATGGCAACGTGGAACGCCCACTATTGTATGAACGTGCTGGCGCATAAGCATTTGGCTCATCATAGTAAATTTTATTCTCACATACGGCTTTAGTGGCGTATGTACTTTCACTATTTACGGAAATTTGCGATTCGGTGTCGGCATAGGTGCTTGGCGCTGGATTTATAATGGCAGCCAAGTTCGTGGTTTTGGGCACATGACGACCGGGTATCATATCGATAGCAATGTCGCAACACATGTAATCGGAAAACGTGAATGCCCAGCGTGTTACTATTGATTGTGTGCAATATTTGCTTTTATCAATTTCCTCATGGTACTGTTGGAAGAATATTTACAATGTTTGCAGAAAAGGTCATAAAATATAATTTTTTTATACATAAAATGTTTGTTATTGTTTTCCACTTACTGTACAAGCTATATCAATTTGATATTCAAAAAAGTCGTTATCCCAAAATGCATCAGTAACGAAGCTAGAAGTTGGTTTTTCCAATTCACCCATTTCACAAGTAGCTTCTTTGAGTATGTAAAAGAGATATTGTATCGAATATGTCTCGAATTCGATGTTTCTTGCTTTGTAATCGCCTTTGAGATAGTCCAAAACAGATGCCACAACTGGTATGGAATCACGATGAGTATAAACTGGCGGATACTCGCCAGTTTCAGGATCTCGTATAAAATCCAGTATATTATTATAAATCAAACCTAAATCAGTTTCACCCTTAGCATGCGGCGGTAATGGCAACTTGTGTGTGTTGTCCGAATGATGTTGTGCCTCATACTGTAAACCGTACAATTCAGGACCTACAGTTACATATTGAAAATAAAATTATTTTTTTTTTATAAAAAACGCAGTTGTAGTTGTGTGTGTACATACCAGGATTTATGAAACTATGATACAGCCGACATAAACCTTCTTTCAACGAGTATTTAACAACAGAAATTTCGGCTGGCACATAAATGCCACCTCTGAGTGAACGTACGAAATAGTTCACCATTATAAAGTGGTATGTTTGCGTGTCCAATTCTAACAAATAATACGAATAACAACAAGAAAATATTAATAAATGCATAAAATAGCATTACATAAATACACAGTTACTTACGGTCATTCTTCACGCTATTTCGAACAGTCAACTCGATGGTACGTTTCATGCGCCGTTCACGCTGCTCAACATCCTGACGCTCTTTTTCTACAACATCAATGGGCTTACCCCTGCAGGTAAGTTTTGGTGCCGCGCCAGTTTTTAAGCCCATTTTTTCCTGCTTAGCGCGCTCATTATAGGGTGCACGCTCCTGCGCCGTCATTGACTATATGCAGCATATAGAGATATTAGTAGTCAGTAGGTTCATATTAAGCATTTAACAGTGAATTCCAAAATGCCGCTTAAAATCATAAAACAAATCAGAATTAGTATCAACTTACCGCCCATATACGGCCGCACTCTGTTGTAGCTTCGGCCAAGCTTAAGTTTCTACCATACTTAGACTTCCAATCAAAGGTAAAGGTCATAAAACCATTTTTTGATGGCTTTTTCGGCATTTTCTTGACGGACTTTTAACGGTACTTGTAAATCCTTTAAAAAAAACCGAACCGCTATAATTTTTCAAACAATGGCCAATTGTAGTAATGCAATCAGCTACGGTAAACCTTTGAGCACACTTTTCAATTATTTTTTATTTGTTTAATATCCAAAAGTTTTTAGTTTTTATACCACAATAACGTGTTACGCGGTATATAATTCGCAATTATTATTTTTAAGCACACACAAAACACAATAGCAAACACGAAAGCATAGCGCGTATAATTCCAATTGGTTGACAGTTGGAGTTGGTTGAAATACTACGACAGGTTGCCATATTTTCGGTATTTATGTATTATTAGAACAGCTAACTGTTCTTAAAACTGTGTGCTTATGAGGAGCTTTGACGTATTTTACGAAAAATGACTTAAATTAAAATATAACAGTATTTTAAATAATACAAATAAGTTATAAATATATAATATAAAAAATTAAATAAATAATAAATAAAGAATATAATAAATATAAGTTAAATAAATTGATAAATATTTAAATAAAAGAAATGTTCATGACTTCGCTGGAATCAAATAAATTGTTCAAAATTTATTTTAATAAAAATGTGTAATATACATTTGTATATGACAAATCAAAGATTTACATTATGAGAATTGTACTCAGTTATTTCTATCGTCTTTAAATAACCTATTTATTAACATAATGCAATGATAACTGTGCTCCTATGCCGCTACTGGCACAGATTGTCATATCGATTGAATGCAATCAAGGATTTGGTCCGTCTGGCACATCTTCCGGCTCTGGTTTGACAATTACATCATCATCTTCTTGATCTTCTTTGCTGTTCTCATGCAATAATACATATTCTCGTGTACTAAAACCAAATTTTACAACATCCTTTTCAATTAATTCGTAATACTTCCGCGGCTCGATTTTCTTGTTGTTCAAAAATGTGCCATTCGCCGATTCCAAATCGATAAGATATAGTCTCACACGTTTACCCTGTGAGCCATCGTCGCGTTCGAATGGTACGAGTCGATATTGTAGCGCCGCATGTTGTTTTGAACAACTCGGATGGTCTACAGCTAAATCGGCTACTTTTCGATCACGTCCAACCAAAAAGCAGCTTTGTCTATGTATATGTAATGTAGGCAGCGCAGTTTCACCTTTGAAGGGGTATAAGCGCCAACGTCGTTTAGGTTTACGTGCTTCTGGCGGTTCGGCATATTTTACAACAACGCCATTGACTTTATTCGTATCTTCTAATAACGCGCCACTTAGTCCAAAATTGGGTTTCTCTTTTTCAACGGGTTCCTCTTTCGTTTGTGTATCGTCATGCTTATCATCACCACGTTTACCACCCCATTCGTAGTTTTTACTATCATCTTCACGTGAGTTTCTGCGATTTGTACGACCACGTCGTACTGGTGAGTTACGCTGTCTAGAGTGTTCTCTAGGTTCACGCTTAAAACGTTCATTGCCCTGAGATCTATTTTGCGATTTATCAGTACGTGGACTGCGACTACGCCTAAATAAAAACGTTATTTAATATATGATAGCACTAATATACAAAAGTACTTGACCTACCCTCTTCGTTCGTTAAATCGCTCATTTGGATGCCCACGTTCATCTCGCCATCGTTCCTCTCTGTTTCTATTCACATAACGATCTCTATAGTCACGTCTATCCGGCAAGCGGTCTCTTCCTCCATACTCATTACGTGAACGATTACCACGATCATTACGTTCTCCGTGCGACCGTAACGCATCGCGTTGCTCACTTCTTTCACGTTCCATACTTTGTCGCTGCCTCTGCCGGCTTCTACTTCTGCTCAGTTGCCGATTTCGCCGTTCAGGACTGTCCCATTTGGAAACATGTGGTTCACCGCCGCTACTTATTTCTTCACGCTCACGACTATGCGTGCGTCGACGTTGCTTACGTTCCCCCTGCTCCTCATCATTACGCACACGTTGTTTACTACTTTTTTCATGTCTTTTAGCGTGCTGCTTGCTGGTTTTACGCGTTGCAGCATCTGATAACTCGCTTGCTGATGTAGAACTAGAGGAGGTGCTGCTTGAATCATCACTATCTGAATCTTTAGTAGATCGATTTTTCTTGTTTGAATGTTTTGAACTTTTTTGCTTGTGATGTCGTGTTTCTGTAACAGAGTTACATGATTCATTTTCACTGCTATCTGATTGTTGCTCATCTTGGCTACGTTTGCTCTTTCGTGACTTCTTAGATTTCGGCATTATTTAATTGAACTTATTAACAATTATAGAAAATGTAAATAAAAGTATTTAGCGCGTTTTTTTGATCGACGTTCACAGAAAATTGTATGGACTTCGACGAATGATAACAAATGCTGTCATTTGTAGCACAGGGTGTTCTTTATTAAATATTTTAGTTTTCACAAATTTTGGTATTTGTTTTACAATAACATAATAACGGGTGATTTTTTTGAGGTTAGGATTTTCATGCATTAGTATTTGACAGATCACGTGGGATTTCAGACATGGTGTCAAAGAGAAAGATGCTCAGTATGCTTTGACATTTCATCATGAATAGACTTACTAACGAGCAACGCTTGCAAATCATTGAATTTTATTACCAAAATCAGTGTTCGGTTCGAAATGTGTTTATCGACAAATTTTGTTCAGCGATGAGGCTCATTTCTGGTTGAATGGCTACGTAAATAAGCAAAATTGCCGCATTTGGGGTGAAGAGCAACCAGAAGCCGTTCAAGAACTGCCCATGCATCCCGAAAAATGCACTGTTTGGTGTGGTTTGTACGCTGGTGGAATCATTGGACCGTATTTTTTCAAAGATGCTGTTGGACGCAACGTTACGGTGAATGGCGATCGCTATCGTTCGATGCTAACAAACTTTTTGTTGCCAAAAATGGAAGAACTGAACTTGGTTGACATGTGGTTTCAACAAGATGGCGCTACATGCCACACAGCTCGCGATTCTATGGCCATTTTGAGGGAAAACTTCGGAGAACAATTCATCTCAAGAAATGGACCCGTAAGTTGGCCACCAAGATCATGCGATTTAACGCCTTTAGACTATTTTTTGTGGGGCTACGTCAAGTCTAAAGTCTACAGAAATAAGCCAGCAACTATTCCAGCTTTGGAAGACAACATTTCCGAAGAAATTCGGGCTATTCCGGCCGAAATGCTCGAAAAAGTTGCCCAAAATTGGACTTTCCGAATGGACCACCTAAGACGCAGCCGCGGTCAACATTTAAATGAAATTATCTTCAAAAAGTAAATGTCATGAACCAATCTAACGTTTCAAATAAAGAACCGATGAGATTTTGCAAATTTTATGCGTTTTTTTTTTTAAAAAAGTTATCAAGCTCTTAAAAAATCACCCTTTATTTTAAAGGAAATATATTCATTTATTTATAAAGTATGATATTTGTATATTTTTCATAAATTTGACGTATAAATAATTTTGAATTTAATTTTAATATCAAACTTAATATCGCTTAACATCTCTGTTTAATGATTTGTAGCTGTCCAGGAACAACTGCTGATATTGAACCGTGTTGCCGTACTTATGCTACATATTTTGTTTAGAATTGTCTATTATCATTGCTTATTGTGCTTCTTATTGCTATTTTGTACCAGCTGTGACTTACATTATAAATTTTTATGAATCATTTGTTTAATCGTTTCATAAACACTTTTATATAAATATAATTTCAAAATTATGAATTTTACTTCAGAATTTCAATGGATTATTGTTTTGTTATGTGGCAACGTAGAAGTTGTCTTTCACGTTCAACTCGCGAGGAAAGTGAAAATTTCAAAGAACTCACGAAAAACTCAAATTGATAGTAATTTTTATCAAGAAATTTTACATAATTGTTTTAGGGGCTTGTTAAGAATATATTTGTAACCTGATTGGAATGCGAGAGTAAAATTTGTGAGCGGTCGGTTAGATCTAGGAAGGTGCTGGATGTGATTGACAGAAAGCAGGGCAAGGCAGGGGATAGACATTAGTAATAAAAGGTGAAGAAGATATTGTCAAAGACGGGTGACTTCGGTAACTCAGTGTACTTGGGCCGAACTGAAAGAGGAAGATTAACCATTGGAGGATATGAAGTTAGTTTTGATGAGCAATTATAAAATATAGACGACAAATTTATTAATTCGAGGTAAATCTAAATTTAAAGCAAATCGAAAGGAAATATTTTAATTATATATGAATTTATAGCAAATTTTAGGCAAGACAAAGTACAAAAAATCAAAGCAGGAAGTGTCAAACAAGTGCTGTGTGGTTGACGACACGAAGAAGTGCTAAACAACAGGGCTACAACAAATACCAAATAAGGCCAGGACAAAGAATATTGTAATTTTAAGAGCTTAACATTTTGTTTTGTACAAGAATTGCGTGCTTGTTCACAAATAAAAGCAATGGATAATACCGCGAGTGCCATTGTTGAACAGCAAAAATTAGCAACATCACAAAAATCAAAGAAAAGGCAGAAGAGTAAAAAAGCAAATGGCAAGGGTCCTGCTGGTAGTCCACCAAATGAACACTTGACAGATGTTGCGAAGGACATTGAGCAAGTTGTGAAAGTTAGTGATGCATCAGTCACAGCGAACGGGCTTTCAGAAATCTTAGAACAACATTTACATATTACAGGAGATGGTCTACAAATAAACGGTACTATCGGCAAGTGCAGCAGTCATAATGCGCAAAATGGGCATCATACACCCGTAACCGATATTACAAAGCACAGCACGGCGTCGGCAATTGTAAAAACTCCACAACAACTGGCATCTTTGCAAGATTCAACAGCCTCTGGTGCTTCGAAAAAATCAAAAAGTAAAAACAACAAGCAAAAGAACAAAGAAGCTAATTTAGAATATGAAAATAATGTGACAACACAGACAAGTCATAACAGCAATGGCGCGTCAGCAGCGCAAACTTGTACAAGTCCAACGGAAACAAAGGCAGTCGATATGGCGCAATTGAAAAATGGTTTCCATAATTTCGTTAATGAACAGGATGAAGCGTTGCGTTGTAAAGAAACACAGCAACAATGCGCAGTCAGTGAAAATACCAACTCACAAACAGAACTAACTAAACAAACAACCAACAATACTGAACCGAATATATTAAACGCAGCAGCGGCGAGAGGAGTTGCGAAAACTGCAACGGTATCAATGTCTGACACCTGCCCACACGACAAACTACAGTCCACAACAACAGTGGCACAACAAAGTACTATAACTGCTAACCCTCCCACTGCAATACACAATACAAACAACACTGCCAAGCAGGATGCAGACAATGCGCAGCAAACTGAACAAACTAACACTAAGGAAGCGGCGTTAAACGAGTCAGGCGAGACAATGCCTCCTGCACTGGCCGTCGGCACAACCAAATTGGATTTGAGTAATGTGCATATTGAGTATAAGGAATATGAATCGGAGTTGCAAATGCATGTGAGTGTGCGGTTTGTTGTTGTATATATGCATATATAATAACAATTTAGTGTTATTTTATGTTAAATAAATTTTTCTTTTGTTGTGTAGGATATTATGCGTTTAATACAAGCCGAATTATCGGAGCCTTACTCGATTTACACGTATCGCTATTTCATATACAATTGGCCGAAATTATGTTTCCTGGCAGCGCATGGCAATGAGTATATTGGTGCCATAGTATGTAAACTTGATATGCACAGGAATGTGAGGCGTGGCTACATAGCAATGTTGGCGGTGCGTAAGGAATATAGGAAACTGAAGATTGGCACAACGTTGGTGCAAAAAGCAATTGAGGTACACCAATTCACATTAATTTATTGTTAATTGAAATAATTTCTGTTAATTGCATTACAGGCGATGCTTGCCGATAATGCTGATGAAGTTGTGTTGGAAACCGAAATGCGTAATGTGCCCGCTCTGCGTTTATATGAGAATTTGGGTTTTGTACGTGATAAACGCTTGTTTCGCTACTACTTGAATGGTGTCGATGCGTTGCGTTTAAAATTATGGTTTAGATGAGATTGTGTTTAGTTGAATTTCATTGCCACATTGCATGCACACAATATAAATACATATATATTGAATTATATTATAATAATTTGTATGCGAAGAAAAAAAGAAAATTCGGTTGAGACGTTCTTCTTCACTTCTCACATACATACGTTCATATTTAATTGCAAAAAAAAAGCAAAAAGAAAGCAAACTAACGTAAACAATTAAGAAAATCAGAAAAATTATATGAAATATTATCAACAAATAGTTTGTTTCTATTATTATTATTAATTTTTTTTTATAGAAATGTCTACTAAACAATTTATGTAAGCGCAGAGCGACAAGTGTGCCGATTGTATGCGTGATTTTATGGCTAAAATTACAAACGCTTAAATGCTAAACTAAACATTTAATGGTTTTTCGTCTTGTAGCCTTTAATTATAGCGTTTTTAGTTTGAAAGTAAAAAAAAACGGTTGAGTTATTATTAAGTTTTATTTTAAATTTTGTTTCTGGTGTATGATTATCAGTTAGCAGGCATATTCATCATATAAAACGAATTGTTTGTTCACGGCGTGTTAAGTGACTAGTTTAATTTATTTAAAATTCATTTGCAGCTGAGCTTTTAAACTTAATTTGTATATTTTTAATTTATAAAGTTAAATCGCGCTTTTGTAACGGGTTTTTGTTTGTTTTCCTTTTAAACGCTCTGTTATTTTGTACTTTAAGTTTTATTATTTCATTTGCAGTCGCTATAAAATGTCAAGCACTACTTAAAAGCTGGTTTTGTAAATAAAAAAACAACAACAAACGTGAGACAAGTTTTATGACTTAATTGATGTTTCTACATTTTATAAATAAATAAATATATTTATTTTCGTGCTAATATTTTATAAAAAAAAAACATTATTTTTGAGTTAAACTAATGTTGTATACTTTTAGGCGTTTATTTTGTAATTAGACCGAAGTAAACGCGGGGTCTGTACATATTTGCGTATACATTTGTAATTAAATATAAAAAAATTACAAACAATTTAAACTTATGCTAAATAAAACACTAATAAATAAATAAAGTGAAATTAAATATAAACTGCAACAATATTAATTAAAAATTTAGTTGGCATAATGAGCTATTTAATTAAACAAGTATATATGTATGTAAAGTTAAGAAATCATACATAAATAGAAGTAACTACAATTTGAGTAGCTACTAGATATAAATAATGAGAAATTGTATGTAAATATATAATTTTAAATTTATATTAATTTATTAGCGACATTTTGCGAAGTCTGCATATAACATTTGTAAATAACAAAGCAAAAACTAAAAATTCACGCAAAATCATGTCTAACATACGCCTTCTGCAAAGGCTTTGTATATACATACACATATATGTATGCTTCATTCAACAAAATACAAAAAAAAAAAAACACATAAACACACGTACAAATGGTGTAACACATAATGCAAAATAAAAAATCAATTACAATTTTAATTTTTTAATTTTTATTAACAAAAAGTTGAAATGTCAAATTTAATTTATCAACAAATTGTTCTCATTAAAATGCATATATGCATTTCAAGAAATTTACAGTTATTTTCTTGCTTTGTTATCGATTATTACTTATCGGCGCTCAATATTGCATATCCCTATTTAAGCGGCCATTTTGAAGGAAGTAAATTGTGCAAGGCGGCGGTTAAAATGTGTACATTTCTTGCGAAATCTTATAAGTTTATGAATTTTAAAGTTTCAAATGTGCTTTTTGTATAAGTCAATGCGCTATAACGTATACAGCATGCGATAATGTTGAACTTATAAAAAATCACTTATTAAAGCGTGAAAAATTGCAATTTGCAACAATACGCCGGGACGCTTACCTCTCAATTGGTGTAATGACTTTTAAAAGAGTTTTGTTAAAGCTGCACAATTAAATTCTATAACAATTTAACTTAATAAACATTTCCTATATAAGTTATTGTTAATTGAAGACTAAAAGAAAAGAAAAAAAGAGAAAAAAATCATTGAGCCCCCATTCTAATGTACTAATGCGATAGAAGCGACTCATTTACACACATACATATGTATGCATGTACGTCCAAACGTTTACAGTACGTTTGCTGGTTAGAAAAAGGTTGAGTGTATTCAAATAAGAAAAATATCAAATTGGTGAAATATAATAGCGTGTGTGAAAAGCGTAAAAGTGAAAAATTGGAAAATTCTTTCTATAAGTGACTAATACAAGTTGAATTTAGTAAATAATTAATATGTAAGATAAACTTTTATAGCAATGTAAAATAAGTTGGCATTAGTAAATAATTGAGCATTATTAAAAATGAAATAAAATCATATATAGTGTCATGTGTATGTATTAAATATCAAGATAAATGTGCATGTATGTGTATATAAATAAAAAAGCTAAATATTAAATGCAATAAATGCAATAAGTGTATGAAAAGAAATGTTGATAATAATAATAAATCATGCAATGATTACAAAAATTTAAAGTCTAAAATGCAATTTCATGTTTTCGCTGCACTAACATTTAACAATGAAAAATTTACTATTTGTAGAACATTTTGATACAAAGTAACAACTTTTATTTATGATTTGAAGCAGAAAAACTGCTTACAAGAATTGAAAGTCCCATGCAGTTCAACGTACAATGCGGTGAGTTACATATTGAATTTATAATTTTTTATATTATTGTAAAATGTTTATGACTGTAGTTGCATATATAAATAATGCAACAACAACATTTGTAGTTTATATTTTCAAATATAAGCTTAGAAACTTTCATATTTTCCCTAGTTTAACAATTGAAAAAAAGAAAAAATTACTGTTTGTAGAACATTTTGATACAAAGTAACAACTTTTATTTATGATTTTATACAAAAAAATCTACAGTGTGTTAAAAAATGTAAATTTGTACGCATATAGACCAACTTAATTAGTGAGGTAACTGTGGTTTAATTAATTGCACTTAAAAATGTTCAAAATTAATTGCACTTCGGTACGTAGTCAGCCGCATTTAATACTTTTTGTTTATTTTATTTTGTTATTTTGCTTGCGTTTGGCTTTCATGTAGCCAACTACTCTCCACTTTTTCAACTATTTTTTGTGATAAACTGAAAATTTCATATGCAGCGCGCACCGGCAATGCTGTATGCAGTACCCATTTGTCTTGTGCAAAATCATATTCCTCAATTATATCCACGCCGCACGAGTTATTTAAACCACCAATTGCAAATAGGCGATTATTGTAGTTTAATGCACATACGTCTGCGCGTGGAATATTCAATGAGGCAAGCTGAAAACAAACAAAAATGTGTTAAAACATAAATAAAATATTGTTTTAAAATAAACAACCTCTGTCCATTCATTTTTACGTGGATCATAACGCTCCACGCCGCCTAATTCAGATCCATCACTACCGCCGACAACGTATATATAATCCTGTACAACAGTTATCTGCAATAAAAAAATATTTAAGTTTTGTTGTGAATGATGCTTAAAGGTGTTACTTACACCAGCTTCGCCACGGCCCGTGTACATATCAGCACATGCTGTCCAAGTATCTGTCTGCGGATCATAACATTCACAGGCTTTCATGGTCGTAAAACAATCTGACCAGCCGCCAAAAGCATAAATTTTACCGTCAAACGCCACAACGCTAGCACCATAACGTGGCTTCAGCGTACTAGCTGCAGACTTCCAGTTGCCAGTATGCAAATCGTAGCTGTGTGCAAGTTAATTGCTTAATGTGTGTTTAAATTATTTTTTTTTTTTTACAAATATACTTACACTTGCATATTTGAGTAGGGGTCACATGAATTATCATCAAAACCACCGATTACGTAGATTTTATCCTCATGCAACAAAGTGTTGACATCGCGTACTGGTTGTGGCAGTGATGGTAGCGCTTCCCAAGTGAGTGTTTCCAGATTCAATTTATTCACACTGCTTGTATTACCCAAATTGATGTCGTAGCCACCAATAAAAATTAAGCTGTTATCAACAAATACAGTCTTATAACCATAATGTTTGGTCACAATTTCACCAAATTGACGCCATTTGTTCTCCAATTCGTCGTAACACAACAAAACACTTTGTGCACAAAACTGTTTAAATTTTATATATAGTATATATTATGAATGTAAAATTATTTAAAATTAAATGTGTAAATATTTTTTTCACACTCACCGATCTATGCATTTGTACTGCCACCAATAGTGTTGCATCTTCGCCGCTATTAGTTTTTATATTATTTGTTGTCGCATTACAAGCATTTGTTGCTGCCACAGCGAGGTTTTTTGTTAAAGCAAGTGCGGCCGCTTTTGTTACGCAGCACGTGCGATAGGCACCTCCTATTGGCAATGATTTTGTAACACCCCAACGTTCTAGTGTAGGGCTGTAGGATTCAATCGTTTCAACGCCCTTTGAATTTGCCAGACCCCCAATGGCAAGAATGCGTTCGTTTAGATATAAGCCACATGTGTTGCTACGTTCAACATTCATTGGAGAAATCTGTAAGTGAATTTTTTAATATTAAATAATAAAGTGGTGTTTACCAGTAACAAACCTTTGTCCACACATTTTTGAATGGATCATAAGATTGCACACAAACGCCACCAACACTTTTTGTACCGCCTAACACATAAATTTGCCCCTTTGCTATTGTCAACTGGAAAAGTTAGATATTGTTTCGAATTTGTGTATGTTTACCGTTAAATGTTAGTACTTACACCAACATTACCGCGTGGTTCCAGCATATCAGCACATTGTGTCCAAGTATTGCTCACTGCGTCATAGCATTCACAATCGGTCAGAGGTGTGCCTGCAGCTGACAAGCCACCAAAAACGTATATTTTATCCTCAAATACCGTGACGTTTGTTTCAAAACGTGGTTTCAACAAATTGGCGACCTGCTGCCACTCTGTGCCGTTATTGTCTAACCTAAATGATAAATTATTATTATTTATTAATTAATATTATTTTTAATTACTAATTTATTAAGTAATTAATTAATTAATTAATTTATTATTAAATTTCTAATTTATTAAGTAATTAATTAATTTATTTATTTATTAAGTAAGTAGTTAATTAATTTCAAAATATTTCCACATACCTATACACAGTGTCCAATGGCTCAGCTGCATTGTGCACATAACCTCCCAAAACGTAGATGCTTTCATGCAATAGCGCCACATTCATGCCCCGTAAGTGCTGTGGCAATGCAGGCATGCTCTCCCACGTTGATGTTTCCAAATTATATTTCTCAACATTATTAGTGCTTTCAGACTTGTCATTGTAGCCACCAATGAAAGCAATGCTATTACCAAGACATACTAACTCATAACCAAAATATTTCGTGGCTATTTCGCCGATTTGCTGCCAATTATCGTGCGGTGCATTGTAAAGCAAGATTGTTGCATCCTTTGCTGGCTGCAAATAGTTTGAAAGTGTTAGTTAGTGTAAAAGTTTTATTTTCGTTATTTTTTTAATGATTTTTTAAATATATATTTTTTAAAATATTTTTTAAATATTTTTTTTTTATATTTTTTAAATATTTTTTTCCCAATTTTTTATTTAAATATTTTTGTGTTTATAATTATTTTTAAATATTTTTTTTTATATTTTTTTCATCATTTTTTTATTTACAATTTTTTTTTAAATATCTCTTGTATACTACTTACATTTGTATTCAATTCTAACGCCAATAACGCATCGTTTTCCGTTAACACAAGCCCTTGATCAGCTGCCAATGTGTTGCGCTTATTGTAACTTCGCTCCAATTTTGTGGCAATATCTGTGGGTAAGCTAAATATGCGACAATCAAATGGCACATGCATTTTATTGTGCGTTAGCCATGTTGCATTTTCAAAATCGTATTCCTCTATACTTTGGATGCCTCTGCCATAATTTTCACCACCAATAGCGAAGAGTCTTCCTTGCTGATAGAAACCAGTCACATATCTACGCGATTCATTTAAATCCTTAATCTGTAACAGTGTAATGTTATTGCCGAAATTAATATTGCAAAAACAAAAAAAAAATATTGGACTTACTTGTGTCCATGTATTATTTGCGGGATCATAACGTTCCACTACACTCAGTGAGGGACCATTGCAACCGCCGATGACATAAATAAATTCACCTGCTACGACCGCCTACAAATAAAAATTTTGATTTTTTATATAAAATTAAATTTGTAAATACACTCACGCCAGCATCTGCACGCTCTACGCTCATATCTGGCAATTTGGTCCAAACATTCGTTTCTGGGTCATAGCATTCACAATCTTTTAAGCCCGTCACAATGTCCGACCAGCCACCGAAAACGTAAATTTTACCATTAAACACAGTTACGGCTGCGTTAGAACGCGCTGTTATCATTTTTGCAACACTCTGCCACTGTCCGATTTTGAAATCAAACCTAAAGAAGTATATATTTTTATATATAAATAGTATGTACGCACACATTTCTATAATTGCACCTACATTTGCACGTCGTCATAACGTACATCGTAATCGAAACCACCCAGTACATAGATGTTATCATTCAGCAGCACCGCATTCGAATCGCGCACTACATATGACAATGCTGGTAGTGGCTCCCACTCTTCTTTCGCCAAATTGTACTGTTCAACACTGTTGGTTTTTTCCACACGCGAGTTATAGCCACCAATGAATATTAAATTATTATCCCTAGGCACAAGCGCATAACCGTAATATTTAAGCGGTATCTCACTGATTTGCTGCCACATTTGTTGTTCTTCATCATAACGTAGCAATCTGCTGTTACCGGATAACTGGAAGCACAAAAATTATTTTATTTTTTATAAAAAGCATAATTTTAACTGTGCGCATACGCCTTGATGCATTTCAACAGCCATTAATGCATAATTGTTCGCTACTGTCAACCCACGGCCTTGCTGATTTTGGTTGCTTGCATCCATTGTGGTGTTCTGCATTAGATTTGTTACCGTCTCCATGCTTTTAATGGTATATAATATATATTTCAAAAAAAAACAAATTTGTCCGGCTTAAACGTGTGCAATAGCTGTGCGCGTTGTTCTGTTGCTAGTTTTTATGCGCGAAATTACCGATGAGGTCATAGCGTGAACTGACAACTATTTCAACATAGCCACTAATAGTAGGTGACCAATGAGTCACTAGCGTGTTATCAATATTGAAATAGCTATAATTCGGCCATCAATATGTGTATAATCATACTAATGCAAAAATTGTTTATCTTCATATTGTCACAGAAACCCAATTGATTTGGTCTACAAGCGAAACCAATAAAAAATGTAAACAAAAACAGCTGTCAGTAAATCGTTGTTATCGATAAATTTGCTTATAGGAAGTCATTTGATTTATAAGGTAGTTGCAGTTTTAACACATATAATGTAGATAGAATTTTATTTAACTGAATGAAATTGACGCGTACAGTTTATTCGTTTATTTATGTTTAGCTATTTTTATGAAAAATTAATATGTAATTTAACAGCTCATTGCTTTCCGTTGTTATCGATATATTTTAAAACAGGAAATGTCACACGCCAGCAATTGCGTTTCGTCGGTTGCACAACTGCTGACGTTTGAAAGTAATTTCAAATATTAATAAAATAAATATAAATACAGTTTCACAAATTATTTAATTTTAAAAATAATAATAAAATAATAAATAATTAAATGTACAAAACATTTTACTGCAACAAAATTAAATAAAATGTATATAAATTATATATTTATATTATATTTATATAAATTATATATTTATATTAATTAAGTAATTTCAAATATTAACATAAAAACAATAACAATCACATATAATATTATTGATTATATTAAAATAAAAAAAAAAAATTTAAGTAATATTTTATTGCAACAAAATTAAATAAAATTTTATAAACTACTTATTTATAATATAATTTATTATTTTTTATATTATTTATTTATTTATCTTTTTTGTTTTTAAATTAATTTTATTTATTTATTTCCGTTAAAATGTATTATAATTTATTTTTTATTAAATCTATTTCAATTATTTATTTATTTTAATTTATTTATTAATTTATTATAATTTATTTTTTGTTATTAAATTTATTTCAATAATTTATTTATATTAAAATTTATTTTTATATTTTATATTTGTTATTTTTATATTTTTATTAAATTAATTTTATTTATTTATTTCCGTTAAAATTTATTATAATTTATTTTTTATTAAATCTATTTCAATTATTTATTTATATTATAATATGTTACAATTTATTTTTTGTTATTAAATTATTTTAATGTTTTTATTTCCATTAAAATTTATTATTATTTATTTTTTATTAAATCTATTTCAATTATTTATTTATATTAAAATTTATTTTAATTTTTTTTATTTTTATTTTTTTTATTTTTTTTTTATTTTTATTTTTTTTTTTTATATTTTTTTTCACATCGCTTCATTCTAATATCATTCATATTAGTGTTTATATTATATATAGCGGAAGTTTATGCATGAAAAATCGCACAAAAGTGTTTCATTTTCATTACACAATCTTCATCATTTACATAAACAATGCCACTAACCTGAATTTGAATTTCAAATAATGAATTTTAAGGAAATGCGCTACATTAGCCTACATACAAATATAGCCATATGAATCAATACTTCCTACCTAGCAATGTTAGCTATGCGTGTCTGCTAACTCAATTAAATCATCTATAAATATATAATTATATTTGTGTGCATGTACATATGTACATAGGTGGTGGTACGTGTAACCTCTGTGTTTGTACCATATTTTATTTCCCCAACTACTTTTATTGCAAAATTTTATTGTTAGTAGCAACGTGTATTTATCTCCATCTGTATTTTTTTAATAGTAAACGCAAATGTGTTTGTTAGTTATTTACGTACGTACGTTAACTACGTACTTCTGTTACACAAGCAAGCATTCTATTTATCGGAAAATCGATAGATTTTGTAATCTCTGTAAACGGGCAATATAAATTTAAATTGCATTTAAGCTGTTTTTTAGTATGCAACTTAATTAAAGTCGTAGTGTTAAATTTTACGTATCAATTAAAATGTGCGAATACTTAGTCTGTTCTACAGTTGTTTATATATACGACATTTTTATGCTGTTTAACATACTCGTACATTGCCGCCTGTGGAGTGCATTGAGTAAATTGCAATGCAGTTACTATATGTATATAGGAAAATGTGTTATTCATCACTTTTACTTGATAATTCGTTATTTTTTCGCTATTACTCACAATTTTCATGCCATTAGCTAAAGTAAATCGTGTATGATAGTGTAAAATATATGTATAAGTGCTTATATGATAAATGTTTGCACGCGAGTGCTTATTGGAATTTCTGCGCGTGAAATTTTTAAAGCACGAAAAATACATTTTTGATACGCTCGAACGTAACAAATATGTGATTGTTTAAAAAAAGAAAATAAAATAAAATATTAATTTTTTTTTAATGTCTTCTACGGAGTTGTTCTAAATTTTGAAATCAGTGTATCAGTGTTGTTCCAAATCTCAACATATTAAATGAAAGAAATGCATAATCCTGCTTGTTTAATAATATTTTTTTGCAATTAATTAATATATATATATAAAATTAAGTGGCAAAATTTCCTGTTCGCATACTCCTCCTAGACGGCTTACCCGATTTCAATGAAATTTTCTGGGGTGATTGGGGTCTGTGTGGAGGGTGCACATAAGAAATTTAATGTGTGTATCATTGCACGTTTTGCAAAAAAAAAAAAATGAATTTGCAAGAACATTGCTATATTCCGAAATACCACAATATTTCACTTGGAATCCATCATCGAAAACATTTCAACGACGAAAGCAAGGGGAGCGTGTTGACGGTTATCCAAATGTCCGTAAAACCGATGTCATAGGACGCATTTACACTATCCATCCGAACAACGCAGAATGTTTCTATTTGCGTCTGCTATTAGTCAACATGCGCGGACCAAGATCATTTGATGATTTGAAAACTGTTGACGGTTAGTTGTGTGCGACGTATCGTGAAGCATTTCAGCGATTGCATTTGTTAGAAGATGATATGCATTAGGGCACCGCACTTCATGACGCATCACTCACATCTCATCCAAAACAAATACGCGTACTATTCGCCATAATAATATCTACATGCCTTCCGTCAAATCCGCAAGAACTGTGGAATAAGTACAAAGACTGCATGACCGAGGACTTATTAATTTTGGCGCGTAATCGAGCATCGGACGCAGACTTGCTATATACATTACAAATGTATAATGATGCTTTGATATTGGTTGAAGATCTGTGCCTTACAATTGCGAATAAGGCATTAGCGCAACTTGGCATAACTGCGCCCAATCGTTCAGCGATTGATATGCTTGACCATGAGCTTCAACGTGAACAACAATACGATTGCAATGAATTGCGTGCTTTCATACAAGCTAACATTACCAAATTGAATATTCAGCAGAAAAATGCTTATGATAAGATTATACGAGCGGTTGACAATAACGCCGGTGGATTCTACTTTCTGGATGCGCCAGGGGGTACAAGGAAAACGTTTCTGATCTCTTTGATTCTTGCTACTATACGGTCACAGGAGAAAATTGCGCTGGCAATTGCTTCGTCAGGCATCGCTGCTACTCTACTTGATGGAGGCCGAAAAGCACATTCTGCGTTGAAATTATCGTTGAACATCCAAGTCGTTGAAACACCAACGTGCAACATATCGAGGAATTCAGCAATGGCAAAAGTTTTGCGAGGAGCTGGAATAGTTCTATGGGATGAGAGCCCAATGGCTAACAAAAAGTCATTAGAAGCTTTCAATAGAACAATGCAAGATTTACGCCAAAAGCAACAACTTTTTGGCGGAGCATTAGTCTTATTATCTGGCGATTTTCGGCAAACTTTGCCAGTCATTCCTCGATCAACTCCTGCCGACGAAATAAACGCATGTTTAAAATCGTCAGTTTTGTGGATACATGTTCAAAGGCTGACCATCAACATGCGATCCAATTGCAAAACGATCGATCCGCAGCGGCGTTTTCGAAGCAGTTGTTGGACATTGGCGAAGGCAAAATACCAATCGATGATACCGGTTGGAACACATTGCCGAACAACTTTTGTACACTTTTACAATCGAAAGAAGAATTAATTGAAAGTGTATTTCCGAATATTGTTCAACACTATCAACGCCACGATTATTTAAGTGAACGCGCAATATTGGCACCGATAAATGTACACGTCAACGAAATCAATTTTGCCATTCAAGAAAGACTGCCAGGAGAAGCTACAACATATACATCGATTGATAGAGTTTTGAATCAAGATGAAATAGTCAATTATCCAACTGAATTCTTGAATTCTTTGGATCCCCCCGGTCTGCCACCGCATAGTTTGGTCCTGAAAGTCGGTTCACCCATTATACTTCTAAGAAATCTGGAGCCACCGACTTTGTGTAATGGCACAAGACTTTCAGTCCAAAAATTGTGGCCAAATTTGATTGAAGCAACAATACAAAATGGCAAGGCAGCATTCCCATGATTTCAACGGACATGCCGTTTGAATTTAAGCGCTTGCAGTAAAACACAAAGTAAAACCCCTTAAGAGTTTTAATCGATTTAGGTGTAGCGAAGCGCACAGGGTAACAGCTAGTATATATATATATACAATTGTATATGGCACAAATATTACATTTTAATTGCTGCTATTAAAAAGAAAGTATATAAAACTAAAACAACACAAGCCATCCATTTAACCGTTGATCACCTTAACGATTACGTAGTCAAATTGCATGCATTATTGTGGGCATAACATGCAAACATTTTAATTACTTTAACTGAATTATGAAACTTGCAGCAGCAAAGGATTGTTGTTGACTACACGCCGCTGACAGCTGACTGCCGGTGGCTTGTATGGTTGTCAGTGAAATGGTGAAATGTGACGTCAAAGCAATGAAACTGTTAAAAATTTGTATTTACAATGTTGCACTTATGTTGTACTTATGCCATTGTATGGGAAATATTTTTTTCCATTGCTCTATGTTAAACAAGCCGAAGAGCCATAAATGGATATATGAGCATGCATTTGCCAGCTGTTTGGTTTGGACTAAGAAGCAAGCAGTGTGTGTGTATGTGTAATATTAAATTTATTTTTTTCGAAATTTTTTCGAAATTTTTTCTAAAATTTTAAAAGCTAACTGACATTTGTATTGTGCGTAAAAGCGTGTAAAACTCTATGTTTTTTCTTCAAATAGAGTTTATACCATTTTTGTATATTTTACTCCTCTTCTTGCTTGAGCTCAACGCATTTTAGTCGGCTTCCAAAGCCTATTATTTCAACGCTAGCAGTTCAATGTAGGCGCCATGCTCGTAAGCGTTTTTTTTTATCCTGCCAAGTGATCTCATAACAATGCTGTTAAGTGCCGCACTTACTTCTATTACAAGCTGTTTACTTTCCTATAAATTGCTATGTACGCATAAATCTAGTGAACAAACACATTTGTAGTGAATACATACATACTTACATACATATATGTATGTAAATATATGTATGCAGCTAAGCGCAACAATTTAAAGCAATAGCAATTTTGTCTATGAATGCATAAAAAAAAAATTAAAATAAAAAAGTGATGCTTTCGCACATGACAATAAATAAAAAAAAAACTTTATATTTATGTCAATTTAAATTGGCGGCTTGACAGAAGTAAACCTATCGACCACATAGCAGCACATGCGGAAGTTTTTGTACAATGTAAATGAAGACAAAAATGAAATGTTAAAAAAAAAAAATAAAAATAAATTATTGAACTCACGCTGCTTAATACCAAAATAAATAGAGCAACGTGTTAAGATCCATTTCTTTTGTGAAATGTGCATTATTTGCTTGCGCTAAAGTGACGTCACTTAAGCAGTTGACTGTCAAATGCAGGCATTTCAAAGGTGTACTTCGTTTTCTTTTTCTCAAAAACTTTAAAAAAAAAATTTTTTTTACTCAACGCCCTCAGCTTTAATTTTTACTAAGCGCAACAATTTTGAGCAATAGCAATTTTGTCTATGAATGCATAAAAAAAATAAAATAAAAAAGTGATGCTTTCGCACATGACAATAAATTGAAAAAAAAACTATATATTTATGTCAATTTAAATTGGCGGCTTGACAGAAGGAAACCTATCGACCACATAACAGCACATGCGGAAGTTTTTGTACAATGTAAATGAAGACAAAAATGATGAAAATATTAAAAAAGAAAAAAAAAATATTGAACTCACGCTGCCTAATGCCAAAATAAATAGAGCAATGCGTTAAGATAAATTTTGTGTGAGCTATGCATTGTTTGCTTGCGCTAAAGTGACGTCACTTAAGCAGTTGACTGTCAAATGCAGGCATTTCAAATGTGTTCTCGTTCTCTTTTTCTCAAAAACTTAAAAAAAAAAATATTTTTTTACCCAACGCCCACAGCTTTAATTTTTGCGAAAAATACGAGTTTTTTGGTTTTTGAATAAATTTTCTAAAAAAATTATAAACCTTATGGTGTAAACATGTCATAAGGTATGACTTACTTTACTTTTTAACATTTCAACATCAATGGTCCGCTTAAAAGGAAAGCCATTGTAATGGTATGCCCCCCAAATCTATGCACAAATATAGTTTATGCGACCTGCATTACATAAATACATGCATACATACAAACATAGACACTTATGTATGTATAAATATGTACTTTTCAGCCAACCGCCAAATTAGACCCATATACATACATATATTGTGGAGCGCTCCATTTATTTATGAATGGTTATTAAAAGTAACAATGTGCAATTTTTGACAGTTGCACAAGTACTACAACAACAACAATGCTTTTTATGTAAATTTGCATACATATGTATGTACCTTTTGCGACAACAAGTGAATGGAGAATGTATCAAAGCAAGTTTTACGATTGGTAAATTCATAATGGCAAGATGTTAAAATTCGAAGATATACATACATACATACATATATATGTAGCAATCTAAACTGGACTATTGGAAAGCTGTAAAAGTGATAATAAAAGTTAAACGCAACTATTTTAATTGGTGCATTGTTTAGTTAAGTGTAGAGTTGCCAACATTTGCATATTTGGAAATTGAATTGAAAAAAATTATGATATTAAAAACGGTAAATTTGAATTATAAAATAAAAAGTGAGATAATATTAAATAATTTTAAAATATATTTTAATTTTTGAAAAAAAAAAATAAACAAAAAATAATGGCAAATTTATAAAATTCGGTGTTTTAAATAAATAATTATTATTTTTTAATTAATTTAAATTTAAATTTAAATATCAATATCAATATCAATATCAATATCAATATCTATATCAATATCAGTATCAATATCAATATCAATATCAATATCAATATCAATATCAATATCTATATCAATATCAATATCTATATCAATATCAATATCAATATCAATATCAATATCAATATCAATATCTATATCTATATCTATATCTATATCTATATCAATATCAATATCAATATCAATATCAATATCAATATCAATATCAATATCAATATCAATATCAATATCAATATCAATATCAATATCAATATCAATATCAATATCAATATCAAAATTTGTACTTCTTATTAATGAATTTTTTTTATATAATTTTGGAATAATTTTATATATTTTTTCAAAAAATATTTTTAATTTTTATTAAAAAATAATATTTTTTTTTGTATAATGTTGGCAACTCTGTTACTCCAAAACGTTACATATTCTGCAATACTATGTACCGTTAAAAAAGTGTTAATGCTGCGTCGCGCAAATATCACGTAAGAATTAATAACATCATTTTATGACAATTTCGAAGTTATATACGAGATAAATATATATGATATTTGGTAAATATATGTTTTCATGCGCATTATATAAAGTTATATGTATAATTTATAGAATCTATAATGGTTCGAAGAGTGTGTTACATCTAACGGTATTATTCTATTAGTTATATAATTTATATAAATACTTTCCACATGTCTCCCTAAAATTCCTTGAACTTGTCATAAAATTATAACATATACATGGACCAGTTAACAAATTGCAATTACCGTATATATTCATACAAATATCATGCGTAGACCACGCATGCGCATACTTACTCACCTTGCGTTTGTGCGCATGCGCACACATTTCAATACAAATATTACTTATTTATGATAATTAAACTTGAATTACTTGATTTTTTTGTTTAAAATTTTCATTTGCCTCTCATCAAGTGCTCTTCAGCTTGCATTTTCTGCGTTTATCTTGCGAGTCTTTGGCGTTTTTCTGATAACTGTTCATTAAATTGTCTGTCATTGCCACCTGTGCAACGTCTCATAAAGTTTTTTCTATTGTCTCATTGTCAATATTTTTCATATGGTCACTGCCGTTTTTGGTCGCTGCGTTATGTTATTGATTTTGATCATTGTTGGTCTGGTACGCTGCGTATGCGTAACATTTACAGTTAAATTGTGGGATTTACGTATCATTGCAATTGAAATTGTTGCAAAAAAACGGTTGTTGAAATATCTTTCACAAATTATACCGCTGAAAGCTTCTTTTGCGCTTTGAGCTTTTTCTTAAAGCTTTTCGTCTTTTAGCAAAACTAACAAAATTTTAATATGAATTCTTCTTAAACGCTTTAATCAGGTACATTAAGCTGCCATTGTGGTCAGTTTTATAAACTTTCATTGTCAGTTTAAAGTTGCAGAAGCTTTCATTGAAAATATTTTTGAACAAATTCCACTTGAGCTTTTGAATTATTTATACCAAGTATTTATTGTAGTCTTATTTATTGCTTTCCTACGAGGTCGCAACAAATGTGGCTAACGGTTCCTACCGCCTATATGCACCTTTCTTGGCAAGTAAAGCTCTAAAGCTTTTACGGAGCTTTCTATACTTTTATGCATAATTTTTCTTCATAATTATGATATGCAACCATTTTATGCTACCTTTACGGTTTTCTAGAATTAGTTTAGAGCTTTTAAGCTTTCAGAAGCTTTAAAGCTTCTAAGCATTTCAATATTTTATTATGTTATCAAGCATTCTTAGTTTTTTGATGTCAATTCTGCAATTAGCTTATTTTCTATAAAGCTATAATCGCTTCGGAGTAAATTTGTTAAGCTTTTGGCGGGCGAAAAGAGCTTTGAAGTGATTTTTTCATTCTTCTTGGAGATTTCTTTCAATTGCAACTCTTCTTTCGAGATTACAACTATTAGTGAGCCTTTTACATTGGTTCTGGTACTCTCAACATTTTTTCTTTCTATATCAACCCTGTTTACCGTTTAATATGTATTTTTTTGGCTTACCCACTTTTTCTTGGGATTCTTGTGACTTTTATTTTTTTTTGAAGGCATTTGAGCTTCAACGCGTTAACGGTATGCGTTTTTTTTCGCATACGCCAGTGAAAAGCATAAGAAAGTAGCTGTCATAAATAACCGTTTAACAACAACAACACAAGCTCTTAAAAGTTTAAAACTAAATAATAGAAAAGGAAATTGGCTGGGAAAATCGAAAGCAACGAGTTCGTTAGCTTTGCGCGCAATCCTCACATACATATATACTAATATATTGCTATTGTTGTATATTTACAATTTGTTTTTGGTTTTGTATTTTGTCGCTATTACATCTTTTACACTGTACACTTTTTTTCCTGCCTCTAATTTGCTGTTGAAGTCGCTATCGTTAAATACAAAACCGGGTCCCGTTCGCCTCACCAGTTAGTGCGCCAGTACGCGCGCGATTTTCCTTTAAAATTTTCAATGTTGTTGTTTTGATTGTTGCTATTGGTCCGGCGGTGGCGCATGCCAAATGGTATAAATCGTATCTGGTATGCGCATATTGGCCACATTCAGTGCGGTAAGCTGCCACGGTTAACAACGTCTCTCGACGAACTGTAACGTCAGTGTTGTGAAGAAAGTGCGTGTTGTTAAGCAAAAAGTGTTTGAAAATAGAAAACAACAATAAAAATATATAAATATATAAAAAATCCTTGAGAGACTCTGTCGTAATAACGCGTATTTGTGTGTGTGTGCGCTCGCGTGTCTGCTGTTTATTCTGACGAATATCCTGTAAAATGCTGAAATTTATTGTAAGAATTGAAGTGAAAAAAATTTGAAAATTATATTGGAAAATCAAAATTATTTGATTTTAATGTTTCAAAACCGAAAAAATATTAAATAAATAACTAATTATTTCTAGTAATAATTTATTATTTTATTTTTATTTATTAAATTTTTTTAAATAAATATTTTATTTTATATTTTCAAATTAATTTAAATTGTTCATAATTTTTTTATTTTCAATTTTATTAGTTATTATGTATTTTTTTTAATTATTATTTTATTTTTATTAAGTGGGGGGGGGGGGGGGGGGGGGGTTTAAGGTTTGACAAATTTTGTTTTTCACATTTTTTTTTTTATTTTTTTTCTGAACCATCAATATCTCAATATTGTGTTAAAATTTTAGGTCATTCGGAGAAAAACTAACGAAGTTACAGGAGGTTGAATAACGGTACCTCCAGCTATCTGCGCTGAGTGTACAAAACTTTGAATCGATTTTCCCAAATATGTCATTTTTAAAGTCGGTGACCAGCCTACTGCATCAATCGTTTTGAAATTTCGAACAAATATTCTACATGTATTTAATTACTAACAATTTTACAATAACAAATAGTTCGATTTTTTCGTCTAAAATCGTCATTTTGGCTTGAAAGTGGTACCAAAAATTTAAAAATTAAAAAAAAACTATATGTCAATTGAAAGATAAACTAATAAACTAAAGAAAGCATTTTGATTTTTTGGTTTCGGGTGATCCAGTGAAGCTGTAGGCTGGTCACCGCACAACAACTTTTTTTCGAGGTGCCTGCAGAGATCGACGATAAATCCGTTATTCCTCGCTATTTTTCGATAAAACTTTCTTTTAATATCCTTTAAATGTTGCACTTTCATATAATAATAAGTAAAATAAACCAACAGCAATAATTTTTTCTAAAAAAAATCATGAGAAAAGGTCTTTTTTCGACGAAACAAACCTTACCCCCCCCCCCTTTTTTTAATATAATTTAATTAGGTTTTAAATTTATAATTTTATATACTTTTTTATTTTTATAACAATTTGTTTAAATTATTATTTTAATATTTATTAATTAAAAAATAATAATTGTAATAAAATTTATTATTTTATTGACATTTTTTCCATTAAAATTTTCAATTCAAATAATTTTTTTAATTATTTTTTTTATAAATAATTCCAACCTTTTTTTTAATAATTTTAATAATAAATATATTTAACATAATTTTTTTAAGCTAATAATTTTATTTTTTTTTTAAATTATTAATTAAATTAATAAGAATTAAATTAAATTAATTTTTAATATTTATTTATTTTTTTTAAGTCTTATTTAAATTATTATTTTATTTATTTTTTTTCAATACAATTTTCATTCAAATAATTATTAAATTTTAATGAAAAACATATATTTAACACTATTTTTTTAAACCAGTATTATTTTTTTCATAAAATTTTATTACAATTATTATTTTATTTTTTCCAATAAAATTTTCAATATAAATAATAATGTTATTAAAATTATTACTAATTTGATTCAATTAATTTTTATTAGTCGTTTATTTTTTATTAAAATTTTTAATTTTTTTTTTAAATAATAATTTGAATTATTATAATTAATTTTAATAATTTATATATTTAATTAAAAAATATTTTAACTTTTTTCCTAACCAGTTTTAAATTTATTTTTTGGGGTTTTCAATTATTTATTTCACTTAATTAAATAAAAAATAAAAATATATAAAATATGATTTGTTTTTAATTTTTAATAATTTTTTTTATTAATAATTTTTTAATTAATATTTTTCATTTTTTATTATAAAATTATTTATTATTAATTATTACATAAATTATTTAAAATCAATTAATGAAATTAAAATTAAAAAAATCAATTAATTTTTTGGGCTTTTGGGGTTTTCATTTATTTATCTCACTTCAATTCTCACAATAAAACATCCTTACAGCTACTCGCTATAGCTTGTCTGCTCACCGTGGCAACAGCTTTGAAAATACACGATTTCGAGCATCACGAGTACGAACATCACAAGGAACCCGAAGAAACGGAACACCATCATGAGGTGGAACATAAACATGCCACCTCACATCAAAGTGTCAAATTCCATCATTACCATCCCGTGCCGGTCTATATCAAGGACAAGCACTTGCTCAAGAATCCCATCGAAATTGGCGGCACAAAGCAGAAATTGAAAATTTTACATCCTGAAACTGAGCACAGCCACAATCACGGTTTGGTTCTGGAAGAAGAGAGCGAGTCGCATTTCCACGAGCATGGACATCATGAAATAGAACATCACGAACCACATTACGAACACTATCATCACGAATAAATGAAGGCGAATGAGAAAGAGAGTGATGGATAGAGAGTGAGCGAGTAAAACAAAGAACTGAAAGCCGCAACTGTTTGCTTTTAATGAACTAAGATTGGTAGCTTTCCTTGACGTGGTTCATTTTCAAAGTTAGTGCTTTAGATTTTATTTTATACAATGGTCACACTTGCTACAAATGGAGCGCGTTCACTAAATATTTTAGAACAATTAACTTGTATTTTTAATTGTGTATATTGTTAATATAGACTGAGCTTTGGTAAGCTCTTAATTTGTAAATTAAATAAAATAAAAAAGAGTGTTTCTTAAGTAAAAATATCATTGGTTTCAGTAGTGGTTAAGTCGACTCGGTGTATGTTTGGTGCGGAGCTTTCCCAATAATTCTCAACAGCAATAAAATCACTTTAAAAGATTTTCCGCCAAATACGTGGGTACCATAACACAATCAAACTTGCCAGTTACGGGTAATTTTTTCTTTAACAGCCACTTATCGTTCGTCATATCGTAAACCTCGACAGTATCATCCCACTGTGCAGGACCGATTACACCACCAAATGCCCACAATTGATTATGTATCGAGGCGGCGCAGATATATCTACGCGCGACATTCAATGAAGCAATCTGCAATGAAATAATTAAGGCTTTTGTGATTTTGAAAAATCGTTTAATATTCTATATAAAACTCAACCCTTGTCCATTTGTCTTGCTGTGGATCATAGCGTTCGACAGTTTTCAAATCAGTAAAACGACCACTTAGTGCGTAAATGAAGCCTTGATGCACAACCACCTGAAATAAAAATAAGCTTTAAACTTGCGATTTTAAGTTTAGAGCGACAGTTAAAACTCGTATGCCCTCTAGATGGCGCTATGCACAAAATAGTGGATATTGATATGAACAGCTTAATGAAATTATAATTTCTAGATGGCTTTCTATGCAAAATTAGATTCGAGGTTACAACAAGTAACACTTGACCCCTTACTATAGTTTATACTATATGCATTTGTACTCACAGCTGGACTTTCACGTGCATCAGCCATTGCGCTGCATGGAAACCAACTATTGCTGACAACATTGTAGCGTTCTACAGTGTTCAGAGTGCGCAAATCTTTGCCACCTATTATGTATATATTATCATGCAAGATGGCAACACCGGCTGAAGCGCGTGCCACAGCCATACTAGGCATATACTGCCAACGTCCAGTTGATGTACTATAACTGTAATAAATCATTTATAAAACTGGCATAAGCTTTGCAACTAGTAACTAACTGAAGACTTACCGCTCCACACTCAACAGCGGCGTTGTATTGCCCGCCTTACCACCAATCGCATAGATGAAATTATGCAACACAGCAACGCCAACACTTTGACGACTCTGCTTCATTGACGGCATTGTCGTCAGCGTTTTTGTTAGTAAATTATAGCTGAGCACTGCCTTACTCGTGCCATCCATGCTGCGTCCACCTATGAAGTAGAGACTATTCTCCATAAATGCTGTACTAAAAAAATATCTTTTAATTTCCAAGCGTGTAGCTTTCAGCCATTCCTCCTGTGCTTCATTGTAGAGCAATATGTCCTTATAACCTAACCAATCCTTAAAAATAAATTGTTATTAATTAAAAATATACAAATAACGGGTGATCCAAGTAAAGGTACTTTTTTCAATAGCCTCTTTTTGACAGATCACGCGTGAGTCGTGTCAAGCTGTCATGTTATTTTTGTAAAGAATGTCTTTCGCGCGCTTCGTTCAACATATGGTCAACCTAATCGGCTTACTGAGCGGCGCCGTTCGCAGAAACTCGGACTGACGTATGGAATGACTTGGCGTATTTTACGTCGAGATCTTCAATTAAAAGAGAACCAAATACAACTTGTGCAAGAACTGAAGCCGCTCGATCTTTTCAAGCGACATCACTTCACTCCATAGGCTCTTGAAAAGTTCCAAGAAAGTCCGTCGTTTTCGACCCAAGTTCTGTTCAGCGATGAGTAGTAGTATGAGTGTAGTTTGTGGGCCGGTAACTTTATCGGTCCATTTTTCTTCAAAAATTATGCCGTTGAGAACATTGAGAGCCGTTAATGGCTTGTTTACGCGCTATGATAACCGACTATTTGATGCCTGAAATTGAAGCTCGTGTTCTCGGCGACATTTAGTTTCAAAAAGACTGCGCCACTTCCTACACATCGCATCAATCAATGGATTTATTAAGAGAACACTTGGGTGAGCAGATAATTTTACGTTTTGCATCGGATTGGCCGCCAAGGTCGTGTGATATCACACTGTTAGACTTTTCCTGTGGGGATATTTAAAATCTAAAGTCTATGCTGACAATCCCGCTTCGTTTTAGGCCTTGGAGCAAAACATCACGCGTGTCATTCGTCAGTTATCAGTCGATATGCTCGAACGAGTCATCGAAAATTTCGACGCAACGGACGGACCATCTGAGACTTAAACGCGGCCAACATTTGAAAGAAATAATCTTTAAAAAATAAATGCCAAAGAATGTTCTTTCGAATGATAATAAACATTCCTCATTAAATTGGATTTTTTTCTTAAAAAAGTAGGGAACTTCGGTATGGATCACCCTTTACATAACTACTAACTTACATCACCCCAATTCTGTACCGCCAACCACGCGGGCAATTTGCCACGCATCCGAAGCGCTTCTGTTGCTAAACCTGCACAACCGGGTAGCGGTTTAATTTGTTGCGTTAGAAATTCGCTGTCGAATTCGGTAAGTGTAAGCGACCCAATCAAATCGGACAGTTGTTGCTGACGCTCGCCGACTTTGAGCTCGTACCAGCTTTTGATGGCCCAAAAGATATCCGCTTGAGAAACTATATAGACGTCCAACTCTTTTATAATGAATTTCCATTGTGCGGCATTGAGATCAAATAATTCGGCATTACGTTGAAGCTGCAAGTGGAATTTGAGCTTTAATATTTACGGAAAGGGGGGTTCATAAATAAAAAAGATTACTCCTTATTTCATGAAACTACAGCGTTAGAAAAGGTTAGACTCAGCACAGGGTTGCAACACTTTTTAAAATCTTCATGATAGACGTGACATCTATCGTAGCGCTTTTATAGCTTTATGCTATTGTCACATTGACAACTCACCTCCTTGAAATGCTCCACAATATAAGCGAGTAATCGCGTTTCAAATGGTTTATACTCGACCGCCGCTGCCAGTGCAATCAGTTTGTGCACCAAGAAATCACTTATATGCGCCAACATATAATTCACACAAATATCAACAACAACATGTAAACGTAGGAGTATAGCACCCTTCAACATACGCTCTGCATTACCAGCCGCGATATCCGTCTGTCCGTTGTAGCAGTAGATCAGCAATTGCTCAAAAGTATCACTATCCATTTTCGTGACCGTTATCGTGTTGCAAGCACCGTCTTCATCAGCCTGCTCGAAGAGTTCTAGGAAATATGGACTTGCCGCTGCGAGTATTAGGCGATGTGCTGTAATTCTGTTAATACATTTCATACATTTTATTTGTGTTATTGAATTTTTTTTTTTTCATTACAACAACTTACTTGTATTCGGTGTATGGAAATTCGAATAAAATATCTGTGAATTTTTCTTCGTTGTAAAGTTTATATACAACTTGCATGATCTCCCAATTGTGACGGACATCATTGCGTACATTAACCGGTTTCGGCAGTCCACTTACGCTGAGTGACATTTTGGAAAAAAAAAAATCGAAATCGAAAAATATATCACTTTCCTTTGCTCCGCACTCTGCAATGTACTGACACTGCACTTCAGCGGAAAATCCATTTTATACTTTAGCGCTTCCGCTTAGCGCAAACCGCAAATGCAATATTGTCGAACTATTTGTAATGAAAATATATAGCATATATGCTTATCAATTTCGAATTCTTGTTTTCCTTTGACAGAGATATGCTATGCACATAGCATAAGGGTGGTCGTTGAAATATTTTTCTAGATAAAAAAATGTATATAGTATAGAAAAATATTTAATGTATAATTTTTTTAAATAGTACTGAGCTCACTTTTATAACAAATTTTTTTTACATAACCTCAAATTATATGAAGAAAAATGAGAGCGGAAAAATAGAGCTAATAGCTCGTATAGTACTCTCATATACAAAATTTCTATGCATAAGAGAACACGCTTGGGAAGTTCTTTTAAAAATTATTATCTTGAGCACTTTCAGTGGCCGTTTCTTGATTCTTATATAGCTTATGATTCACAATTTTCTCGAAATATAACGCTGTCTATTTGGGGAACAATCTCATTTGCTACTCCAACCTTTCAACACTTAATTTAGGTATAAAAGAAAAAAGTCATTCTTCAAAAGAGAACAGGCATAAATAGTGTCACCCTCGCATGTATAATTAGATATCGCCATATTTTGTAGCAATATCATTAGTATATATAGAGCGTGGGAACTTTATAGTCGTTATTATAAATAATAAAAAAGAACTAGGAAAATCTTTAGTACGAATCGCAAGCGCCTGATAGACGCAAATAGTGTTGTAGTGACTTTAAAAATGGTACTAAATTTCATGAAAGACTCAAGTGAGGATTATATAGTCCTACTACTTCGTTTTCTTAACATCTCTTCGTTTACAACCAATGGCGTAAGTCTTACTCGAAAAGGATCGACAAAACTTCGATCATTAATCATAGCGACAATATGCCAGTACTCACAGTACTTGGGAACTATTGAAAGTAGCAAGAAAATGTAAGTTTCATTGGCCTTCCTCCTTGTCTCAGAATATTTTTTTGAGTAGTTCTCTCGACTACCGCTCTTGGCGTGGACTATTTTCTTGCCGTACGAGTATATTGCTAGACTTTAGGAAGGCTCTATGAAATCATTTTTGCGAATATAGATCTAACAGCTTTTAATTATTTTTATTCTAACCAGTCCAATAATGTTTCCATGCGTGAGTTGAAAATTATGAAGTGGAAGCTCATTGTCGGGCTCTGGGAATTTGTCCTCAAAGTACAGAGTATTATAAAGGGGTTTTCAATAGCACACTACAAAAGTAGATCGATAGGAACAGCAAACGACGATATATATTTACCCGGTCTTTTGACATTTCTCTTCAGTAAGGTTTACCATTTCATCATGGCATGATATACGATCCAACTACGAGTCGAAATTATTAAAATTTACTACAGAAATTCGGAGTCAGTGGCTCCACCTTTTAGTCCAATTCCTGGACGTCATAATCGTTCTGTCAGATCAACGATTGAGCGTCTAGTGGAAAAATTTGAATCCACAGACACAGCGCAAACTTTTCCCGTGCCAGTGAGACAAAGAAGTGTCCGTATTGTCGAGAATATTGCAACCGCCAGCGCATCAATTGAGGAAGACCCAAATCAATCTCTCACACGTCGTTCTCAAGGGTTGGGCATCTCTGTGACGTTGTTGTGGCGAATTTCGCGAAAAGATCTGGGTCTACATCCATACAAGTTCAAATTGAAGTAAGAACTGAAGCCGTTGGACCACCAGTCGTATACGATATTTGGGCTGAGCAACAACATGTACATTATTCGAATTTACTGGGAATGGGAATCGCTATCGCTCAATGATAATCGCATATTGGATGATATGGACTTGGACAATATGCTGTTCCAACAGGACGGCGCCACAAGCCACACAGCGAACGTCGCAATAGATTTATTGAAAACCAAGTTTAGTGAATGTGTTATCTCACGAAATGGCCCAGTCAATTGGCCGCCTCGGTCGTGCGATTTGACGCCGTTAGACTATTTCCTGTGGGGCTACGTCAAGCCTACGTTGGTTTATGCCCACAAGCCAGCGACGATTGGTGAACTTCGTACGAATATCGAACGTAAAATTGCAACAGTATCGGCCGATTTATGCTTGAAAACCTTCGGAATTTGGGTTCAGCGTTTGGATGGATATCCCAAACCGTTTTTGTTTTTTTTTTTTCTTAAATAAATTTTATTCTCTTATTGAAAAACCCTTTAGAAGCTCATGGTTTCTGGGAATCAGACGTTAAAGTCTAGACTATTATAGCTTGTAATATTTAGTATATTTCTGAGAAATCTGTACCGTGCTACTTCCAGGAAGAACTGGAACAAATTTCTAAAAAAATTTAATGTGAACCAATATTTTTTGGTCTGAAATCGATCATTATACTCACTATAATCTACATTTAGGCGCAAATTTTCGCAATAAATTCGGAAAATTTAACATTTTAACTGTTTTATTATATAATACAAATAAATACAATAGCGGTTTATATATTAGTAATAATATTCAATATATTACAAAAACAATTAAATACCGTTATTATTTCATTATAAATATATACTTAAGCTAACATTGCACTTGGAAATTGGCATATCTTTAAAAACTGTAGTTGTACATAAGTTGTAAAAATATCATTGCATAACTTTAGGCGGCCATACAACAATGCCAAAGAAACAGTTATATAAAATAAAAAATATAAATGAATAAATATAAACGAAAAACTAAAAATGATTGTACGCATTGAAAATCAATCAATTCTTCGGTGGCGGACGTAGCGCCAAATTGGCCTCGATATCTTTTACGGCCGCATTACGTAGAGCCTTCTTATTCACATTGGGATATGGTAAACCACCGCCGCGCTTACCACGCTTAGTGTTGCCAGCGTTAGGCAGACGGCTAACCGCATACTTATGACCGCTATGCTGTGGTTCACGTTCACGTTCGCGTTCCGCCTTGTATGTGTGCTGATAGCCATAGCCTTCAGGATTATTGTTAAATTTCGGACTATAGCTGTCGTATTCCAGTCCCTTCTGTGAAGCGCTCAATGCCGCATATGCAGGTTTACCATGCGCCTCAACCCAACTGGCGCTGGCCTCCTCATACTTGTGCGGCAGTGGCTCCTTCTTCAGCACATACTGATAGGGATTCATAACGGGGTAGCCATCTTCAGAAACCTGCGCGCTGGATACAGCGCTCGTGTCTTTCTCCTCGGAAGACTCCGCTGGTGTGCCAGGTTCGACCAAGTAACCGGAGTAACCTTTATAGTCGACATTTAACTCACCACTACTAGCTTTTAGTTTGCGATATTCAGCAGCTGCTGCGCCAGCGCCAGCCACGGACAGTGTGCGCGATTTCTCCGGCTTGAATGGCAATGAGTTAATATCATGATAGATTTCCGAGTTAAAGTAGAGCTTATTCGGTTTGCCTGTGACACTCGCGCTCAACGATGATGGACGCTCATCGGGCTCCTGTGTGGTGACCACATGCGAAAGATCAAAGTCCTCGATATGCTTCAGCGCTGCGCTGTGATCGAAATGGTCGTACGTACCTTTCAATGGCAGTGTATATGGTTTCGAAATCGTTTTGACGGTGGCCGTTTGCAGTGGTGCGCGTGTCTTGATTTTATATACAAATTCCACATTTGGTGCCAACGCCTCACCGATCTCATGTGGCTGCTGATGTGCTTGTCCAGCTTGTGCGCGATATGCTGTCTCCGCTTCGGTTTGATAGCGTTGCGTTGCTTTCAGTTGATGTTTGGGCGCGTGATGACGTGAACTGGAGTAGCCGGATATGCTGCCATGCGTGGTTGTACGGTGCGGTGAACCAGTTGCGGCCGCTGATGAGGGGTTGCCACCTTCACCGTTACTCGCATACACAGCGCTGTGTGCGGGTGCGGCGCTGCTATGTTTCGGACGTGTTGTTGTCGATGTAAGGTGCTGTTCGTCGACTGGTACGGTAACCATTTTGTAATATGTTTTCTGCTCTTGCGGCGAAGTGACGATCTTGCCTTCTGCTTCGAGCTCTTTCATATATTTCATTACTGATTTTTCGATCTGCTTCATGATCTCCGCTTTGGGTATTTCCGTTGATGCAGCACCGCGCAACTGCTCTGGCTCGGGTTCCACTGGCGCTACGCTGACTCCCTGATAAGCCGGTTGGAAAAGATATTTCGTGCGATAGTGGCGATCGACGCCATCACCGTCAACTCCTGCACCAGCTTCAACACTGCCTTCATATGCATTGCTGTCATCGTAGACCTCGTAAGAGCGCGTTACAGGTTCTCGATTGTAAGTGCCAGGCGCTACTTGCTGTGGCACAACATCATTCGACGCACTGCCCACAACAATCGACTGACCACGTTCCGTTTGCGCCTCCAGTTGTTGTTGTTGTTGGTTGTCCGCTAGTTGTTGTGCTTGTTGGGCCTGTTGTATTTGTGCCTGATATTGTGCACGCATTTGCGCTTCTATTAGCGCTTGATGGTTATTCTCCAAGTGTAGTGGCGCCTGTTGTTGCAACTGTTGTTGTTGTTGTTGCTGATGTTGTTGTGTTGCAGTATGATAGTATTCAAATTTGATGTTGCTAGGTGGTGGCGCACTTCTCTCATCCACTGACTCATCGTTAGATGGTGGCGTCGGCGTCTTTGGTCCCGCTTGTAGCGCATCTTCAGTTGAGAGTATGCGTATGGGTTCGCGCAAACGTGTGCCATAACGTTGCATTTTCATGGCATTGGCTACATACTGCTCAGCAGTTTCGGCATCTTCCAGTGAGCCTGATGAGTCGTAAGGGCGCGATGCACTCAGCGTGCTCGTGTACTTGGCTGTAATTTGTGTATGCACCGGTTCGCTCTCCGGCCGTATGAGATTCATTTCCAAATTGCCATAAGGATAATCTGTGAAGCAGTTGATATTCGAGTAAGAATTTCTCAATTATAAACCGCTAAGTTTCATTTGACTTACCTTCTCCGTCTCTGCCATAGGCGCCAGTGCGTCTATGGGGGTTTTTCTCAGGTTGGCTAGCGGCAAGCGCTAGTTGATCAGCAGCTGCTTCAGTCTTCTCTGTTGCATCTTCGATGGTCTCTTTGGCATTGCTTAATGCCGGTCTGCGACGATTAAAACGTGCACTGCTTTGCGACTCGGCTGAGCGGAACAAAGCTAAGAGCTTTCAAAGAATAGTAGAATAAGTTTAGAAATTAGTTTTTTGACTAATTGATCAAATGATATGAAAGTGGTCGCATAAGGGATGAGGTTGTTCTTAGTGATTTTAAAGCGGTTGTAATGAAATGACCCAGTTCCTTTTCTTTGTTAATGGAGTAATGTAAATATATCACTGATCTTCGTTTAACTTATTTATATCCTCAACTTGATATTCGTCTTAAGTAACTTATGATTCTTTACGGCTCTTGTTAATGTAATTTTCGATCACTGATCGTCTCTCTCGTCCTCTCTCGACGAACAAAAATTAAACTCTACAAGTCCCTCATCATTCCCGTCCTACTTTATGGTGCAGAAGCGTGGACGGTGTCAACATCCGATGAGACGGCACTAGGAGTTTTCGAGAGAAAGGTTTTGCGGAAGATTTATGGTCCCTTAAACATTGGCAACGGCGAATACCGCAGAAGATGGAATGATGAGCTGTATGTGTTGTTCGACGACATAGACATAGTCCAGCGAATAAAAAGACAGCGTCTACGCTGGCTTGGTCATGTTGTTCGAATGGACGAAAGTGCCCAGCTTTGAAAGTTTTCGATGCAGTACCCGCTGGTGGAAGCCGAGGAAGAGGAAGACCTCCACTCCGATGGAAGGACCAGGTGGAGAAGGACCTGTCTTCACTTGGTATTACCAATTGGCGCCAAACTGCTAAAAGGAGAGATGCGTGGCGCGCTGTTGTACTCGGCTATAACCGCGTAGTCAAGAAGTAGAAGATCGTCGTTTAAAGTCTAAAGATATCTAAAAATATCTAAAAGATCACAAAACACCATCACCGATCTTTGAAGGCACGATCTTTAAAGACTTGAAGGCTGATCACATTATGTGGTTTTGGATTAATAAGATTTTTGAATCGCTCTGTTTCGAGATCGTTGTCTGATTGTTTTGCGGGACGATACGTTTTTTCAGGGTTTTAAATAGGTTTATTTTTTCTGTTGAATGATCGCTGCAAGAACATTTTATGGAATTGATCGTGCGTCAGCCATTTTGCATAGAAATTCTAAGCATGATCAGTGACCGTAACAGTTCTTTTTGTGGAACTTATTTAAACAGACTCAAACTACATACATATATGACTTCCACAAGGAACTGTTCGATCATTGTTGCCTTTAATGGGAACCGCAAGAGTGATCACTGATCATTACATAAGACAGCGTAACATGCCGATGAGTTTTTCTCAAAATTATTGTGGAACCGATTAATTGTCAATTAATTGCAAAAATCACTTCCATTGAAAATAATATCACTTCCTCCTCAAAACAAAGCAGGAACCAAGCCACATCCTGCCACAAGTTCGTCGCTGCCGAACCACTTTATTTTGCGCTCATCAACAACGTATCAAACATTGCATGCAACAAGTTTCAACGCGTTGCATCATGCACCATATATGGACATAAGCGCAAAACGATTCCGCTCAGTTCAAATGATTTGCGGCACGCCAAACCCCACGCAGACGTGCGTGTCACAATGTTATTGACTTGCTGCCGAGTATTTAGCTACCAATGATTTATGGAAACTATATGTCTATTAACGGTAATTACTTACGGTACAAACTTGCAACAGTTGCTAGCTGCAAGTAGCATGCAGCAAGAGTGGTTGGCAATGATCCCAATACAAGTGGAATTGTACAAATAGCAGTGAAATATTAAAAGAAATTGAAAATCAAATAAAATTGCAGCATACTGCACGTATATACTGCATTTATATACATATGTATGCTTTTAGATACATTTCTATGTATGTGTACAACAATCAAAGCGTCAAAAGTTGGCAAGCAATTGCAGTGTAGCGCTATGCGCCACGGTACTTTCGCTTTCTTTTTTGGCTCATGTGCACATGCAACAGGTGTAAGGCGCTGGCGTTAGC
This sequence comes from Zeugodacus cucurbitae, assembly GCF_028554725.1. Classification (NCBI taxonomy): domain Eukaryota; kingdom Metazoa; phylum Arthropoda; class Insecta; order Diptera; family Tephritidae; genus Zeugodacus; species Zeugodacus cucurbitae. Next base: position 6,141,174 of record NC_071670.1, read on the forward strand.
GCATGCGCGTACGTAATATGTAGTTATAGGCGCTGCGCCGTTCATTCACTTCGTTCAAGTGGCCAGCAGCAGCGTTGTTATCAGCTAGCTAGATCAGTGCAAGTTTTTTATTCAGTTTTTTTGCTCGTTGCCTAATATATTTAAATTAAATGTTTTCTTTTTTTAGTTTCTAATTTTTATTAACTTCTTTTTAATAATTTATATTTATTTTTTTATTTATTAATTAAATTTTTTTTATTAGTTTTTGAATTATTATAGTATATACAATGTTTTAAATCATTTTAATTTAAATTTTATTTAATATTATAAATGTTTGAGTTTTTATAATATACATTTATTTTTTAAATAATTTAAATTTAATTTTTAAACAATTTAATTTAAATTAAAAATATTCAACTTTTTAATGATTTATTAATTTTTTAATAATTTATTTATTATATATTAATAATTAATTTTTTTAATAATTAATTTTTTTTAATAATTTTTGTAAGAATAATGTTTTATTTTTTATTATTTTTAATTAAAATTAATTATATTTATGTTAACTTTTTGTTTTAATAATTTAAATTTTTTTTTTAATTAATTTTGTTTAATTTTTTAAGCAATTTATTTATTTTTTAATATTTGATTTCAATTATTTTAAATAATTTTTTTTAATAATTTCAATTTAGTTTTTTAATAAATATGAATTCAATAAAAAAAAACTTAAAAAAAGTCACCAAAAATTGTTTCCATGAATATTTTTCAATGTATGTATGTATTTTTTAAATTATATTTTTAATTAATTTAATTTTTTTATTAATCATTTTTAATTTTTTTTTAATTTTTTAATAATAATTTTAAATGCAATACCAAAATTATGTATTTTTTTAAATATGTTTTTAATTAATTTACTATTAACTTAAATTTTTTAATAATAATAAAATAAAATAAATGCGATACCAAAAAAATTTTTTTAACATTTTACTTACAGATGTCTCAATTTATAAATATATTTTTTAATTTTTTATTATAATTAGTATTATTATTTTATATTTTTTATGAAATCATTTTTTGTATTTTTTGAACTGAAAAACATTGTTTTGCCTACTTAAAATTTGTTAATAAATTTAAAAAATTAAATTTTCACACATTATTTCATTATTATATTAATTTTTTTTTGGAAATTTTTTTATTATTAAATTCTATTTTTTCAACTGAAAAAATGTATTTGATCACTTAAACTTTGTTAATTGATTTTTAATAACTTTACAATTTTATTTGCAAATATTATTCTCAGTATTATTTGTATCTTTTAACAAAATTTATAATTCAAATATTTTTGTGTAAAATAAAATTTTTTTAATAAAAATAATTTTTTAAAAAATAATAATTTTTTTATAAAAAATCGAAATTTAAATTATTTTTTGGAATAGTAGAAATACAAAATTTGTTTTAGACTCGAAATTAAAACAAATACTAGAGTTTGTGTTACCAAAATTCGCAATTAAAAAAAGCAAAATGCGAATTTATTTTTGACTGCACTAAAAAATTTTAAATTGTTTTAAATTTCAAAATTTTAAATAATTAGTAAAAAGATAAAATATAATAAACCAAATATGTTTTTTTCTCTTAATTTTTGTTTAAAATTGATCTCAATTCGAAAATTAAAAACAAGTAGACATAGAAGAAAAATAAACAAAAAATAAAAAATATAAATTTTTTTTCTCTTTTATTTTATTTTTTTTTAATTCTAACAAGTATATATTAACTAAAAAAAAATAAAAAAAAAATAAAAAAAAATGTGTTTCTCTTTTATTTGATTTTTTTTTAAACCAAAATTACAAAGAACAGTAATAATAAAAAAAAATTGTTATAGGAACTCAAAAAAAACTTAAGTTTTGTGTAAATTTTTTTTTAAATTATTTTAAATTCAAACAAATAAAAATATATTTTTATTTTTAATTCCAAAATTAAATGCGAATATCAATTGAAAGTTGTATTGATTTTATTGTTTATTTAATTTTTATTTTTTTGTGTTTATTAAATTTTTATTTATTTTTTATATTAATTTTTATTTATTTTTTAAATTAATTTAATTTTTAATTTTATTACTTATTTTTTATAATTATTTAATTTTTTCAATTCTTATTTATTTATATTTTTATACATTTATATTTTTTATTTTATTTATTTTTTTAATTTTATATATTAATTTTATTTATTTTTAATATTTTTAATTTTTTTTTTTAATTTTTTTCTTTTAATTTTGGTTGTGTTATTTGACTTTTATGTAAAATTCTATGTCCCGTTAACTGTATAGCTTTTCTAAGCCTCTTTTTACATTATGCTGTTGTCCTCGTTTAATCAAGGGAATTTACGAAGACTTCGCTGATGTCACATACTTTCTTCAAACACTGTATGTTGCAATATGTTTTTTGTTCTTATAGTTCTTAAATCTTGCTAAAAATTTCCACTGTTCTACATAATTTTACTTCCAAAGTTTCTTTAATTTTTTCGTTCCAAAACACAACCAAAGCTTGCCTCCTGCCAAACGTTGTAAATTCAACATCAACACCACTTATACACCACATTTCCACTGTCACAGTCATTGTTTTGTACTATATCCATATCCCAGCAGTAGCCTGACCTAACAGCTGCTGTCGCTCTTGCACTACTTTACTTACAACCAATAGCGTTATTAAATAATAATATTTCATATTTTGCGCGCACATTTTTGCGATTTCACGGTCTAACGGTACAAAATGAATTGTTGTCGATGTTGGTCCGTCCATTGGCTTTTATATGAAAATGTTTCGCTGCTCGTCGTGTGTGCGCCCACCACATTCGGTGGTGGCAGGCGGGCTGGCGTCCGATTGGCTGCATTTTGTTTCGCCGTTGCATAGTGTATGCTTAGCTGGCCGTTTGGCAGCTTTTCAAGCGTTGAAGTGTTGTAGCGTTGCTTGGCAGGACTGACGGCTTGAGCGAGTTAAATGAATGTACATAAGTAAGCAATAATGTCGGTAAGATAGATACGTTAGATAGACGTTTTGGTAATGAGTAATGAAAAGCCGGAGGTAGCAGGAATAAATAAAAAGAAAAACTAAAAAAAAGTTGGCTGTGATAGTTTATGAAAAAGTAGGCTGCAAAATCGAAATGAAAAAAATGTAATATTACGATCGTCGGTTTGTCTTAAACTTGTGCTTAGCCTTCAAATAAGACGCTTCCAAGGCAAAAAACAAGTTCGTATTGTCAAGTGGTATTACAAGTTCATGTCCTCAGCGTAGAACAGACGGCAAATGCTATAAAGTTACGTCTTTATTAAGCTTATCTAGGGTTAGTATCGATAAATCTCATATAAAATTGCGTGCCTTAGATTAGATTAGATTTATTAGAGGATCTCACTGCGACCTACGGTCTATTGTGCCCTCTCCTATTTATCACAGAATACCGTCCAGTCCTGTAGCTCTAAGAAAACTTAGCAACGCTGCAGGGCTGGTGGTCGCGATACTTTCCCTTTAGGAATATAGAGACCCCATTTCCTTCCTCCTTAAACCCGCAATCGCGTGACATTCCAGGAGTAGGTGGTCAGGTGTTTCCGCTTTCAAATCACAAAATCTGCACAGGTCCGTGGAGCAGATCCCGAGTTTGTTTAGATGACACCTTAGTCTGCAGTGGCCAGTGTAGAGTGCCACTAGTTGTCTCATTTTGTTTCTTGGGAGCGCAATAAGTTGCTTGAATCTTTTGCGGTTGTACCCCCCTTGGAACAGTTTCGAGTGGCGAAGTCCCTGCAGCCGAATCCAGTAGCGATTCCTACTTTCTAATTCGCCTTCGAGTAGTCCATTTCTCAGAGCTTGCAGACCAACGGCAATGAAGGGCTCTGGCCCCTCCGGTCTGGTGGCCGCGGCTTTCTTAGCTAGCTGGTCTGCGAGTTCGTTACCTTGTATACCTCTGTGTCCCGGTACCCAGAACAGTGTTAGTTTGTTGTTGCTGCACACTCTGTTGAGTTTTCCAATACAGTCCAGGACCAACCCCGAGTTTATTTCGAAGGATGATAGTGCCTGGGAGCCTGGGAGCCGCCTGGCTATCACTGATAACAATTCGTGATAGTTCCTGTCTGATATTATTTCAGCGCATTTGCTAATAGCATAGACCTCAGCCTGAAAGATACTGGGGAAGTGTCCCATGGGCATTGACAGATTTATACGTGGTCCCGCGAGCCCGGCACCTATACCATCTGTGGTCTTAGACCCATCAGTATACCATTGCTGGGTGCTTTTGCTAATGACTTCCTTAAGGGAGGAGTCCTCCCAATATCTTTTGTTATTCAATACTAACTTGAATTTCCTTTCAAAGTGCACCTTTTTGGTAATGTCGTCCCTTAGAAGGAGAGCCATTGGAAGTTTCCTCCCTATGGTCTCCAATTGTCGGGCGTTTACCATCCTGCTGCTTCCTGGTCCTGGTCTCGTCAGGGACAGTAGGGTACTGTTTGCCGTAGAGCCAATCATCATGTGGAGTGGGGTTAGGTTCAGGATTGCCTCCAATGCTGCGGTCGGACAAGTTCGCATAGCACCAGTGATGCATACACAGGCCAACCGCTGCACTTTTGTCAACTGTTTCTCTGCTGTTGACAGGGAGATCCTAGATACCCAAGCCACCGCTCCATAAGAGATTGTGGGCCTGATGATCGTGGTGTACATCCATCGCAGTATGTACGGGTTGCATCCCCAGGTTTTTTACGTAACTTTATGTTACGTAACGTTACATTATGTTAAGTTACGTTATTTTATGTCAAGTTAATTTTTTATGTTAAGTCGCGTAATCTTATGTTAAGTTAAGTTGTGTTAAATCACGTTACATTATGTTGAGTCTCCTTAGGTTATGTTAAATAACATTACAGTTATTTTATGTTAAGTCACGTAACGTTATGTTAAGACATCTTACTTTATGTTAAGTTGCGTTTTTTTTGACAAGTTTTTTTATTTTATGTTAAGTCATCTTACGGTTATATACAAGTTACATTATATTAAGTTACGTTATTTTACGTTAAGTCACGTTACGTCACATTATGTTATGTTACGTTAATTTTTTGTTCTGTAATTTAAACCACGAGTTCCCCGGCTTACTGCTTCAATGGAGTCAATAGATGGGTTAATCTATTACAATAATGTCCTAACACTTTCCTAAATGGCTCTTACCTTTTAAAGGATGAATGGCTTGTCAACGCTCTTTGCCAATAGCTTGTTGCAATTTGTCAAATGTTCACAAAAATAAATCAAATATTGTTAAATAATGTCCATTACTTTTCGAAAGTTATTTTTTTTTTCTTTGCATTTGGCTATAAATAAAAATTCCGCAAGCATTTCGCTCTCTTTTAAATGACGCCAACGCAACTACATACATACATACCGTTGATTAGCATGCATAAAGCTGATGCATATGTCAGCAATATTTAACGCTTGAACGTCAGTGTCATGGCAACGGTCATCACACGATCATGACAGCACCGATAAACGTCAGATGTCATAGCGTGTGGGGTTACATTTCTTTGTGCACTTTAGTCACTTCGCGTTATCAGCGCAACATTGACTTTGCGCTTGTTTGATCGATTTGAAATTTGGCGAAATGTTTCGTTTTATTTAATTTATTTGGTTTTGTTGATTTACGAGGTGTTATTACGTGACTTTATTTGACTGCACAAAGTTGTTGAAATACTTTTGGCAATTATTTTCATTTGTGACAACAGTATGTGTGATATATTTAAGACATTTTAATTTGTATTCGAAAAAAATGCAGTTTTATTTTTGAAATTGATTTTTATTTAAAAAATTCTGTTCGATATCTTTCTTCTTCGTCAGTTTTCTATCATGGCGCAAATTAAGAAAGTAATCAATTTATTATACTTAAAAATAGGTATATTAATATCATCCTAAATGTAGGCAAACTTTTATAAAAATATTACCTACCTTTAGGCGAATTCGATATATGTTCTAAATGTTGCCTAAAATAAGGTGTAATTGTAAATATAGTAGTTTTTAAATGAAAATATTTAAAACCAAATAAAAGTATTGAATAAATTTGTATTAAAAATAATAAAAAATAGAATTTATAAAAAATATAAAAAAATATATTGCCTTTAATTAGGCGTAATTTTAAATATCAAAATAAAACATGTAAATTTTTTCGAAAAAAATTGTATTAATACATTAAAATAAATTTTGGAAATTAATGTGAAATTTTGAATATTTAAAAAAAAAAAATTTTATTATTACTTGAAATTAAATTAGTTGTTCAAAATAAATAAATAAAAAAAATAAAATAAATTGTTCATTGTTATAAATAAATTTTATGCCACAATTAAAATTAATTTATTAATATGTTGTTATTAAAAAAATAATAATAAATTGTCGAAGCAATTTTAAATATTAAATTCTATTATTTACTTTTTTATATTTTTTTGTGTCAAAGTAATTAAAAAAATAATACAGTAAAAATTTATAATATTATTTTTGAATTTATAAATATAATCTAGGCAATTTTAAATTATAAATAATTCATTTACATTTTTATCTGAAAACACACCAATAAAAATATATATTAATTAATATATTAAATTAAAATTACATTAAAAGTGCTAAAATTAAAAAACAAAATATAATAACAATTTTTATTTATTCATTATAATTTTGTCAACTAAAAAACAATAAATTTAAAATAAGATAAATTAAAAATCAATAATCAAATTACTTTAAAAAACAAATATTAAATGAAAAAACCAATAATTGTCTACAATTTATTTTAAAAATAATCTAAAATAAATAAAATTTATTTTCATACAAATATTTCTTTAAAAATTTATTTTTACAGAAAATAAGTCATGAAATTAATAAAATATGTTATTAATAGAAATATAAATTTCTAATTGCCTACAATTAGGCGTAAAACGTTTTTTAATTCAATATCAAATAAATAACATTACAAAAATAAAATTGATAAAATTTTTTTTGTAGAAAATAATTAATAAAACTAAAATAAAGTATTGAAAGCAATAAAAAAAATTATAATTACCTACAATTAGGCATAAAAAATATTATTTTTTAATAATAAAAAATAAAATAAATAAAAAACATATATTACAATTTTTTTCCTTTTAAAAAGTTTTTCTTTACAAAATAATAAAATAAAATTATTAACAAATATTTATTGAAATAAAAATTACAAATTTCTAATTGCCTACAATTAGGCGTAAACATAAATATTTGAAATAATAATAATTTTAAGTAAACAAAAAAATATAAATAAATATAATAAATAAAAAATAATTAAAAAAAACATTTATTTGAAAAGTTTTTTTTTTTAGAGAAAATACTAATTAAAATTAATAAATGCATACAATTAGGCGCAATATATATATTTTTTTTTAAATTATCAAGCAAAAAATTACTTTAATACAAAAAATTTATAATAATGAAAAATTAATAATAAATAAATATTTATAAATTATAAATTTAAATTTATAATAAATTGTTTTTGTATTAAAAAAAAAATTAGCAAAATAAAATTAATTTTATTGTGTTTAGTACAGTTAGACCAAGTCGCGCAGCCATTTCCAAAATGCGCTTGCCTCTCGAATCCGTGCTTGGCATACCCCATTCTATAGCTTTCGAATTTTGATCTCCGGCGATAATTAGATGGCCTTCTATAGATCTTGCTGTATCCTCGATATTGTTGAGCTTTTCTTGGAATTCGTGTATGTTATCGCTTGGCAGCTAATTATTGTAAAAAGGTCGCATCTGGCCCAGACGAAACCATTGCTGTTCCCTGTATCAATAATGTTAAGTTTACTTGCTTGAGGAAGCCATATAACAGCGGTTGAGCTATTATCTTCTATCCAGGTCCCTCTTTCTTTAGTTTCCATTTTTCACATCCATGCTGACGTTCTTCTGTTTTGCCATCGCCGTTTTCATTATTTGGACGATACCCTTGCATTTTTCAAGAGATTCCTCTTCTGCTCGTCTCATTTGGGTAATATATTCCTGCTTTGGAGAGTTTTGGGTGGCCCGAGGTTCTTCTGTGATAACAATTGGAGTGCTCTCTACTTCTGTCTGCTTTGCGGCACCCGCTGGCGTGAGTGGGGTTTCTATTACGACTGTCTTTTCTGCTGCTTTGTCCGATTGTTTTGGTGTGACCGTAAGTATAGGGGATCTAAGTATCCTACTAGCCCTACGGAAAACCGTACCGTATTCCTCTCCTTGGTTTTCTTTGCTGGGTTGTGACTTTTCGTGTTGTTGTTGTTGATTTGGTGTATTCATTGTATGCTAAAAGGGTCTCCGCTTCAAGCCGCTATCTCCGCACGTTGTAACAGTTGCCCTATATGAACCCCGTGGTTATCTATGCAAGCAGGGAGGCCACGAGAGGCTTGACACAAGTCCTTATGGGAGCTTATGTTCAGAACCAGGTTCGGGCACAAATCAGGAGTTCGTCTCAACTGAACCTGTACGGCCATGTGAATGGCGACATGCATTGAACGTACTTGAAGACCTGCCAAGGTTTTAACGAGACGGAGATGAGTACAGCATTTGCCTGCCAGCCATTTCGGTAAGATTTCACTCTTACCTACTAAAGTGGCAGAATGCTGCCCTCACCAGCCCTTTGTCAACCTAATCCGTTTCGTGTTTCCTCGATTCTGATGGATGCTTCTAAGCACCTTAAAGTGCTAATCGCTGGGTTGATCCCTCGTTGCTTTGTTGCCTCCCTCTCGTGGGTAGGTTCTCCCTCGATGCAACCCCGGTGGGGGTTGTGGATGCTTAGTTAGGGGCGGCATCTGTTCGCCTCTTCGCCGGAGGTTCATTGGGCGCGTAAGGCTTTTTGGGCCAAGCCCTCTTCTCCTGCAGCTCTTGGTCGGGGGTTGCGTATTACTATTCGCAGCTAACCTATTACATAGGCCGTTCACTATCCGCCACCTGTGACCCCGGTGGTAGCATGAGCTCGGCCCCACCAAATAAAATTAATACGAAATAGTAAAATAAATTAAATAATTATAAATTATTAATTGCCTAAAATTAGTCGCAATATAATTTTTTTTAAATTATCAAACAAAAAATTTCTTAAATAACAAAAATATAATGGAAAAAAATTTATATAAAAAATATTTTTTTTAGAAATAAAAAAAAAAAATTAGCGGCACAAAATAAAATTAATACGAAATAATAAAAGAAATTAAATTAATATAAAATTTTAATTATAAATTATTATTTGTCTACAATTAGGCGTAAATTCAATTTTGTTCAATAACCAAGCATAAAACTTTCTTTAATAGTAAAAACTAAAGAAAAAAATATTTTTAAGGGTGGAAAAATTTTTAATTAAGAAAAAAAAATATACATTTTTAGAAAATTAAGAAAATAAGCGTCTATTTATTTATTTTTTTATATACATATAATAGTTTTTTTTACACATAGTAGTAATTAGCGTTTGGAAATATATGTTTTTTTTTTAAATTATTTATCAACGGCACCAATCACAACTCATTAGTCGAAGATAACCATTTCATTTCCAGCAGCAACTCGTTTGACGCCCTGTTTGCCGGTTGCTTTATTGCATTTCCCCTTTGTAATGACACATTTCCGTGAAGGGCATATGATAGCGGCAATATTTCCTAGCATTTCAAGATCGCCAAGCGATATGTATACGTGGAAGCTTTCCTATTTGCTATGATGGTCTACTCCTATATACATATGTATGTGTGCATACAAAAACCTAGTTTTTTAGTAGTATTTATGTAAGTAGAGCATGCCACATGCCACATTCAGCATAACACAATTTATGCAAATTTGTGCCGCAAAAATTCAAGGAAAATTGAATTGTAACAAAAAAAAACAAAAACAAAAAAAAGACGCGGCAAATTAGCCAGAAAAAGCGCATATTTTACGCTGTTTTTTTCTTTTTATTTGTGTGTTTTTTGTATATACATTTCTTGCTTGATTTTAATCGCTTTGCTTAATAACTGGCATCCTCATAAGTAATAATACCGTTGTTTTACAATTTTTCCTTTCATTATACACGTACATTCAATGTTGCATTGAGCAATACTTTTTGCCACGGCAATTTCAGGTGCAACAACCTCTTTACCGTTGGCCGCTTTGTGGCCGCAAAGTGCTATGGTGGCAAGTCCAGCGTGAGTTATATTTGTGTAATCACCGTTACGTACGTGGTAACAATTGCAGAGCAACATATGTAACAGCAGAAAGTGCAAGTTTTTTTTTTTGCTTGCTTTTTATTTCTATTTAATGTTTTTTTTTGTTTGTTTTTATTTTTTATTTTTAATTTTTTTATTTTTATTTATATTTTTTTTATTCATTTTTTGACTGCATGCAACGTACAATACAAAGAATTGTGTTTGTCGTGATGTTTGAAGTGGCAACACTCTCTCACACTCTTTGTTTTTCCTTTTATGTGTATTTACTCTCTTGCAACTGTCTATTACTGTATTATCCAACACAATTTTTCTCTCAGGTTTTTTTTTTACTTTCTTTGCTTTTGCAAAATTTATTTGCTTGTTGCTGTTGCCGCTCTCATCACTACCTGTAATTAAATAATCTATGTTATGTATTTGTCGTAATTAGTTTGACTTAATACGTCGTTGGAATGGACAGTCGCACGACTAGGCGCCTTGACTCTGACTTTGGTACGTTATTGATGTTGATGCCGGAGAGAAATCTTGAAATAAACTGATTGTTGAATATTGCGCGTGCTGTTGTAAACCGGTAATTGAAATAAGAAACCGGCGTCCCGACTTTGCAGTTGTATATTATCTCTATGGGCTGGAAATAACCGAGTTTCAAAGGTTTCGATTACATTCTGCATCCCAAATACAACATTTATCTCTCTTTCAGTCTTTGTTTTAGTTTTAGCCTTAGTTTTTGTACACGTCTCTGTGTTCGCCGTGATCTTTGTCTCCATTTCGGCTTTACATAAATAATGCTTTTCAGTCTCTGTATAAGCCTCAGTGTTAATTCCTATTTTTTCCCAGTATTCTATGTCCGTCTTTACCTCTGCACAGGTCCACTTCTCGGTCATGGTCTCGATGTCTTTATCTTTGTCTCAAATCTCCTCAGCATTTCTATTTCGGTCTCTTCATACATACAAACAGGTGGTCACTCCAACTCAAAATATCTCATTTGCAATATTATTTATTGTTCTACATATGTCACAGTTTCTTTTTAGGCCTACCTGTCAATTCCAAACTCAGCTTTAGTCTCACTCTGCAGCCATTAACATTCAGTTCCTTTGTTGTTTTAGTTTCTATTTAATTTAGTTCCAGTCTTGATCCCCAACTCAAATTGGTCGCGGTACTAGTCTCTGTCTGTTATCGTCCGTCTCGAAATCGGTGTCGGACAGCAAAGTAAAGGTATTCAGACTCTGTCTCCTCCCCATTTTTATTTCCAACCAAATTAAGGTATTTAGATTCTGTTCCTTCTGTTTCATTTCGAAATCGGTGACGTTAACAAAGAAAGAGAAAACAGAGTCTATGTTTTCTCTCGGTTTCCATCTTCATCCGTCTTGAAATCGGAGTCGATAACAAAGTAAAGGTATTCTGCCTTCACGAAATCGTAGTGTCGACAATGAACTTAAGGTTTCAAGTTCATTTAAGGTTAAGATTAAGGCCAACGATAGATCCTTTCTTTTTTGCATAATTTCTTTAATAACTTCTTATGGATGTTTTTCGTCCGTCCGTCTCAGCCATAGCCAAATCGACAGATTCAATAACTTATCGATAGATCCGGACGCTCCTCATTGCCCTCGCGCTAATTTAATAGCCTTTTCACACAGCCAAATTAATTGATCAATTGAAATATTTATTTAGAAACCAGTTTTTGCCCTTCACACTGCTGGCTACTCGATAACCGATCAGCTGTTATACATTTTTGTTTTTGCTTTTAATAAAAAGTTGGTAAGTTTCATCAGCTGATTGCTATTTTTAGCAGCGACATCTACTGTCATAAAGGGTGAACAACAACTCGCAGACAAAGGATGTATATATAATTACAAATACGCTCTTAATCAGCGTTTTAATCGAGCAGAGGCCGGTTAATTGATCAATTAGCTCCCGTGTGAAAAGACTATAAGGGTTAACGTTCACACGCATTCCTCATACGCCATGGCTAACACCTAGGTCACTCATACGCACTGAACAGCGGCGCTTATACTCAAGTTGAATGCAACCATTCATCAAGATCTAATAATACATATATACATATATCTACATATTTATATATAGAAAATGAAAATTATTTCACTGCATCCGAAATGCGCATAAATTATATAATTTAGCTAGGCACTGAGTGTTTATGCGCAAACTTATATATACAAAACAGCAGTGAACAGGAAAAACCACACAGCTGAAGGAAGCTCAAGCTAAAGCAAGTAATCGCCATGTTGCATGTTCACTCACTAGTTAGATTTACTGTACACTAGCTGCTAGAAGACGGCACCTCTACAGCTGCAAGCTGTGCCTTAAGTTGGTTGGTAGCCACGTAAGCTGCGTGCGCGTAAACTAATTACAATGCGCCGAATCAGCGACCATGAAAAGCTGCTGTAGGCTTTGTTAGAAATGTAAACGCTAGCAGCAACAGCTAGCTAGCATTCATTAACAAGACTGGCGCTAGTTTTCTTTTTGCTGTGTGGATTTAAATTTCTTTTTTTTTTAATTTTCACTTGTAACACTTTCTGCGTCGAATTAATTTAAATTTTTATTTTGCATGGAAATCGCGCTTAAAAATAATATCCTGAATTCTTAAATTTTTGAAATTTTGAGAATTTTTTTTTATTATTTATTTTTTTTATAATTTTCTTTTTTATATTTTTTAATTTTTTTTATAATTTTTTATTTTTTTATATATTTTTTTAATTTTTTAATTTTGTTTTTTATATTTATATTATTAGTATCGCTAAATAAAGTTCGTTTCATTAGCATATATTTTTATTTTAAAACAATTAAATTGAGTTGAGTCAAAGAAAAATTAAATAAATCAAAATTAATATTAATAAATAAAATAATAAAAATAAAAAACTTTGGCTTTCCTATATTTTACAAAAAAATGTAATTATGTCTTCAAATTATTATTTCAATATATTTTAAATAAATAATATTTGAAATGTTTTTTATAAAAAAAAAATTAAGTTAAATCAATACATAAATAAAAAAAAATTTGAGACAAATCTGAAATAAATATATTTTATATATTTGTACATCTGCTTCCTTAATTTATAATGAATTTTTTCGTAAAATTTCACATTTTTTTTGTACTAAACTTTATAAATTTAAGTATTTCCAAAATGATTTTTATAATTTTTTATATTATAATTTTTATAATTATAATAATAAGGTTTCCAACTTTCAATTCTCCCGAACTTAGCTCTTCCTTTATCATATATTTTTTTATAGTTTTATTGTTTTTTAATTTTCTTTTATTTTTTCACAAAAAAACGAATTTTATTATTTACTTTATTTTATTTATTCTGAAAAAAACTGTCTTATTTTTTTATTTTCTAAATTTCAAAAAATTCGTATATATTTTATTATTTCCTAATTATATTTCTTTAATTATTTTTTATAATTTTTTTTATTTTTTTTCAATTTTCCTTCCTTAGTATTTTTTTTAATTTTCTTTTATTTTCTCACAAAAAAACGTATTTTATTATATACTTTATTTTATTTATTCTGAAAAAACTGTATTATTATTTTTTTTTTGTGTTGAAAATTTTTATATACAATTTTGTTGTATAAAAAATATATTTTTGTATCTAAATTACAGAAATTCATAAGCAATAATAGCACCATTTTATTATCTTATATATATTAAGTAGAATTAGTCTATAATAATAATAATTCTTTTTTTTTGAAGTTGTGAAAATATTATATTTTACTTATTAAAAAAATGTTTTATAAATGTACTAAAAATAAAATATAAGAAATATATAAATAAATAAAAATAAAAAAAAAAATTTAAATTAATAATATAAAGTACAAAGTATAAAAATAAAAACATGAAATAATAAAAAATCTTGAAGAACTGTTTCTTGAATTCTACCAAAATTTAATGTCAATATAATTCTTATAGCTTTCCATAGGTGAATCAAAATAATAATAATAACTAATTTCCAGAAGTTTAACTACAAAACTAGTGATTTTCAGAAAACACAAATGTCTGGCTTATAAGTAAATTCCTTTCTGTGAACCCTCCGAGAATTAAAATTTTTTTTTATTAACGAACGAAAAAAAGAATTTAAAAGCAAAAGTTATCCATTTTTATATATAAATCATATATGGCATATGAGAATGATATTTTATGTGTAACGGACGTGCCAAAAGGGTTTTATTTTCCAAAATTTTTAAAATAAAATTTTGTTCGATTTTTTTTTTTAATTGCTTGTGTGTCTGCGCGTCTCGATTGGTAACTGTGCCATTAAACATTCGAAGCGGAAATCAATATAACTCATACGCCATGTGCATGTGCAATAATCGTCAGATATTATATAATACAAGGCAGCACAGTCTGCGAGGAAACGCCTTTGCAGCTGCGTTTTATATTTCTATATATGCACATCAGTATACATACATAGATTAGCTAGCGTAGAAAAACCGAAAACCAAACAAATCGATTGCCATCAAATGTGATATGCATTATGTTGTTGCAGCAAAAATAATAAATACCGCTAATAAATGCCAACACGCATGCGCGGCATAATTGAACGCCAACTTCAACATTGGCATTTTAGTCGAGCAAATGGTCAATGAGTATCGACATTTTGGCAGTGTGCAGGCAGTTGCAATAAAAATAAATGCAAAAAAAGAAATAAATAATTACCAATGGCTTAATGGCAAAGAAAAGAAAGATAAAAACAAGAAATATAAAAATTAAAAAAAAAACTGAAAAGCAAAAGAGATTAGTTCGCAAAAACGATTGTAAAAAGCATCGTCAGTTAAATGATAAAGATCCGCTCTGTTGCGCATGAAAGTGCTGCGTGTGGCGGCATGCCAAGTCTTAGTTGCGCATGCGCAGACGCTCATTGCATTTATTTCATGTGACGCACTGCGTAGAAGCAATAAATAATAAATTATAACATTAAATGTAAAACGCAATAAATCAGACATACGGCAACACGGTTTTCAAATAGAAATTAGTCTACTTTTAGGCTATTTGAAAATGCGTTCGTGGTTCAACTTTGAGGTAAGTTACCACTTGCAGTTCTGATGGTGCATACACTCAACACTCAAGACACTCTCAAACGCTCGAATCTACATACATAAAAATTACTCAACTGGCGGTTTATCTAAGTTTTTTAACCAATTTCGAACCGTTTTTGGATTAATAAGATGCTTTCTTATAAAGGGGTTTTTCAATAACAGCGCTACAAATAAATCAAAACAAAAATGATTCGGGATATAAATGAAATTCTTTAATACTGTGAAAGTACAATCGATGCCATTATGTATGGAACTCGATTCATTTTGCATGGCCACCATGCACGCTTGCAGAAATCCAGGCGCTGAACCCAAATTTCCACGGTTTTCAAGCATAAATTGGACGATACTGCGGCAATTTCACGTACGAAGTTCATCAATCGTCGCTGGCTTGTTGCCATAGACCATAGACTTGATGTGGCTCCACAGAAAATTGTCTAACGGCGTCAAATCATACGACCGAAGCGGCCAATTGACTGGGTAATTTCGTGAGATAACAGTTCACTAAACTTGGTTTTCAATAAATCGATTGTGACATTTGTTGTGTGGCTTGTGGTACTGTCCTGTTGGAATCAAATATTATCCAAGTCAATATAATTCAATTCGGGACAAAAAAACTCGGATTCATCACGGAACAAGTGCGGCCCAATTACTTCGCCGGCCCATAAACCACACCAAACCGTAATTTTTTCGGGTTGCAATGGTGACACATGGAGTACGTGTGGATTGCTGCCTGACCAATAACGCATATTTTGCTAATAGACGAAGCCATTCAGCCATCTCTCTCGCTGAAGATGATTTTTTAATTAAAATCCGAATCATTTTCAAGTTGTTGCTCAGCCCAATTCACGAATATATGGTCATTCGTCTTCAGTTCTTGTGTCAATTTAACCTGCTAAGGATGTAGGCCAAGGTCATTTCGGAAAATTCCCCACAACGTCGTCACAGAGATGCCCAAGACTTGAGAACGACGTGTGAGATACTGATTTGGGTCTTTCTCAATTGTTGCACTAGCGGCAGCTATATTATCGGCACTACTAGAAATTTTTTGTCTCACTGGCACGGAACGTTTTTGGATTCAAATATTTCCACCAGACACTCAATTGTTGATCTGACAGGTCGATTATGACGACCATAAATTGGACGTAGCGCCCTTAAGCCTCTCATGCCCGAATTAAAATGGGCGGAGCTAACATTTTTTATGGACAGATATATATTAGTCTTAACTCAAATATGAAGTGATAAAAATTTCAAAGTCTTGTGTATCCTGGTTCATTAGTTACAGGATGTTGCTTATAGGCACAAATTAAACTACTATATTATAAATAAACTAAACACTTTTCTCATGAATTTTTTTTTAAATAACTCTCTCATCTTTACTATATAAATAGTTCAATTTGTTTTAAAATAAAAAAAAATATTTTTATGTTTTTGAACACTTTTTGTATAACCACTTTTGTATAACTTTCTTAGCGAAACGATTTTTGCGAATTTCTCTCTGCGGAGAACTCTTACTGAATGAACACGTGCACAGCTCATATCACAAAAAGGAACTGTAAGCTTGCACAACACTTAAGTCTACATAATTGAAAAAACCGCTGGTCAAAAATATTTATATAACGAGAGTTAGAAGTAAGTACAATATTGTCTATAGGCATGGTTGCAGTACTCAATAAACTCACAGGACGCCAATAAATTACAGTGTTGCGGTATTGCCGAACAAATGGCTTTCTAGTTTAATTCAAAAGTCTTTTATCTCAGTGTCGACTCTTGATGATTACAGAAAATTGCTAACAAACGTTTGATAATCGACTATCTATATTTGATACCATCAAGTTAAATATTATGATTGAATGAATGAATGATTTTCACTGCCGATAAAGCTTTCTAACTGCTACGTAGACTTATCTGTAAACTTTGCTCTTAGCACTTTCATATAAGGTTATTAGAACCCTTTGTCTCACTCTCAAATATTTTCTCATACACTAAACACAGTTATTGAATCTTGAGTATGATTAAACTCAGTCACTACAGAAATTTTTTTTATTTTAAAATTCTCATCTAAATAGGTGATTTGTAAACCATTTTCGTTATAATATAAACAGTTGGAGAATTGCTGGCATGCGCTACTTAACGAATAAAAAATAGACAAGTATTTGGTACGCCTAAAAGTATGCCACAATTTGTTGACAATGTATGAGAACAGAAAAAAGTGAACAAGTGTAACACCTTCAAATTTGTTTTTACTTTCAACTTACCCTCAAATTAAGTAATTTCCCGAAAAATAATAACCCTTCTTCTATAATGTATGTACATAATTTTATTGAGCACAGTATGAAAAATAGTTTTTTTTTTATACAACTTAAATGCTAAATATTGCACAAATTTAATACAATTTGTTATACAATTTAATTTTAGTCTTTATGAAATGTTTATAGACAAATGATAAAAAATAGAGTAAAAAATTAAGTGAAAATTATAAAAACCATGTGTGGGAAAAATTTGAATACACATGATTTTTATTATAAAAAATTTCAAAAATATGAAAAAAAATTTTTAGACCGTATAAAATGTGTGATTAAATGAAATTAAATGATTTACAAAATGCAAATACAAATAATTTAATAAATTTGTCGCTTAATATTTTAATGTCGATATGATTTGAATTGTTTTGAAGTCTTAGCAAATTTTCAAGGAAAAACTTAAGGCATTTTGTAGTTTAGACATCTCAGCATTAGACAGTTTAAAGAAATAAAATGAAAACATATAAAAACAGTTAATTTACGCTTGTGTTTCACTTGTTCATTTGCATTATCTAAGCATAACGCAAGGCGCAAGCAGCTACGCTTAATCATAGCGTGCGTTCCACTTGTTCACTTGCGTTAGCTAAGCACAGCGCAAGGCGCTAGCCACAACCAACTTCACAACGCAACTTAACTCTTCACCAACGCCGTCGTTTTAAACTCCACCGCCGTACTCATTTGAGCGCCCAAATTTTCGCGCACAAATTCGCGTATTTTCTGCAAATGCTCATCCACCTGTACATCTGTGGTGGCCGTAGTGGTTGTTTTCAGTGTTGGCGCGCCACGCTTACGATTGACGCGTCGCAACGCTTTAGCGCCATGCGCGTGATAGTTGAACGGCTGCGGTGTGATAGCGGCCGCGCGCTCATGTTCATGCTCGTGCTCATGCTCGGCGGCAGCATGTGTCAGCGGCGCGTCCACATATTCGAATTGCTGTTGTTGCTCCAATTGTTGTTCATGTTGTTGCTGGTGTTGTTCGTGCAACAATTGTGCTTGCAATTGCTGTTGCTGCTGCTGCTGGTGGTGGTGATGGTGGTGGTAAGCAGCGGCAGATGCGGCGGCTTGACGCTCGTATGGCCGCGATGATGGCAGCGTATAACTGCCAGTGTAGTCAGCGGCGCCTTTCTCGCTATTCTGCGTGTAAATGACTTTGGTGTGCGTTGAACGCGGATTATTCTCACCCAGCGCTGCAGCGGCGGCTAACTCATGTTGCGCTTGTTGTTGTTGGTGCTGTTGCAATTCCTGTTCTTGATCCTGCTCTTCCTGCACATAGATGGGTTGGTGTTGCAGCGCAGCAGCGTGCGCGGCATGCGCACCATGCGTCGCATAACCAGCCTGCGCCTGCGCCTGCGGTGCGATTGCCATGAAGTAGACATTCTGATAGTGATGACTGCCATGCGCGCCGGCATATTGCGCATGGCTCGGTGTATAATAGAATTGTTGTATGGCAGCGGGCGGTGCGGTTTGTACAAAATATTGTTGACCATGTTGCAATTGCTGTTGTCGTGGCTGCTCTGCTGCCTCATCGTGCTGCTGCTGCGCCGTCACGTACTGCAACTGCTCGTGCTGTTGTTGTTCCTGTTGTAATGTTGCTTGAGGCGACGCGTGCAATTTACCCTTGTACCCTTGGTAGATTTCATCGATTTCCGGATATACAACCGTTTGTGGCGTGGGCGCTATCTGATGCGCGTACGTCACTTCCGGCGAATAACCTTCTTCCTCATTGACAGCTGGTACATGTTGTTGTGCGGCATGCTGTTCATGCGTTGGTGGCTGCAGTTCGAGTGTGGGTTCCGCGTATGCCTGCGCTGCTGCACCGCCATGTTGTAGTTGCGCTTGCTGTTCGTAGAGTTGCGCCTGTTGTTCGTGTTGTTGCTGCTGCTGTTGTTGTTGGTGTAGTATATGCTCTTGTTGCAGTAAGTGTTCTTGTTGTAAACGTTCTTGCTGCTGCTGCTCCAAATGTTGTTGGGCATGTTGTGCCTGTTCCAAATGTTGCTGAGTATGTTGTTGTTGCTGCTGTTGCTTGTGCACTTCATTTTCCTCCAATATGCGCAGATATTGTGCAGCTCGTATTTCCAAATACTGTTGCAACAGCGTTTGCAAGTGTGAGGCATACTTTGTGGGTCCTGGTATGCGCAAAACAATCACCGGTTCCTCGTAACCACCATGTGCGCCATGCTTGGGCACGTCCAACACCTCGGTTGACTGCTGCGCGCCGTGTTTCTGCGCTTGTACATAGCTTTGCGGTTGTAATTCATAAGAGTAGGAGGGTTCGATGCTGACATCTGTTTTGGGTGGATAGTAGCCAGGCGCGTCCGCGGGTATATTTTGTTGAGAGTACGGATAGAACATGAATTTCGGGCGCTCGTATTGGTAGCCATTATGTGCGGGATATGCGCCATAGCTGTAAATGCGTATATGTAAAAAATTATCAAATAACTGTATATAACTGTATATAAGTACTCGCGTCTACTCACCCCAATTCACCATCAATGGTGCGCTTGCTATTCTGTTTGCCCGTATCGGTGCTGTTGTCGTGTTCCACTTTAATTTTGATCTTCTCACCATGCAACTGAAACTGTTTGTCCAACTCCTTAATGAATTCGAGATCGTCAGCTGGCAGATCCTTGAAAGCGGCTGTCACATCGGTCACCTTCTTACGTTTGTTTTTCGAATTTTGTGTTGCGGCTGTGGTTGTTGTCGTTTTTGTAGGACGCTTCTTTAGCGTATGCACTTTCTTGGGATAGCTTGGCTTTTCGACGGTTTTGGTGACATTGTTGTTGGAGCTAAGATTATCGGCCAAAACCGGCTTGCTCTCATCAGTCGCAGTAGTTGCTGTTAATGTTGTATTTGTGCTCTTAGATTTTCCATTCTTAGCGCCATCGATTGGCGTGCAGGCAAATAGCAAAGCTACAAGTAGCGTTATCTGAAATGGAAAGAGAGATCTTTAAACTCCGTATGCTAATGATGAAAAAATATCTACTCTGATGCTGATAGCTAATTCATATATGAAGAACGGATCAATTGAGAGACTGGAGTGATCTAGGCTGTTCTAGATTGTACTTCTGCTTATACAAAGCTCTTGTTATATTTATTAAAAGTTCTTTTAGTAAGCAAAAGCTTCTAAGCAAACAAAATCTTCTAGTAAGCAAAAGCTTTTTTTAAGCTAAAGCTTATCAGAGAATTAAAGCTTCTTAGAAAACCAAAACTTGATATTTTGTAAACTAAAACTTCTTAGCTACTTAGGAAACCAAAGCTTCTCAACAAACCAAATATTCTTACTAAGTTTCAGCAACTTAATAAGTTAAAGCTTTTTAGTAAGCTCAAGCATATTAGTAAGCTACCATTTCTTAATGAGCCAAAGCTTCTTAGTGAATAAAGGCTTTTTTGGGAAACATAATTTCTTAGTAAGCGAAACCTTCTTAGTAAGTTTTAGCTAAATACTTAATAAATTAAAGCTTCTTTATAAGCTAAAGCTTCTTAGTAAACAAAAGTTTCTTAGTAAACTCAAGCTTCTTAGTAAGTTAAACATCTCAATAAATTAAAGTTTCTAACTAAGACAAATTATCAAGTGAGCTCATGCTTCTTAGTAAGCTAAGTTCTTAATAAGCTAATACTTCTTTGTAAGCTAAAGCTTCTAAGCAAACAAAAGCTTTTTAGGAAACTCAAGCTTCTTAGTAAGCTCAAGCTTCTTGGGAAACTAAAGCTTTTTAGAAAGCTCAAGTTTCTAAGTAAGCTCAAGCGTCTTAGTAAACTAAAGCTTATGAGTAAACAATAGCTTTTTGGGAAACCAAAGCTTCTAAGGAAGCTAATCTTCTTAGTAAACTAAAGCTTCTTAATAATCCAAAGCTTCTTAGTAAACCAAATATTTTTAGTAAGCTCAAGCTTCTTGGTAAACTAAAGCTTCTTCGTAAGCTCAAGCTTCTTGGTAAACTAAAGCCTCTTAGTAAGCTCAAGCTTCTTGGTAAACTAAAGTTTCTTCGTAAGCTTTTTTAAGCTTTCATAAATTCGTTTTTTTTTTGGATTTTAAGTAATTTGCACAACTTGGAAGTAATTTTGTTACATATTTTTGTTTTATTTGGAATTTTGCCAAACTCCTTTACATAAGTGGCAGTAGACCACCACAGCATGAAAAGCGAAAAAAATAATGCAATAATCAACATATTATCGGCAATCATTGTCATAACGAGTGGCGATAGTTTGAAAAAACCATAACACACAAACTATGAGATTTGAATGGCAAACAGGAAAAGTGCCATAAAAGCCAAAGATCACTTGTTAAGTGCGCCGCCACTCTAGCAACAAAATGTAAAATGTTGCTGCCGCCAGCTGTCTACAGCCTCGCCGACTGCAACCTGCCACCCAAAAAGATGCAACGCGTAATAATGTTGTAACATTTTTGGCTAACTGGCTGTGAGTTGTAAACATTTCTGCATATATCCGCATACAAACACAAACAGTATATGTGCACATTAATAGATACGGTCACATATAGGTATGTTTGTTGGTTTTGTTGCATTTGCCAGCCGAATGATGACTTCCTGCTTTGAGTTGAAGATGCGAATGCCACTTTAAATTAGCCGTTATGTTTGCCAGCTTATGCAGTTGTTTGTTTAAATATTCCATACATATTTGCGTCAGTATGCCGTTGCAGGCTAAATTTTGAAGCAATTGAAAACTATTTTTATTGCAGACACATTGTGCCACATTTTTTTATGTAATATATATTACTATACATAAATGCTTTACATTATTCTTTATGTATATTCAATTAGGCGCGATTTTACGGCATCCCGAATTTTCGGGATTCGTTTAAAATTTCATGTTATACTCTAAATTGTTTAATAGCCTTTTCGCACAGCTAAATTAATTGATCAATTAAAACTTTAATTGAGAAACCAGCTTTTGCCCTTCACATTGCCGACTACTCGATAATCGATCAGCTGTTGTACATTTTTATACTCTCGCAACAAAGTTGCTACGAGAGTATTATAGTTTTGTCCACATAACGGTTGGTTGTAAGTCCTAAAACTAAACGAGTTAGATATAGGGTTATATATATCAAAATGATCAGGGTGACGAGAAAAGTTCAAATCCGGATGTCTGTCTGTCCGTCCGTCTGTCCGTCCGTCCGTGCAAGCTGTAACTTGAGTAAAAATTGAGATATCTTAATGAAACTTGGAACACGTGTTCCTTGGCACCATAAGAAGGTTAAGTTCGAAAATCAGCAAAATCGGACCACTGCCACGCCCACAAAACGGCGAAAACCGAAAACACATAAAGTGCCATAACTAAGCCATAAATAAAGCTATGGAAATAAAATTTGGTATGAAGGATCGCACTATGAAGAGGCATATTTATATGTAATTTCTTTGGGGAAGTGGGCGTGGCCCCGCCCCCAAATAGGTTTTTTGTATATATCTTGCAAACCAATAAAGCTATACAGTTGATCTCCTTTTTGCACGGTTAAATGGTACAGTAAATTACTCGTGTAAAAAAAAACCATGCAAAAAAATCAAATTTTTATATAAAACTCACTGTTGGGACCAATTTAAGAAAAAAATCGTGCAAAAAATAGAAAACGTGTAAAAAAGATCTAATTTTACATGAAAATCTATCTATTCGTACAGTGAGAATTTACACTGTTGTTGTTGTTATAGACTTTTCTGCTATTATACATATGTATGTACATATTACTGTTAGAAGGAACAAACAATAACTATTCTGGGAATGGTAAAAAATAATACATTTCAAAGTTCCGTCATTAATCGCTGTGTCTTCTTTTTTCTTACTTCTTCATACAGCTTCATTTATTTGTTTACGTATTGAAATTGTTGCAACCTTTTCAATGGCTTTCGAATCTAAGATTTGTATTTTTTAGTTTAAACCTAATTTAGAATTTATTAAATTCTATTAACAGCAATGGATTTGTGACGTATTGACGTATGGAATTTTGATTTTATTGCAAAAAAGTATACAATTAAAATAAAAAATCCGTGTAAAAAAAGTAAAATCGTGTAAAATTGGTATCTTGAAAGTTTTCAAAAACACCGTGTAAAAAAAACCGTGCAAAAAAAAACCGTGTAAAAAGGAGATCAACTGTATAAACCAAACTTTCTGCAGTCGTTTCTTTTAGCCACTTCTTAATACAGTCCAAAAATGAAAGAAATCGGATAATAACCACGCCCACCTTCCATACAAAGTTTAGGTTGAAAATTACTAAAAGTGGGTTAAATCTCTGATGAAAAACGTCAGAAACATTAAATTTCAGGAACTACTCTTCAGATTTCAATGGAATTCGGTATATAATATTTTCTTGACACCCTGATAAAACGTGTGGAAAATGGATCGGTTCACAACCGTGACAACTTTCCATATAACTCAATTTTGAAGTCCATCTGGTTCCTTCACTTTATAAGACATACATAAGGAACCAATGAAGATAGCGAAATAAAAGTTTACACAAATACTGTATATGATCCGTGGCATCAATTGTGAAAAATTTGTCGAAATCGGACTATAACTTTTCAATGCCCCGAATATCGAATATGAAGAACTCAGTGCCTTATGGTAATTTTCACCGAAAATATCGGTAAATCTCTCAGATATCTTAATTTAATTCAGAGGAAATCGTTTACTTCTATTAGTGTGTCTCTGTATCAGAAATGGTTAAAATCAGGTCATAACTTCCCCTAGCTTTCATATAGCTAATTATAGGATTTTCAAAAATACGATGGTATTAATAGATATAATGTATGTTGGTGATGAAAATGAGTGAAATCGGTTCAGGGATTAACTCAGCCTATATACTATATATGATGATTTTTGTTTTTCTATTGGACTTTATGCCTAATATATGGGTCAAATTGTGTGTGATCTTAATAAAAATATAGCAATACATTACGAGAGTATAAAATTTTCGGTTGCACCCGAACGTAGCCTTTCCTTACTTGTTGGTTTTGCTTTTCATAAGAAGTGGGTAAGTTTGATCAACTAATTGCTATTTTATTATTTATTTCCAGAAGCGACATCTACCGTCGATTAGTATGAATGCTATTTTATCAAAAAGACTGCCAATCGGTAGACAAAGAACGTATATACATATGTGTAATTACAAATACGGTCTTTATCGCACAGTTGCATTTAATTTTCAAGTCGATTGAAATTCAATTAAAAATTAATGTAGATTTTTATTTTATATGGTAAACGATCCAAATCAGCGCTTTAATCGAGCAAAGACCAATTTTTTGTGCTTAAATTTAATTTTATCTGTTAGCAGTAGAGCATATGCCGAGGACTAAAAGTTTTGTAGTATCAATGAAATATATATTTATAAAGAAATCTGCTGCTTTATTAGATACCGAAATTTGGGTATCAAGTTTTCGGGATTTTTGTGAAAAAAAGTATTTTTTAATAATCTATTATAATCGAACACTATTCAATTATAAAACGTTATTTGAGATTTTTCCTGTAGATTCAACTATCGCTTGAGGGGGACTTAAAGCTGGTAGGTTCGGTCCTGCCCTATATATTCATAAAGAAATCTGTTGTTTTTGATAAATATACATAATTTTATAGATCCTGAAATTTCGGATCCCGTTATTTCGGGATTTTTTTTTTTAATATTTTTTAATAATATTCGTGCTCTATTCAATTATGAAACGTTATTCAAATGTTGTTCATTTCACAAATTACTATTGCTCGAGGGCGACTTAAAGCTGGCAAGTCCCGCCATATACATAGAAGTAGAGCAAATGCCGAGGAACTAGAATAGTTGCAGTGTCAATTAAATATATATTCGGATAGAAATCCGCTGATTTCGATAAAATTTTTTAGATCCCGAAATTTCGATATCAAGTTTGCGGGATCGCAAAATTTCGAAATTAAAAAATATATATATTGAACCAATATACACATTTCCGATGTGTAAAGTATACACTTTTTTAAATCCCGAAATATCGGTATCAACTTCTCGGGATCCTGATATTTCGAAATTAAAAAAAAAATATTTTTTGCTTTTTATGCACTTAAAAAAATCCCGAAATTTCGGTATCAAGTTTTCGAGAACCCGTTATTTTGGTTTTTTTTTTAAATTTTTTTTCTATTGTTTTTTACACTCTAACATATTTAATTATATACAAATGTTCATATTTGGTATGTGCAGTTGTCTTAACATTCGTAACTCTTCGTTTAGAATTGCGGCCAAGGCCGAAGTCTGCATTGTTTCGCATAGCACGAGATACTTAATTTTGGCGAAGATTAAGCGAACCACTTGCCAGTTATGCGCTGTAATCCGCGCTGGTTTGCTTTAAAGTTGGTAATAATAATTTTATAAATAAAAAATATAATTAGAATGATAAATTATTAAAAAAATTTAAAATAAAAAAAAATTAAAATAAAAAAAAATTAAAATGAAATAAAAATAAAGAAAAAAATTAAAAAAAAAAATTAAATTAAAAAAGGAAATTAAAAAAAATTAAAATAAAACTAAATTAAAAAAAAATTAAAAAAAAAAATAAAAAAGAAATTAAAAAAAAAATTAAAATAAAACAAATTAAATTAAAAAAATATAAAAAAAAATTAAAAAAAATTAAAAAAAAAATTATTATAAAAAATAATTATTTTTAAATCAATACATTTTCACCGTTACATCTTAACATTACTTCTGCTGCCCATTTTTTCTATTATAAAACCAACTTGTCTACATCTCTAATTACACGTTTCATTTTGCATCATAGTTCTCACATTCATCTACCACCGCTCCTCTGCCAGCGTCAACTACCGTTATTGCAATTAATTGGTTCTTTATGCAATTATAACTGTTTTGAATACTTTGCTGTATATTTTCTCACACTCGCCGCTTTACAACTTTTACTTTTGTTGCTTCACATCAAACAATGTGTCCACTCGAGACATTCACTTAAATTATAAGCGCAGAAATATTTCAATCATTCAAACAGCAGTAAAATCGTTTAAACAATAAATAACAACAATTGCATAAATTATATATCTGCATTAAACGGCTTCCCACTATCCATATGCTTGTAAAAGCACAAACACACATACGCGCGCACAGTTAACGGCATAAGAGCCAAGCACATTCTTTTAGTCTTTATGCAGACTCGCCTTAACTGTTTGTATGCCTAACTATATATTTCTATGTCACACTTGTGGCAAACGTAATCGGCGGCAGCGTTGGTGAGTAAGCAATTGCTGGAGCGTGTGAAAGATGAATATGCGATTTGCAGCAAAAGCAAAAGCAAATGCAAGAAAAAAATGCCATAAAATTAAAAATAATAAACGCAATACTTTGTATAAGCGTAGAAAAACGAGTCACATTAACAACAACAAATGGAGCAATAAATAGCTACATACATATGTGCATACATTTGTTGGTATTTATATGTAAACTAGCGGCTAGCTGTTGCAAGCGCTTGTAACAACAAATGAATAAATGAAATGTTGCAAAAACAATGCGTCAGCAATAAAGTAGCAGATAACAACAACAACAAAAAACGTAAAAAAAAAACAAATAAAAAAATATATATTAAAAATATTCCAAACAAAGTCAACAATGCAATGTCCAAGTGTTGTTGTTGTTGGCAATCTTACTTAGATATAAAAATATCTCTGTATATATGAGTAAAAAGATTGTCACCAGCATCGCACTTATGCTTTTGCAGTTGCTCTAGTTCAACAAACAAAAGACTTAAGCAACGAACTTGAAAGGTCTCGCTGAAACAATACACAGTACATCTTGTCAACAAAGTGGCACAGCGTCAGAGTAAAATAAATAAAATAAAACAATAATATGCAATCAGTTATTTTTAATGCGTTTTTTGAAATTTCGGAAATATTAAAAAAAAATTATGTAAAAAATTAAAAAAAATGTGTTTTTTTTTAATAAAAAAAATTATATTATTTTTGAAACACAACTTTTTTAAATTTATTTATTTAATATATATACGTTATTTTCACTTTTTGGGAATGAAAAAATAAAATTAAATAATTTTTAAATTTAAGGTGTTTAAGGTAAAATAAATAATATGAAAAATATTTAATATGCAGCTAATATTATTATTTAAAGCGATTTTTGGAATTGCGAAAAAATGAAAAAAGAAAAATTAAATTTAATATTTAATTTAAATACTATTTAATTTTTTTTTATTTAATTTTTTAAATTTAATATTTAAAAATTTTTTTAATTAAACTAGTTGGAATAATTTTGAGTTAAAAAATGTGTAAATTAGAAACGAATTGAAAAAATTAAAAAAATATAATTACATTTTGTATAATTTTTAAATTAAAAAAATTAACTGTAAAAAAAAATTAAAATTAAAAATCATGTTTAAAATTGTTTAGCAGAAATACTTTTTTAAAATACATATATTAATATACATATAAACGACATTTTACTTTTTAGGAATGCATGAAATTTTTTAATTTTAAATAAATTAAGTTAAATAAATAATGTAAGAAAAAATATGCTCTTGGTATGCTCGTCAGCAGTTTTTAAGGCTATTTTTAGAATTTTTCTAAAATTAAAATAATTGGCATAATTTTTAAGTAAAAAAATTTAACTTGAAAAAAATCTAATTTGTGAAAATTATGTTTAAAATTGTTAAGCACAATTTTTTTTTTTAATTCATTACTTCATTTTATTAATTTATTATATTTTTATTATGTAGGTATGAAAAAAATTGAAAGTTTTTTTTCATTTAATTATTTCATAAATTTTAAATTTAAATTACAATTGAATTAAATTTTTTCAACACATTTTAATTTTAATTATTATTCTTAAATTTTATATTTTTTTATTCATTTTTTATATTAATATTTTATATAAATTTTAAACAAAATTGATTAATAAAAAATTGGCAATTACCATCTTAAACTTTTCTTTTTCTGAATTTTATAAAAAAATATATTTTTTCGAAGAAATTCAATTTAAATTTTAAAATTTTTATCTCATTTTATTTTTAAATTTTATATTTGGTTTTTCATATTAATATCTTATTTAAATTTTAAACAAAATTAATTATTAAATAATTAGCAATTACTTTCTTAAATTTTTTTTTGAATTTTATGATTTTATAAAAAAAATAAAAATTTTCAGAGAATATTTTGTTTCAAATAATTTAGTTTTTTTTGACATAAATTTATTTTTTCACATTCCAATTAAAAAATCTTGATTTTGCAATTGAAATTTTTGATTTTTCGGTATTTTTATGACAATTTTATTTTTGATGATTATTATTATTTTTCATATAAAATTTATAATTTTTTTAAATAAAATATTTTTTTTTGTAATAAAAATAAAAAAATGTATTATTTCACATTTTGTTAATATATAAGTATTTTAAATTATTTTTTTTTATTATATTTTATTTTATTTTAAACTTTTACTTTTTTAATATTTTGGTATAAATTAATTTTTTTATTATTTTTCTAATTTTTTGAAAATTTGAAAATGTTAGACAATTTTTTTATACTTATAATTAATTTTTTTAATAGTTTTTTTTTTATATATTTATTTTATTTTATATTTTTTTTTTAATTTTTAAAAATAAATTATGAATTTTTTTAATTAAATTTTTTAAATAATATTTCGTAAAATTCCTTTTTTTAGAGAAATTATGTGTAATAATTTTTTAATGTTCATATTGGTCATGATTATGCATTTATTTTAATATATTTTTAAAAACTTTTAAAGTTTTTCAAAAAAAAATGTTACATAAAAAAAATTAATCTATAATTCAATTTACATGGAATCTGCTATAATTTTTCGAAACATTTAATTAAAAAATGGTATTATTAATTAACAACTCTAAACCTTTCTGCGGTAACATTATATTTTCATCACTTAACTTTGCCACTAATTACAGTCTAGCAATAATTACAGCTCTACGTTTGTTGCTAGCGCTGTAGTGGTGCGTACTTGTTTGCGCAACATTGCGTCACACCGCAATTTCGCATTTTTCCGTAAATTTCATGTTGAACAACTTGCACTTGTCTAATGAAAGACGCATCGCACACTTTCGCCAAATGTTTATTTGAGAAAAAATAAATAAATAAATAAAAATAAGAAGTGGTGTCGCAATAAAAGAAGCAAAACAAAACACTTAAGCAACAAACTTGATGCGTCGCAAGCTTTTGCTGAGGTAATGAATGCTGTTGAAATGCAGTGTGAGGTGTTTGCTTGCAATAAATTAAATTGGCAATAATAAAAATTATATCTTTTGTAGATATAAAAGTAGCAAAAAAAGAACAATTTGAAAAAAATTTAAAAACATTAAAAATTTAAAAAAAAAATAAAACAATTTTATAAATATTAAAAATATATATAAATCAAAATTTATTTAAAAATTTGCTATTATTAAATTATTATTTGGAATTATTAAAAAATTAAATAAAATTGGTAAAAAATACTATAAGAATCGTGACAAAAGTTTAAAAAATTTTCTCAAATAAATTTGGCTGACTTATAAAAGATGAAAAGATGAAAAAATAAAATTTTAAATAATGCAAATAAAAAAATTTATAATTTTAAGATTTTTTTTAAATTTGAAAAAAAATATGCTAAAATTTGTAAATTAAAAAAAAAAATTAAGTTGTAATTTTTTTTTAATTCGTAAAATTTGTTAAATTTTTTTTTAATTGTAAAATTTATATAATTATTTTTTTCTTTGAATTGTAAAATTTATATAATATTCTTTTTTTATTCATAAATTGTAAAATTTATATTTTTTTCTTTTCATTTGTAAAAGTTATTTATTTTTTTTATTATTTATTGTAAAATTTATTACTTTGAAAACAATTTAAAAACAAAGATAAAAAAAATAAAATAATTTTATAAATATTAAAAATTAATTAATTAATATTAATTTTTTTTCTAAAAACTTGCTTAATTTATATAATTTGGAATTATTAAAAAATTAAATAAAATTGGTAAAAATTACTATGAAAATCGTGACAAAAGTGTAAAAAATTTTTCCCAAATAAATTTGGTTGACTTATAAAAGATGAAAAGATGAAAAAATAAAATTTTAAATAATGAAAATAAAAAAATTAAAAAAATATATAATTTTAAGATTTTTTTAATTTGAAAAAAATGCTAAAATTTGTAAATTAAAAAAAATTAAGTTGTAATTTTTTTTTAATTCGTAAAATTTATTATTATTTTTTTTTAATTGTAAAATTTATAAAATTATTTTTTATTTTGAATTGTAAAATTTATATAATTTTATTTTTTTTAATTATAAATTGTAAAATTTATATTTTTTCTTTTAATTTGTAAAATTTATTTATTTTTTTTATTATTTATTGTAAAATTTATTAATATTTTTTAAATTATATTGTGAAATTTATTTAATTTTTTTTTAATTATAAATTGTAAAACTTATTTAATTTTAAATTATAAAATTTTAATATTAAATTGTAAAATTTATTTATTTTTTTTTTAATTTTTAATTATAAAATTTATTTATTTATTTTTTTTAATTTTTAATTGTAAAATTTATTTATTTTTTTTTTAATTATAAATTGTAAAATTTATTTATTTTTTTTTTAATTTTTTGTTTAATTATAAATTGCAAAGTTAATTTTTTTTTAAATTTCTCCGAGTTTTATAAAATTACAATAAAAAAATCCAGATAATTAATAGCATTTTAGCTTCCATTAAAAATCATTCATTCCCCGAACACTTAATCAAGTAATGAAAATCAAACGCCCTCATTAGTTGCGCCCCATTAGCACTATTTGCGGCAACGTGTTTGTATGTATGTACACATGTATGCAGACATATGCGTATAAGGTAATTATTGCCTTATGCCACTTTTCATAATTTTTTTGTTGTTTGTTGTTGTTGTATTGTTACTGTGCGCGCTTTTGTTGCTGAGCTGTGTGTATTGTGCTTTGAACTTGTCTTGTTTGTTTCTATTTGGACAATGCTCTTCAGAAAATACAGAAACAAAAAAAAAAAACTCGACAAACTACAACAACATTTATTTGTTTCAGTTAATTTATGATGAACTATTATTATTTAAAATGTTGTTTTGATTTAGGATTTTTTTTAAATTTTTTTTTAATTTTTTTTTTATTTTTTTCTAAAACCATTGCTGCTACTTTATACACAAAAAAAATAGCAAACAATATGTGCTCACACATGTTTAGTAACAATAGTTATTATTATTATTTTGACGCTTTTGTTGTTATCATTGTTGTACTATTTATAGCATTTAAATTTTGATTGTAGCTTTTATTGTGCAATCAGGCAAACGGCGATGAGCTCAATGCCAAGTGTAAACTGTGCTAATGTCTGCTCTTTGTGTACGTGTGTGTATGTGTGTATGTGTGACCCAGCCAAGCCAAGAAAGCCGCCTGCATTGGTCAATTGTGCGTGTGTTTGCTGATTATTTGCTTGCGTTTGGTTTTTCAAGCAATTAATTTACTTGGTCGAGGGCAAATGCAAGTGTGGAATGCAAAGCATTTTGTAATTCTTGTGTGTAACTGAACTTGCGCTTTATAAAGTCATAAAAAAGTGATGAAAGTTAATGTGAACTCGTTTTAAATGATTTTTAGACGAAAATAAGTGTTTAATTATTTATTGTTTTTTTTTCTTCTTTTTTTTACTAAATACTGTAATATACGCAATAGCTTTACTGTTTATGCTGTTTTTATAAAATGAAATAGTCAAGAATAAAATATCAAAATAAAAAAATAAAAATGTAAAATATGAAAAACTTAAAAAATAAAAAAAGTATTTATATATAAACAATTTACAAAATTAAAAAAAAAAAATATAAAAATTATAAACGTTAAAAATAAGAAATAATTATAAAAAAATATCAAAATTTAAAAATTTTTTTTGTTGAAATGTTGACATGAATTCTAAAAATAAAAATTACAAAAAAACAAAGGCCAAGTTCTGAAAACTTCATCACACAAAAATTTAAAACAATTTATATTTTTTTCATTTTGGAAAAAGATTATTAGAAAATTGTAGTAAAGTTACATAAGAAACTGCAAAATAAAAGTTTTAATGACTTTTTTTTTAGAATTTTAGCATCCATAATTTTAATTATATTCTTATTAAAGTTCTAAAAATCTAATTTAGTTTTCTAAAAAATATAAGATTCAATTTTTCAAAACATTAAAAAAATATAAATAAAATTTTGAAGCTATTATTACTATTTTTAAAATTAAATTAATTTTTTTTTTAAATTCAGCATCCATAATTTTATACTCGTTAAAATTTAAAAATCGTATAAAATACGAAATTTTCTAAAAAAATTAAGAATTAATAAATTTTTATAAATTTGTTTTGAAAAAATTACAAAACAAGTAAGGATGGGCTAAGTTCGGGTGTAACCGAACACTTGATACTCTCTCAATTTATATATTTAACTTTATTTATATTATATAATACACAATTTTACCCAAATATTCGTCATATATATTGTATAAAGTCCATTGAAAGTTGGAAACCATAATATTAGATTAGAAGCACCGAGGTCCTCGTGTTCGATATATGGGGCCTTAAAAACCTATGGTCCGATTTCGGCGATTTTTAGAATGGGGCTGCCACACTATAAACATAGTATTTGTGCAAAGTTCTGCACCGATATCTTCACTAGTACTTACTTTATATATTGTAAAGTAAACGATTCAGATTGTCTTCAAAGTTCTGGTATATAGGAAGTAGGCGTGGTTGTGAACCGATTTGACCTATTTTCACAATATATCATTAGAATGTAAGGAAACTATTACAAACCAAGTTTACATCCAAATAAGCCTCTTCATAGATCCTTCATACCAAATTTTATTTCCATAGCTTTATTTATGGCTTAGTTATGGTACTTTATGTGTTTTCGGTTTTCGCCATTTTGTGGGCGTGGCAGTGGTCCGATTTTGCTCATTTTCAAAAGCAACCTTCCTATAGTGCCAAGAAATAAGTGTGCCAAGTTTCATCAAGATATCTTAATTTTTACTCAAGTTACAGCTTGCACAGACCGACGGACGGACGGACGGACAGACAGACATTCGGATTTGAACTCCACTCTTCACCCTGATCACTTTGGTATATATAACGCTATATCTAACTCGTTTAGTTTTGGGTGAACAAAACTATAATACTCTCTTTAGCAACATTTGTTGCGAGAGTATAAATATAAGTAAAATGTTGAAGCTTTAAATTATTTTATTTTTGCAGTTTTGTTGAAAATTAAAAAAAAAAATTATTTATTTAAGAAATTTTTAATTTTGAAGTTAATTTAATAATTTATTATAATTTATTTTAATTATTTTAATGTTTTATTTTTAATATTTTTTTAATTCAATTATTTTTTATATATATTTTTTTGTAGTTTCTAGTTTTTGTGATTATTTTTTTATATTTTGAATATTTTTTGTTTACATTTTTTATGATTTTTTTTATTTTTTAGAAAAAAAAAATAAATTTAATAAATAAAAATAATAATTTATTATAGAAATATTTGAATTTTAAGTTAATTTAATAATTTAGTGTTTATTCAATTAAAAAATTTTTGTTTTAATTTTTTTTAATAATTTAGAGTTTATTCATTTATATAATGTTTTATTTATTATTTTAATATTTTAACTTTATTAATGTTTTATTTTTAACATTTTATTTTACTTCAATTATTATATAATATTTATTTATACATATTTTTTGTTTAAATTTTTTTATTTTTAATATTTTGTGTTTAATACTTTTAATTACTTTTTTTAGTTTTTTAGAAAAAAACTAAATTTTTTTTAAATAATATAATGATATAATAAAATCATTAGTTTTTGTCTAAAAAATATTTTTTTTTTATATTATTTTTGAGTAAAAAAAAATAGACGCTTGCCGCCAGCCACCGGCTAGCAGCTAGCCAGCTTAAGTTGTGTGGAGAGAGATATTCAGAGAGCGGGAGGAGCACAAAGCCAGCAGATTTGCGGCAACTTGTTATGCGCATGTGTTTTGGACTATGCTCATGCCGGAAGTGTACGCGCACACAGAGCAACGCGCAATTAATTTCGTAGATGGTGCTTAGTCAAATATTTTTTTTTTGTAATTTATTTATTTTTTTTATTTTGTTTGCGCTTATTTAAGTATAATTGTCTGTATGTATGCATGTACATATGTATTCAGTTGTGTCTTTCGCTTTAACTTTCTTCTTATTTATTACGACTGCTTTTCAACGCTACTTGCAACATATTAGTTGGCTATGAGGCGCGCACATACACACACATGTTAGTTTGTATGTGTCTCCTACACATAAGGAGCACTGAACTGGCTGCTGGAGTTCAGCGTTGACTTAATTTTATTTTTAAATTTTCCTTTTTTTGTTTATTTTTTTTTTTTTTTGGGCGCCACGACAATCTCGTTGTTATTGCTATATACGCTCGGTTTTTGCACAATTTTTCACGCTGACTTTTACTTTTATTGATGCACAGCCGGTGGAGCAGCATTTTCGTCGCATAACGGAGGCGTGCGCCCAGACATACATACATACATAGATACTCGTATAAGCATTTCACATGTACTTTTGTTGTTGTTGTTGTTGTCTGCACACCCACAGCGCATCCATTATGCTGTATTGCTTGCAACATTGGTGGGCAATTAAAACTGGCACGGTTACAGTCGCTGCCAGCTTGCCACTTTTGGCGCATGCGCCAATTACCGGCATCTTCTGGCTGTTTGTATGTAAATTTTTCACTTTTCTCTACTATTCATAAGTGTTGCTGTGCGACTGGCCAATGTGTTGAACGGTTGAAATTTTAATTTTCCTAATTTATCTTTTGTGATTTTCTTCTTGATTTTTCGTCCTAATTTGCATAATTTTATGACGCATGCAGCATAAAGACAAAGAGGCATTGAAAGCTTTGTTTTCATGTGACTCATGTGCTGATGCAATGAGTGTGGTGAATATTTTTTGCAAAACAAAAAAAAAAACCAAAAAATTGCAAATTGTGCAAAATTTTGAAATGGTAAAAAATTAATAAAAGAAATCCGTTCAAGGCAACACAAAACTTTATTTAAATTTTGTATTAAAAAAATGTATGAAAAAAAATTTTTTTTAAATAAAAAATAAATTTAAATTTATGAAAAAACAAATAAATTTTTTTAAAAATACATATTTTTTTATAAAATTTGTTTTAAGCAGTTTACGTTTTTTGTTTTTTTTTTTCAAAAGTGTGGCAACTTTTAAGTCTTAAGAAATTTGTATTAAAAAAATGTATAAAAAGAAATAGTTTTAAAATAAAAATATAAATTTAAATTTATGAAAAAACAAATAAATTTTTTAAAAAATACATATTTTTTTTTAAATTTGTTTTAAGCAGTTTACGTTTAGTTTTTTTTTTAAGAGTTTGGCAACCTTTAAGTCTTATTAAATTCAATAAATTGATTTAGCTAAAACAAGCAAATGAAGATTGCTAAATAAAGTTAAATCGAAGTTAAAAGAAAATTAATCAGGAATTTGTATTCGAAAAGATTCATTTTTTTTTATATTTTCATTTTCTGCTATTAAAATAATATAATTAAAAATACTTGGCAACTCTAAACATAATAACTTTTTCTTGAAATTAATTTTGTAATATATTTTATACATTTAATATTTAAATTTATATTTAGTTTCCAAACATGGAGTTTGCCATAATTACAATGAATTTTTGTGCCATG
The DNA here is from genome assembly GCF_028554725.1 of Zeugodacus cucurbitae. NCBI lineage: Eukaryota > Metazoa > Arthropoda > Insecta > Diptera > Tephritidae > Zeugodacus > Zeugodacus cucurbitae. The sequence continues at coordinate 6,177,391 of NC_071670.1, forward strand.
AGTTGCCATATATTTGCAATTTTTTTTTTACAGTATTTACTTTTTATAAAATTTTCCCTATTAATCTCTCTAATCTGATAATCATTTGTTAGCTTTTGGAAAAGTAAATATAAATAAATGTTTGTGGAAAATTTTACGAATTAAACGAATATGGCAATGGGTACCATACATGTATTTATATAAATAATTATTGTTTTCTTAATGAAATTTGAAGTAAATTTTTTTGAAAGGGTTTAAATAAATATTTATGTAATTTTTATACTCTCGCAACAAAGTTGTTAAGAGCGTATTATAGTTTTGTTCACATAACGGTTGTTTGTAACACCCAAAACTAAACGAGTTAGATATAGGGTTATATATACCAAAGTGATCAGGGTGAAGAGTGGAGTTCAAATCCAGATGTCTGTCTGTCCGTCCGTCTGTGCAAGCTGTAACTTGAGTAAAAATTAAGATAACTTGGCACACTTATTTCTCGGCCCCATAGGAAGGTTGCTCTCGAAGATGGGCAAAATCGGACCACTGCCACGCCCACAAAATGAAAACCGAAAACACATAAAGTGCCATAACTAAGCCATAAATAAAGCTATGGAAATAAAATTTGGTACAAAGGATCGCACTATGAAGGGGCATATTTGGATGTAATTTTTTTATAGTTGGGCGTGGCCCCGCCCCCTAGTGTTTTGTATATATCCCGTAAAGTTATATCAACGAACTCTCTCAGTAGTCGTTTTTTTCAGGCATTTCCTTATATAGTCCAAAAATGATGGAAATCGGATTATAACCACGCCTACCTCCCATACAAAAGTTATGTTGAAAACTACTAAAAATGCTTTAATTCAGTAAGTGAAAACATCAGAAAACTTAAATTTCATTATAAAGAAGGTACAGAAGGGCGTCACCCAAATTGGTATACAAAATTTTAAGTGGGTGTAGCTCCGCCGAATATGTTGGTCAAATTGTGTATTATATAATATTAATAAAATCAAATAAATAAATTAATAAATTAATACGAGTATAAAAGGTTCGGTCACAACCGAACTTAGCCCTTCCTTACTTGTTTTAGAAATAAAAACACATTTAAAAAGATTCAATTTTTGAAAATTTTCTAAATTTTTTCCGAAAAATTTGTGCGCGTTTAGAGGTAATTTGTTCTTAAATTTTTTTAATTTTTTTAATTTTTAATTCTTTTTAATTTAAAATTTTTTCTGAAATAGTGTTTTCGAAATGTAGTTTATAATTTTTGATTACAATAAAATACGCTATAATAAAACAAATATTAAAATTATATTTAACATTTTAGCAAATTACAAAAAAAAAATTATTTAGAAAATTTTCAAAACTTTTTCTTAAACAATTTTTTTTTAGTAATTTAAATTTAGAAAAATTTCAAAACCTTTTTTTGAGTACATTTTCAAATTAACTATTAAAATTGTTTTTGAGTACTTTATCTAATTATCTACGCTTTTATTTTTAATTTTTACTTTTAAAGTAAATTTTTTTTTAATATTTCTTTTCGAAATGTAAAGAAATTCATAATTTTTCATTACAAAAAATACCTATAAATCAATTTTTGAGTACTTTCAAATTATCAACGCTTCAGGAAATTAAAAAAATTTAAATTTTGAAAATTTTCAAAACTTTTTTTTGAGTACTTTTTTTAAATAAACTATTAAAATTGTTTTTCAGTACTTTTTCAAATTATCTCCGCTTTTATTTTTAATTTTTACTATTAAAGTAAATTTTTTTTAATTATTTTTTTCGAAATGTAAAGAAATTCATAATTTTTCATTACAAAAAATATTTATAAAGTAATTTTTGGGTACTTTCAAATTATCAGGAAAATAAAATATCAAAATATTCAAGAAATTAAAAAATTTAAATTTTAAAAATTTTCAAAACTTTTTTTTTGAGTCCTTTTTTTTAAATAAACTATTAAATTTGTTTTTCAGTACTTTTTCAAATTATCTACGTTTGCATTTTTAATTTTTATTTTTAAAGTAAATTTTTTTTAATTATTTTTTTCGAAATGTAAAGAAATTCATAATTTTTCATTACAAAAAATATTTATAAAGTAATTTTTGGGTACTTTCAAATTATCAGGAAAATAAAATATCAAAATATTCAAGAAATTAAAAAATTTAAATTTTGAAAGTTTTCAAAACTTTTTTTGAGTACTTTTTTTCAAATAAACTATTAAAATTGTTTTTCAGTACTTTTTCAAATTATCTTTTCGTTTCTTTTCATTTTTAATTTTCAATTTTTTTTTTTAAGAAAATTTTCTGTTTTTATAAAATTGTTTTTTATCTAATTATCTACGCTTTATTTTTAATTTTTACTTTTTTTATTAATTTAAAATTTTTTCTTAAATATTTTTTTGAATTTTTTTTACTTTTTTATATATTAATTTAATTTTTAAATATCTTTTTATGTAGATTTTAGGTGCTGAATGCTCTATATTAAATTTATATATTACAAAATATAAGAAACAGTTTTCTTACCACAAATAATTGTAAATTCATTTTACAAAATTTTCCAGTCACTAGTAAATCGTTCAGTTGCTGTTTTGTCGTAAAAAATTGTTTTTTTGCTTACTTTCAAATAAATGAAAATCGAATTTGAAGTAATAGTTTTCACAAAAATGTCGTTGCACTCGCAAATTTTTTTTCCTTATTTATTAATTTCACTAATGTTTGCTTTACAAACAAAAATCCTTTACCAACACCCTGTCGGTTTGGAACCCAACATACACACACACACACTATATTGGTGCTGGTGTGTTTTAATGTTTTGTTTATTGTTTTAACTGTTGCTTTATTTTATTTCCCTTCAACACTTTACTCCAATAAGTTCTTTAAATCACATTCACTTGTCGACTATTGCCTTTTGCCGTCTTTGTCTACGTGCCACCAAACGTTGCACTAACCACGCGTCACACACTGTGACTGGCGCAGGCACTGTATTTCGTTTTTATACCAAGCGCAGTGAGATGGGCAAACCGATAACCAGCTGATCGTATGCATATTCCAACACACTTGTGCAGCTGAGCGTTGAGAAAAGTGGTGAATTTCAGTTTCGGATCAAAGTCGTATATATGTATGCACCAAAGTGCGGTTTGACCGGTAGCCGGTAATTATGATCTGCATATTCACCACATGTGTGGTGAATTTAACTACAACAGTGTGCTGGATGAGCAGATGAGCAACTCTGCTTATTTCGAAGTGTGTTGCAGCGTGTTGGCGATTGAAATGTTGTAATCTAATTTTTTTTTGTTGCGGTCATAAGACCAGCGTACGTGTGTATTTGTGTGTGTATGGGGTTGTTCGGTGTTGCTTTGGAAATTGTAACAATAACGGTCGGTTCAAGTTCAAAACGATAAAAAGAAGCGATACAAAAGGTTTTGTCAATCTACTAGCACTGCCTTGACAGGGCACCTTTCGTTTTGTTTTGTTTTTTTTTTTTTTATCTCAACTTTCAATACATTCGAAATGAATGCATTCGTTGTTGGCGTATGTATTTTTTTTAATAAAATCATTGCTTGGTGTAGGCCCTCGAATGTTTAGTATAACTAATCTGCTAATAACGGTGGCATTCCATGAAAATTCCACTTACTCCTACCTCTCTCAGGGCTAGGTGCATTCCGAAAGTGAACAACAAAGCATGTATTGGTAATCGACTTAGTCAAATCTACGCTTTTTACATGTACAAGCTCGGTGCTTCAAAATATCTTGTCAAGTTCAGTTCTTAACTCTATATATACTTAACTCTATATATATATACTGTATTCATCACTCCTTCTTACTGTTTTGGCGCCATTTGGAAATTCCAAGTGCAGCCAGGACACTTTCCATCTGGCCTTTCCAACGGAGTGGAAGCCTTCGTCTTCCTCTGCTTCCACCAGCGGTTACTGGATCGGACAGTTGCAAAGCTGGTGGTCTTTCGTCCAATCGGACGACATGACCTATCCAGCGTTGCCACTGTCTTTTTATTCACTGAACTATGTCTATGTCGTCGTATAACTCATACAATATATCGTTCCATCATCTGCGGTTAGCAATGTTCAAAGAACCATAAATCTCTCGCAAAATGTTTCTCTCGAAAACTCCTAGTATCGTCTGAGTGGATGTCGACATCGTCCACGCTTCTGCACCATACACCAGGACAGGAATAATGAGCGGCTTGTAGTTTAGGTTTGGTTCGTCGAGAGCGGACTTTACTTTTCAATTGCCTACTCAGTCCAAAGAAGCACTTGTTGGTAAGAGTAATCCTGCTTTGGATTTCGAGGTCAATATCCAAAATATTTATTACGGCAGAGTAGAGACTGTATCTTTTCCGAGCTTCCTCAACTTCAAAATTTTACGATTTTTAATCCAAACTAGATATCTATACTCAGCTGATTATTGAACCATCTGAGTCTAATTCATCTTTATTGATCCGATTTACTTACTTCCGGTTCGGATCTTCAGATATAAAAAAATCCAATTTCTACAGGAGCTCGGAGTGAATATCCATCGCCTTGAAACGGGCATTTGAGTCTATTATTCTGCTCTATATCCAAACATATAACATATCAGAACTCGAACCTTGTAGCTCAGGATCGCCAAATTTTTTAGAAGTGAGCTTCGTTTCCGATTGATTAAGGATTATACAGCTTATCAATACCGATAAGAAGCCCACAGTTTTGTACTTTTTTCGGCAAGCCTTTCCAAAAATTTCGATTAGGCATAGCCTATTATTCTCATAGACTATTTTTCAGCTCACCATCCAAACTTACGGATATCTTGACTGCTTTGAGATCCGAACTCAAGTACTCAGAAAGTTAAGATAGAAGAACTCGAAGCTTGCAACTTGGACCAAAAGTATATGGACTATTTGTTTGATACTTGAAATATTCAAGGAAAATGGGAAGACTAGGAAGAAGTTTTGTCCCGAACTCGAAGCTCAGAATGGGCTTTTTCGAGGTATGGAGACTGGGTCCACTCTTCAGCTTATAATTTATGTCTGTCGAGTAGTTTTTGTATTGTGTTGTACGGAGTGTTTCAAACTCGGAGCTCAGTACTTGCTTTTTCGAGTATATGGAGAGCTGGAGCACACTTTAGAGGTATAACTTCCATTCGTACAAAGTCTAAGTCGTTCGTTCGGCAAAACTATGACCAAAATTGGCAATATATTGCCAGCTAGAAATAAAAAAGAAGAAGAATAAAAATGAATTATACAAATTAATAATCAAAAAGTCCATAAAAGCACCGAAATTTTATATTTATATATTTATTGCCGCCTTTGCAATTTAAGTTGGTTTAGCTTTAGCTAAAAGAAAAAAAAATCACGCTAAATTTAAAAAATAATGATTAAAATTAAAAAAAAAAAATATTTTTTTTTTGTATTTTTTGTGTGTTTGTAAATCATTTTGATGCATTTAAACGTAGCAGTTATTTGCCAATTCAACACTGTCGAGTTGCCGGTTTTGTTAACGCGCATTTGTTGTTGCACCGGCGTTGATGGTGTTGAGTGAATGTCTGTTTATTGTTTGAAATGTTTTTTGTAAAACGCACAAATAGTTTGGAAATTCAATAAAACATTCATGAAATGCATGTGTGTGAGTGTGTGTCTATGTAAATGTTATAGAAATAAGCCTCTTCAAAATGTCGGCGATTTGCATTACAAACGTTTTGTTACAATATTTTTTGGTAGCTAGTAATATGTCAAATTTATTTCTAAAACAACATCTATTGCTCTTCTTTCAGATTGATTGCGCTAAGAGAAATACATACTTGTGTAGGTGAGTCGTTTGGATTGTATTTTATTGCATTTATTATTGTATATTACAAAAGTTTCTTTATTAAAAATTCATTCATATATTTTTTAATAATTTTTTTCATAAAATATTTTTTGAAAAATTTTTTATATAAAAAAATAAAAAAAACTCAAAAACAAAAAAAAAATTAAATAAAAAAATAAAAAAAAAATAAATAAAAAAAATAAAAGAAAATAAATTTACAATGAATTTAAATTAAAAAAAATTAAAAAAATTAAAATTAAAAGAAAAATAAATGAAATTTAAAAAATTTATATCATAAAATATTAAAGAAAGTAACATACAAAATGTAAAAAATAATATAATCCATATTTCTTAGAAAACCCTTTAAGATAACTCAATAAATAGCTTACATAATTTTTAATAAAACAAGTAAGGAAAGGCTAAGTTCGGGTGCAACCGAACATTTTACACTCTCGCAATTTATTGAAGAAATTTTAATAAGATAACACCCAAATTTACCCATAAATTCGGCACAAAGTTTAATAGAATAACGAAAATCGTCCTATATAGTGTATGAGGGCTGAAGTAATTCCTGAACCGATTTCATTCATTTTCACGAGCTTGGTACACTATATCCAAAACTATACACGCACTTAATTTCGCAAAGATCTCACATATTAACCAATACATATATGTAGATTAAAGCCCACCGTATTTTTGAAAAACCTATAATTAGGTTCATGGGAGCTAGGAGATGTTATTATCCGATTTTAATAATTTTTGGAACAGAGACACACTATTAGAAGAAAACAATTTTCTCTGAATTACATTAAATTATCTAAGAGATATACCAATATTTTCGGTTAATATTTATCCTTAGGCGCTGAGTTCAACATGTCCGATATCTGGGGTCTTGAAAAGTTATAGTCCGTTTTCGACAATTTTTTCTCAAGTGAAGCCAGAGATGATATGTACTATTTATGTAAAGTTTTATTCCGCTATCTTCATTGGTTCCTTATGTTTACATTATAAAGTGAAGGAATCAGATGGAATTCAAAATTGAGTTATATGGGAAGTTGTCGTGATTATAAACCGATTTCATCCATTTTTCACATGTGTCATCTGGGTGTCAAGAAAGTATTATATACCGAATTTAATTGAAATCGGTCGAGTAGTTCCTGAGATATGGTTTTTAGCCCATAAGTGGGAGATGCCACGCCCATTTTTCATTTTGTAAAAAAATCTGAGTGCAGCTTCCTTCTGCTATTTCTTATGTAAAATTTAGTGTTTCTGACGTTTCTCGTTAGTGAGTTAACCCACTTTTAGTAATTTTCAACCTAACCTTTGTATGGGAGATGGGCGTGGTTATTATGCGATTTCTTTCATTTTTGGACTGTATAAGGAGACGGCTGAAAGACACGACTGCAGAAAGTTTGGTTTATATAGCTTTATTGGTTTGCAAGATATATACAAAAAACTTATTTGGGGGCGGGGTCACACCCACTTTTCCAAAAAAATTACATTCAAATGTGTCCCTCTCTAATGCGATCCTATGTTCCAGACTTTGTTCTCATAACTTTATTTATGGCTTAGTTATAGCTCTTTATGTGTTTTTGGTTATCGCCATTTTGTGGGCGTGGCAATGGTCCGATTCCACCCATTTTCGAACTTAACCTTCTTATGGTGCCAAGGAATACGTGTTCCAAGTTTTATTAAGATATCTCAATTTTTACGGACGGACAGACGGACGGACAGACAGACATCCGGATTTGAACTCCACTCTTCACCCTGACCACTTTGATATATATAACCCTATATCTAACTCGTTTAGTTTTAGGACTTACAAACAACCGTTATGTGGACAAAACTATAATACTCTCTTTAGCAACTTTTGTTGCGAGAGTATAAAAATAAATATAAATAATGTAAGAAAATAGTTTAATAAAAAAAGAATTCTTCATTATGAAAATAAAAAACGCATTAGAACGTTCTAAAAAAATAAATTATTTTATTTTATTATTTTTTTTATTTAATTTTATTTTTTTTATTTTATTTTATTTTATTTTTTTATTTTATTTTATTTATATGCCAGCCTTACAGACATACATTATGTATATGTATGTATGTGATTGGCGTTGCAACCGTTTAGCCGGTTATAGCCGAATCGACGATAGTGCGCCACATCTCTCTCTCCTTCGCAGTTCGGCGCCAGTTGGAGATCCCAAGTTTAACCAGGTCGCTCTCCACCTGGTCCCTCCAACGGAGTGGAGGCCTTCCCCTTCCTCGGCTTCCTCCGGCGGGTACTGCATCGAACACTTTCAGTGCTGGAGTGTTTTCGTCCATTCGGACAACATGACCTAGCCAGCGTAGCCGCTGTCTTTTTATTCGCTGAACTATGTCAATGTTGTCGTATAACTCGACTTGTAGAGCTTGATTTTGGTTCGTCGAGAGAGGACTTTACTGTTCAATTGCCTACTCAGTCCAAAGTAGCACCTGTTGGCAAGAGTTATTCTGCGCTGGATTTCGAGGCTGACATTGTTCGTGTTGTTGATGCTGGTTCCCAGGTATACGAAATTATCTACGACCTCGAAGTTATGACTGTCAACAGTGACGTGGGAGCCAAGACGCGAATGCGCCGACTGTTTGCTTGATGGCAGGAGATATTTCGTCTTGTCCTCATTCACCTCCAGACCCATTCGCTTCGCCTCCTTATCCATGCGGGAAAAAGCAGAACAAACGGCGCGGTTGTGTCTTCCGATGATATCAATATCATCGGCGTACGCCAGGAGCTGTACACTCTTGTAGAAGATTGTACCTTCTCGGTTTAGCTCTGCAGCTCTTATAATTTTTTCCAGCATCAGGTTAAAGAAGTCGCACGATAGTGAGTCACCTTGTTTGGTATCGAACGGCTCGGAGAGGTCCTTCCCAATCATGACGGAGCTTTTGGTGTTGCTCAACGTCAATTCACACAGCCGTATTAGTTTTGCGGGGATACCAAATTCAAACATCGCGGCGTAAAGGCAGCTCCTTTTCGTGCTGTCGAAAGCAGCTTTAAAATCGACAAAAAGGTGGTGTGTGTCGATCCTCTTTTCACGGGTCTTCTCCACAATTTGGCGCATGGTGAATATCTGGTCAGTTGTCGATTTTCCAGGTCTAAAGCCACACTGATAAGGTCCAATCAGTTTGTTGACGGTGGGCTTTAGTCTTTCACACAATACGCTCGATAGAACCTTGTATGCGATATTTAGGAGGCTGATCCCACGGTAATTGGCGCAGATTGTGGGATCTCCCTTTTTATGGATTGGGCAGAGCACACTGAGATTCCAATCGTCAGGCATGCTTTCTTCCGACCATATTCTGCAAAGAAGCTGATGCATGCACCTTATCAGTTCTTCGCCGCCGTATTTGAATAGTTCTGCCGGTAATCTATCGGCCCCCGCTGCTTTGTTGTTCTTCAAGCGGGTAATTGCTATTCGAATTTCTTCATGGTCGGGTAATGGAACATCTGTTCCATCGTCATCGATTGGGGGATCGGGTTCGCCATCTCCTGGTGTTGTACTCTCACTGCCATTCAGCAGGTCGGAGAAGTGTTCCCTCCATAATCCCAGTATGCCCTGGACATCGGTTACCAGATTACCACCTTGGTCTCTACATGAGGATGCTCCGGTCTTGAAACCTTCGTTAAGTCGCTTCATTTTTTCATAAAATTTTCGAGCATTCCCTCTGTCTGCCAGCTTCTCAAGCTCTTCGTACTCACGCATTTCGGCCTCTTTCTTTTTTTGTCTGCAGATGCGTCTCGCTTCCCTCTTCAGCTCGCGGTATCTATCCCATCCCGCACGTGTTGTGGTCGTTTGCAACGTTGCGAGGTAGGCAGTCTGTTTTCTCTCCGCTGCGAGACGGCACTCCTCAGCGTACCAGCTTGTTTTTTGTCGTTGCCGAAAACGAATTGCTTTTCTGCAGCGGTACGCAGTGAGTTTGAGATGCCGTTCCACTGTTCCCTTATACCGAGATGCTGATGAGTGCTCTCAGAGAGCAGGAGTGCAAGTCGAGTAGAGTATTTCGTGGCTGTCTGTTGCTATTGCAGCTTTTCTACGTCGAACCTTCCTTGTGTTTGTTGACGGGCGTTCTTTGCTGCACAGAGGCGGGTGCGTATCTTCGCTGCGACCAGATAGTGGTCCGAGTCTATATTTGGTCCTCGGAGCGTACGCACGTCTAAAACACAGGAGACATGTCTTCCGTCTATCACAACGTGATCGATTTGGTTCCGCGTGTTTCGATCAGGAGACAGCCAAGTAGCTTGATGTATTTTCTTATGCTGGAATCTGGTACTACAGACGACCATATTTCGGGCCCCAGCGAAGTCAATCAGCCTCAGGCCGTTTGGCGATGTTTCGTCATGGAGGCTGAATTTTCCGACTGTTGTGCCAAAGACGCCTTCTTTACCCACCCTGGCGTTAAAATCGCCAAGCACGACTTTTACATCGTGGCGGAGGCAGCGCTCATAGGTACGTTCTAGGCGTTCATAGAAAGCATCTTTGGTCACATCGTCCTTCTCTTCCGTTGGGGCGTGGGCGCAAATCAGCGATATGTTGAAGAACCTCGCTTTGATGCGGATTGTGGCTAGACGTTCATCCACCGGGGTGAATGCCAGGACTCTGCGACGGAGTCTCTCTCCCACCACAAATCCAACACCAAATTTGCGCTCCTTTATATGGCCGCTGTAGTAGATGTCACAAGGACCCACCTTCTTCCGTCCTTGTCCCGTCCATCGCGCTTCTTAGATGGCGGTGATGTCAGCCTTGAGTCGTATGAGGACATTAACCAGCTGGGCAGAGGCACCTTCCCAATTAAGGGTCCGGACATTCCAGGTGCATGCCCTTATATCATTGTCCTTAAAACGTTTGCAGGGGTCGTCATCAAAAGGGGGGTGTCTCATCCGAGGCTTTCGTAGATTTTTCATTGGGGGGTGTTTTTATGTGGTGGGTCCCAAGCCCTACGCACAACCGCATAAGCGGGCTTCGCCTTCTCACTTTAGCTCGCCTTCAAACGGATGTCTGTTGGCTACCCAGAGGATACTTGGTCTAAAACCGGAAGTCGTGAGCTGCTTGAACCATGTGGAGAAGAATCGTTTCTGGCCACTCCCAAGTGAATGACAATCAAAAACTTTCCTCACTTGCGTGAACTTCTACACATGATCCCATCCTCCATTATGTATATATCTTACATAATTATTGTTAAAAATTTCAATTACATTTATTAGCTGTAAAATTCACTTAATATCGTATAATCTTCATAATTACTAAATTACATTAAAATTTTTGAAATCAGTGCGTCCAACCTCTTTGATTAATTATACCTTGATCAGCTGATCAATTAATGATTACTCCAAAGAGCTTAACTACATTACATTCGCCATTACTTTACATATATAAAGATGTGTAAAAATAACAAAAAAAAAAAAAAAAACAACAACAATAACAACAACTATTTTGCATCATATTAACACGCCTGCTCATATTTATGCGCATGAAAACCCCCTGCTGCTGTAACTCAACAGCAAATCATTTAATGCCAGCATCAAATAGATATCTTTCAACTCTTCATAGTTACCTAAGCGCTCAGCTAATCATTTAGGTCTTTTGTTGCCATTGTATCGCTTCTTTCTGGGATATTTTTGGGCTTTTGTTTGAAATTAGTTCAAATTTTTTTTTTTACTCTTGTGTATGTGTATTTTTGTCTATGTCTCTACGTGTGTTTATGTCTCTACGTGTGCGATAAAGCCTATTCATATTGATTGACTTTTGAATCAAAATACGTAGCTTTGCTCTTCGATTTTTAATTAAATTGTAGTTGATTTTACATTACACACGGACGGAGTGAACAGCGGGCGGAAAAAAGTTATGCAATGTCTCAGGTTTAACGTAGCTTTGCAAATATTTATCGGAGACTTCATGCTTCAAAACCATAACTTTCTCGAAAGGATACACTTAGAACCTTATTATCCAGTTCTTTTTGTTAACCTATAGTTTATAATACTATAAATTTCTTAGCAAATCACAGTTGAAAAACAGGCAAGTATATTCGAATGTAATTTTGAAACACTCAGAATATTCGAATATAATTTTGAAAAAAAAAAACAGTGCCAGAATATACGTATATAATTTCGAAAATAAAAATGCTCGGAATATTCGAATATAAGTTTAAGAAAACGGGCTCAGTATATTCGAATGTAGTTTTGAAAAAAAAATACTCAGAATATTCGAATGTAACTTTGAAAAAAGTCTCAGCATTTTCGAATGTAATTTCGAAAAAAAATTACTCAGAATATTCGAATGTAATCGAAAATCGCTTATTTATCATTAATGTTTATACTAAACTCTATGTTCTCATATAAAAAATCGTCTCAGCAGTCATCTAAGATAAACATTTCATTCCTGTTGCCTACATTTCGGCGCATTGATATAATAATCTATCAAGCTTGTCACAAGTTCCGAGAAAAACTACACAAAACTTACTATAACTACTTTCATTCACCTTTTATAGGTACTCATAGAGTATTTCTCAAACTAACCCTCCTAACTACGCCGCTGTAGAAGTTACGATTTACATCTTTCTATAACTGTATGTGTTTGTAGTGTAGTTACGCTATTTAAATGTATTCGCTTTTATTGTGACTTTTTTATTGTTTGTTTTTTTTTTTTCAAATTTCATGCCTTTCGCTTTGTGGCATAGCCCATTGGTAATGCCATTGTAATAAACATCAATAATCCGCATTTACTATGCTTAATAGGGTCAGATAAGCAATTCATAGCTGCACTTATTATTTGTCAATTTTTGGAAACAATGAAAGTAATATTTATATTTCTTAAGTCCACTTAACCTCCAATACTTGTAGATCGCAATACAATCAATTTTTATTTAGTATCAAGTTAATATTGGTGCTGATCTTATTCTGGATTTATCTCAATCTTTGCTTATCTTGTCTGGGTATTTGTGCTTTTTATTTTGTTCTCATATTTGAGTTGAATCTTGACTTAGATCGGCGATGTCATTCTTAAAATGATTTCAAGTGTTCGTTTTAGCTTTCTGTCCTCGTGCACTTGTATTTAATATTGCTGTCTTTAGTTTTTTGTATCTCGTTCTCAAATATAAACTTGATATTGATGTTTATCTAGACCTTGATCTTATTATGATCTCGGCGTTATTCTAAAAAATCGTTCCTGATCTTCGTTTTTGATCTTCACTTATTTTGACTTTCTATTTATTATTTCAGTCTTTGGTTTTTGTCAAGTCCGTTGTATCTCGTGCTCAAATATGATCTTGATATTGATTTTGATCTTGACCTTGCTCTTATTGTAATCTTGATATTCTTGAAAGTTTTCGCTATTTTTGTTGTTATATTTATTGTTTCAGTCCTCACTTATAATCACGCCTGTTTATCTTGTTCTCAAATTTAATGTTAATCTTGATCTATATCTTTAGTGGTATTCTTGAAACCGTCCCTTCCGTCATTTTTTTTTTCATATTCATTATTTCAGTTCTTGATTATTGTCAGTTCGATTAAGAACGCAGCTCTGATCTCAAAATATCGTCACTTTCTTTTATAATATTCAGCTTTGACTTGCTTTCTGGCTAACCAATATAGTTTTCTCATATAAATCAAAAACTTTTGATTTCCTCTTAAACTTTATTTCTTTCCTCTCCGTCAATTTTAAAATTTCGCCGCAATATCTTTGAATTTTTTTTTATATATTATTTATTAATTTTTTTTTGTCATGGCAACTCAATAACTATCGATTTTCACACTGTCAAGCCGAGACATTTCATTTCACTTCCATTATTTGTGCTCTTTCACAAATTGTTGGTGTGGTAATTGATGGCGCCAACGCTGTCAGCGCGTGATTAACTTACCAACAACTAATTCAATGCCGGTTATAAAAGAAATAACAATAAATATGATGATGATGATGATGAGATTTTCAGCATTAACCATCAGTCGCATCGCTGCTCATCTCAGTCGTGCTTGAATTGAATTTATTATTGGAAAAAAGTCGAAACTAAAAACTGGATACTCTCACACTTATTGTACAAGTATGCATGCCGGAAGCAATTGAAATGGTGGGAACAGGAATGCAGAAATTTAACTCGAGACCTCTGGTAATGCTGTGCAGATGTACAGAATAAATTGTAAAAAAATTGTAGACAGTAAATGAAACCGTTAGACCGGTTTGTAGTTCTTAAAGGACTCCACTTTTGCTTTATCTTTATTCTTTGCTCCTGCTCTCTCCGCGTCTTTTCGTGTTTGTATTCTCTTTTCTCACTCGTCTGCTCTCACTCCATTTCTTCCCATCTTTTTTCTATCCACTTCTCTCTCTCTTCCTATATGCTCTCTCTACTCCTTATTATCTCTATCTCACTCTTTCGCTCGATCGTTAACATTATAATCAATCTATCTCTCTCAATCGTCAAGTTTGCAATCTTTCTGTCTCTCACACGATCGTTAATAACTTATATAACAAAGAGGTCGTCTCTTAACGAGCTATCTCTCTCATTCGCTTGATCGTTGAGATTATTATCTACCTCTCTCTTTAGCTCGATCGTCAATATTGCTCCCTCTCTCGATCTATCTTTCTCTCTCTCTCTCTGAATCGTTATGATAAATCGAACTGTTTGTCTTCTATTAAGGTAAGCTATCTATCTCTCCCTATAGCTCGATCGTTGAGATTGATATCTATCTCTCTCTTTCATTCGTTCGTTAATAATCTGATATTTCTTCCTCTTTCTCTCTCAATCGTTATGTTACATCGAACTGTTTGGTTCTATGCTTCGTGTCAATTTTTGACTATTCCCCATTACATCTCACAAAAAATTGCTGGAAAATATATGGTGATCCGTAACATAGTAAAGTCATTTGCATTGGTGTTAATTTAAATTTATTTATTATATGAATAACTCAGTAAATGACTATAAATTCAGATATACAATAACTGGAAAAATACGAAATTAATTGCGCCTGAAGGTAGACTATGCGCATATAGCAACTACACTTATAGTCTACTTTTGGGCATACGATTTTGTTATTGGATACGCCAAAGTATGTGTTGCAACAAATTTAGGCAATTTATGTTTTTGTTGTTGTCGTTTATGTTGTTGCAACATACGCACCATCACCCAACTGGGTATATACGAGTCTAATAATGAAGTATGCTGACGTTTGGCGAAAACATCGGGAATATAATTGATCTTATTCAGATCGGTCTCAATACCAATCTCTCGTGTGTTGTATGTTGGTGATTGCGTTGTTGTTGTTGTTGTGATGCTAATAAAGGACGGTGGATAGGGTAATTGATTGTTATAGGCAGGATGTGTGCCCTTTTCAGTTTGTCGTTTTGGTGCATGTAGTAACTGATTGGAATGATTTTTATGTTTGTTTGTTGCGATTGCAGACTCGTGCTGTGACAACGGTTCTCGAGCGTATAAAATTTGTGCAGCCAATGGTGGGCGTGTCGCTTGACTGCTTACGTGTTGAGGTAGTCGATATGTGTTTGCTGGCAAACTATATTGGCTAGAAGAAGTAATAAAGAAAGTTGTGTTAAAAAAAGGATTGGAAATACATATCTCTTAAAGTAGAAGCAAAAATGTAGACAAAAATTTACAAATTTCAATGCATTACATTTTTCTTAAAAGCTATAACTTTCTAAGTTATAAACAGGTTGTGTCCAAATATATTCCATGCCATTTGCTCTGTTGGCGTTTTAAATATTCTTTATGTTATAAGAACTTACTACATAACTCATGTGAGAAGTACAAATGCGCTAATGATCGAATGAAATATTGCAATTATATAGCCAGCGCCTAAATGCATGCATGCTAGTTGAGACGAAATATGTATTTATCGGGAGATCTAAGTAGAGGTACTTTTTTCAATGACCTTTTTTTCAATATTTGTTTGGCATTTCATCATGGAAAGACTTAAGCCTGAACAACGTTTACACCGAGTTCTTAAATAAATAGGAATCGTACAAAATACGGCTTGTGGAAGAACTGAAGCCGCTCGACCTTCCGAAGCTTCGCTCTATGGACTCTTGAAATGTTCCAAGAAGATCCGACGTTTTCGAACCAAACTTTCTTCACCGATGAGGCCCATTTCAGGCGCAATGTGTATGTAAACAAGCAAAATTGCCGCATTTACCACGAAGAGCAACCTGAAGAGATTCACAAAGAGCTGCCATTTCATTCAGAAAACCAACGGTTTGGTCTGGTTTGTGGGCCGATGGCATCATCGGATCATATTTCTTCAAAAATGATGCCTATTTGAGGCCTGAAATTGAAGCTCTTGATCTCGGCGGCATTTGGTTGGAACAAGACGGCGCCCCTTCCCACGCATCGCATCAATCTATGGATTTATTGAGAGCACACTTCAGTGAGCAGATAATATCAATCAAGTTTTGTGCTGGTCGATTGGCCACTAAGATCGTGTGATATCACTCCGTTAGACTTTTTCCTGTGGGAGACTTTGGAGAAAAAAAATCATGCGTGTCATTCGCCAGTTACCAGTCGAAATGCTTGAACGAGTCAAATTGGACTCAACGGATAGATCATATGAGAGAGTCGTAGCCGCGGTTAACATTTGAAAGCGATAATCTTCAACAAATAAATGCGAAATAATGTCTTTTCGAATGATAATAAACATTTCTCATTAAATTTGAATTTTCTGTGTTTTTATACTCTCGCAACAAAAGTTGCTAAAGAGAGTATTATAGTTTTGTTCACATAACGGTTGTTTGTATCACCTAAAACTAAAAGTGTTAGATATAGAGTCATATATACCAAAGTGATCAGGGTGACGAGTAGATTTGAAATCCGGAATAAATGATCGCACTAGGAGGGGGCATATTTGGATGTAATTTTTTTGGGGAAGTGGGCGTTGCCCCGCCCACAAATCGGTTATTTGTATTTAACTCGCAATCTAATAAAGCTATATAAACCAAACTTTCTGCAGTCGGTTCTCTTACATACCCCACCACACACCATGAAAATAGTTGAAATCGGATAGTAACCACGCCCACCTCCCATACAAAGGTTAGGTTGAAAATTACTAAAAGTGGGTTAACTAACTAACAAAAAACGTCAGAAACACCAAATTTTACATAAGAAATGGCAGAAGGAAACTGCATTGATATTTTTTTACAAAATGGAAAATGGGCGTGGCATCGCCCACTTATGAGTCAAAAACCATATCTCAGGAACTACTCGACCGATTCGAATGAAATTCGGTATATAATATTTTCTTGACACCTTGATAACACGGACAAAAAATGGGCGAAATCGGTTCACAACCACTACTACTTTCCTTATAACTCAATTTTGAAATCCATCGTATTCCTTCACTTTATAATGTAAACATAAGGAACCAGAAGATAACTGAATAAAACTTTACACAATTAGTGCATATCATCTCTGGCTTCACTTGTGAAAAAATTGTCGCAAACGGACCATAACTTTTCAAGGCCCCAGATATCGAACATGTTGAACTCAGCGCCTAAGGATAAATATAAACCGAAAATATGGATAAATCTCTCAGATAATTTAATGTAATTCAGAGGAAATTGTTTTCTTCTAATAGTGTATCTCTTTTCCAAAAATTATTAAAATCGGGTCATAACATTACCATATACCTCATTGTAGGTTTTTCAAAAATACGGTGAGCTTTATTCCGCATATATGTATTGGTTAAATTTCTTCAATAGATTGCGAGAGTATAAAATGTTCGGTTGCACCCGAACTTAGCCTTTCCTTACTTGTTTTTTTTTTATTTTTTTTTTTTTTCAAATTGATCACGCTTTATATATATTTTTTATGTAAACTAAATATAATAGCAGATTTCTCATCTGAAATAATGCCGAATGACACACTATGCTCAATACATTTGCTCAAAACAATGTAAATCACTTAATTTGTTTATAGCCTTTTTCCTACTTTCATTCAGTTTTTTTTTTTCAAATAAGCCATTGTACTTTCTTATTGCACATTTTTTGTTGTGCACTTACCGTCATTTTTTTAATGCTTTTATTATTTCTTTTATAATGCTTCTATTATTAATACCGCCCGCCGCTTGCTGCTAATAAATGGCTAGCCGCAATATTTTGTAACGGTATGTTGGCATTTTTGTTCGCGTTGCGGCTGCTGTATGCGCATGACTAACAATCACGCATTCGCTCAGCCATTTGGCTGCTGTTTAACACACAGACTCATGTGTATAGTGACACAGTGCAGCAATTATAACTTTCAGAACAACAACATTCATTACAAATATGCATTACTAATAATACAATTATCTAATATATAGCAGGCACTAGCACATTGCGCTGCCTATACTTCTACATACATATATGCATAGGTTAGTGTGTATGTGTGTGTGCTGCTTGTGGTTGCGCGCAAGCAATTGTAACGCTTCAGCTGGTGTTGTTGCTGTCAGCTGTCTTGGCGGTGTCGTCAATGCATTGTTAAATGCCAATTGCGGCAATTAATATACTGCTCTGTCAAAAGTAGAAATGCTTGCGGTTTCGAAATAAAAAAAATCCAAAAATAATAATTTCGAATTTTCACAAAAATTGTTTTGATTAACAATAATAATTATAAAACTAAATAATAATATAATATTTTATTTTTATTTTTATTTTTATTTTATTTTTTTTTATTTTTTTTTATTGATTGTCTCAAAAATTATTTTTTAAGTTTTAAATTTCAAAAATATTCAATTTTTTTGAAAATATTTTTTTACCTGTTATTGTGGTTTCTATTGGTAAATTTTGCTATAAAATTCATTTTTGTATGTAAAAATTAAATAATATTTTGAATTTGCTTGGAAAAACTTTTTAAAAGAAATTAATATGAAAAAATATATAATAAATTTTTATGTTTATGACAATAATAATTTTAAAAATTATTGAAAAACGAAAATTTGCAAAAATTATTAAATTTTATTTTCTATGTCAATTGTAATTAAAAAAAACATTGTTTTTGAATATAAAAATAATTAAGATTTTGTGTTTGCTTGGAAAAAATATAAAAAATAAATAAATATGAAACAAAATTATTAAATTGTATTTTTTTTATAGCAATAATAATTGTAAAAATTATGATTTTCTATTTAAAAATTAATTATGATTTTGAATTTGTTAGAAAAAAATTATTGAAAAACTAAAGTTTGCAAAAATTATTAAATTTTATTTTCTATGACAATTGTAATTTAAAAAAAAACATTGATTTTGAATATAAAAATAATTAAGATTTTGTGTTTGCTTGAAAAAAATATTTAAAAGAAATTAATTGGAAAAAAATATATAATAATTTTTTTTTGTTTATGACAATAATTATTTAAAAAATTACGATTTTTTTATTTAAAAAATAATTAAGATTTTAAATTTGTTAGAAAAAATTATTGAAAAACTAAAATTTGCAAAAATTATTAAATTTTATTTTCTATAATTTAAAAATTAATTATGATTTTGAATTTGTTAGAAAAAATTATTGAAAAACTAAAATTTGCAAGAATTATAAAATTTTATTTTCTATGACAATTCTAATTTAAAAATTTTTTTTAGTAAAAAAATAATTAAGATTTTGTGTTTGCTTGAAAAAAATATTTAAAAGAAATTAATATGAAAAAATATATAATAAATTTTTATGTTTATGACAGTAATAATTTTAAAAATTATTGAAAAACTAAAATTTGCAAAAATTATTAAATTTTATTTTCTATAATGTAAAAATTAATTATGATTTTGAATTTGTTAGAAAAAAATATTGAAAAACTAAAATTTGCAAAAATAATTAAATTTTATTTTCTATGACAATTGTAATTTAAAAAAAACATTGATTTTGTATATAAAAATAATTAAGATTTTGTGTTTGCTTGAAAAAAATATTTAAAAGAAATTAATATGAAAAACATATATAATACATTTTCATGTTTATGACAACAATAATTTGAAAAAAATATATAATATTTTTTTTTTGTTTATGACAATAATTATTTAAAAAATTACGATTTTTTTATTTCAAAAATAATTAAGATTTTGTGTTTGTTATATGAAATTAAAAAGCATTATTTTTTGAATTTGTTAAAAAATACTAAATTTTATATTTCATGATAATTTTAATTACAATAAAAAAAAAAAAAATTCCTAAAAAAAATTACTAACTTTTAAATTCAAATTTTATTGATGCAATACATTGTTATTAATTATTTCTAAACAAATAAAAAGTTATAACAAAAATTATCTAATTTTGAAATTCTACATTTTTTTTATTTTTTATATATGTATTTTTGTATGTTTTTTAATAAAATTTAACATTTTTTTTTAGTTTTTTATTTACATTTTATGTTTTTTTATTAAAAAAATTGTGTTTTTTAAATTCTTTTAGTTTTCAAAAATATAAATATTTTCTTTAACAAATTCAAATATCGTCTAAATCATTAGTAATTAAGTCTGTAGGTCACATAGCTCCTAGCGCTAATATGATTATTTTTATTATTTTTTTTAAGCATACATGCACGTGTATGGGTAACTATGTTTCCGTGCCAAACCTATTCAACAACAGAGCCTGTTTGCAAACTATACAACACTTTTAAATATTTTATTTTTGTAAGCAAATAAAACTCAATCTTGCTTCGAAAAAGGAAGCAAATGTGTTCAA
The DNA here is from genome assembly GCF_028554725.1 of Zeugodacus cucurbitae. NCBI lineage: Eukaryota > Metazoa > Arthropoda > Insecta > Diptera > Tephritidae > Zeugodacus > Zeugodacus cucurbitae. Next base: position 6,197,849 of record NC_071670.1, read on the forward strand.
AATTTACCTGTAAAACCTGCATTGCCAACAAGGAAGCTACAAGATGGCAGATGAACACAACAATTTGCATAAAATATGTGTATATACATACACACACGCATACATATCTATGTTCACATATCGTATAACTAGTTAGTTTATTATATTTGCATGGAAATATTTTGCTATTGAAATATTCGGCATTGTTTCTTCTTTACACCAGTTAGTCAATAGTCAATGGCAGCTTTTCGTTTGTTTTGCTCAAAGCAGGTTCGTCGCTTAAGTCTTTTGTCTGCAGAGTGTAGACGCAAACCATTCGCGTTCACAGTTGTTGCAAGAAAAGCTCATTTTGGTGTGTATGGCAAAGCACAAATGTGGAATGTGAGTATTTGCATGAAAATCGGTTAATGAGGGGTGTTCATAGTGTTGAAAAAGTTTTTATCATTAGGTCTATAACTTTGCTTCCTCCGTTTTCCAATAGATGTCTCTAGGGTCAAGCACTGGTCGATTAAATCGATTTTTTTTGTACATCGATCTTGGGCATTTGTGTCAACATTAACCCAATAAAATATTTGTAGAGATCTATTTGTATTCCAAACTTATTCTCAACTGAAAATGTCACTTTTTAAGCCGAATTCTCGACATTTGTGGGAAATTTTTCTTTTTTAATTCCAAGCAAAGGCCGTTTGAGGCTCATCGACATTTGTAACCGTTTTTATACAAAAAAAATCCTTAAATTTTCCAAAAAAAACACCGCGGAAGCAAAGTTGTAGACCTAATATTATAAATTATAAAAAAAAATTATTATTGAAAATTATAAAAAAAATTTGATATTTGAAAAAGTAAAATGAAGTACATATATTAAAAATAAAATATAATGCCAATATTTTTTAAATAAAAATATATATTTTTATTCTAATTTGAAACAATTTTTAAATAAAATTTCCTTTTTTAATTATAAAAAATTTTAATTTTTTCAAAAACAATAATATTTTTAATAATTTTTTTTATATTTTTGATAATTTGCTTTTATGTTAGAAATTATTATTTTTTAATCAAAAATATAATATTTTATTTTTTTTTTTTATTTTTGAAAAACAGCGACATACTTTTGTGATAAATAAACAAAAACATTTCAGTTATAAATTATTTTACATTACAAAAACAAAAGATTATTATTCAACTATTTTTTTTTTAAGAATTTAATTTAAATTATTCTTTTTTTAATCAAAAAGGATTAATGTTGTTTTTTAATAAAAAATAATTTAAATTAAACTCTTAAAAAAAATATTTGAAGAAAAAGATTATTTTTTTAATGTAAAATAATTTATAACTAAAATGTTTTTGTTTATTTATCACTAAAGTATGTCATTGTTTTTTAAAAATAAAAAGAAAATTAAAATATTATAAAATGTTAACAAGTGTTTTAATTCAAAACTTTGTTTTTTTTTTAGTGTAGTTATTACTTTTTTTATTTTCGACAATTTTTTTTATTATTTTTTTATTTATACATTTTCTTATTAAAAATTTTTTAGTTATAAAATATGTTTTTGTTTTCAAAAAATAAAAAAAAATATTAAAAGATGTTAATAAGTTTTTAATTCAAAATTTTGTTTGTTTTGTGTAATTATTTAAAATAAAATTTGTTTTTATTTTTGACTATTTCTTTATCAACATTTTTTAGTTATAAAATATTTTAATATTTTTTTTAATTATGTTATTGTTTTTCAAAAAATGAAAAAATTATCAAAAAATTTTAACAATTTCTTAATTCAAAATTTAGTTTTTTTGGTGAATTTATAGAAAATTGTTTTTTTATTTTAGACAATTTTTTTTTATTTTTGTTTATTTTTTTCTTAATTCTTTTTTTTTTTTAATTTTTAGTTATAAAAAATACTAGAAAACTCCAATAAAATTGCATATTCCAAAAAAAATAATCATTTAATAAACAAAAAATAAACCAATATCTTAAATATACTTTTTTAAAATTTAATATTTTTTAAATACTATAATTAATTGTTTTTTTCAAAAACATGCGATAAAAATATCGATTTTTTTTAAATAATAATAAAATTTTTAAATTTCATATAATCAAAAAAAATAAAAAATTTTTTTTGTCTTATAATACCAACCAAAAAATTTTCTTACTTTTAGGATAATTTTTTTTTTAAATCAATCTATACTTACTTCACATATTTCTGCTTTGCTACATGATAAATATCATCAGTATCTTGATATTCTGTCTCGATTTTTCCAATATCTTGTTGTGGTTGGTGGTAAGCTTTAAAATATACCTGCGGCTTATCAGCTGCATATAACGTACGCTCATAGTGGTCTGTGCTTCTATAATTTTGATAATTTTGTGCGATACCATTAAATTTTGATGGTTGATATTTTTGTTGTTGTTGTTGTTGTACTTTAAACAATCTGACTGAATCATCGTGCTGTGTATTGGCTGTATTGGACCAAGCCGGTGACTTGTATTGATTTGCATATTCCAGAGTTTTCAAACGCTGCCGCTCTGGTGTGGCGCTGTGTGCATTTTGACAGCGTAAAATGAGCGAAACCAGTAAGACGAATGGCCAATTGTGAGCGTGTACTATTGCTGAAGCCTATACAAGTAGAATGAGATCACAATCAATGTTAAAAAAATGTAGAAATAATATGAAGCGATATTGAGCGCGAAGAGGCTACATTTCAAATCATTTACTACGAAATATTTGAAGCGATCACAGTTGATCTATTATGGCAAGCCACCGAGAGCAATTCTATGCAAGATAGAAACGTTTCAAAATAGACACTTTTCGAAAGCTTGTCAAGTACTTTTTAACATTAAAGTATCGTTATTATATACACGTAATTAATTTTTGGTCCCGCCAAAATTTGGCGCTACCTTATTTCTTATAATTTCTTTCTGCGAACATATCAGGCAACAAGTCGTAGTCGCAACTACACATGTTACAAATGCTTAAGAGTCATCAGCAATTGTTTTTGCGGCATTCAACAAAGTGTGTACAAGTGCTTAATTATATGTGGTGAAAGGTAAAAAAACACAAATGACAAGTAGAAAATTAGTTTGTAAATAGTGACATACAAAAACAAAATTGCATAAAAACACTTGATCCAATTTTGGACGATCTCATATTTGTTTTTATATACGAATTCAGGGTACATGAAAGTAAAAGTGCAAAAATAAAAACTAAAAATGAAAACTACTTACAGTTAATGTAAAAAATCAAAATAATATAAAAATTTAAAATGTAAAAAGATTCAAATTTTTATATAAAAACAAAGTTATTAACAAAAATTTTATCAAAGGTGTATTAAAAAATGTTTTATGAAGAAATTAAAAATTTTATTTAAAAAAACGTAATAAAAAAATATTTTAATCTCAAATTTTTATTAAAAAAAAATAAAATATTTATAAACAAAAATTTAAATTTTTATAAATAAATGGTTTTATTTTCATTTTAAATTTAAATTTTTATTAAAAAAATGTTATATGTTTTGTTTTTAATTTTTATCCAAAAAAATTATTTAATACAATATTTTTATTTCAATAATTAAAAAAAATTAAATTTTTATTAAAAAAAAATATTTTGAGCTCAAATTTTTATTAAAGAAATTATTTTGATCTCAAATTTTTATTTAAAAAACTATTTATTTTTTATTAAAAATTATAATAAAAAATTTAAATATTTATTAAAAAAAAATAAAAACAGTTTTTTTACTAAAAATTTTTTATTAAAATCTTTATTAAATTTTAATTTTATATTAAAAACATTTTTATTATTTATATTTTCAATTATTTAAAAAAAAATAAATTACTATTAAAGAAATTATTTCGATCTCAAATTTTTATTAAAAAAAATTTAACTTTTATGAACAATTATTTTAAATTAAAAAAAAAAACAGTTTTATTAAATAAATTTAACTTTTAATTAAAAAAAGTAAAAAGAAATGTTTATTTAAAAAAAAAAATAAAAACGGTTTTTTATTAAAAAAATTTTTTTATTAAAAACAAAGTAAAAACAAATGTTTATTTAAAAAACTTATTTAAATAATTTTGTTTATAAATGTTTTTATAACAAAAATTTTAATTTTTAATTAATTTAATCTTCCTAATACTACTACTTTGTCTGTTTGGACAATGTGATGTTTGTTTATACAAATTTATGGTACATATATAAAATGATATTTAAAAAATATATGTGTATATAAAAACTACTTAAAAATAATATAAACATTTAAATTGAAGAAAAAATTATTATTAAAATAATTTTATTATAAAAAAATTTAAAAAAAATAGTATACAAAAAAAATTTTATACAATATATATATATTTTTAATTATGTAAAGAATATTTTATTATATTCAAAAAAAAATTTTAATTTTTATTAAAAAAATTTTAAATGTAAAAAAATTCAATTTTTTATTAAAAAAAAATAATTTTTTAAATATTTTTTTATGTTTAATTTGTATCTTTCTAATACTACTAGCTACTGTCTGTTTGGACAATGTCAAATTTATGGTACATAAAAATATATTTAAAAAATATTCGTGTATATAAAAACTACTTAAAAACAATCTACAAATTCTAATTTGAAACTTAAGAAAATGTAAATTTTTATCAAAAAAAAATTGTATTAAAAAATATATATTTATACAAAATATATATATTTTGACTTTTTATTTATATAAAATATATATATTTTGACTTTTTATTTATATAAAATATATATATTTTTAAGAGAAATTTTGGTTTTTTAAGTTTTTCGAAATTAATTAATTATGAAATATCTTTTTTTCTTATGAACATTTTGGAAAATTTACATACTTTTAACAATTTTTTTTTTAAATATAATTTTTATAAATTTTTTGTGTTGTCTTCAACTAGCTTAGCTATTTGAAGTGAATGGAAATAGCAACATTAAAAAAAATAACTTGATTGACCAGTTGCTGGCACATCTCAGCCGCATTTGGAGTGCCTAGACGTGCTTAGAATACGCACACGAATGCGAAAAAAATATACACAGCACACTATACTGAAAACTAATTATATTTTAGGCATTTTTCAATCAAAATTTGTTTGCTTCTCTGTTTTGAGAGACGTCAAAAATGTGCAAAAAGTAACAGCATTAGCAGTGTTAAACAAAAATTAAGTTACAAAAATATTTTGATAATATTATTTGAATTTTTTACAATTTTTTTTGTGTTGGTGTTAATAAATTAAATAATTTAATTATAAATTAAATAAATAAAAATTAATAATCGCTACAAATTTTTTTAAAAAGTTACAATAATTTTTTCTTTCAATTAATTTTAATACAAATTATTACTTTTTTTTATAAATTTTATGTTTTTGTGTTAATAAATTAAATTGTTTAATTTTAAATTAAATAAAAATTAATTATCGCCAAAAACAAATTTCCAAAACCTAAAAAAATTTTAAATAATTTTTATAAATTTTTATTTTTAATTTGTTTCTCATAGAAATATTTTTCCAAAATTTCGTAATTTTCTTAGTAAAAAAAGATTTTATTTACAGAAATTCGTTATTATTTTAAGTAAAATGTAGAATTTTTGTTAAATTTTTTTTATATAAATATCGTGTATTCATTTATCATATGATCTCATCACATGATCTGTAGTCCTGAATCTGTAGTAGTTTCGCATATTATTATATATTTCTTTGATGTTTATTAATTTTTCTGTTTAACATCTGATCATTTTATTACATATGCATATAATAATTCGTCACATGACCAGTAATCGTGCGATATATTTGTGCAATTATTTTGCCTGCGTGGTAATTGGAATATACTAAAACAAAAATATATTTATTTATATTATACAAGATTTTCGTTATGCGCTCAACATGTAATGTGATATCACGTGAGGTTATATCATATGATCTCCTATTAAGCGATATTTTAGGTATTTTGCATATCACATCATATCATGTGATGTTTCGTCATATGCAATATTTCATCACGATACAAGATTTTATTTATGCGCTCAACACGTTTTGTGATATCACGTGAGGTTATATCATATGATCTCCTATTAAGCGATATTTTAGGTATTTTGCATATCACATCATATCATGTGATGTTTCGTCATATGCAATTTTTCATCACGATACAAGATTTTATTTATGCGCTCAACACGTAATGTGATATCACATGAGGTTATATCATATGATCTCCTATTAAGCGTTATTTTAGGTATTTTGCATATCACATCATATCATGTGATGATACATCATGTGATGTTTCGTCATATGCAATTTTTCATCACGTGAAATTTTTTATTTTTTTATATCTAGTTGCTTTTTTGTTTTAATTTTCTTTTAATTGTGTGACTCCAATCACACGATCACCAATAAGCATAAGCAACTATCTTGAGATGTCTGAAACCAGTGCGTGTGACAAACTCATACCAATATATATTAAGCAAAACTGTTTTTCTAAAATTTTCCAAAAAAAAAAAACAAAAAATTGTCTGCGTAAAAACCAGTAACTCGTCTGCATATTTATGGGATCTGCAAGAATCACTTGCCATTGACCAACTGCATTTTTCGCATACAGCTAAGTCGAAGAACCAAAAAGTTTGTGTTTTTTTTCTAGAAAAGTTAGTAATTCTGGTTTTTATTTTTGGAAGTGAACTCCAAATGTGATTTTAACAAGCCAAGTTCTTAAATTCACATATTTATTTCATAGTTTATGTGCGTATGTGTGTATGTTGGTTATGTTAGTGCAGCCGTTGCCATTAATGCACTAAATTCATTTGGCCAGTCACTGGCAAAACTCGTAAACATCACGTGGTCAACACTGATTAAATAAAAGACATAAAAAAGTAAATAAATTGTAAAAAGTGATGCCGCACAGCTATGAATGTACATGGACATATATGTTTGTGTATATATATATATGTGTGTGTGTGACTGTGACAAAGCGCATCTGCTGGCGTGCAAATGGAATTGATGGCAGTCTCTTGTGATTGGGCAGAAAATCACTAGTTATTGTTGTTGTTTTTTGTTATTCTAACAATTACTATACACGCTGTACATTCACTTTTTGTGGCAGAAAAAGCTTAATAGCCAGCGTTGTGTGTCTGTATGCATGTACATATATGTGTACATATATGGGTAAAATAAACCAATTCAGCAGACAAGTGTCAAAGCCAAGAGATAAAAAGAGAATATAAACAACTGTTTGGCAAAATTTTTTAGTAAACAACAACAATTTTTTTTTTAAATATTATTATTTAAATTTTTTAATAAATGTTATAAATTTTATAAATTAATAAGTTAAAATTTATAATTAATTTTATAAATAATAATGAAAAGTACATATTTAATAAAATATTATTTAAAAAAAAAATAATGAAATTTAATACTCCAACAAATTTTTTTTTTAAATAAATAATTTAAAATAAAAAAATAGAGTTTAAAAAAATATTGAAATTTAATTTTATTTTTGTTTTCACCTAAACTTTAAATAATTTTTTTTTATATTGAAACCAAATATATTAAATTTTTTTTTTTATCTAAAATTTAACTAAGACACCTTTATAACAACATGAAACAAAATGAAAAAAAATTTGAGGTCTTAATAAATAACACTTTGCAGTAAAATAACACTTTTTCCATAAAATTTTCATAATTCATTATTTGAGTTATATGAAAATCACTTTTTAACTGTATGTTGTAATTTTATTTTAAATGTTTGACGTAGCACAAAACGAAGACAAAGCTTAAATAACACGCGAATATATATTTTAGCATACATTTATTAAGCATTTTTTACATTCGTTTTAAAATTTTTGCAATTTTTTAAATTGTTTTTAGTATAATTCTTTCCCACAGTATTAAAGCGCTGCTTATTTTTATTGTGACATGTAAATTTTTCAAAGTGTACTAATTTTAATTTAATATTTTTCAACTATTACATCGAGCACCTTCATAATTATGGTTTTTGAACACTTTGTGACTTTGCCAGCTAACCGTACGCATATAAACAATATATGGACAATGATTTAATTTATAGTTTTTTTTTCTCTCTTGTCAAATGTCAACAAATTGTTTTTTTTTTTTTTTGTTTTTTCACTACTTTTTGCTTGCCGAAAACTAAGGATGATGTTAGGCGGCGTTGAGGCTTCTTAAATATGTGTGCTTCAGTGACAGCGACCTACCATTTTATACATGCATTTCCGTCTGTGTAATTTCGCGTAAATTTTGTCGGCATTCATTTGCCGTTCTCTCTCTCTCTCTCACTCTCTGTTGATATAATCGTAAAAAACTCATACAAACTACAGTGTTGGGCTGAAAATATTGCAACTGTCATGGATTGTAGCCACGAGAGTGACGATGCCAATAGACTTCTTTCCTTCTTTTATGCAAAAACCAAAAAAAAAAAACACAAAAAATATAAAAAAATTAGAGGTGAAAGTAATTAGTGAAAAAAAAAATAAAAGTATATACAAAATTAAAATAAGTAAGTTATATTAAATTGAAAATTTCAAATTAATTGTATTTATTTAAGTTTTCTATAAAAATAAAAGAAACTTCCATTTTCACTTTATAATCGCTGCTCTCGTGACTTCTCAGTGTTCCGCTGTATACACTGAGCCTTGTATACTTCTTGTGGTGTTCTAAGTTATTTTTTTAGGTTATTTCTATATTTCTCATTCTCGTGCTACAGATACTAAGCAGATTTATACTATACCAAGAACTTATTTATAAACATATGTGTTTATATATACATACTAGCAGACCCGTCCACACGTTTTTGTTGCTAAGGTATACATTAAATTAGCAAATCTTTCAATGCAGAAAATTCTTACGCATAAAGGCGAAAACTTTAAAATGATTGATAGACATTATTGTAGATCTGTGTTAAGCGTAAATCATCATAATTTATAAAACTTTGATTTTTGTATATTGGAGAAAGTAACAAAGGACCAAATTTCATAGTTGGCTTTATTTTGGCTTTGGTGGCGATATTGATTACCTTCTTCACAACCAGTCTTGTTCTTTTGCAAAGTTTGATGTTGATTTATGTTACGCAGCATGATGACAACTCACACTACTTTTAATTGCAAGTGAGTGGAGATAGTCCAGGTTTCTAGCTGTGTCAACTCTCCTAACGAAATTCTAAAATGGTCGCATTAGGATCAAAGAGATCCTTGTTTTTTACCACCAATATAGGTCATTCAATCAGCCATTTATGTTTATTATATTATGGTTTCATGTCAGGAAAAACACGAAACCCGTTAAAAATGTTATTAATCCATCGATGTGTCAACTGCCTCGCTACCATTTTTAACTATTTCTACAATCGCAGTATGATATTGTTGGAAAAACACTCATATGTTATTTGTTAATTGGCGATTCTTTATGTGTCGCCACAAATTAGCTGATTTTAGGAATGTGATTAGTTCGTCACAGTTGATCCAGGAATAGTCTGGCGAAAATCACCTGCCAACAGAATCATGTCTTTACCAAAAATATTTTCGTTGTCGCGTAAATCTTTTAAAGTCCTGTGCAGTACCTTCAGCGACTTGAATATCTGGAAAATCTTCTTTATAGCTCTTTTTTTTTGGCGATTTTGCAGACTGGTATTTCGTTGATTTGCAATTTAAGAGTAATTTCAAGGCCGAATTGCCGTTTGTCTGCCTACTAACAGGTGCCACGTTGCCCCTATTCCCATTATAACTGGTCGTTGAAAATGAGTAAAATCGGTTCAGGGATTACCTCAACCCTCATGTACTATATATCGATAGCTTAATATAGAAAAGGCGTATCCACACTTTTTGTGGCTTTTCAGGAGAAGGAAAAAACTGAATAAAACCTTAAAAACTTAAGATGCAAAAAACATTTCTATTGCAATTTTTATTCAAAACAGGTAACAAATTCAATTGTGGTATAATGAGTGTATGTGGTATATGAGGAAAAATCCGATTCGAAGTAAAACGTTTTGCTATCTTTTCGACAATAATGTGAGTTAGGGCTTTTTTTATATGACTATAAATCCGTTATTTACGATCAAAGGCCACTAATTTTTTAAGGGGAAGAGTATTTGACAGTGGTCTACCAGAATACATTAAAAAAGCGATTTCGAAAAAATGTAGATACACCTATATTAAGCCAACGATATGCTGATTTTCGTTATTCTATTGGACTTTATTTCAAATTGTGTGTTATAAAATTACATCAATAAATTGCGGGAGTATAAAATGTTCGGTTGCCTTTCCCTACTTGTTACAAATTGTTTTGGGCTATCGACACAGCCTTATACAATTGAACAAAGCAACAATGACAACTTTCAAAATATTGTTATTTTTTGTTTTGTTTTGTTTTTTTTTTATAATTTTGTTGTCAATTCAAATAAAATCATATTCTTGTTATCTTCCTCACAATTTTTCGATATATACTTACTTTCTAATCCTTCCCTGACCTTCCATAAATATTTCAAAACTAAAATTAGCCAGATCGGTTTGGCCCTTCTCGACTTTTTTCGAGACTAACGACACAAATTGTTTGTATGGGGTTTGTATTGTGGATTTAATACTTTTTCAGGCAATTTTTCTAATTTTTCTCTCCGTAAGAACCATCCTGGTACCTCTAAAAACATTCTAAACAAAGAATTTGCGAAATCGGTTCAGCGGTTCTCGAGTTATGCTCTTAGCAACACATTTTGCGATTCATTTTTATATTATAGATATACATATATACCAAACCAAAGAATACGAATTAACGATAAACACATACTTTTACCACTTACTGGTTTAGGATCGCGTTTGAAAGAAATTTTATTTACCGCTTCCTTCAAACCGACAATTAACAGGTTTTGGGTTTTTCTTATAAGCATTTTATAAAAGAAAATCACAACATCATATATATTTATTGTTTATTTATTTCGATGACAGTGATGGCAAAGGCACAACAAAACAAGAACATATGTAACCACTTGGACACGAGCTCTTCTGTATCCAACAATTACCGTCCTCATTATAAACTGCTACGCTTGTCTTATTGTCACGCCTCACCCTGCCACCAATAGTCCATAGTTTATTGTCAAGAGATGCGATAGCGCGACCGAGCCATTCACCTTCCAACGAACAAATCTGCGAAAATTTTACAAAGATTTCTTTTGTTATCAAACCATTGAAAAAAATCAACTTAAATGTACCTTAGACCATGTGTTTCGCTGAGGATCATAACGTTCAACAGCTGGGTTACCCTCGCTATCGCCTGCAACATATATGAAACCATTATGTGCTGCTGCCTGTAATATAAAAAATAGAAATTAATATTTTATCTAACTTTATGAGCGGTAAGAGCACAACTTAATAAGATTGTGTCTTTTTCCATAATATATTTTAATTTTGAGTAAATTTGTAGATATTTTCTATTGAATCGAAGCAGTTTCAGAAAACTTTTGGCGAAGAGTTACTCCGGTGAAATCAAGTGTATTTTGTGATTACAGCGATGGTATGTAATTACTAAATAATTTTGAGAAATTTGTTTGGTGAAAAATTTTGACTGGATATGAATTCGACAATATTTCAGTTACTTAGTCTATAAATAATAAAAGTACAACACATAAGTTGAATCGTTGTGTACATATCTAGTAACAGGAGTACACAAAGCAATTTTTTAAATATTAAGGTAATATGCCCATTCTTTAACCACATCAATACTCTATGTTTCCCTAATGTAAAGATTCTTCACTCGTGACTAAATTATACAACGTGAACCATTTGGTACCGTATCCATGTAAAGTTGAGCTTGTCTTCTCGAATATGACTTCGCAAAAGTTAAGTAAATCTTTTTTTGTCTTTTTAGCTTATGTTTGCAAATTCCTCTAAAGGTGAAACTTTCCTTTTCAGAAAAGAACTTATTATTCAAAAAGTAATATAGTTTATATACGTAAATTTTGCCATTTAAAGTCACTGCACATACCCCGTATCGTGCTGTAATCAAAGGCTTCACAAACTCCCAACCATTGGATGTCGTATACCTGGAAATAAACAATAAACAATTAATACGTATTTTTGAATTAAAGTGATGGTCGTTGTGTTTCGTAACATTAATAAGCGTCCACAGTGAAATTGTCTACCCAGAAACATCAAATCACATCGCTGACAATGTCAGAGGTCAATAAAAATGGAGTTTTTGGAGAAGAGATTTCAGGGCCCCACTTTCATCCACTCGTGGTACACCCTGTATAGGTGATGTTGAAAGATCTGAGGTATTTCTCTAACATACATTGCTCCAAGCAGTCTTTGATGAACTTCTAGCGATATGTGTGGCCTGGCGTTGTCCTGATGGAGTACAATTATATGATTTCTTTGTTGACAGTTTGATCCATAAGATAGATGAACGATAAAATAGTTTATATTTAAAATATTTGTCGCATTGTCCACCCGTTTATCCAATCGGTCTTTTTATAGATGGTTGAAAAATCGGATATAACAAAGTTACAAATTAAGTTAAAACATTCAGAACAGAAGATCACTGTACGGAAGGTCATCTGCAGTTAAATATTAGTAGGTAAATTGGCGAGTTCACAGTCCAAAAGAGTAATATTGTAAAATTCACCAGAGCACACGAAAATCTTCAAAAGAAGTAAATTTTATAATAAAGATAGTAGAAGAGCTTTGCTCATAAAATGGGCAATGAGCGTGGCATTTAGTAGTGACTCTTTGGCCTGTTTTTTCTGTCATCATCAATGAAGATATTGGAATGAAATTTCCTTTTGCAAAATATTAACATGTGCATATTTCATTTCGCTGATGGGATTTAGCTACTGCTCATTCTGCGCTCTACTTTCGCCCCTGAGATTAACGCATGTACAAAATAATGATTTTTAAGGCAAAATGTTAAAACACTTCAATCGCACACAACTTCAAATTGCTCCGCCACTGCAAATATTTTCTGCAAATTCTGAACTACAACCAAATACGCAATGCATTAAAATGGCAGACAATTTCGGACCTATTGCTCACAAAAACAAATAATAATTCACCTACTATTATTTTGCATTCCCATTGATTTAACAACACTTAACGTGTGGTCATCAAAGAGATCACTGAATATATTATTGAAGCAACATTTTTGATTGGAAAAAACAATGCTGCCGTCAGAATCTACGAACTCTATCGCTCAGAACGCGGCTACGATTTCCAATTCATTTAGCCTGTGGGAAAACCATTTGTGTTAGCTAAAGACAGGCCGATTAATTGTCATTTGTATAGACCAAAAATTGAGAGTCGGACTGACACTAGATTCATAAATGTTTACCTTTCAACTGACTGCAGAGTATTACCATCATTTTGGCCACCAATCGCATATATTTTTCCATCGAATTCGACAACACAGTGCGAGTCTCTCGCTTGATTCATTGCTGGCAATTCTCGCCATGTTTTATTTCGTATACTCCAGCTGATAACGGTGTTGAATGAATCATAATTTTCTCCACAACCTCCAATAAATAATATATTATCCTCCTTTAAAATCGTTCTGAAGCTATATTTTGTTCTATACTCTATACTCGCATATTCTTCCCATTTGTCTTCAGCTTTGTTATATTGCATTATGCATAGGCTCCCCAAATTATCCTGATAGATTATATCAAAAATATACATATTAGTACATACATTAAATAGAGATATGTATTAAATTTTGAAAATGGACCATTGTATACGCTTACGTTATAGTAAACCGCCAGCATTGTTGTCTCACTACAATTTCCAGCACCAATACATGCTACACGTGCTTCTGTAAATCGGATATTTATCTTAGCCCGTGCTGCATGATCCCTTATCCACATGGACGACTGGAGGGCCAACAGCTCACAGCCTGGTAATGACTGAATGTGCGACAAGAGGAAGTCCACATCGAATTGCGTAAGCCTTAGGCAAGCGATTAACCGAGGTAGGTGTTCTCGACGCGCTGAGACATTGTGATTACACCAACGTGTTATGGCATTATAAGCATCTTCCTCACAAGTTATCTTCAAATTGTCCAATTCTAGAAGATATTGCAATTTCTCAACATCAAAATTGAGAAACTCTTCGCGTTGGCTGATCTATTTTTGACAAAAACGAAATTTGAATTAAACAATTACCGTGGTTGTGACTCTCTAGATGTATGTATGATAAGAGTCTTCTTCTTCTTAACTGGCGTAGAAACCGCTTACGCGGTTATAGCCGAGTCCACAACAGTGCGCCACGCATCTCTCCTTTTGGCGGTTTGGCGCCAATTGGTAATACCAAGTGAAGACAGGTCCTTCTCCACCTGGTCCTTCCACCGGAGTGGAGGTCTCCCTCTTCCTCGGCTTCCACCAGCGGGTACTGCATCGAAAACTTTCAGAGCACTTTCATCCATTCGAACAACATGACCCAGCCAGCGTAGCCGCTGTCTTTTTATTCGCTGGACTATGTCTATATCGTCGAATAGCAAAGACAGCTCATCGTTCCATCGTCTGCGGTATTCGCCGTTGCCAATGTTTAAGGGAGTCACCTCATTGAAATTCTCTATTTCGTATTGGTGGATTTTCTGCTTCAGAAGTTCATATTTCGTCTCGCGTTCTACCGCATACACACACTGTAAGGTGCATTCATCTATGTGCGCCATAAGGAATTCGACACAAGCGGTTGCGGCATCTTCCAATTGCAACACGATTGCCGCCTTTAGCAGCGCAGCGACATTGTCAACGTTAAGCAGCGTCTGTCCGGTGTAGCAAAATGTTATTAATCGCTCAAAAATATCGCTTTCGATATCATTTATTTCAATGACAGGAGTATTGCCACGATCACCGTTGAAGAGGTTCTTAAAATATGGACTCGCTGCTGCGAGTATCAAACGATGCGCGGGTACACTGTGAAAAACAAAATTATAAATCTAAATCAATATGTTTCTTGTGTGAGATTTCAACTAGTAAAACTTACAAAGACTGGGTTTGGAACTTTAAATGTCACATCAATTAGAGATTGTTCGTCGTAGAAGCAACAAATGTTGTTCATTAATTTATCCATGAAATGGCGTTTCAACACACTCGTATTACTCTGTGAAACAGTTGCTTCCGTAGAACTTGTGGACATTGTTAGTTAGTGGATTTTTGCTGTGACTATAGTTTGAAATGACGATGTGGATGCGTTCGTTCCGTAGCTAAAACAATCGTGTCTACGTATCAGAATTGCACTGTTATCTATCCGCCCAGATACAATCGTCTTGGTATTCCTTCCAATCAGAGTTTATCGATTGAATATTTTCACATCTAAATTTGAGAAAATATTTAAAAATTTTAATATTTCAAATACATTTCCAGGTGCAAACAACTGGATGCACTTCAAAATTTCGTTGTCGAGATAAAATCTTTGTAAAATTTGTGTATATAAATTTATATACAACTAGCAGATCCGGCCACACGTTTTTGTGGCTAAGGTATACATTAAATTAGTAAGTTGTTCAATATAGTGAAAGAGTTCTTACGCATAAAGACGAACATCAACTTAGTTTTTTGAACTTTCTATTTTTTAATCTTATATTGAAGTATGCAACAAATGAGTAATATAAAGTTGGCACAATCTCAAGACGGTATTGATTGGCTTCTTCACAGTCAGTTTTGTTCCATTGCAAAGTCGAAGGTGATGTTATGCAGCATGAACTGATGCTACTTTTCAATGCAAAATTAATTAGCGATAGTCCAGGCAATTTCAATGTTCATAAAAATTCTTTGGAATAGTTGACTACGTCTTCCTATGTCAGCTATCCTAGAACGAAATTCTAAATTATCACATTGACATCGTCGGCATCTTTGTTTTTTGCCACTAATATTGATCGTTCACTCAGTCAATTATGGTAATTATATTGTTGTTTTATGTCCTCTTTCGAGTTTTTGAAGTGATATAAATCGATTTGAGGGCATGCACTTGGAATGTCCGGACCCTTAATAGGGAAGGTGCCTCTGACCAGCTGGTTGATGTCCTCATACAACTAAAGGCTGACATCACCGCCATCCAAGAAGTACGATAGACGGGACAAGGAAGGAAGAAGGTGGGTCCATGTGACATCTACTACAACGGCCATATAAAGGAGACCAAATTTGGTGTTGGGGTTGTGGTGGGAGAGAGACTCCGTCGTCGAGTCCTGGCATTCACCCCGGTGGATGAACGTCCTGCCACAATCGACATCAAAGCGAGGTTCTTCAACATATCGCTGATTTGCGTCCACGCCCCAACGGAAGAGAAGGACGATGTGTGCTGCCCCCGCCACGATGACAAAATCGTGCTTGGTGATTTTAACGCCAGGGTGGGTAAAGAAGGTGTCTTTCGCACAACAGTCGGAAAATTCAGCCTCCATGACGAAACATCGCCAAACGGCCGGGAGGGGGAAGCGAGACGCATATGCAGACGTAAAAAGAAAGAGGAAGAAATGATTGAGTATGAAAAGCTTGAAAAGCTGGCCGACATGGGTAACGCTCAAAAATTTTATGAAAAGATGAGGCGATTTACAGAAGGTTTCAAGACCGGAGCATTATCATGTATGGACCGAGGAGGTAATCTGGTAACGGATGGCCAGAGCATACTGGGATTATGGAGGGAACACTTCTCCGACCTGCTCAATGGCAGTGAAAGTACAACACTAGGAGATGGCGAACCCGATTCCCTAAACGATGACGATGGAATAGATATTCCATTACCCGACCATGAAGAAATTCGAATAGCAATTACCCGGTTGAAGAACAACAAAGCGGCGGGGACCGATGGATTAGCGGTCGAGCTATTCAAATACGGCGGCGAAGAACTGATAAGGTGCATGCAGCTTCTTTGTAGAATATGGTCGGCGGGAAGCATGCCTGACGATTGGAATCTCAGTTTGCTCTGCGTAATCCATAAAAAGGGAGACCCCACAATCATTGCATACAAGGTCCTGTCGAGCGTATTATGTGAAAGACTAAAGCCCATCATCAACGAACTGATTGGATCTTATCAGTGTGGCTTTTTGAGCAACACCAAAAGCTTCATCAGGATGGGGAAGGATTTCTCCGAGCCGTTCTATACCAAACGAGGTTTCAGACAGGGTGACTCACTATCGTGCGACTTCTTCAATCTATTGCTGGAAAAAATAATACGAGCTGCAGAGCTAAATAGAGAAGGTACAATTCTATAAGTGTGTACAGCTGCTGGCGTACGTCGATGATATTGTTATCATCGGAAGCAACAACGAGGACAAGACGAAATATCTCCTGTCATCAAACAAACAGTCAGCGCGCAAACAGACAGCCCTAACTTTCAAGTTGTAGATAATTTCGTTTCGTTTCGTCTGGGAACCAACATTAACACCAACAATGTCAGCCTCGAAATCCAACGAAGAATCACTCTTGCCAACAGGTGCTACTTTGGACTGAGTAGGCAATTGAACAGCAAAGTCCTCTCTCGGCGAACCAAAATAAAATTCTACAAGTCACACATTATTCCTGTCCTGATGTATGGCGCTGAAGCGTGGTCGGAGGACAACATTCGATGAGACGACTCTTGGTGTTTTCGAGAGAAAGGTTTTGCGCAAGGTTTATGGTCCTCTAAACATTGGCAACGGCGAATATATATATATATATATATATATATAAATCGGTTGGAAATGTTAATAATCCATCGAGGTGTCAACAACGGTAAGGTCTAGCAACTGCTTCTATAATCGCAGTTTGATCTCTTCGTTAATTGGTGATTCTTTACGTGCCGCCACAAATTAGATGGATTTAGGCATTAGTCCATCACAGTTGAACGAGGAATAACTGGAAGAGTCTGGCGTAAATCACATGTCAACAGAATAATCGTTCCACCAAAAAGGTTTTGCGTTTTTTGTTTGCGTTGTTGCGTAAATCTTTTAAATTCCTGTAGTGCCTCAAGCGACCTTTTGTAGGCCATAGTGCGTTCGTCTTCGCTATAGCGAATTACAAACTGGTGTTTCGTTGATTTGCGTACAGTTTGCGATACAATTTTTGCCAATATCAATACACAATTAGAAACTTTTTCCCAGTACCGTAAAGATAAGCAAGAAACCAAATCTTTCCAGATCCACTATTCACAGTTTGTATTTAACTATCGTATGCAATCCTATGTTGTCCATTCAATTGTGGAAGAGTCGTCCGAACTGTTTCGGTCAATATTTCAGTATCATATTGTTATTACCTTTGTAACTCATGGTCGTTTCTTGTTTATATTTACATAAAATAAATAATATATTATGTTTTGAAAAAATGCTTACACGCGCCACGGTTGAAAAGAGCTATTCAAAGTTGAGAATTTTGTTTGGTATCATATAATTTCATTTCCCTTTATACATATGTACATACATACTTACATACAAAAAAAAATAGCAGATTTTGACGCTACGAATTAAAACACTTTCTACAAATTTTTTTGGGCTATCGACACAACCTTATACAATTGAACAACGATAAAAATATTTTAACAAAACAACAATGTCAACTTTATTATTTCTGGTTTCGTGTTTTTTTGTAATTTTGTTGTCGAATCAAATAAAACCCCTTACTATTATCTTCTTCACAATTTTTCCATATTTACTTATTTTCTAAGTCCTTCCCCAAATCTTTCAAAACTAAAGTTAGCCAAATCGGTTTGGCCCTTCTCGACTTTTTACGAGACTAATGAACATCAATTCATGAAACTTTAGCTAAAATGAAAAGGCTTACAATAAAATTGCTAAGCAACTTTAATCACTTTAGTACCCTCTAACTAGGTCCATAAAAATGTTTACTGTTAAGTAGCTCCTATTGCAAAACTAAACCAAATAGAATATTCAACACACAATATGAACAGTGTTTTGTGTTCACTAGAAAGATACTTTTTTTGAATTTCTATCTGCCGATTATCCACAACCAGCCTCTATCACCGCCAGAATTCGATGCCTGCGGTCAACAAGATTTTTACACATTTCTCTGGTGTCAACAAGCCGGGCAGAATTCATTTTCGATTTAGAATAATTGAGGGGTTAGGGGTAGTCAGGATTTTCAAAAAATCAATTTTTTTATTTGCATTTTCGCTAAGTGTAATATCTTAAAAATATTCTCTGAAAATTTTCAGTTGATCCGATAATAACTTTTCGAGTTATTCGACAAATAACAAAGATCGCTTGGGCGCTCCAAAACGCAACTTAAAATGCGTTAATCTCAAGACTGTGTTTTTTGAACTGGTGACAACTGTAACTCGATAACCGCTCGTTATATTTGAATGAAATTCATACAGTTTTTAGAATACATAATAAACTCAAGCCTGATCGAAGGATTTTTTTTTTTTTAAATTTCGATTTTTTAAGTCCAATTAAGTGTTGATTTTTTCCCGAAAAAATAGAAAAAAATTTCTTGAGGCCGCCATTTTGTTAATTTTTGAAAAAAAGCTTCGATTATCTATTTATAAGACTAATTTTTTTTATCTGATTGATTTTGGATGAGAATCCAAGGACTTATGATTGTCACCGCAAGGACCTTTTTTTGGGTCAACACAGACTGCTATAACTCTGGAAATTATAAATTTTATTTTTTCAAATTTTCGTGACTTCAAGTCAAAACATTGTGTAATAATGCCTTAGTATTACTTTTGTATAAAAAAATTAACATGATTTAATAGCAAAAAAAAAAATTACTGAAAATTCTGATTTTTTCGTGTCTCCTTACAGACAATCAGTCCAGACCATACTTATTTTGATTTACCGTTTGACTTTATACCCTTTATATAGCACGGTAATAATAATTAATTTTTATACTCTCGCAACAAAAGTTGCTAAGAGAGTATTATAGTTTTGTCCACATAACGGTTGTTTGTAAGTCCTAAAACTAAACGAGTTAGATATAGGGTTATATATACCAAAGAGATCAGGGTGACGAGTAAAGTTCAAATCCGGATGTCTGTCTGTCCGTCTGTCCGCCCGTGCAAGCTGTAACTTGAGTAAAAATGGAGATATCTTAATGAAACCACGCCCACAAAATGGCTATAACCAAAAACACATAAAGAGCTATAACTAAGCTATAACTAAGCCATAAATAAAGTTATGAAAATAAAATTTGGAACATAAGATCGCATTAGGGAGGGGTACATTTGAATGTAATTTGTTTGAAAAAGTGTGCGTGGCACCGCCTTCAAATAGGTTTTTTGTATATATCTTGCAAACCAATAAAGCTATATAAACCAAACATTCTGCAGACGTTTCTTTTAGCCGTTTCCTTATACACTCCAAAAATGAAAGAAATCGGATAATAACCATGACCACCTCCCATACAAAGGTTAGGTTGAAAATTACTAAAAGTGGGTTAACTCACTAACGAGAAACGTCAGAAACACCAAATTTTACATAAGAAATGGCAGAAGGAAGCTGCACTGAAATTTTTTTACAAAATGGAAAATGGGCGTGGCGTCGCCCACTTATGGGTTAAAAACCATATCTCAAGAACTACTAGACAGATTTCAATGAAATTCGGTATATAATATTTTCCTGACAACCTGATGACACTGGTGGAATATGGGCGAAATCGATTCACAACTACGCCTACTTGCCATATAACTCAATTTTGAATCCTTCTGATTCGTTCACTTTATAATGTATACATAAGGAACCGATAAAGATAGCGAAATAAAACTTTACACAAATACTGTATTTGAGCTGTGACATCACTTGTGGAAAATTGTCAAAATCGAACCATGACTTTTCAAGGCCCCTGATATCAAACATAAAGAACTCAGTGCCTAAGGGTAATTTTTCACCGAAAATATAGGTAAATCTCTAAATAAGTTGCGAGAGTATAAAATGTTCGGTTGCACCCGAACTTAGCCTTTCCTTACTTGTATTCCTTTTTAGAATTTTTTATTTTTTAAATTTATAAAAATATCGTTTTCTATACCTTTTCGATGCATCGATAAATAAAAAATTGCATCGATAATAAAAATTTTAAATATCGCCTACAAATATCGTTGAGTTTAAACAATAATATTGATATATCGATGTATCGATATTTTTTCAACAAACCTACTGTCAAAGTCAGTGATCGGCACGAGAAAAAATGTGACTGTATAGGTGAGCACGAGAATGGAGATAGTGTGCACCTTTCTTTATTTTAACTCTCGCAATTTATTTATTTGACTTTATTTATATTATATAATACACAATTTGACCCACATATTCATCATATATATTGTATAAAGTCCATTGAAAGTTGGAAACCCTAATATTAGGTTAGAAGCACCGAGGTCCTCGTGTTCGATATATGGGGCCTTTAAAACCTATGTTCCGATTTCGGCGATTTTTAGAATGGGGCTGCCACACTATAAACATAGTATTTGTGCAAAGTTCTGCACCGATATCTTCATTAGTGATTACTTTATATATTGTAAAGTTAACGATTCAGATCGTCTTCAAAGTTCTGATATATAGGAAGTAGGCGTAGTTGTGAAGCGATTTGGCCTATTTTCACAACATATCATTGGGATGTAAGGAAACTATTACAAAACCAAGTTTCATTGAAATCGGTTCGAGAAGTTCCTGAGATATGGTTTTTGACCCATAAGTGGGCGACGCCACGCCCATTTTTGATTTTGTAAAAAAATCTGGGTGCAGCTTCCATCTGCCATTTCTTATGTGAAATTTAGTGTTTCTGACGTTTTTCGTTAGTGAGTTAATCCACTTTTAGTAATTTTCAACCTAACTTTTATGTGGGAGGTGGGCGTGGTTATGATCCGATTGCAAAAATTTTATTTCCATAGCTTTATTTATGGCCCTTTATGTGTTTTCGGTTTTCACCATTTTGTGGGCGTGGCAGTGGTCCGATTTTGCTCATTTTCGAAAGCAACCTTCCTATGGTGCCAAGAAATAAGTGTGCCAAGTTTCATCAAGATATCTTAATTTTTACTCAAGTTACAGCTTGCACAGACGGACGGACGGACAGACAGACATTCGGATTTGAACTCCACTCTTCACCCTGATCACTTTGGTATATATAACCCTATATCTAACTCGTTTAGTTTTGGGTGTTACAAACAACCGTTATGTGAACAAAACTATAATACTCCCTTTAGCAACATTTGTTGCGAGAGTATAACAAAGAAACCCAACTTTACTGTCTTTAAATAATTAAAAATTATTAAAGCCGGCGGCGCAACGGTACAATTAAAATTAGTAGTTTTGCACAGTTTCACACAAAAAATTTAAAAACTACTAAACCGCAAAAAGCCATGACTCATGATCGTTACCACTTCACCACCTCGGTTCAACTACAATACGAACCACCTCAGAATATATGTATGTATGTTTTCCAAACTTGTAGCACAGCACTGTAAAAAGCTGTTCAATCCATCTATGACCATTCACAATAGCATTTTTTGTTTTGAACTTATGCCAATATTATTTACATTAGAGTAAAATTGACAGATTAATCAGTTGTTAAGCTGCCTAAAAATATGTATAAATTGATTAAAACCAATAACTTTTTTATTTTTCACTTCGTATATAAGCATGTCTTCGAACTAATAACGGAGTGTAGTCAAAAAGAGTGCAATTGTGAATTCGGGGTTTTCCCTCATATGATGAGTCGTACTATACGCTTTAAAGAGAATATTTTTGCACTTTATTCGCTAAGTAAATATGATCAATATAGATCACTTTTCTCGAGTACAACAATATCGCATAAAAACACAATCGAAGAAAGTTATTAATATATACTATATACGGCTGATATATATATATATATATATACGTGATCCCGCAACAACTCACCAAGTGAATGAAATTTGAATTTATTTGCTCCGCTGCTCGCGCTATACTGATCAACATATTGCGAGATCATAGCTACTAACCAAAGCAAATATGAAGTTGTCAAATTCAGTGATCGGCACGAGAGGAATGGTGACTGTGTAGGTGCGCACGAGAACATAGATACATACAATGTACATACATTTTGATATTTTTGCTATTCTTCCATGAAATATGAATTTGTGTGCACCTTACTTTATTTTAACAGTAAAAGAATTGAAAATTATTAAAGCCGGCGGCGAAATGGTACAATACACCTCAGAATAAATGTATGTATGTTTTCCAAAATTGTTTGTTTAAGTTATCACAATTTTTATTTATGTTATCGCTAGCACAGCGCAGTAAACAGCTGTTCAATCCCTCAGTGATCATTCACAATAGCATTTGTTTTGTTGTGAATTTATTCCAATATTATTTACAATAGAGTAAAATTGACAGATTAATCAGCTGTTACGTTGCCTAAAAATATGTATACATTGATTACAACAAATAACTTTTTATTGTCGTTCATTTGAAAACTGTTTTTAATGCGTTTATTGTGGTTTGTTAAGACTTCATAATCTTTGCAATTAAAACAAAGAAAAGATATGTATTTTTCCGTTTTCTTAGTAACCTCTATTTCCAAAATGGTGTTGAAAAGCGAGAGTAAAATTATTTTTCTGATATGTCCAAATAAAGAATGTTTTTCGCGCGCTTCGCTCAACTTTTGGTCAACATAATCGGTATACTGAGCATACTATTCGCAACACCATCACCCATCTTGAGATGCAGCATTCATTACTGGCTAATATTCGACCGAATAGACACGCCCAACACAGCGCAGTAAAGAATATATAGCAACCTTAGCTGAGAGGCTTCCAACTATGCGATATTGTACTTGGCATGAAGTCCATGGATTATACGCAAGTTACTGGCCTTGATATTAAGAGAAAGCTGCAGGATATATTTGTAGAGTTCGGCATTAACAGTTTAGAGAGCATAATATTCGTAACAGACAGAGGAAGTAATGTAAAAAAGGGCATTGGAATATAATAAGAGGCTTAATTGTTCAAGTCACCTTTTCTCCAATGAAGAATTTAGAATCGAGTGTGCAGTCATAGAGATCATATTCCAGCAAGAAACTTGTTAAATATTTCAAAAAATCGGGTATGCAACAAATGCTGCAAACATCATTAAAAACGCATTGCCCAACTCGATGGAATTCTCATTTTTTTATGCTAAAATCTATTACAGATAATTGGTTGAAAATCAATGAAATCTTGTCCAATAGTGCAGAAATGAATTAAATATATCAATTGTACAGAATTTAGTCACACTTTGCAACAGTTTTGAAATAATTTTCAAAAAACTGCAGTGTTGTTCCAAACCTTCATTATGCTATGTAATTCCTGCAATTAACCGCATAAAAGAAATATGCAAATTCGATGAAAATGATATTCATGCAATTTCTGTGTTCAAATTAAAGATTTTGGAAGGTTTAGAGGGAACTTGGATTCCAAATTGGAACGCCTGGCACAAAGTGGCTTATTATTTATATCCACCGGCGTTGTGTCTCCAAGCAAGCCAATTAAACGAAATGGAAATGTTTTGCATTGCTGAAATAGCAAGTGTCAATGGACTATCGGAATCATGTACGCAAGAATCGTATACATCACAAAATTTACTTCCACTGGAAGATAATTCGTCTCCAATACATCAATTAACAGCTAATTCGAATAGCGAAGATAGTTTCTTTTTCCCTAACCTACTTTTACGTGCGAGTAGCAATTCAACAGAAGCTGAAAATGTTTCAGACGAAATACGTCGCTATTCTGCAGAAAATGTAGAATTTTCTGAAAATTTTGATGTTATGCAGTGGTGGCTAAATAATAATAAACGTTATCCGAGGTTGTCCAAACTAGCGGAAAAAGTTTTAGCCATTCCTGCTAGCAGTGCAGCGTCAGAGAGAGTGTTTTCACTTGCCGGCAACATTATTACTGAAAAGCGGAACAGAATAGCTCCAAAGACAGTGGACAGCATTCTTTTTCTAAATTCAATTTACAACAAACAATTATAAAATATTATCATAAACATAAACTTATTTTTTTTTATGTAACTTTGAATTAGAATTATTCGTTATTTAATTACAAGTGCATACATACATATATTTTAATATAAATAATGTGAATTCTATTAATTTAAGCTTTTCTTAAAGAAGGATGATCTCATTTTGTTATTTATTCAAATATAAACCATTGAAAAAATTATTATCTAGTTTCATTTTTGGTTTAAATTTTTACTAATATACACATATGAACAAAAGTATTGTTGAACTAACAACAAAAAAAAAAAACAACAACATCAAAACATCGTGCTGTGTATGAGAAGCGAAAGAAGTAACAAGAAAACACGAAAAGACTCACGCCACTAAAGGCATTCAATGATACTATTGGTGTTTCTTGGTGCTGTGAGTTATTTCGGTTTAACGTGATTGAATTATTGACTGGTGAGAGAATTGAGCACTTCACCTGTTCGTATCAAGAGAAACTGACTCATTATTCATACTCCCGCTTTGTGTGCTGTGCTTAAATGTGTTTTAGTGCATATTAGAGGATGATGTTTTTTTTTACTTCTATCCACTAATTCTCTTTTTTGTGTTACTCAACTAATGACTTCAAAAAGCGAATAATTGCAGTTCTCTGGTGTACACGAAGACCGTGGGGAGTTGATTTAGCGCCGTTCACAAAGAATCGGACTGAAGCATTTTGCATGAAAGTGCAAGAACTGAAGCCGCTCGATAGGCAAGTTCCAATACAGAAAAGTTCCAATATGAACCGATGTTTTCGAGCCAAATTCTATTCAGCTATGAGGCCCATTTCTGACTGAATGGGTTTTGCAAACAAGGAAATTTGGCGCATTTGAAACGAAGAGCAACCTGAACAGATGCAAGAGCTACCATTTCAACCGCAAAAAAAAAAATCAGCGGTTTGGTCCGATTTGTGGGCCGGCGGATCATCAGTCCATATTTCTTTAAAAATGATGCCTGTAAAAAGGTAACCGTCAATAGCGACTGTTATCGACTAGTCGATGCATGAAATGAAAACTCCTTGAAACTAGGGAACCGCGAAATGGATCACTCTTATATTTACTTTATTACTAACCACATAAAGTAATGTATTTCGTATTAATATTACAAATTAAATAACAATAATGTCCCGCACAGCAACAAACTCACGGTCTACCGCGCATATAGAGTGGTCGCAACGTCTCATTGGGACCCGGTATATATTCGTTCATATTGAGTGTCATTGTGCCGGGAAAATTCTTACCCTTCACCTCACGATTTATGCGATAACTGTTGCGATATGGCTGCAAGCTATTCGCATATGTATGTACACCGTATGGTGGCGGTGCCGCATTCGTTAGATCTAGCATATTTGCTAACGGTGCAGTATGCTGTTGACTATTAATTGGCTCCGGCGTTAGTAGCGGTGGTGCACGTGCGCCATAATCCATTGGTGCAGCATTGATGGCGGCCGCCAATGGTGGATGTAGAGCATGTGCTGCAGCATTGACGGCATTTTGTGCTACAGCCGATGGTGCATTGCCATTTAAATACGACGGACTAATGGGCAGAATAAGCGGACGTGTCGGTATCAATTGCAGATAATGTACACCAGTTTCCGGCAATGCATGTGGCAGATATTGCATTAGAACGGGTGT
Organism: Zeugodacus cucurbitae; assembly: GCF_028554725.1. Lineage (NCBI taxonomy): Eukaryota > Metazoa > Arthropoda > Insecta > Diptera > Tephritidae > Zeugodacus > Zeugodacus cucurbitae. The sequence goes on from NC_071670.1 coordinate 6,224,361, forward strand.
GGCTTGTGGTAGATTGTTATTGGTGTTGGCATTCGGTGTGGCAGCAATTGTGGTTAAAGGTGCAGCATGCGGCATATTATTGCCGTTATTATAGGTTTGTAAGGGTGTAAAATTATTCTCGATATCTGGCAATTTGAAAGATGCCTTAAAATGATTGGTATTCAGTTGACTGTTCGTGCTGCCGCTGCTGCTGCTGTCTGTGTTCGCGTTAGTATTGCCGCCCGGCGCTGCATTGTTGGCGAACTGCGTCGCAAAGTGTCCATAATTGGTCGCATAGGCATTGAGCGAATTCAATTGGGCATCTTGTGGACTCGGCTTGATCAGCAATGTTGCGGCCGACGATGTGGTGGCAATATTTTTTCCAGTTTTTCCACTTATCTCGGCTATTGAGACGGGATGGGCATTCGTTGTTTGTGTTGTGGTGTAGCAAATTAAGAGCATGCATATGAGCGTTTTCGTTGTTTGTGTATTCCATGTGAAGCTGTTTACATTGAGCACGCCACGCTGCATCTAATTGAGGGAGAGAAAAGTTACTTAGTACAATAAATTTGTAAAATGTATGAGATCTTTAAATGCATTGATTTTGGCACAGCATGCACAACTCCTGAGAAGATCATTAACAACAACTACCTGTTACAGAGTAAGTTCTAAACGATATCTGGTTCCGGAGAATGAGAAAATATTCTTTCATCTGGTTACAGAGAGCGATAGATTATTTCCTTATATCATTACAGAGATCGAAAGATTATTCTTTCATCGGGTTACAAAGAACGAGAGAATATTTCTTTATCTTCTTTCGGAGAACGAGAAAATATTCTTTCATCTGTTCTTATATAATGTGAGATTATTTGCTCATCTCATTACATATATCGAGAGATTATGCCTTCATCTGGTTACAAAGAACGAGAAAATATTCCTTCACATAGTTACAAAGAGGAGAGAATATTTCCTCATCTCATTACAGAGAAAGAGAGAAAACTGTTTATGTCGCTGCCGACCCGAATTTTTACATAGGTATTGGTTGTATCACACCAGGGGTTGGCGAACCCGATTCACCAATCGATGACAATGGAATAGATGTTCCATTACCCGACCATGAAGAAATTCGAATAGCAATTACCCGCCTGAAGAACAACAAAGCGGCAGGGGCCGATAGATTACCGGCTGAGCTATTCAAATACGGCGGCGAAGAACTGATAAGGTGCATGCATCAGCTTCTTTGCAAAATATGGTCGGAAGAAAGCATGCTTGACGATTAGAATCTCAGTGTGCTCTGCCCAATCCATAAAATGGGAGATCCCACAAACTGTGTCAATTACCGTGGGATAACCCTCCTAAATATCGCCTATAAGGTTCTATCGAGCGTACTGTGTGAAAGACTTAAGCCCACCGTCAACAAACTGATTGGACCTTATCAGTGTGGCTTTAGACCTGGAAAGTCCACCATGGACCAGATATTCACCATGCGCCAAATCTTGGAGAAGACCCGTGAAAAGAGGATCGACACATACCACCTTTTTGTCGTTTTCAAAGCTGCTTTCGACAGCACGAAAAGGAGCTGCCTTTATGCCGCGATGTCTGAATTTGGTATCCCCGCAAAACTAATACGGCTGTGTAAGATGACGTTGAGCAACACCAAAAGCTCCTTCATGATTGGGAAGGACCTCTCCGAGCCGTTCGACTCACTATCGTGCGACTTCTTTAACTTGTTGTTGGAAAAAATAATACGAGCTGCAGGGCTAAATAGAGAAGGTACAATCTTTTACAAGAGTGTACAGCTGCTGGCGTACGCCGATGATATTGATATCATCGGAAGCAACAACCGCGCCGTTTGTTCTACTTTTTCCCGCATTGATAAGGAGGGGAAGCGAATGGGTCTGGAAGTGAATGAGGACAAGACGAAATATCTACTGTCATCAAACAAACAGTCGGCGCATTCGCGTCTTGGCTCCCACATCATTGTTGACAGTCATAACTTCGAGGTCGTAGATAATTTCGTATACCTGGGAACCGGTATCAACAACACCAACAATGTCAGCCTCGAAATCCAGCGCAGAATCACGCTTGCCAACAGGTGTTACTTTGGACTGAGTAGGCAATTGAACAGTATAGTCCTCTCTCGACGAACCAAAATCAAGCTCTGCAAGTCGCTTATCATTCCCGTCCTGCTTTATGGTGCAGAAGCTTGGACGATATCAACATCAGATGAGACGACACTAGGAGTTTTCGAGAGGAAAATTTTGCGCAAGATTTACGGACCTCAGAACATTGGCAACGGCGAATACCGCAGATGATGGAACGATGAGCTGTACGAGTTATATGACGACATTGACATAGTTCAGCGAATAAAAAGACAGCGGCTACTGTCTGACACTCCAGCTCTGAAAGTGTTCGATGCAGTACCCACCGGAGGAAGCCGAGGAAGGGGAAGGCCTCCACTCCGTTGGAGGGACCAGGTGGAGAGCGACCTGGTTACACTTGGAATCTCCAACTGGCGCCGAACTGCGAAGGAAAGAGAGGAGTGGCGCGCTCTCATCGATTCGGCTATAACCGGCTAAACGGTTGAACGCCAATCACATACATACATTGGTTGTATCAACATTTTTGCAATTTTTTTTGGTGGCTATCGATCGCATCTATAATATACTTCCAATGGTTCGACGATTAATTGGTATGTGCAGATGTCACCCTAATAGCCTTTTCACGCAGGAGCTAATTGATCAATTAACCGGCTTCCGCTCGATTAAAACGCAGATTAAGATCGATTTACCATACAAAATAAAAATCTACATTAATTTTTAATTGAATTTTAATCGACTTGAAAATGAAATGCAACTCTACGTCTGTGAGTTGTTGTTCACGCTACACGCTACACGCTAACAAAAACCAAAATTTATAACAGCTGATCGATTATCGAGTAGCCGGCAGTGCGAAGGGCACAAAAACTGGTTTCTCAATTAAAATTTTAATTGTTCAATTAATTTGGCTGTGTGAAAAGGCTATAAGCAGCGTCGCTCGCAATACGATTTTTATAAATTTTCTTACTTTTTCTAAACTTTCTTCTTATCAACGACACAAAAGCGCACTGTTGTTGCGTTTTTTATTTGATGTTCATTAATATATACTTTCGTTTTCGATTAGTTCAAAATTTGTTTTGGGATTATTACACAATTAAAGCTTTAGCTAAAGTGTTGCTTGTCTTGGCTTACGTTTCGTGTTTTTTTTTTGTCAGTCAGCAATTTTTCTCTCGAATTTCGTGCAACCGTTATGCGTCTTAATATCACGGCACTTTCACTGACGCTGACTTTAGCTTAATAACAACTCCTGACGGCCTTCATAGATTATTTAACAGCGCAAGTCTTTAGCCGTGTGGCTTTTATAAGCCAACTATAAATGCAGTCACAATATCGCTGATAATTTCAACTTTCTTGTTTTTTGTGCGCAACAACAAATTGCCATATATTTTCACGAATTTTCCAGTTTTCTGCATTTCCCGTACGGGCAGAAACCGACTGGAACCGTTAGAGCGCGCGCAGCTAAAGTCCGTAAAAATGCATAAAAAATTTATTTTTTTGTGTGTGCATGAAACCAGTTTATTTCATGGCCAATGTCAGTTGTGCGCGGGCCGAAATATTTCAGGAAGCCTCTTAATTAGTAGTGTGTATAAAAAACATTAAAGAAATAAAATGTGTGATATATAAATAATAATAATTAAATAAAAATTAAAAAGAATATTAAATAAAAAATAAAATTTAAAATAAAAAAAACTAAAAAAAATTATAAAAAACTTAAAAGAAATTTAAAAATAGATTTAAAAAATAGAAAAATTAATAAAATAATTGTAAAAAAATAATAAATAAAAATTAAAAATAAATAATGAAAAAAAAATATTGAACAACAAAATGAAAGAAATAAAGAATAGAAAAATTAAAAAAATACAGAAACAAATTAAGAATTACACAAAAAAAAAATAATTCTCAAAAAAAAAATTTAAATAAAATAAATTGTATTATCATAAAAATTTATTTTTTTATCACATAAAATTATAAAAAAATATTTAGAATTGAATTGCAAATATTTTAATTGTAAAAAATAATATCGTGTTTATGTATGTATATGTAGAAAAATAAATACATAAAAAAATTAAAAAAAAAAAAATAAAAAACTAAACTGAGTTATATAAAAAGCTAAATAGAAATATTATGTTATACAAAAAACAAAACATAATAACAATATAAATGTATAGACAAATACAAAAAACCATAATAAAAGCAAAAAAATTTTCAAAAAAATTATTAAAATTGAAATAATTTTATTATTTATTTATTTTTTTTTTTAAATATTTTTTTTTAATTTATTTTATTATTATTTGTTTTTTGTTATTTATTAATTTATATATTTTTTTATAATTTGCTTTAAAAAAAATCTTTCAAAAATAAATTAACGAAAAATTAAAAAAATATATAAAAAATAAATTTAGAAAAAACATTTTTTTTTTTAATTATAAATGGCTACAGCAAAAAAAAAAAACAAAAATTATAATAATGATACAATTTTTATTTTGTTTATAATAAAATGTTTTAATGATGAAAATTTAAATAAAAAATAATTACATAAAAAATTTTAAATTTAATAAGAAATTGCATAATTATTATTATTTCAAATTGAATTAAATTCAACAAAAAAATTTCATTCGTGATGATCGAAAAATATTTTAACGTTTTTCCGGACGACTTAGATCATTTTCATACATTTTAAAAATATAAATTAATAATATAATTTTATTACAACGAAAGCTAATGTTCGTTGCTATATACATATGCATATATATATCAACAATCTGCTTCCCGATCGACGATGGCTTAATTTTCGTAGATAACATGAGTTCAACGTACGTCATGCAATGCTACGCCAATCGGCAGCGGCGTCTAATGGTTTGACGAGAGGCATATACAGCTAACTTGCTTAGCCGAACCCACTTTGCAATGCATTGTGGCATTTTACTAATGATAAGCGTGCTGCTTGTCGTATTATTAGTGTATTTAATAACAACTTTGGTTTGATGTCGTCCAACTGGTACAATGACGATGACTTTTGCTTTTGTAAACGTTAAAACGACTGCAGTATATGTAGTTTTGCACGCAAATGTACAACCATTATTTGTGTGCAATTATGAAATCGCCTAAAAGTAGGTGTACAAATAAAGCTTCATGCACACAGCTGTACAGTAAGCTTTTAATGTAAGCCGTTACAATGGCGAAACTGTATTTTTGAAAAGGTAAATAATTCCTAACTGCAAGTATTATTTTTTGTTTGCTTATAAATTAAGCGTGCTCAATTAGTGTTTGCAGTACTTAAGGGGTTACATGGGTTTCGTGGGTTCCAAAAGTCGTTTTTCTATTATTAGGCATATTAATTTCTACAACATCTCAAGAATATTATCCTAAATTTTGATGTCGATCCGAATAATAGTTTCGGAGATACAGTCTTTGGAAGATGTGCGCTTCAAGTCAGGTATTATTGTGACTCAAAACTTTAAACGCGTTTTTCTCGGAACCGTGTTTTCAAAGTCGGTTGTCAAATTTTCTCGAAAACTACTCAACCGATCTTGATGAAATTTTGCACAGGTGTTCAAGATACAATTTACTCGTGCTTGAACGAAGGATTTTATTTTTTTCAATTACAACTATTAAAAAAAAATGTCAAGCAAATTTGACTGAAATATTTATTTTTTGGAAAAATGTCAAGAACGAGTTTATGGTCTTACCTAAAACACTTATTTTTAGTTTTTCATTTCGGATGGTCCTGTCCGGAGTTATGCTGACAACGCGGAGGCACGTTTTTTCCGAGAGTCCACCGGAAATGACGTCACAATTGAGAAGTCTTATTTTTTTTTTAATTTCAGAAATTATTCTTTAAATATGTATCCATAAGAAAGAAAAAAGATTGAATTATATAAATAATTTTTTAACAAAGAAAAAAAATTTGAAAATAGGCAATTTTTTTATGCGACGAAACCCATGTAACCCCTTAATAGCGCTGAATTCGTTGTAAAGCATAAAAGCAATAATGAATATCAGTTTTCGCGCTGAATGTGCTGAATTTGTTCTAGCGCTTCATAATTCGACTTTAAATATACCATTTTACTTCTAAATCTGCTGCAAAGTTTTCAAAATACAGTTGCTGAATGTATGTAATTTAGAGCTCCATAACTATCGGTTTTGCAAAAACATTCTTGCTAAATAGAAGCGCTGAATAAGTTACAAATGCTTTGCATGTAAATATTATGGGCCTTGAACATACTTTGAGGCACTCAGCACTCGCGCTGAATGTGCTGAATTTGTTCTAAAACCTTCTTATAGCTTTCAAATATAATTTCTTACATTTAAAACTGCTGTAAAGTTTAAAAGCTTTCAAAATACAGTCGATGAATGTGCTGAATTTGCTCTAGTGCTTCATAACTTTATAGAGCTCCGTATTTATAGGCTTTGCAAACGCATTATTGCTAAATATATACGCTGAATAAGTTACAAATGCGTTGAATGTAAAGATATATGAAATGAACATACTTTGAACACTCAGCACTTGCGCTGAATGTGCTGAATTTGCTTTAAAACCTACTACATAGCTTTCAAATTTACTTTCCTACATTTAAAACTGCTGAGAAGTGCAAAAGCTTTCAAAATGGAGTTGCTGAATGTGCTGAATTTGTTTTAAAAACTACTATTTAACTTTTAAATATACTTTCTTACATTTAAAACTGCCACAAAGTTCACAAGATATCAAAGTATGTACGCTGAATGTGCTGAATTTGTTCTAGCGATTCATAACTATATAGAGCTCCATAACTATCGGTTTTGTAAAAGCTAAATACATATATACGCTGAATAAATTACAAATGCCTTGCATGTAATTATTATGGGCCTTGAACATATTTTGGGGCACTCAGCACTCGCGCTGAATGTGCTGAATTTGTTCTTAAACCTTATTATAGCTTTCAAATATAATTTCTTACATTTAAAACTGCTGTAAAGTTTAAAAGCTTTCAAAATACAGTCGATGAATGTGCTGAATTTGTTCTAGCGATTCATAACTATATAGAGCTCCATAACTATCGGTTTTGTAAAAATATTCTTGCTAAATATAAGCGCTGAATAAGTTACCAATGCTTTGCATGTAAATATTATGGGCCTTGAACATACTTTGGGGCATTCAGCACACGAGCTGAATGTGCTGAATTTGTTCTAAAACCTTCTTATAGCTTTCAAATTTCTTTCTTACATTTAAAACTGCTGTAAAGTTTAAAAGCTTTCAAAATACAGTCGCTGAATGTGTTCTAAAGCTTTTAAATACATTTTCTTACATTTAAAACTGCTGCAAAGCTTACAAGCTTTTGTAATACCGCTGCTGTATGTGCTGAATACGCCTGTAGCCATTAACGTACATCGTTACGCGCTCTCAGTCATGCAACAACGCTCAACTAACTACAACAAAACGAGCTTTATAAACAACTCAGCTAAGTACCAACGGCAATTTGCTGATTTTGCAAAGTAACTGCAAGTAGTACTCCAAATGGTCTATTAAAGTGATCACCAGCCAGCTAGGTGATGCATCAGATTAAACTGTCTCTAATAAAAACGTTTAACTACTTTCATTGCAGACAATCTTATTTTTGTTGTTTTGCTTTTGTTGAAATGATAATTTGTAGCTGGCAACGCAAAGTTGGCTTTTGTTATGTTTAAGACGCTTTAACGCCGTTGCTTTGGCTTATGTTTCACTTGAATTGTTGCTGCTTTTATATTTTCAATTTTACACGCGTATCTTTTTTTAATTTATTTCATTTTTTTAATATTATTTAATCTGTGTGTGTGTGTGTGTGTGTCTTTGTAATCCACTTGCTTTGTATTGTTATGCTTTGCGTATTATGATTTTCTTGTATTTCGTTTTGTTATTCTCTTTTTCTTTTTGTTTTTGTTTTTTGTTTCTTTTTAATTTTATACCACAATGCCGACATTCACTTTCGAAAGCAATTGAGTGCTGTTGTAGTGAAATGAAGCAAGGCAGCAGCGCGCAGTAAGGTCGCCTCTTCCAAGTTTTCAGTACGCGACAGCGGAAGTAGCCAGCTGTGCATGACGTCATTCATCTGCATTAAATGCAACACTTTGAATGGTAGTCATTTACCAGAGAGTCGTTTATTTAATTAGAATAATTAAAAAAAAAAATTCAAATACTTCCTAGACGGAACACCGACACACTACTAGATCTCGAAACTACTAGATCTCGAAAAGTGTGCCTGCATAATTTTGAGTTGAACTCTGACTAAAGATTCTCTGTAATAACTCAACTCAGTTTCGGCATGTCCGCTTCACTTTCTTAATCTTTCAACAGTTCTTTCAGTAGTTCATCCGTACATTTCGCCAATGAAGTTGTATATTTTTGTTTCCACATGAATTTCATCCAATAAGTCTTATAAGCATTGTTCATGCTATCAGTACTATCAAGTCGAATATCAAGCAACAGACCTCCGTTCTCTTTTTTGTCAGCTTGTTTTTTGGACTCTCTCTTTCATCTAACATGTCTTGGCTTCCGCACACTTCTCGGTAAGGTTCGATATTGATATCTCTTCTCTGATGAGGCTTGAGCCATATAGGTAGGTAGGTCTGCAACCTAATTTTGTTGTTTGTTTTTGGGCTCAATTACCACTAGATGTGCCATTTTGAAACACCAATCGTAGATCGTTTTAATACTGCTAGCACGTTTCATCTTTTCGTTCCACCCATTTTGTGCTTTCGACTGCTACTTATGTATGTCCGATATGCTTTTAGTAGAGTAGATTCATGGTTTGATGTCTGTTGGATATCAAGTATTCTGTGTCGGATCTGCGATAGGGTTGGACATACACAGAGAAAGTGGAAATTTTTTTCTTTATTTCCTTCACATTCCGCAGTAGACAGCAGCATATCCATGTTCTTCAAATGGCCAATGCCCTGTTATAGTAGCTGTAAATCTGAAAATACTTTTTCTGGACCTATTTAATGAGATCCTAGTTCTCTTGTCTTATCTCATTTTACATTTGGTTGTATTTTTCCATCTGCTCTCACTTAAATTTTCAAATTGTGAGTTGAGCTCTCTCCTGAACGATTCATCTCGAAAGGGTCCTGCCTTTGCCAACACGTCTGCTTTTTCGTTACCAAAAATGTTCCTGTGTCACGGAACCAATAGAGCTTCACAGGCCTTATCTATGCTCAGTCCGTTTGCAAGATGCTAGCCGAGTACGGTAGACGGATGCAGTGAGAAATGTTAAGATCATCGTAGTATAACCGTGTGCCCAATCCGCAGTCCATTTTGGACCCGTCGGTATAGACTAAGGCACATTATACAGGTGATGAAATGTTAATTCGGCGGAGTTTTCATAGTTCATAGTTCTCGCAAAAAATATCAAAACTTTTTCATACGCTTCGTTGCATTGGCATATTCGCGTATTTCGCGCATTATGTAACTCATGCGAAAAGTCACATTTTCGCCAAATTGTTGGTGATATTCGCAACTAATTGAGACACAATTTTTTTTTTTTAATTTTTTGCCAAATTAATTTCCTTTATAGTCTGCTGTAACAAATGCTGCGTACACCATATATTACTGCTTTTTGTAATTATAGTGTAATAAACTAAACTGTCTTGCAACAAACTATGAGTAAAATGACAACAATAAAACTTAAAGTAGTCGAAATTGCTATATTCAAAGCTCTTATGTAAGTATACATAGAGAGGAGAGTACATATAGCGGAAATAGACCAAAGAAAGATAGGCCCCATATATAAAAAGTATACTAAGAAGTATAAAAATGTTCAAAAAACTGTTAAAGTGTGCACTCATTGAGCGCTGAATTGCGCTGAATGCGTTATTACATTGCTGAATTGCGCTCTATAGAAAGAAAACGTAGAAATATGGGTTCCATACATAAAAAGTGTACTAAGAAGTATAAAAATGTTCAAAAAACTGTTAAAGTGTGCACTCATTGAGCGCTGAATTGCGCTGAATGCGTTATTACATTGCTGAATCGCGCTGTATAGAAAGAAAACGTAGAAAGATAGGTCCCATATATAAAAAGTATACTATGAAGTATAAAATTTTTCAAAAACCTAAAAAGTATACTAAGAAGTATAAAAATGTTCAAAAAACTGTTAAAGTGTGCACTCATTGAGCGCTGAATAGAAGAAAACCTGAAAAATATAGAAACCAAATATAAAAAGTGTGCTAAAGAGTATAAAATTATTCAAAAATCTGTTAAAGCGTGTACCTATTGCGCTGAATTTGTGTAATTTCTATTAATTGATCTACAAACTCGCTTGTACATTTTATATTTTACGCGCTGAATTGAGCTAAATAAGCTGAAATTTAGCTGAATTGAATAAAATTATTATATTAATCACTCCTTTTATCAATATCAATCAGACAAATGTGCTAATTAACCACTTAGTCAATAAGTAATTGAATTCAGCGCGTTTTATGTGTTAAATTTATGCTTAAAAGCTGCTGAATACAATTCAGCGCATGTTTGTGCATCAACTACATGCTTCTTGACACTAACTAAATGAAAGCAATTGTTATATTTGCGCTGAATTGACGCTGAATATGATTCAGCACACACATTATATAACGCTAAAATAACTTCTATTACGCCGATTTCGCAATATGGCTAATGCCACATGAATATCTGCTGCATTTTTCGCACGTACAATCTACCAATGCACATGCCTTGGCAATAGCGTCAAATAGCAACAATTATTTGCAAGGCCAGAAAGCTGTCACCTATACAACGCATAGCCAAGAGAAAAATTATTAACACCATGAAGGTTGCTGACTTTAACACATTTTTTTCCATTTTTTCCATAAAATATACGCAAAGCACTGCCGTGGAAAATTAGTTGATTGAAAAGTATACATTTGTGTATGTTAGTATGTACACTCTCTTTAAAAAATTTTTATATTTTTTCGCTTATAAATTTCGCTACTTTGTTTCCCCCAAAACACTTGTGTATGTCTGTATGTTTTTATATGTTGATGCTTGCCAATTTGGCAGCTGACACATCACTGACACCAGCTGCGAAATTGCGTATGCAATATTTGGCAACGGTCGCAACTGAACTTTCAATTTCATTTGAGTGCATCGTTAAAATGTCAATGCTGTCGCTGGGGCGTTGGTAGATTTGGAATTTCGAAATTCGTTTGAAATTTTCAAAGCGCGTATTTGGCGAAAATTTTAAAATTCTTGCCATCGTGCACAGTGGGATTTGGCCTGATATAGGTCGAGCAAAAAGAAAATAAAAACAATAATAAAATGACAATAATTAGATAAGTGCGCTTGTGTAATTGCATATTAGCGAGTAATTTGTGTGTTGTGAACCCCAAATTGGGGGCAATTTGAAGCTTTTAGTTGGTATGCTTGCACGTATATGGTTTAAGAGCTTCGCAGATTTGGGATGAGTGCTGTGCAGCATTAAAATTACAAGGCAATTGTAGCAGAGTTTGCAAAAAATAACAAAACAAATTAAAATAAAAAATATAAAAAAAAAATAAAAAAACAAAAATAACAAAAATAAAAATTAAAAAATTACAAAAAAAAAAAAAAATAAAAATAACAAAAAAAAAAAAATAATAAAAAATAAAAAAAAATAGTTATACTATAATAAAAATTAGAAAGAAATATTACATTTTAGCTTCCCCGCTTATTCAGCATAACTTTAAATGTTTTTTAGCTAACGACAATGTAAGTAGTCTTTCTTTCATGAGCTGCTGAAAAGTTCCAATCAACGTAAGGTGCTATTCAGCGCAGCATTTTGCGCATAAAACGTGTTAAAATAGTAATAGCTACCTTAATTTGAATTTTATCATTTCAGCAATCATTCATTTCCAACTTGAACACAATTCAATTCCTCTTCCAAAGACCGTTATGCAATTCAGCGCATATTCAGCTAGCTATTTCAAGCTGGAACGCAATTCAGCGCAATATCGGCGATTTAAATTTATTAGAAAATGTACATTATTAATTTTAGCGCCTTCTATAGTGATCCATATGGATTCAGCCCATATTCAGCATACAATTTCCAAGATTTTATACAATTCAGCGCAATATATGCGATTTTAGTGGCCCTATACTCCTTGCAGGAGTAACAGGAACTATATATATGCGATTTTAAATTATATGAAAAGACTTCTTAAGGCCGTTACGCAATTCAGCGCATATTCAGCTTCCTATTTGAAGCTAGAACGCAATTCAGCGCAATATCGCCGATTTAAAGTTATTAGAAAATGTACATTAATAATTTTAGCGCTTTCTATTATGATCCATATGGATTCAGCCCATATTCAGCTTACAATTTCCCAGATTTTATACAATTCAGCGCAATATATGCGATTTTAAATTATTTGAAAAGACTTCTAAAGACCTTTATGTAATTCAGCGTATATTCAGCTCGCTATTTCAAGTTGGATAGCAATTCAGCGCAATATCGGCGATTTAAATTTATTAGAAAATGTACATAAATAATTTTAGCGTCTTCTATAATGATCCATATGGATTCAGCGCATATTCAGCTTACAATTTCCATGTCAATATTTGTAGTTATCGTAGTAAAAGTTGTGTTGTTCAAAGTAGCTTCTGCAGTAGAATACTGTTCTTCCATTTAACTATACACTCATTCAGCGCATTTTGCATTTGTTGCAGTTTAGTTAATTTATACAGAAAAATAGATATTTGCTTGCATTTAAAAAACGATATTTCCATAACAATATTGTGCTGAAATTATTTTCAATGTATTTATGCGTTATATGCAATTCAGCGCATATTCAGCTAAAGGTTTTTGCTTAAAATGAGAAAATAATAGTGTTTAAGTTATGAGCCAACTTTTGCATAGGTCTATAATCAATTCAGCGCATATTCAGCTAAAAGTTTGTGCTAGAAATTAGAAACTAACAGTGTTTATGTTGTGAGTTAGCGTTTACAGAGGAATATAATGCAATTCAGCGCATATTCAGCTAGAAATGCTATATAAATATATTTACTTTCTTGAATTTTAATACCATTCAGCGCACATTCAGCTGTTTATCATTTCAATTGAAAATAAAAGATTTTATTTTTATTTTATTTTGTATATATATTTATATATTTATACGTGAAAAATAAAAACAAAGCATTTAAAACTATTTACAGAGAAATTTCGGAAAGCTGTCAATAAATAAGAAGCAGCAATAAAAAAATGTGAATAATGATGTAGTCCTGAAACCACCGTGACATAAATGGCTCGATGGAGATGGGCGCTGTTATGCAAGTAGACTCATATTGCGCACTTCAATGTTGTTGAGGCGGCAAATAGCTAGCGCCGGGTGTTGAAACCGGTGGCAAGTACGCTGAGTCCGGTTCATTTATATGCCCAGCTGCTGCAGCGCCGCCTTGCAGCACAGCATGCGATTGATATTCATAACCAGGTGATGTGGGTGGCAAATATTGTGCAGCCGGACCGGATACCTCATAACTAGTGCCCAACAGGGTGGATGGCTTAAAGGGCGCTCTACCCGAGTGTTCGCTGTGACCGACACTATTGCCAGACGAAATAAAATTGCTCTGCAAAGCATGCGGTTTGCTGGCGCTAAAACTAAAATGACCCAATCCTTTGTGGCCCACCGCATAGGCAGGTGTTTCGTCAGCGCTGCCATGATAAGAGTTGCCACCTGCATCAGCAGCGCCGCCATGATAAGAGGCTACCGCCGGTCCAGCTGGTACGCCATAACTAGTCGATGGTATGCTGGGCGCACTATGCGACGCATACTCTTGATTGCTATAACCGTCTTGATTGTTGAACGTAATCGTTGCACCGCCACCACTACTACCGCCATGAGCAAATTGAGCGCCATGAGCGCTGTTGCCCAATGCAAAGGCGGCGCCGTTGATACCACTATGGCCGTTATAACTGTAACCTTGTTGTGGATTGTAAGTAACTGAGTGGCCGCCCAGATTAGCGCTCGAGTGACCGCTAAATGCTGCACCAGCGCTGGAGTGAGCGCCAGCAAACGCGGACCCATGCGCGCCACCAAAACCACTACCCGCCGTTGAGTGCGATGAACTGCCAAAAGTGGGCGCATACTGATAGCCAACGCTGCCGAAATTGCCGTGCGCACCGCCAAAACCACTGCCATGATTGACGCTGCTATGTATACCGCCGCTGCTGCTGCTGCTGCCAACTGCACCATGCGTTAAAGTTTGTGCGGGTAATATCAAAGTTTGTACATGTGGACGCGCTTTCGTTTGATACTTATAGTGGCCGCCGCCGCTGCTAATGCCACTATGACCCAGCAATGCTGCGCCAGCGCTGGAGTAGTGTGACGCCGCGCCGCTGCTATAACGATAGCCACCACCAGCACTGTGGCTTGCGCTGCCATGACCAGTATAGTGATGACTGCCGCTACTTCCACCACTGCTGTGTACGCTGTGCGCAGGCTCGGTTTGCACAATGTATGTCTCAATTTTAGGTGCGCTCGCGTGCGCATAATCATAACCTAAGCCAGCGCTGCCGCTTGCACCAAAACTGGCCGCACTGCTGCTGCTGCCATGACTACTGTAACTATTGTAGTTGCTGCCAATTGCGGCAGATGAAGGTGGTAAATACTTGTAGGATGGTCCATGGTAGCCGCTGGAAAGTGGCGCTTCGCGTTTCGGCTTTACTGCGACTCTAATGCGCGCTTCAGCTTTTGTTGGCGCGGAAGCGTAGGCGTTGAGCGCCAAAAGCACCACAGCGGCGCCGTAGAAAACCTGCAGATAGTCAAAAGCGGTGAGTTATTATTTTTTAATTACTACAATTTGTTTTTGATTTAAATTGATTTTAATTGTAAACACAGCATAATTTCTGAATTTTTATATATATATTTTTTTTTATTTGATATGTGTATATATATAATCAAATCGAAGTTTTTTTAAATTTTAATGCAATTTTTTTTTAAATATCGGTTGTACAATTTTAGACACTTTTTCATATAATTTTTTTTCACACTATTTTTCATGTGTATGAAACATTTTTTAAATTTTTTTCACGATAACCACTCATTTGCACTATAACTTACAAAGAATTTCATCACTGCGTGTTTATGTTATTTGTATTATTTCCTCTTTACTATAATCCTCTAAATATGTTTAAATCCTTTGTTATCCTTTCACCGCTTACGATTCGCTTATTTCAACTTGTAAGTATGCGTTAACAATGCGCGTCTTTATAAACCGTTCGCCACTTCGTCAAGTGCACGACTAATGCTTACCACAGCTGTGCCGTTAGTTTTTATATGAAATACGAAAGTTGGTGGTGCGACGGTTTGGTCGCCACGTTGTATGAGCAACCACATGCCGTGCGACATATTTCTGTGTGTGTCATCTTTTTGATGGTCGTAAGAAGTAGCTCAACTTATCTCTGCCTCTCTCTCTCTCACTCGTTTCGTATTGTGGCATAGCTTGAATTGAATATTTTTTATTTTATTTATTTTTGAGCGCTTGCTTTTGTTGAATTCAAATATTGGTGGTTGACCCTTCTGCTGTTATAAACTCCTTATTGACCTACATAAGTATTTTTTTAATTTTTTTCCTCGAAACACGCATATATTTTATTTATGTATTGTATATTGTGTATGTATTTCTATTTAACCCCGTAATATATACTTTTAATATTTTATTAATAATTTTTTTTTTACTTTTACTAGCTATTATTTTGCATTATTAAAAAAAATATTTCAAATTTTTTTGCTTTTTTCT
The DNA here is from genome assembly GCF_028554725.1 of Zeugodacus cucurbitae. Taxonomy (NCBI): domain Eukaryota; kingdom Metazoa; phylum Arthropoda; class Insecta; order Diptera; family Tephritidae; genus Zeugodacus; species Zeugodacus cucurbitae. The sequence continues at coordinate 6,240,156 of NC_071670.1, forward strand.
TCTTTTATAATTTTAATATATTATTTTTAATTTAACTAATTTTCAAATATATTATTTTTTTTCATTCTATATATATGTACATTTATTAAATTTATTTATTTTATATATATGTACATTTTGGCACTAAATGATATTTTTTATTTTATTAATTTAATTTAATTTAATTTAATTAACAAAAAAAGTTGATGAAAAATTATGTAAAAAACATTTAAATTTCTATTTTGGAGATTAAATAATTTTAAAATAGAAAATTTAATTTAATTTATTTTAATATAATTTAATTTAATATAATTTAATTTAATTTAATTAATAAAAAAATTATGTAAAAAAAATTTAATTATTCTATTAATTTTAAAAATTGAAAATATCATATTTTTAATAAAATAAGAAAAAATGTTTTTAACTAAAAAATTATATTTAAAAGAATTATATTAAAAAAAAAGTATACAGTAAAAGCTCTTTATTCGCGGGGTATATGTTCCATAAATATGCCGCGAATACAGAAACCGTGAATACGGGATGGTAATTTATATGGGATTGTAGGGGATATGTTCCTAGGTGACAAAAAATTTGATTTAATTGAAGTTTTAGAACATTTTAATTAATTATCTTAAGGCTTAGGCAATGGTTTGAAGAATTTTGTATTTTTTTCTTGCTTAGCAGTCTTCAAAAGCTCCTTCAATTCAGACTGATACACAGCAGTCGCATTAGCAATTTGTCTCTTAAAAATTAGACTTCGTTCCATTGCCATTCCATTTGCCATTCTTAAACCTTCACTAAGATTTTTCAAATTGAATGTCACATTTCCGGTGCTTGTTGTAGCCTCTTTTTCAATAGGTTGTGAATTTAACATTTCCTCCAAGTCGGTTTCAGTCAAATCTTCATCTTGCGATTCAAGCAATTCCTGAATGTCACTTGATTCTATCTGTTCGAACCCATCTCGTCCTATTCCATTCGCGATTTAAAAATAAGAAACAAGAAATTTCGTGGTTGGCGAAAAAATTAAACTAAATTCGCAGGTGATCTAGTCGGGTGTGCTCATATAATTAAGCCAATGTAACGAAACCTTAGCAATCACGATCTGTGTAAAAAAATTATTATTAAAAAAGTGAAGAGTTTATTGGTTCCATTTAATTTAAAGTGTTTTTTGAAAGTGTTCTAAAAAATGGGTAAGAACAAGAGTTCAGTACCATGTGAGCCCCTTCTATATGGAAATATTACCGAAAGTTCAAAAATATTGCGAAAATAGTGGAATATTTAACATTTTCTTGTAATAAGATCTATTTTACTTTTTTATTAGTCCATTTGACAAGAATATTGGGTTGGATACCTATTGGAATAATTTTATTATTATGTATGTACTTTTTAGATCCGCGAATAAAAAAAATTTTAGTCGCGAATATAGAATCACGAATAGTGAAAAGCGCGAATAAAGGAAGCGCGAATAAGGAGCTTTTACTGTATTAACTTTTTTTTTGTACTCTTAAAGAAATTCTGTTTTAATTTTGTGTAAGGTGTATATATTACATTTATTACTACTATTACTTATTTATAAAAATAAATTAAAGTATTTGGTTTTGGTTTTCAAAATTTAAAAAAAATTAAATTGAAATAAAAATTAAGAAAAAAAGTAAAAAAAAACACATAACAAATTTGAAAAGAAGAAAACAAAAGTTTTTATAATAGAAAAATTATACTAAAAGAATTTAATATTTATTTTTGAAATTAATTTAAATTTTTGATTTTGGTTTCAAAAATTAAAAATCAATTTTAAATTAAGAAAAATTAAGAAAAATAATGTGTTAGAAAAGTATAAAAAACAATTAATTTTGTATTTTAATTAAGTACTTTTTGTTTTTTAATTTTAATATTTTTTTGTAAAATAGTATGTATATTGAATATATTATTTTTAACACATTAATATTATTTTATTTATAAAAATAAATTATTATTTTTTTGGTTTAAAAAATCAAAAAAAAAAAAAATTAATTAAAATAATGATCAAGAAAAAAATAAGGAAAAAACACATAACATATTTAAAAAATAGAAATAAATGTTAATTTTGTTGACTAAATTTGTTAAAATAATTAATTTTTTTAATTTTTTCAAGAATTTTTTTTTTTTTAATTTGTAGATATTTTATATATGTAGGTATGTATACACTTTATATTTCTTTTATTATTTCCTGTTAATATTATTTTTTATATATAATTTTATTATGTTTTTAAATATTTTTTTTTAAATAAATTAATTTTTTAATTATTTTTTTTTGTTATATTTTATTATTGCTTTTATTTAAATTTTATTCAATTAATATCATTTGTTTAATTTTTTAATTTTTTGTTCAATTAATATATTTTATATTTTATTTTCTTTTATTTATATATTTTTTTCAATTAATATTATTTTTTACATTTTATTTTTTTTATATTTTTATATATTTTATATATGTATACATTTTTTTTATATTTTTTTAATTAATATTTTTTTATATTTTATTTTCTTTTATTTATATATATTTTTTTCAATTAATATTATTTTTTACATTTTATTTTTTTTATATTTTTATATATTTTTTATATGTATACATTCTTGTATTTTATATTTTTTTAATTAATATTTTTTTAAATTTTATTCTTTTATATATTTTATATAATTTTTTTCTTTAATATCCTCAGAGCTCTCCAAATTTTATTTAATTTAAATTTGTTATTATTATTGTGCTCCCATTAAAACTCGCTTAGTAGTAGGCAGTATACGGACGCATAGGTAAACAAACCAATGACATATCAACCAATTAGTTTCCGTACAACAACGCATTACCGCTAATTTCGCTTAATATGTCATAGAGAAACAACGTCACAATTGAAAGCGCATACACACACACACACACACACACAGAAAAAAAATTAAATTTTACCAGTGTTTTTCCGAAATTTTCGCCGAAAATTTAATTAAAAAGTCTTCATTAGTAATGAGTAAAAATTAACGTTGTAAAAACAACAAAAAGCAAATCCCATGCTACACATTACCACCAACAACAAGCACTGGCGAGTAATAACAATCAACGTTAATAACTACAAGCGCCTCACAGTTAAAGCGGGTACTTAAAAACAGCCGCAGCGAAATGAAAACAAAACAACAAAAAAAAAAACAATGCAAATTGAAATTGAAATGAAAATAGAAAAGAAAAGGAAAAAAAACACGCGCTGAACGAAAGACTTAAGATACAAACTCGCACACATAAAACCCAAGTAAACCGCATGCGGCCGGCATGTAAATGACTGCATTGTATAAGTTAGCCTGCTAACAATAACAATAACAACACAATCGAAGAGGATGTGAAAAAAAAAAAAAACAAAAGCAAAATCAAAGCAAAAATAGCGGTGAAGTATTTGAATAAAAACAAAAAAAAATTGAACACCTGTTTGTGTGTGTGTGTGCGTGCATGACTTTTAATAAGCGCCATTTAACGATTTTTCTTTCTTTTTATGCGTCAGCAGTGCAAATGAAATTTGTTTAGAGGGCGCCTATTTGAATTAATCATGAGTTAGTGTCTGTAATAATAGTCTCTGTGCTGGTTTTTTTAAAGCTCATTTTGCTTTTTTTTTGCAGAAAAATCATTTCTCATTACGATTACGTAGACCTGACTGTTGTGCGTACTAAAATGCTTTAGAAGTTTTGGATTATAAACTGAATTGGAGATGATTACTTTCGAGTAATGTAGTCTCAATCACTCAGTTGATCCCTCACCCTCTTATTGTTCTCATTGAAGATTGTAGACGAGCCACTCTCTAATACACTGTGACTCCTAGAACCGACTGTTGTGTGTTATAACCGGGTTATACAAGAGTTGAGTACGAATTAATCCACTTAAAACAATACTTTTGAGAAACACGATCTCATTAAATGATCTTTCCATGTCTTCTTGTTCTCTTGTTCTTCTGTGTAGTTTGAACATGATCCACTCTCTAATAACTGTGGTTATTCTTATGCAACAAAGTCACCCACTCACTCAGTTGATCACTCGATTTCTTGTTGTTCTCTGAGAAAATTGCAGACGATCTACTCTCTAACACCTGTAGCTGTTGTAGAGACGGGGAATGTTATTCCAACAAAAGGGTCCGTTCCGGTTACTTAGACCCATCTATACAGTGAAGTTTCAAAAACGGGTTATAAGCTGAATTGGAGATGATCACCTTAAATACATGCTTTCGAGAAACTAAGTCTCACTAGATTAACTCTCGTACCTTGTTGTTCTCATTGTAATTTGAAGTTGACCCATTCTATAACACTGGTAATTGCCACGGAGATCATTGGTTGTAGTTTCCAAAGTATTCTTTGACTACGTCTTGTTACATTCCTTCATTAATCAGTTGGACTTCTAAAGGCTGAACTGATCCATTTCTATGTTCACTACTTTTTTAAAGGAAAAAAACGGAAAAAATCAAATTTAATGTGGAATGTTTATTATCATTCGAAAGAACATTCTTTGGCATTTTTTTTAAGATTATCTCTTTCAAATGTTGGCCGCAACTACGTTACAGATGGTCCATCCGTTGAGTACAATTTCCTATGACTCGCTCGAGCATTTCGACTGGGAACTGGCGAATGATACGCGTGATATTTTGGTCCAAGGCCTGAAACGAAGCGGGATTGTCCGCATAGACTTTCGACTTTACATATCGCAACAGGAAAAGGTCTAATGGTGTGATATCACACAATCTTGGTGACCAATCGACCGGCCCAAAATGTTAAATTATTTGCTCACCGAAGTGTTCTCTCAATAAATCCATTGATTGATGCGATATGTGTGAAGTAGCGTCGCCTTGTTGAAACCAAATGTCGCCGAGCTCACGAGCTTAAATTTCTGGCATTAAATAGTCGGCTATCATGGATGGATAACGGCGCCTTTGCCAGGACTTTCTCACCGGCACCAATTTTGAATAAATATGTACCGATGAATTCACCGGCCTATACACCACACCATACCGTGGTTTTTTTCTAGCTAAAATGGTAGCTCTTAAATCGCTTCAGGTTGCTCTTCGTTCCAAATGTGGCAATTTTGCTTCGTTACATATCCATTGAGCCAGAAATGGGCCTCATCGTTGAACAGAATTAGGCTCGAAAACGTCGATTCTTATTGGAATATTTCAAGAGCGCATAGAGTCAAACGCTGTAGTTTGGGAAGGTCGATCGGCTTCAGTTCTCGCACAAGCTGTATTTTATACGTTTTCAAATTAAGATCTCGACGTAAAATGCACCAAGTCGTTCCATACGTCAGTCCGAGTTGCTGCGAACGGCGCCGAATCGACTCTCCGCGGTCTTCGTGCGGCTATGGTTGCTATATTTTCTATACTTGCGTGCTGGACGTGTTCTATTCGAATATTAGCCAGTAATGAATGCTGGGTCTCAAAATGGACTTGATTATTTTGACCATAAGTTGTGCGAAGCGCGCGAAACACATACTTTACAGAACGTGAATTTTCGTATTAAAGTTGAACAATTTGTAAATGTTGTTCTGTCGTAAGTCTTTCCATGACGAAATGCCAAACAATACTGAACAAAAATAACATGACAGCTTGACACGACTGACGCGTGATCTGTCAAGAAAAGGCTATTGAAAAAATTACCGCTATTTGGATCACCCTTTATAACCGTTTGGACTACTTTAGCGGAACTTTCCATAACCGAGTAGTATTGAAGACATTCTTCGCTTGCAAAAAACTTGTAGAATTAATTTTCAACAAATTCTTACTTTATTCCATCAAATCGTGCATGAATAAATGTAAATATTAGGTGTTCTTTAAAATATTAATTAATTAAATATAATATTGGTAAACTTATTTATGTAAAAAACTAAGCGCTCCTGACTTGGACCCATTTTGTGACGCTTTGCTGCCGTCAACGCTTGCAACTTTTGCGCTATACTCATAAGTAGTTCCACTATCACCAACTCTCTTCTACTATGTGATATTTGTTATTATTCTTCTTCTTTATTCCTTTGTGCATTACGCCGCCTTGAAGAGTGCATAGCCATTCTGCGGTGCCATGTAAACGTAGCGACCATAGTGCGCTTGCTGCGTCTCAGCTGCTTGATAGTTCTGTGGTTTTGCAATCATCCGCCCCGACATGTGCTCATAAATCGGTTTTTCAACTTGCTGCTGCTGTTGTTGTTGTTGCTGTTGCTGCTGCTGTGGATAACCCACATAGGCTTGCGTGTGTTGCGGCGTGCGTGCAACAGCACTCACTGTCGTAGACGGCATAGCGTTACGCGTATCGCGTTCCTGCATGTAGCCGAGAAATTGTGAAGGGTGAAAAGGTGCTTGAAAATTTAAAGGCAGCGGAGAGGAAGAATGTGCGTGTGAAGGCGGTAGCGGTAGCGGCATCAGGTGCGGCAAACGTGGCAACGCGGGCGCTGTGTAAGCGTTTTGCGCAAGCGCTGATTGTTGTTGTGCAACTGCTATTTGCGCCGACTGTTGCGCCAATTGTGTGGGCTGTGCTGCAATTGAAGGCGCTGCTGCTGGCGACAGCTGTGTTGGTGGCGCATACTGCTGATAGAGCGCTGGTGGCGGTGGTAGTGGTGGATAGGCTGGCACTTGTTGCTGTTGCTGTGCCAGACGCTGCGTGTAAACGGCTTGCGCTGGCTGCTGCGCGTCCGCATTCGGATGATAAAGTACGCTCAGCGGCACAAAGTATGTGGAACTGGTGCTGTATGTACGACCGCTGTTGCGCACCGCCAATGCAGCTGGTGTTTCGACGGGTGGGAAGACATGTGCTGCTGTACGCGTCAAAGCGTGCTGGTGAGCGCCCGCGTGTGGAAAGTAAATGTGTGAAAATGTTTCTGGCGCCTCGAATTGTGGTGCATCCAAACCGGCGTTTGCTGGTGTTGCTTGCTGCAGTGGCAGTGTGGCATTCTGTGGTGCGCGCAGTTCGGCGGCATCGGTTGTGTTGTTGTCAGTCGCCGCTGTGTCAACTTCATGTAGGTGCTGTGCATTGTAGCCGGGATCGTAGAGTGTTTGTATAAAGTGGTTGGCTTGCTGATTGCTGCCATGCGCTTGGTAATTTGGCGGTGGAAAATTGCCGCCGCCATACTGCAACTGCCGCTTGCTGACATTGGAGGCGTGCGTAATGGTGGATTCGCTGACGCAAAACAAACTGCGCCACAGCAATAGCAATAACACTAGTTGCATCTTAATTTGTATGTGATGATGGTGTCTGTAAAGTAAAATTAGTAGTAGTTATGTGCAACGTTCTTTTTCAGTCTTATATCTCTAAAAATCATTATATGACCATCTCATTTGAAAGGCAGTAACATTTTCAAACAGAAATATGGTCTTCCGCAATAGTTTAGGTTTAGGTCTAGGAGTAGATCTCCGCATTTATAGAGAATCTCACTCAGACAGCATTGACTGTCCTTTGTGACACCCAAATACTCTTGGCGGATCGCCGAGAACCTTATGATTCGACAAAAATGCTTGGACACTGTTACAAAGTTCTTAAGTCGGCAAGTTCCGCAATGCGACTGAGATGAGAAATTCAACTCGTCTCTACTAACCCTCGAACAAGCACCTCAACCCTTAATAACTCTGGCTGTGTTCGCTACTTACGGAGCTCGCGATCTCACCGTACTTTGAAAAAACCCTTTCGGCTTCATAAAGGTTCGGAATATGAACTTCTACTCTTTATCAGTTCAGTTTTGTGGGAAAGACTTGGAAGAGTTTCCAATTTAACTACACGCCTCTTCCTTAGTAGCCTTGGCTCACCTTAGATTCCGTGAATTAAAGTCTTCCTTTGTCGTATTACTCGTGAAAATTTACCAGACGACCTCGCCTTATGCTCAACATGCGTTGACTATACAGCTCCTCGACGGTGTTGTCTGTTTTTATTGCAAAATATCACACTTCATATTTAATAAGTAAATGTTTTGTTGTAAAAACGTAGCGAGAAAATATCACACATAAAGTGGCTGCTGTACTATTGCGTTACATCTCCCTTAAGCGCTGATATATTTCACTTACTTCCACTGCAGTACGTCATCTCTTATTACACACTGTCGATGGCCATGGCTTTGGCATCGCTTACAGTTCCGGTGGAAGTGTAATTCTAAACGTAGACAGTGAAAGTTCGGTGACATAACATATAGAGTTTATCATATGCAAGTGGCTTTCATGGTCATGGCTAAGTGATGCAATGGAATGTGATATCCCACAGTACGTTGGATATGGTTTGCGGCTGCAGACTGACTGAGGTAGGGACTTGTGTTACAGCCAATGTCATAAGTATTCATTGACTTTTCAACGAATTGTGGTGATTTGTCGATTTCAAGATCTCGTGCTTTTGAACTGCGAGCCCAACTAGTAAAGCCCGTCCATGTTGGACAGATTTTCAGGCCATCATTCGTGAGATGAAGGTACGTTGAAATATGACGTTTTTACCTTAGTTAACAAATTCTATGTCGTTGATAAAGTCCGTGATGATCCAAGTAGGGATACTTTTTTCAAAAGCCTTTTTTTGATAGATCCCGCGTGAGTTGTGTCAAGCTGTCAAGTATTCTTGTTCAGAATTGTTTGGCATTTCGTCATGGCAAGACTTACGCCTGAACAACGTTCACAAATTCTTCAACTTTATTACGAAAGTTCGCGCTGTTAGTTCAACTTATGATCAACATAGTTGAGCCTACTGAGCGTGCTATTCGCAATACCATTATCTATTTTGAGATCCAGCATTAATTTTCGACCTAATAAACCACGTCCAGCACGCAGTGAAGAAAATATAGGCGCCGTTCGCAGCAACTCGAACTAACGTATGAAACGACTTGGCGCATTTTATATCGAGTTCTTAAATTGAAAGTATACTTAATACAGCTTGTGCAAGAATTAAAGCCGCTCTACCTTCCCATGCAACATCGGTTCGCTCTATGGACTCTTGAAAAGTTCCAAGAAGATTAGATGTTTTCTATCCAAATTCTGTTGATCGTGAAGCCCATTTCTGGCAAACAAGAAACATTGGCGCATTTGGGACCAATTTGAAGAGATTCTAGAGCTGTAATTTCTTTTATAAAAAACAACGTTTTGGTGTGGTTTGTGGGTCGGTGAATTAATCGGTCCATATTTATTCAAAATTGATGCCGGTGAGAACGTAGCCGTCAATTGCGTCAGATATCGCGCCATGATAACCTACCTGAAATTGAAGCTCGAGATCTCAGCGACATTTGGTTTCAACGAGAAGGCGCCACTTCCCACGAATCGCATCAATCAATGGATTTAATGAGAGAATACTTCGGTGAGAAGACAATTTCACATTTTGGGTCGGTCGTTTGACCACCAATATCTTCTGGCATCACACCGTTAGATCTGACTATCTGAGACATAGCCGCGGCCAACATTTTAAAATGATAATCTTTATAAAATAAATGACAAAGACAGTTTTTTCGAATGATAATAAACATTCCTCATTAATTTGGATTTTTCTGGGTTATATCTCTAAAAAAAAAAGTAGGGAACCTCGAAATGGAACACCCTTTGCATATTGCCTTATGCTAAGCTTTCAATTTTCGTTTATCATTGTCAAAAGGTTATTCTTATGGCAAAAGAATTTGGTTTGGTTCATGTTTGGATCTGTGGTTTCGTGGGTTCATCGTAGTGGGAACATTAGTCCTCACTTTTGAGAGAGAGAAGTGCAAGAGTTCTGTTAAGAAAAGTTTAGTACTTGAGCGCAGACTTCAAGCCTTTATCAAATAATAGCTTTAATATTGATAGTACTCTAGTCTATAAGCTGTTACCAGAGAGAAAATGCGCGCTTTTATTCGTAAAGAAATTAATATATTTTATCTATAAAAGTATATAAAAAACTGTATAACCAAACTTAGAGTTATAAAATCATAGCTAATTAAATGAGACACCATAACCTCGGCAACATCACTTCACCTTCACTGACCGACTGGTCTCTGATAGTTATAACCGCTTGTCTTATGACTTTCTAACGGTACACCATAGTTGCTATGTGGTCGACGATATTGGGATGAACCAATATTGAAGAAGGCGTTGGAGTTGCTTGTGGGCGTAGTGGGTTGTGTAGGCTGTGGTTGGCGCTGAGAGTTATGATCCAAGGGGGTTGCTGAGTTTGCAGCAGTGGAGGTCGTCGAAACTTTCTGTGGTTGAGGGGGAGGTAGTGACTGCACTTTGGGGTAAAAATTTTGCTTTGCTGACGGTTGTTGTTGCTGCGATTGATATTGTTGTCTAATTGGCTGTTGTTGCTGCGATTGGAATTGTTGTTGTTGAGTTTGATGTTGTTCTTGCGATTGTTGTTGATTTTGTTGTTGTTGTTGCAATTGCAACTGTTGTTGTGACTGACCGAGTTCATGTGCTTGTTGTGCCAATGGTTTAACCACACGGCTATACAATGGCTGCTGTTGTTGCAACAAATGTTGTTGTGATTGTTGCTGCAGCTGCAATGCTACATTCTGCGGCCAATGTGGTATTTCTGCAAACCACGTTTCTTTCGGTTGAGACGTTTGCGTTTTCGTCGCTTCCGTTGGTAATTGTGCAAATGTTTGCACAAACCTATTGTCACTCACGAATTGTTGGCTTTGTTGTTGTGGCACTGCCTGCTGCGCTTGCTCTTGAACCACATATGTTTGCTGCGTTGGAGCGTCCCGTTGTTGTTGTTGATCTTGCTGTTGCTGTTGCTGTTCGAGTCGCAAGGCGGGCTCATAAAAATACGGTGCATTATTATGGAACAACTGCGCTGTTGATTGTTGAGCAGGCTTGTCAACAACATTACTTTGAGCATAGCTTTGGCTAGCGCTTTGGTCGTGACTGGAGCTCAGTACGTGGTTTGAGCTCAGTACGTGGCTTGAGCTCAGGTCGTGACTTGGTGTCATCTCCATGGTGCTGTAAGTGGGCAGTTCAAACGACTCGGATGGCATCTCCATATAGTACTCGACGCCAGTGTTATCCTTCCCAATGAAACGTTCACCGCTTAGCAATTGACCGTTGCTCAATGGACGTCTCTCAATCAAAGCTGGCGCTGGTGCTGAAGCCAATAAAGTTGTGGCTGGCGCTGTTGTAGTTGTCGCAGCAGTTGGTGCGTAATTTTGTGTAGCTAAAGTCACCGGCGCAGTTTGTGTTGTCGCTTGGATTGGACTGCCGCTTACTGCAGTTGCGGCACCATATTCGCTGTAAGCATATGGAAAGTTGATTTGCGGCAGCACCGGGCTCTCAGCAGCTTGTGTGGCGTAAGGAACTGTGTGTTGTTGTTGCTGCGCTGCTGTTTGCGTGCGAATTTCCGTTTGTTCCTGCTGCTTGATCTGCGCTCTTTGCCATATCAAATAGTCGGCGAACTGCTGAAAGGCTTGCTGATAGGATGCTGACGTGTCAGCTGCCGCTTCGGCGTTACTCGTCGGGCGCGCATAGCTGTAACCTCCCGTCAAAACAGTGGCTGCTTGTGCCGTTTGCTTTTGCGCTCCAGCTGCAGCTGTTACAATGCGCGGCACAAAGAAATTCGGTTGCTTGCTACTTGATTCGACAACTTCCGCTTGTGGCACATAATAACTGGGCGCGGCACTCAGCGCTAATTGTTGTCGCACATCGGCATCGCTGCTTACCGCCAAAGCGGGCGTCAGTTGACTCGGCTGATAGTGTTGGGTGTGATAGAAGCGTTGTCGGTTGCGATCGCTTTCGGCCAACGGCTTGTTATAATTATACCCAATGGCTGCAGACTGTGTGGGAGCGGTTGTGGTTGGTGGCCGTACTGTAGTTGTGGTTGTTGTAGTTTCAGTTGCTGTCGCTGTCGCTGCTGCCGGTGCGTTATAACGATAGCCAGTGAATGCTTGTTGGGTTGTTGCTGCTGGCGCACTGTAATGATAGCCAGGAAGTGTTAGCTGGTCTGCATGTTGTTTTTGTTGTTGTTGAGACAGCCCACCGACAACAGTTGCAGCATGCTCCCTAGGCGCTTCGCCATTATATAGCACAGCCAAAGCATTGCCAATGCAGAGCGATAAAGTGCAAATATAGTACTGTCGGGGAGGAAGAGAAGAAACAAATTATAAATTTCTCAGTATATGAAGAAGCAAATAAACGAACACGAACGAAATTTAAAAATTTCATGGGTAAACTTTTAAAATTAATTAATTTTGTATTTTTAATATATTTTTCCCCTTTTTGTTTTTTTATTTTTACTTTTAGTTCCTTATTATTTTTTGTAAGCATTTTTATAAATATTTTTTAAATAAATTTTTTTTCCATATACATATTTTTTTTATAACTTAAATATTTTATTTTTCACCTTTTGTACCACTACTCTTTTTCTCTACTCTACTATACTACTTCTTATAATTTTTTTAATTAAAAATAATAATTTTAATATTAAAAGAAAAATTTTAATATAAAAATATAAATAAAAAAATTTGAAAAAAAAATTTTTAATATAATTTTTTTTTTTATAATTTTTAATATAATTTTTAATTTTTAATATAATTTTTTTTTTCAAATTTTCTTTTAAGTATTTTTTCAAATATTTATTTTTTATTTATTTGTCTCTTTTTGCGAAAACAATTTTACGACGTCTAACTCCTTTTATTTACTACAATTAAAAAACGATTTAATATCATGAATATTTTTTTCTAAATATATAGTTTTTTTAATAACTTATATTTTTAACTTTTCACATTTTTTTCTTCCGGATTATAACGTTTATTATAAAAATATATAAAAAATTATATTAAAGAATATGTTCTTTACAAAAGTTATTTTTTTTAAGTTTTTAAAATATTTTTTTTATATTTTTCAAATATTTTATTCCAAATTTTTTTTTTAAATATTTTTTTCAAAACATTTTTTAAAATATTTTTTTCCAAATTTTTTTTTATTTATATTTTTATTAAACAAATATATACTTTTTAACTAAAATTAAAAAAAAATATTTTTTGTTTACATATTTTTTAATATAAATTTGTTCGTATTTTTTTTAATATTTTTTTAATTAAAAATTTTAAAAATTTTTTTTTTAAATATTTTTTTTTTACATTTTTTTAATCCAAAATTTTTTTTTTTCAAATATTTTTTTATATATATTTCTTCCACATTACTCTTTTACTTACCGCGCAATACATCGCCACAAATTTTATCAACACAAAAAATCCTTTTCAAATATCAAACACAATCGCCGAACTACTGTGACTTAAAGACAACTCGTGAATACTGTCTACAAAGCTGTGGCCTGACATTTTTATACATGCCAAGACCATAGTGCTTTTTACCAATTAAATTTCCCAATATTTTTATTTTTTATTAAAACAATAAAGAAATTCAAAAAATTATAAAAAAATTGAAAATATTTATTGTTGTTAAAAAAAGTGATCTAATAAATTTATGCGACAACAGTTATTGCTGTGACGCCTGCGCAATGTGACCACAAAATATAAATATGCATACTCATAAGCGCGTACATACTTACATGCATATGTGTATGTATGTTAGCATAATCATAAATATATTCAATCACTGTCAAAATGCTACTGTTCCGCCAGCGACAGCAACTGTTGTCGTCGACCGCAAAGTCAAGTCGTTTACTTACTTTTTATTATTATTTATGGATTTTTTTTATTTTTTATTTTTCATTATTTCTATTTTTTTATTTTTTTTATTTTTTTATATAATTTTTTAAAAATTTTTTAAAGTTTTTTTCTTTTATTTTTTAAATTTGCTTTTCTATTTTTTTATTTTATTTCTTTCTTTTAATATTGTTTTCCACTTTCAATTGTCACTTCTGAATTTTAGCAATTATCACTTGAAAACAATTTGCATATTATGTAATCATGTACTCCCACACGTGACCGCTTTTGGTCGATTGAAGCGCGGCTTTGTCTCTTTTTTTTTCTTTCGGTGAGTCTTTTTACCATCAAGCACTTTATTACGTAAATGAAATTTGCTGTGACCTTAAGAGTGAAAGAAAGAGTGCACTTCACATAGTTAACGTTTGACATGAAGCGGCAAATGCAGTAAGCTAAAATTACGTCGACAAGGTCAGCGTTAAATACATAAAAAAAAAATAATAAAAATACATAAAAGATTCCAAAAAATTAACTGTTTGAAGTATTTCTTGTAATTTTGGCCCGGTCAGGCTTAGATCCTTCTCTATAGCCAGCTGCAGGAATTATACGCATTACTTCAGGAAGTTACTGCCAGATAGTTGCTTAAAGAAGCTCAGCAAAAGCTCATAGAAGCTTACTTGATAATATTTACTATAATGGTTATGGACTTAACTGCTTAACGAAGTCTTAAGAGAACCCTAAGCGAACCCAGTAGATTATTACACGAACTTTACGGAACAAACTTACAGCTTGAACCCCATGAAACTAAGTTTACAAAGTAAAAAATACGATGCCGCTCCTAACCAGTCATGACACAAATGTCTCTAAAGCTACATAAGCTGCGTGATTCAGCACTTCATTCCGTATTTTAAAGAGAGATAACAACAGTTTCATTTCACACCAGTTTTCTCTCCAATATTTTTACTTAAACTGCACCTTTTCAGAAGCATTAACTTAACGATAGATCCTAGACCCATTTTAGTAATAAAACTCCACTCACTTCATACCAGACAACTCTTGGAATTGCTTCACCAATGACGAAAAACCATAAGTGAAAGACTTCTACTTAAAATTAGTGGCTCATCACTTACGAATTGGACCACATTCTATATAATTTATACTTCGATAGTTCAATAAGATTTGCAACAACTCGAAATGGCTGAGCGAATTAAAAAAGTTAAAGAAAAAGCTGAAGAAATGTCGGAGTTGGATTTCATGCGCTATAAAATGGTTGAGAGGTTACTGGGGGCTTCACAGTAATATAATCTGGAAGCGATATCGTTAGTGTAACCACATCATCTTCTTAAATTCGCGTCAAGCGCAGACATCATAAAGGATGACTACTACTCAGGGAATACGTGACGGCACACCATTTGGTTTCGCCAAGGACCAAAATCGGTCTATGTGTAGCTCATTAGCCCACCAGATTAGCCTAACCTAACCTATCCTAACTGCATGTTCTTAGAATCTTCAACAACAAATGCTAAGAAATAGATTTCTTCCAATGAAGCATGACACAGAAAAAATATTGCTCTTAAACGAGGTTATGTTGATCTCCGGGCTTCAATGAGCATAAAAAAAGAGCTTGAATACCTACCGGACCTCCGAAAAATATATATAATTTGTTTTTACTGTACTATACAAAACAACATTTCAATGTCAACTCGTTTAAAAAAGTTGTCAGTGTTGTTAGTTTACCTCCACTTTAGGTATTGTTAGGTGAGAAAACCGTGGTGAAATAATTGTAATTGTCAAAAAATGCCTTGTCATCGTTAAATTCGCATTAAGCTATATTAGAGAATGCGGGAGCTACGGCGAATATTTGTTTATAAATAATTAATAATGTATATAATCAGCATAAAGACGGAGTTAAGAGTTGTAATTTTTCGGCTGTTTGTAATTGTCAAATTAACAATGGCATTTAAGTGAAACGTCAGATTAGTGTCAACTGAAATGTTGTAGGAAATGTTTACAAGCAAACAAGATATAAGTGTACGTTTCAAGTTCATGCGAAATTTCCGAAATCCGCCGATTTCCGATTTCCGCTGGAGATTTTTAACATATTAATGGCAATCACGTTTCTAATAAGGAAACTGTAGACGTTTCTTTCTTTTATGTTGACTTGAAGTCGGTTACGTATCTCTTGTATTAAAAGCGTATGTAAAGACAATCAGAAAGTGTATCAATATCTGTCTAAGCATTGATCAAACGTCACAGCTCAACTCAGAGCTCAGAAAATACAGCTTGATAGTATCTGAGCTCATCTGTGAAAATCAGATAGGTAGTTACGGCTCAAAACAGACTTGAGTAGAGTTCCGTATTCAAAGATCGACACATGCTCCACTGACTACCGGTGATAGCGAGAGTAGATACCGCAGCGCTCTCATCTCTATCGAGATAGCGCGGAGTAAAAATCTATTCCTGAGTTGTATAGAGCAACACAACGTGGAACAATTCGGTTCACCTGAAGTTTTGGATCTGGACACCACCTATGAAATTTACACCACTGCTTGCTGTAATGAGGCTCTTCGTCAAACGATTTTGTTGTAGAATACCAATGATAGATATAAAAAAGTGAACCAAATAGAACACCATTTACTCAACTTGTTAAAGTATATCCGAGGAAGCTTTTTGTTCGGCCGCAATGAATTCGAATTTCAAAACTATCAAAGACTTGTACTTCAGCTATGGATCAGAATTTCTAAGCGATCAAAGACGTGTGCTTCAGTGATGGAACTGAATTTGTAAATGGTCAAAGACTTGTATCTCAACGATGAATTGGGATTTCTAAACGGTCAAAGACTTTTCCTCAGCTATTCATCCGGGTTTCTAAACTATCAAGGACTTGTACCTCTGCGAAAGATCAGGATTTCTAAACTGTCAAAGACTGGTATCTCAGTGATGGATCCGGAATTCGAAACAGTCAAAGACCTTAGGGATGGATGCGGATTTCCAATTGGTCAAAAACGTGTATCTCAACGATGAATCCGGATTTCTAAACGGCCAAATACTTGCACCATAGCGATGGATCCAAATGTCGTCAAAGCGGCCAAAGACTTGATCCTTAGCGATGTATCAAGATTTCTAAATGGTCAAAGGTTGGGCGATGGCTCCAGATGTCTAAACGATCAAAGACATGTACCTCCTTTAGCATTGGATCCGGATTTTGAAACTGACAAAGTCTTGTACTTCAGCGTTGGAACCGGATTATTAAACGGTCAAAAACTTGTTCCTCAGCCATGAATCCGAATTTCTAAGGTGATCAAAGACTTGTACTCCAACGATAGATACAGCTATCGAAACAGTCAAAGACTCGTTCCTTAGCGATGGATCCGGATGTCTAAAAGATCAAAGTCTTTCACGTTAATTATCTCCGTAGTACATTATAAATCAATACAACTAAAACAACAACAACAATTATATAAATACGATTTAGCAAATAGTACATATTTTTGAGGTTAGTGTCGATCTATTACTTTTCGAATATAGATATATATATATACATATGTAGTATGCAAAATAATGGAGAAAAAAAAAGAATTATTCTCTCGCACGTCCTTGAAACTCATTTAGATAAAGACGGCGTCAGGCGTTGAACTTAAGGTGACTCGAATACCATACAGGCTGTTTTCTAATAGACAAAAACGCCGTAACACTTGGTAAGCGGGCCAACTCAGTTCTAAGATATGGGCCAACAAAATAGTTATTAATTTCAGTTAATGTTTGACATTTAAAAATAGCTACACACATATACTATACAGATAAATATTGTAGTGTGTGTGTGTGCATTTTTGATTAGGCATGACAAATGAGGCAACAACTACTCCTACATGCTTATCATTGCGTATACTCTTACCAAAATCTAATCAAATAGTGTGCGGTTTAATGATAAGATAAATGTGTGGACACTATTCATACATACATACATACATACATACATACATACGTACATACTTATTTACTTACTTACATACATACATATTTTCCATGTATGAAAAGTTGTTAAAAAAAAATTAAATAAATTTCACTTAAAATAAATCGGAAAAATAAACAACAAATTTTTCGCACAAACTTTTTTATTATATAATTTTATATTTTTTTTTTTGTTTTTTATTGTCCTATATCCATAAACACATACATACATACCCGCTTAACGTGTAAGATACAAATATTTAAAATGCCAAGCGTGTGCCATTCGAATTTCAGCGATCTCAAACATCTTCGATGTGACTAAACCACAAAGCGCGCGCACCCATACATACATACATACATATGTACATATGCACTTAACATAAATAATGACACTGTTGCGCTGTTGAACGTGATAACTTGAAAAATAAATTGTTTCCCATCAAAATTTACATTAACCACACATTTGAGGGTGAGCAATTAAGCTTTTGTCTGCATGCATGAAATGAATAAAAAAAATTAATTTTTTTTTATTTTTTTCTATTAACATTTTTTTTTTTTTTGGCAATATATTTGAGACATAAATTTTTTTTTTATAATAATATTGATTTTTTTATTAAAAAACTTTTTTGACAAACATTTTATAAATTAGATTTTTTTTAATATAAATTCAGTGATTTTTAAACATTCTTATTCATTGGTTATTCCTTTTTATGTGGTGGGTCCCAAACCCTACGCGCAACCGCATAAGCGGGATTCGCCTTCTCACTTTAGCTCGCTTCCAGACGAATGTCTGTTGGCTACCCAGAAGATACTTGGTCAAGACCGGAAGTCGTGAGCTGCTTGAGCCACATGCAAAAGAATCGTTCCTGGCCACTCCCAAGTGAATGCCCAATCAGAAACTTTCCTCACTTCCGTGAACTTCTACATATGACTCCAACCTCCAGCGAAGTGAAGCGAATGGGTCTGGAGGTGAATGAGGACAAGAGGAAATATCTCTTGTCATCAAGCAAACAGTCGGCGCATTCGCGTCTTGGCTCCCACGTCACTGTTGACAGTCATAACTTTGAAGTTGTAGATAATTTCGTATACCTGGGAACCAGTATCAACACCAACAATGTCAGCCTCGAAATCCAGCGCAGAATAACTCTTGCCAACAGGTGCTACTTTGGACTGAGTAGGCAATTGAAAAGTAAAGTCCTCTCTCGACGAACAAAAACCAAAGTCTACAAGTCCCTCATCATTCCCGTCCTACTTTATGGTGCAGAACCGTGGAGGGTGTCAACATCCGATGAGACGGCACTGATGAGGAGTTTTCGAGAGAAAGGTTTTGCGGAAGATTTATGGTCCCTTAAACATTGGCAACGGCGAATACCGCAGAAGATGGAATGATGAGCTGTCTTTGTTATTCGACGATATAGACATAGTCCAGCGAATAAAAAAACAGCGGCTACGCTGGCTAGGTCATGTTGTTCGAATGGATGGAAGTGCTCCAGCTCTAAAAGTATTCGATGCAGTACCCGCTGGTGGAAGCCGAGGAAGAGGGAGACCTCTACTCCGATGGAAGGACCAGGTGGAGAAGGACCTGTCTTCAATTGGTATTACCAATTGGCGCCAAACTACCAAAAGGAGAGACGCGTGGCGCGCTGTTACTACTAAACTAGAAACTAAAACTAGAAATGCCAGACGAATCGTATTTAATAGGCTACGTGGACGACATCGCAGCAGTAATTACAGCCCGAGATACAGAAGAAGCCCGAAGAAAGCTAAAGCAGGTCGGGATACGTACGCAAACATGGCTTGATTCACATAATCTCTAACTCGCCACAGAGCTACTACTGCTAACAAATAAGCATATACCATTAGATGTTAGTATGCAAATGACCTCGCATATTCTAAGCACACAAAAAACAGAGAACTACCTTAATGTAAGACTGGACCTCAGATTAACCTTCTGGGCACAAATCCAGCACGCCGCAGGAAAGGCAGCGAATATCACTTCCAAGCTAAGCAGACTAATGGCCAACATTGGTGGGCGCAATCAAGAAAAAAGAAATATCCTTATGTCGACCACTATCAGCGTGTTATTATAAGGAGCAGAGATTTGGGCAGTTGAGCTAAAAAGGGAGAATCGACCTAAAGTATTGGCCAGAATGCACCGAACCGCAGCTCTAAGCGTCGCATCAGCCTACCGAACTGTGTCAGGTGGAGCAATATTATTAATAAGCGCAAATGCCCCAATTGACCTTTTGCGAAAGCAAAAAGCTGTGGGAACTGAAGAAAGTATGTCCAAACAATAAGAGCGCGATTGAAGAAGTAAAGAAAGATACGGTATTAGCATGGTAACAAATATGGGAAAATGATAGCCGCGGCAATGTATGGCCCGACTTATAAGTGCCTGCACTTATGGACAAGCCGTAAATTTGGAGAAGTCGACTACTACACAACACAGCTGCTATCCGGCCACGGATATTTCAAAAAGTACCTCTACAGAATGGGAAAAGTCGAGGAGCCGTGCTGCCCTTACAACGACGCGACAGTAGATGATGCTGACCACATATTCTTCAAATGTGCGGATTGGCAATGGGAACGCACCACCGTAGAAGACCTGGTTGGACCAATTACCGCGGATAATATATTGAGCGTAATGTTGGAGAACAAAGAAAACTGGAATATTATCCAGAAATACGTAGCCAACTTGCTCCGCAACAAAAAGCGGGACCTGGTCGCAGGTGCGCATATGTAAATCTCTATATGAGAAAAATGGAAAGCCTTCCTGAAGTAATACGAAAGCGGTTCCAGGGGGGGTTCCCTAGAGGGGGGTTTTTAGTGACCTGCAAGTGGCACATACCATTGCTGCGACGACAGCTTTGATGAAGCGGTAGGCATTTTCCACCCAATCCCCCGCGGAAAAAAAATATTTTATTTTATTTTAATTAATTTTTTTTATTTTATTTTATTTTATTTTATTTTATCTTATTTTATTTTATTTTATTTTATTTTATGATTTAAACTAAACTAACAAAAAAAAAAATATGCAAAACTAAACAATTATTAATTTAATTAATTTTTTATAGTTTTGTTTAATTATTTAAATTAATTTTATATATTATTTTGTTTAAGACATATATTTATTAAACATATTATTTATAATTTATTTTTTGCATAGTTTGTTATTAATAAATACTTTCTTAATTACAATTTATTTAATTTAATTTGATAATATTGTTAAAATATTAATTTTAGTTCAATGCTTATGTATATTAATTAAATTTAATGTTGTTATAATTTAAAATTTATTGATTTTAATTAAATTTGTTTTTTAATGCAACCTTTTTTTTACATTCATTTTAAGTTTATTTCGTTTTACTAAAAAATGCCTATATTATTTATTTTTTACAAAATTATTATTATTTTTTTATATTTATATTTATTTTTTATTATTTATAAAACTACATGTTGTAAATAATTTATCTTTTGTTTTTATTTATCATTAAAAATATATTTTTTTTATTTAGCTGTTAATCTTAATGTGTATGTTTAATATAACTTATTTCAACAAAAAATAATCAGTTATACAAATATATATATATTTTTTTTTAATAAATTGCATATACTTTCAACTTTTAGGCTTAATTTCTCACTTTACATGTTTTTAAATAAATTTTCATACAATTTGCCAATATTGTCTTAAGTTGTATAATAAAATTTACCCAGAATACCCGCACTCGGTACTTTTCATATAAACAACATCACTAACGCAGGTATGCATTGCCACTACACATATTCAATGTCACATATCTGTACACAAATCCAATCAGCTGTGTTGGCTAAACGTTTGCTGTCAAAACGTGAGAAGTCGAAAATACACTTCTATATTCAATAAGTTTTTAAATTAATATTTGTTTCTCCACAACTGCCGATTTTATTTCAACCTCAACTTTAACACTCTATGTTTTAAAAAATATTTATTTTGTGCAGTTAGTAGCGTCAATTAAAAATATGCTTTGTTGTTGTGTACAAACAAGTACAAGGTTCGCATAAAATGAAAGCTATGCAGTAGAAAGTTTTTGAAATTAAAACAATTTCATTCAAGAAAATTGCGTGGCTTTGAATTTATGGTGCTGAAGTTGTGGTGAGTCTAATATCACACATAGAGAGCTATTGCTTGTTGCTAACAAATTAAGAGTTGTCATTAATTGTGAGCGCGTTGGATGTGATGTAACTACACAAGTATTTTGTTATTTTGGAGCACGTTTTCTACACAATCATCATGATTTTCTAAACTGATAAATTAAGTTGCTTACTAGCGTAGTAGTGATCTGTAGTAAGCTGATACTGTGCTTGACTTATCAACAATCAAACAAAAATTAAGTAGAATTGTGATAAATTTTGCAGATGCAAATACTTATTTATTATTTAAACGAGTGTATGAACTTCAGTTGCACAATTAAATCAGCGTTCGTTATTCAATTTTTTTTGCTGATTTCGAGTTGTATGCAAGTACTTGGAGAACACAATACCGCTTTGTTCACACATTTATCTATATTTAATTGTCTCACGTACAGATAAAATACTTGAAATGTTAAGTGGTTTCAAAAAACTTTAAATAAAACGTTTATATTAATTGTATACATTTGTATATTATATATTGTGCTCATACAATGTTGAGAAGTTTCCGTACTTTTGAATAGTTGAGCTGAAAGAAACTCGTTGCCTTTGTAAATACTTTTAAACTTTTAAATATCAACCAATTGGTATTTCCAACCCAATAGCACTTTTGGAATTTCAATAGCAAATATATATGCTGCAATAAAGTTGCATGAAATTCTGTTATTTATTTTTTAGATATTTTATAAAAGTCAAAAATAATAATTAAAAAAATGACGAATATCGGTCATTTGCTGCACTGTGTGTCTAAACAAATAAAAAGCTCTGAACGTGATGCACTTATCAGCTCTTTTCTTGCAAAAGCAACGGAAACAGAAAATGTTAAGCCAGATCACTGCGCTATAAGGCGTGTTGAGCGTTTGGAAAAGGAAGCTTTTGCGGTTAGTATCATTACATTTATTATGTAAACAATATTTATTACTAATGTGTACAATTTTCTAGTTTTTTGCGCAAGCTTTGCATATCTATCAAGCCGACGAATGGATGTTATCGTTTAACGGCGGCAAAGATTGCACTGTGCTGCTGGATTTATTACAGGCTTTCTTCAAACGCAACAAATGCATCAGTCATGTACGCGTGCCAGTATTGTATATTGAATCGGACGACAGTTTTGAAGAGGTCGAAGCTGTGGTGTTGGATTGCGAAAGACGCTATAATATAGAGTTAATAAGACATAAAGGCTGTATAAAGGATGTGCTGACGCAAGTGCTCGCAGAAAGACCCGAGATACGTGCTGTATTCATGGGTAGCAGACGCACAGATCCATATTGTGAGAACTTGAATGCCATGCAGGTATGTGAAACAAATAAAATATTTATATTACGTGTTTTTAATTTTTGTTGTATTTAAACAAAAATCATTTAGGTTACCGATGTGGGTTGGCCAAGTGTAATGCGTATAAGCCCACTGCTCGACTGGAGCTACAGAGATATTTGGTATTATACATTTGTGCGTCAAGTACCCTACTGCCGACTATATGAGCAGGGCTACACATCGTTGGGACAAAAACATAATACAATGCCAAATCCTCATTTACGCATGTTTGATCCGATCACGAGAGCTGTTACGTATAAACATGCTGCTGAACTGACGGATGCTGAATTTGAACGCGCTGGCCGTACTAAAAAAGATTATGTGGAGAGTTGTGAAAAAGAGCTGGAGCAGGAAAACGCAGAAGCGGCGGTAGCAAAATAGCATAAAAATTAGGAATTTAGTACTTAGATAATAGCTAAATTTTAAACAACGTGATAAATTCGGTAAATTCAATTTATATAAAATCTTGATACAAAGTTATATATATGTACACTATGAAACATAGTGTTTACATTTTTGCAAATTCCACATGAGTCCTAGTAAATATAAATATTATAAATATAATTTATAACTGTATATAGTGTCAATCACCAAGCAAAAATTAAGAATTTTTGTAAAACGCTACACAAATGCAAACAATTTTATGAATTTCGCTTAAGACGCTTTGCATGATTAATAACTTTCGCTTGGCGATTAAAAAAACTGTTTTATAAGAATTTGCACTTATATTACAATTTTATTAGTTAACTTGCTGAAAATATTTATATGAAATTTTATTGTACATATATAAATAAATTTTATTTACTGAATTTTTATTTATATTCAGTAAATAAAATTTGGTGCTAAATACGAACAATAAAAACAAACAGTTTTTGTAACAGCTACAAAAAAAAACGGTATTTTACATATTTAGAAAACGCTATAACGCATGTGTTAAAGCTGTTTATTAGAATTTCACAAAAAATACAGATTTCAATAATTTCAGTGCATTTCCATTTCACTTTAATAAACATATATTATTTATATACCTATATATTAATTATTTTCACTAAACGGATATTTTTATTTTCTAATTTAAACATTTTCAGCACCATTTATACAAAAATAATTGGCAGCTGTACCATTACTCTTGGCAGACACTGTTGTCATTCGCTTTTCATTAACGAACAGCTGTTCGCCTAAATAACGGCATAACCTCATTTTACCTGCTGTGCGCCATTTGTCAGAATTTGCATTTGTTTCGCAACCATTATGGCAGAAAAGCACGCATTAATACAGAAGTTTATGTAAAAAACCGTTTTCTTCTAAAAATAAATAAGTAATAAATGTTTTCTGCACAAATAAATCAAAAAGAATCTTAATACGGCGCGTGTGAATCATCGCTGACAGGTAAACAAGTATGGCTCGTTCGGCACAAGATGCTCTCGCTATTTTGCGGGGCATACAATTGGTAGCGGAGGCGTTATGTCGCGAACAGAGCGCACTATGTCGAAACCGTTGGAATCAGTCGAGCGTACGCGAACTCTTGCAAGGTAATCTACAGCAGAGCGCAAATTATTTTCAAAAAGTTGGCGAACAACCTGCAGAGGAATTGAAAAAATTACAACAATTGCTGCAGGAAACCAGTGAGCGCACTTGTGTTGTAGTCGAGGGTTTACGTCAATTAGCTGTTGCGAAAGCGCCTATGAGTCAGCAACAATTGCAGCGTACAATGGGTGACACTTTTGGTGGCAGCAGCAGCAGCAATGCTGGTGGCAAGCAACAAACTGTTGGCGATAAAACTGCTGCTAGCGGTAATATAAGTGTTAGCAATATAGATGGCACTAAGGTGAGCAGCCAATTGGATGCTGCACACTTGGATATCTCATCGATAACATTAAATGAGCTGGAAGAGATACTAACCAAACGTAATAAGAATCGTGATATAAGTTTGCGTACGCCAACCACAGAACATAAGCAAGTTAAAGATGAGCATGTACAAAAGGCGGAAACGTTAGCAGCTAGCCAACCAACGTTGACAGCTGTTGCCAACGAGGCAGCAGCAGCAACAGTGGAAACCATTACACAACCCAAAGCAGCTGCTTCAAAACCTGTAAGCGGCACACTAAAAGCCGATACAGTTTATGTGGAGAATATACTAAAAGTAATTGCCGGACAAACGGATACGGCGGAGGCAACGCAACAAACACCACCGATTGAACTACCAACGCTAAGTAAAGTTGCTAAGCAACGACGTGTACCGTCCAGTCGTTTGGGACGCATGGCTTCCTTTGGTGGCCTGTTCGCTGGGCTAGGTGTCGGCACCATAAATGAACTAACTAAAGGTGCGCTCGGCTTAGGTGGTTCAAAAAATTTAAAAGAGGCCTTATTAAGTCCAGCCAATGCTGAACGCATTGTGGACACACTTTGCAAGGTACGCGGTGCCGCTTTGAAAATCGGTCAAATACTTAGCATACAAGATTCGAATGTGGTGTCACCGCAATTGGCGAAGGCTTTTGAACGTGTGCGCCAAGCGGCCGACTATATGCCAGATTGGCAAGTGGAACGCGTTATGAACACACAATTAGGCGCGGACTGGCGTGATTTATTGGAGAGTTTCGACGATAAACCATTTGCGGCTGCTTCCATTGGACAGGTAATGTGATTGTTTATAATATTTTTTTTTATTTCCATATGAATTTCTAAACTTTTCATTTCTACTTGGGCAGGTGCATCGTGCAACATTGAAAAACGGCATGCAAGTGGCTATAAAAATTCAATATCCTGGTGTAGCGCAAAGTATCGAAAGTGATATTGATAATTTAGTGGGCATGTTAAAAGTGTGGGACGTGTTTCCGCATGGATTTTTCATCGATAATGTGGTGAAGGTGAGACTGCTACTTGACTAATAAATACAGTTGAGTTGAGTGTATATATATTTATATGCTATAAATTCTAGGTCGCCAAACGTGAATTAACTTGGGAAGTAGATTATACACGCGAAGCAGAGTATACTGACAAATTTAAACAAATGATTGCCGCCTATCCAGAATACTATGTGCCTACGGTCATTAAAGATTTGACCACAAGTAGTGTGCTCACAACAGAATTGGTGCCGGGTGTGCCGCTGGACAAATGCTTTGAGTTGAGGTGCATATGTGCGCTATAAATTATAGCTGAAATGCCGTTATATTGTTGAAGAAGTTATTTATTATTAATATTTAACTTTCATCAACCTTTTTCAGTTATGAGCATCGCCATCACATTGGTTCCTCGGTACTCAAGTTATGTTTGCGCGAACTATTCGAGATCGAGTGCATGCAAACCGATCCGAATTGGTCGAATTTCCTTTACGATATTGATAGCAAGCGTTTAATGTTAATTGATTTTGGTTCAACACGTTTTTATCAAAAGAAATTCATACAAAACTATCGGCAGGTAAGTCAGTCTAATTTTTAAACTTTTAATTTACTCATAAATAATTATAACCTACATATATTTGACAGATAATTATAAACGCTGTGGAAAACAATCGTGAGGGCGTTTTACTTATGTCACGTGAAATGGGCTTCCTCACTGGCTATGAAAGCAAACAAATGGAGGAGGCGCATGTCGATGCCGTTATGATATTGGGTGAAATGTTTAGTTTCGATGGTGAATTCGATTTTGGTAAACAAGTAAGTGTCATTTTAATTTTTATTTAACCTTAATGAAAATCGTATATTCTGTGAAATGTAATTTTATCTTTATACGTGTGTTAAAACGCGTTATCCATAGAATACCACTGAACGTATCGCCCATTTAGTACCGACAATGGTCGCCCATCGCCTATGCCCACCACCAGAGGAGATCTATTCGATACATCGCAAATTGTCGGGCATATTTTTGTTGTGCGCTCGCCTTAATGTACGCCTAAATTGTCGCCCCTACTACGACGAAATTGTGATTAAGAAATTTAAGCAATGAAATTGTTTTACTTACACTTAGTTAAGGTTGTTGAGAATTTGTCCTTTTGATTTCTTTTCAAATTTTAATTTTTCACACAAAATTTTCATTGTTGCGTCTTTCAAACCATTTCCATTATTTGTTGATTGGCCTTTCCATATTTCTGAAATCGTATATACATACATATTTTTTGTATTTCTAAAACGTTATTAACCTTAAGCTTAGAGTTAATTTGAAAGAATTGATGAAATAAAAGTAAAAATAAAAACAGAGTACGAAACACTCTGAAATGACTGTGTATAGTCATGCTAAACTATGTATGTATATGAACTACTTTTTACAGCTACCATCTACGACGACCGAACTCGTACGACTACTATTCTTTACTTCTACTACTAGTACTTTTTTTACTACTAATTTTTCACTACGAATACTACTTTTTTACCACTACTACTACTTTTTTAATACGACTAATACTACTTTTTGCTACGACTACTAATTTTTCACTACGAATACTACTACTTTTTACTACTACTACTGATACGACTATATTAATTTTTACTACTACTAATAATACTACTTTTTTACCACGATTACTACTTTTGTACAATTACTACTATTGCTACTACTTTTTTACTACTACTAGATACTACTTTTTCACTGCTACTAGATACTACTTTTTTACTACTACTAGATACTACTTTTTCACTGCTACTAGATACTACTTTTTTACTACTACTAGATACTACTTTTTCACTGCTACTAGATACTACTTTTTTACTACTACTAGATACTACTTTTTTACTACTACTACTACTTTTTACTACGACTACTACCTTTACTACTACTACTTTTTAATACTACTACTACGACTGTTTTACTACTACTCCTCTTTTACTACTTCTACTTCTAGTTTTTTTATTACTATTTTTTACTACGGCTACTACTACTTTTTACTACTAGTACTATTACTACTTTTTTATTACGACTACTACTACTTCTTTTTTACTACTATTTTTACAACTAGTAGTACTCTTTTACCATTGCTACTACTACTACTTTTCACTCTACCATTTTTTACTACTACTTTTTTGCCGCTACTACTTTTTCACTCTACCACTTTTTACTACTACTTTTTTTTCGCTAATACTTTTTTTTACTGCTACAACTACATTTTACAACTGTCACTAATTTTGTCTACTACTACTAACTAAACGAACTGTGCTCACCAATGTACTCAGCGGGGGTACAATATCTCTCCGCTGTCCTCTATTTTGAAAATGACAGAGATGACAGATGTCGGAAACCTACTAGACTGAAAACTGAAAAACCCGCTAAATTAAGCACGCCGCCTAATCAGATATCTCTACTTCCAACAGCGTTGAAGATTTTCGTGGCCTTTGATAATCGAGCACTGGGTATAGGTAGTTGCAGAGTGTGGGTTACAAAGTCTTAAAGCCCTTGAAATGATTTCTTCAGTAGATTTGGTTATTTCCCTTTTTTATTTTGAGATATGTTTGTTATTGTTTTAATGATTATCCAGCTCTGCTGAAACGTAAAGTATAAGTCTAGTTGTCGTCGAGGGCTTCTGAAGGGGGACCCAGGAAAGAGGGATTCTCACAAAAGCCGATTCTTCTTTACTGGAATTGACCCGGATTTTATCCGTTCAAGTGCTGTTATTTCGACGATCTAACCTAGTTTGGGTCGGTAATTTTTTGAGACGTGTTTGTGGAGGAAGTAGTCGTACTACAGTAGCGAGAGTATGAGAGATTGCAAATCAATGTAGTAGAAGTTCTTTAGAATAGTGTATTCTCCCAATTGTTTAGACACTTGTTTTCGCATCGATCCTTTGAGTTTTGGAATAGCTCTTTATTGAATCCATGGCGGCGCTTTTTCAACGGTGTATGCTATAAAAAAGAGATGAGCGCTACTTTGAAGTTGCAATGCTAGCGGCGAGTTAGTTGTTGTTGTTGTAGCGGTCTGAAAAGAAAAGCATAAATCTAGTTGTCGAGATCATCTAACGGGAGGCTCAGGAAACGTGCTGTTTCGACAGGGTTGGACCAAAGGGAAAGGGGTGTTAGATGAGTAGGGTTCGTTGGGCATGCAAAAAGATGTTTAGTGTCATGCGGGGACTCATTGCATGCAGGACATGTATTTTGTGTGTCGGGGTTCAGTCTGGATAAGTAGGAGTTTAACTTGCTACAATATCCAGATCGAAGTTCCACAAGGGTCACTCTGGTTTCAGCTGTTTTAAGGCGGAGTTAGTTGAACTATGTAGTGTGGGAATGTCTAACAGGATGAAACGGTTTTGTTCTAACTGCTTGGTTAAAACATACCCCAAATAAAGCTGAAGAAGACTGTCCAATTTGCAGTCTTTGGCCGGATATGAATCCAGGTTGTTGTTGTTGTAGCGGTTACCCAAACCTGTCTGAACCGATATACTTAAATTAATTATGATCTAACGGGAGGCACAGGAAACGAGCTGTTTCGATAGGGTCGGACCAAAGAGTAAGGGGTGTTTGATTAGTGCGGTTAAGAGGGCATGCAAAGAGGTGTTTAGGTGGTTAAGGACTCAGGGACTCTTTGCATACAGGATATATGTATTGAGTATGATTAATATAAGAATCTGGGTCCATTTCGGTTACATAGAACCGTGGGTCATGGGAACTGTGTTGGTGATGTCGAAATTTTTGTCGGTATTCTTTCTGCTGCATTCCCTCGAAATGCGTTTGGGTTAATACTGTCCGATTCACAATCCTCGATCGCTTATATAAGTGAGCTTAACCGGTTATAACAGATGTGATCTGCTCTGTAGTTAGTATAGATTGTCCTCCACTTTAATTCTGTTCGAGATTATATAGTCTATCGGGATTATACATCGCTGTTATCATTGCTCTTAAATAAACGCTCTCTTCAGCATGTGCAAAAAAAAAACGCAATTATCACATTGCGATTATCTCGCACCTCACATGACTTTGCTGATTTTTCAATGTGGTTCACGTTTTCGTTGGGCGCGCTCTCTCTCTAAACTTTTCTTTGATCATTAAAACTAGTGAGTGCTCCTATTGCTCAGGTGTGACTCGATCGATCGCTAGCTCTCTCTCTCTCTCTCCACAGTCAAAACATATCATGTATGCTACACTCTGTAATCTCCACTGGTTGTGAGTTTAATTTTAAGTACTTTGTACTCACTGATCTCTACAGTCTGCGCTCCCACATACGATCTTAACCACTCGTAGCTCGTGTTATTACGATCTTTGCGCTGCCGTTATGTACACATGTATGTATGTATGTATATACGAGTGCGCTTGAAAATGTTCGAAAAAGTTTTCATTCGGTTTTCAATGCGAAAGGCCGGCGGTCCATCGAATTTGGGTGGAATTAGTGCGTTTTTGCATTTCGAGCGAGTTGGTGGTTTCGACGGCGGTTTTTATTATACGTTCTACATATGTAGAGAGAATATTTTTGTGCTTTTTTTGTGTGTGTGTATATGTATATATATGTGCATATCTCTTTAATATGTGTACTAAAGAAAATTATTATAAGAATTTGAGATTAATATATAAAATCACAATTAAAAAATATTAAAAAATAATTATCAAAACAAATTTTAATAATTATAAAAAAAAAATATTTAAAATAATTATTAAAAAATTAAAAATAATTAAAAAAAAAAAAACAAAAATATAAAAAAAATTATAAAAAAAAATATACAAAAAATTAATAAAAAAATTATTTAAAAAAAAATATTTAAAAAAAATTATAATTATAATTAAAATATTATAAAAAAATGTATTAAAAACTTAATTTTTGTTTTGTTACAAAATTAAAAAAAAAATTGTGTTGTTGCAGTTAAACAAAAATAACAACAAATTAAATACATACATGCAATATTAAATAAATAAACAAAATTTGTGCTGTGGGAATCAAGTGCGTTTACATACATACAAAGTAAATATCGACACAATTACATGCTTTATTTTTGCATATATGTATACACAAATGAACACATTTGCATGTGCATAAATGCAATTTTTATTTATTTTTTTCACTTAATAAAGATCGTTTTTGTTTATATATACATACATACATATAAGCAAGTGCTTTTGTTTTGTTGTTGTTGTTGTTGTTATAGTAGTAGTGCCGTATGACTTTTTGTGCAGCCGGGATTTGCTTTTATATACATTATTATATACCACTGAGTGTATGTGTGTGTGTTTGTGTGTCTGTATGTATTTCGCATGGAGCATTTCATTGTGCGGGACGCCAACACATCAGGGATTAATTGGATTTAATGGACGAAGAATGAATTCTCGGATTCTACATAGTCGGAGCTTGGCGATAACACGTACATTTATAATAATAACAACAACAACAACAATAATAAGCAGCAGCAGTAATAACAACAATAAACAAACGACAGCAACGACGACTCAAGCCGCACAATACGATACGATAGGCGCACGAGAAACAACAACAACAAATGAATTTATAAAAATTAATGAAAATACACATATTAATCAAATGTGCAAGTACATATGTATGTCTATACAAATAGTGGCAAACAAGTGTATACATTTGACATACAGACATACATACATACATACAAGTTGGCATAGCAAATAGTCGCCTAGCTGCATAAGCTTACAAACATACAAGCATACATACATACATATGTACATGTATAGCAATTTATATATGCAAATATGCATGTTTGTCTGTCTGTCTGTCTGTAAGTGCGCCCATGCAACCACAGCGCGACAGCAATAACGCATAGATGGCCGCAGATGCACTATGCATACATATGAATTTTTATTGTACTTATACATATGTATATGTGTACATACATATAAATATGCACTTGCGTATGTAAGTATATATGTAAGTATAGCTGTAATGCTGATTTGCAGCGCATATGACATCTCAGCTATACCTTTAACTACATACCATACACTAGCGCCTAGTCTACAGTATAAAAATGTAAATATATACATATAGATGTATATGTACATTTGCATGTGTAAATATGTAAATGTGTAAAATAAGAAAGAAAAAAATAGAAAAATAAAAAATAGAAAAATGCCATACTCGAAACGTACAAAAGTCCACCGGCCGCGGGTGTTGCTCTGTAAAGTCGGTGCTTAACACGAAATCAATGAGAGTACAACAAAGAGCATAAGCATATACAAACAAACAAACATACCCACATACATACATACATACATACATACATATGTAAATATGTACAAGACGTACATTTGAGTATTCAGCAAGCAATTGTTGCGGTTGAGAGATCGCCGCCACCTTATCAATGAATTATGAAGAACAAGTGTTAGCCACACCAAAAAAAAGGAAGCAGCGTAATGAATAAAAACGTGGAAATTTAAATACAAAAATGAAAAAAAAAAAACAAATTAACAAATGTCAATGTGTGATACAAATGATTATTATAAATATGTATGTATGCAAAAGCAGAGAATTGGTGCGAAGAGTAATAAATTAAAATAATGTAAATAAAATTAAGTGAAAAAAACGCAATACCATAAAGAAATAAAAAATATAAAATTAAAAAAAAAGAAAATAGAAAAATTTAAAAAAAAGAAAATAAAAAAAAATTAAATATTAATAATTTAATATTAGAAAAAGTATAAAAAAGCAAATAAATAAAATAAAAATGTGTTAAAGAGATCATATAGTACATATATGAATTAAAAATTGAATTAAAATAAATAAAAAAATAATAATTGAGATATTTAATAAATTTGATTTAATTTATATATAAAATTGTATTTATAAAAATAATATAATTTATTATAACTTATATATAAAAATAAATGAAATAAAAATAAATAATAAAAATAATTAATAAAAAATAAATTATAAAAATTAAATTAAATTAAATAAAAATAATAATAATTTAAAATTCAAAATTAAATTCAAATAAGTTAATAAATTTTATTTAAATATCTAAAAAAATACAAGGAAATAAGTGAAATATAAAATATATAACATAAAATATTAATAAAAAGTAATATTTTAAATCAATAAAAGTTTCAATAATTTCATAAATATAAAAATATAAATTAAGTATTCATTCAAAATTAAATTCAAATAAATTAAAAATATACAATTTAATTAATATTATTAGACAAAAAAAAGGTTTTTAGTAAATATAAATTAAATAAATTGATATAAAATCATATAAAAATTATTATATATTATTTAATTTAAAATTAAATTAAAATAAATAAATCAATAAATTTAAAAAATATACAAAAATAAATAAAATAAGAAAACATGCAATACAAATTATTAATAAAAAATACTTTAAATGAATAAAATTCTAAATAATTATAAATAAAAATAAATATATATTATATAACTCAAAATTAAGTTAAAATAAATTAAGAAATTAAATTTAAAAATATATAAAGGTAATTGAAATAAAAAATATACAATAAAAGTTATTAATAAAAATAATATTTTAAATTAAAAAAATTTTGAATAATTACAAATACAAATATAAATATATATTGTATAAATCATAATTAAATTCAAATGAATTGAAAATTTTTCTTAAGTTTTCAATATGTTTTTAGTAAATACATATAAATAAAATAATATAATAACATTAATTTAAAAATATATAAAAATAATTAAAAAAATATGTAATACAAATTATTAATAAAAAATAATATTTTTAAGTAATAAAATTCGAAATAATTATAAATAAAAATAAAAATTAATATTATATAACTCAAAATTAAGTTAAAATAAATTTAAAAATTTAATTTAAAAATATATAAAGGTAATTGAAATAAAAAATATACAATAGAAGTTATTAATAAAATAATAACATTAATTTAAAAATATATAAAAATAAATGCAACAAAAAATAATAAATTATTAAAAAAAATATTTTAAATGAATAAAATATTAAATAATCATAAATAAAAATAAATATATATTGTATAAATCATAATTAAATTCAAATGAATTGAAAATTTTGTTAAGTTTTCAATAATTGTTATTAGCACAAATATGTTTTTAGTAAATACAAAAAAAAACATTAATTTAATAATATATACAAATAAATGTATAACAATAATTTAATAATAATTTAATATAAATAATAATAATTTATTAATAAAAAACAATATTAAAAAAAATAAAATTTTAAATAATTATAGATAAAAATAAATATATATTTTATATTCTAAAGTTTAAAAATTTAACTGCACCAAATCAAAGAAAATAAAATATTTTATGTATTATAAGCATCTTAAATGGAATAAAAAGCACCAACAAAAAATAAATCAACTCTGCTAAAAATGAATATAATATGTAATAATATTAATTTTTTTATGTACAAAAATATTAACAAATTTTCATACGTAACAAAAAATAAGGAAATTAATAAAAAAAAATCAAAACTATTATAATTAAATAAAAAATATAAAATAAAATAAATGGATTTGTTAAATGAAAATTTCTTTAAAATATAAAATAACATTATAAAAAATACAAAAAACAAAAAAAAATAAAAAATAAAATCAAAATATATACAAACATATAAAAAATATGAGTAAAAAAAAAAAAAATAAAATAAAGTATAAAAAAATGTGAAAAAAATAAAAAAATTCAATTAAATAATAGAAATTAAAAAATAAAAAAATAAAAAATTAAAAAAAAGAACAATAGAAATTGAAAAATAAATAATTAAAAAAATTAAATTAATAAAAATTTAAAAATATATATAAAAGTTAAATAAAATATAACAACTAACAAGTAGGAAGGGCTGTGTGAACCGAATATTTTATGCTCTCGAAATTTATTTATTTAATTTTATTAATACAACACAAGATTTGAGCCACCTATTCGGTATATGGTATAAAGTCTGAAAAGCCTAATATTAGGTATATGAGGCCAGGGGAAGTTATGACACGATTACACTCATTATTATTAGAAGAAAAATATTCTCTCTGAATTTCTTTAAAATATGTATCTGATAGACTTACTTACATTTTCGTTAAAAAAAATATTAATAACATTGATGTCCGATATATGGGACCTTGATACTTTGGACGATGACACACTATAAATGCAGTATTTCTGCAAAGTTCAGTTACGATATCTTTACTACTGTTTACTTTATATATTGTAAAGTAAAGGATTCAGATCGACTTGACAGTTCTGGTATATAGGAAGTAGTCGTGGTTGTGAACCGATTTGGCCTATTTTCATAACATCTTTGGGGTGTTACGTAAATATTACGAACCAAATTTCATTGAAATTGGTCGAGTAGTTTTGGAGATATGGTTTTTGACTCATAATTGGGTGGAGCCACACCCATTTAAAATTTTGTATACTAATTGGAGTGCTGTTCTTCTGTACCAGCGTTATCATGAAACTTAAGGTTTCTCGTGGTTTTCTTTACTAAATTGAAGCATTTTTAATAGATTTCATCGTAAGCTTTGTATGGAACGTAGACGTGGTTATAATCCGATTTCCTCCATTTTTGGACTGTATAAGATAGTGCCTGAAGAAAATGACACCTGATAGGTTCGTTGATATAGATTTAGTAGTTTACGTAGTAGCTATACATCCAAATATGCCCCTACCGAGTTATTTCCTTCATTTATACAGTTTGAAGTGGTCTAGATATCTATGAATATATCAGTATATATAACTGGTCGAGGAGATTGGGTTCATTCATAACTAACCGATCCAAACAGGGTTAGATCACCGAAAGAACAGCCTTGGCCGGTTCATATCCGTAGTATTTCCGGTACTGCAGAACCCACTGTTGTGGAAAAAGATCTGTTAAAAGTCAATCGTCTGGCAGAAAGCTTCAGAGACAGTGAAACCGTTTGCGAACTTGCGAACTCTTCCGGTTTTGGCTTCGAAGAGATAGCAGTTCAAAGCAGAACGGATGAGATTCTCCTTCAAGAAATGTTTCTTCAATCAATATCTGATCAAATCCATATTGTGTATTCTCTTTGTTTATGGGTGCGTTGTTTCGTCTCAACATTTTCTGTTCTTTCTATTTTAGCGTCGTAGAAAATTGACGTGTAGATCTTCTTTCTTCTTTGCAGAATTTGAAAACCAATTGCATTCGTTTTCTTAAGTTTATCTCTAAAGCAGTTATCAGTCGCCGGCGGGCTCATCGACGCTGTAGTTAGTCGGTCCCTTAGCTCATATGTCGCGCTGTAATTATACCAACTTTAAAGCTCACTACAGAACCACTGCGGTAGAGTGGTAAAACTCTAAGCACATGCCTACTTAACAGAGCTATCTGGTCCGCTGCTTATCATACACAAGCAACAATAATGTGAAGCAAAAAACAAAAAAAAAAAAAAAAACACTGCAAATAAATATAAATATCGTATTTACTCATATGTTGATGTTATCAGCGAATTTCGTACTATCGCCGTGAAACTGACTATCAGCCTCAGGTGTAGAACTCATTAATCACAGTTATAATAAGAAATAACAAATTCAAGAAACATTACGACAGTTGTGTGTTTAGTTGTGTGCCCATTTTTTGGTGCCCCGAGAGCAATTAACTTTATGGAAATCCTCGGTACGCAAGAAAAAAAAAACAATAATCTACACATTTATAACTTAATATGTAAATACTGTGTCGCCAATTATCAACATCTTCAAAAAAAATAATAACTTCAAATTACGGTTTTATTGACAGTGCCAAGATAGCTGTCAAAGCGTTTTAAAGCCTTCAGCCTGACGCTTTTTGTTGTTGCTAAGCGTCTTGTTGATACTTCAGATTTTCGAAATTTAATTGACGTCTGATTTTGGAAAGATAAAAAAGTTGTCATTTGTAGATATCTCTGAAATTATATCGAAATTCCGTCACAGAGCACCGTTCTCTTAACTTCTAAACGCCGCGTTTAATTTGATAATTCGATAACTATGAAGTATACCGAAATTCCAATCCCACAATTCGTTGCTTCTAACGCTTGATGTTCGCGGATTGTTTGAATTTACTTTCGTTCGCATTCGTGTCCATTCTTTGAGCTTCGTGCAACTTTCCGAAGCTGCCTGCTTCAGATCTGTCATCAATCTCAATTTATTCGAGTGTATATTGATTGTTGTCTTCTTTTTTTGACATTCTGGTAGTCTTTACGTTGTCGATTTATTTAAAAATCGAAGCTATAACTGTCCTGGCTTGTGCTTTGAACTTTGTACCACAATCGTCTCTTGCTTCAAATTACTTTTATTCGCTATCTCTAACTCGAACTCTGTGCTCGGTACTCTGCTTTTGTAAGACCATCTTTGATAACTCCTTATAGAGAATTTTGAGCTCAGTCGAGTAGATTATGTTGTAACTCTACACGAACCCAATTGAGGTTTTGAGTTCTCTACTGTGGTCTCTTCCTTCTTAAGACCATCTTTGAAAACTCCTTATAAAGAATTTTGAGCTCAGTCGAGTAGATTATGTTGTAACTCTACACGAACCCAATTGAGGTTTTGAGTTCTCTGCTGTGGCGTCTTCTTCCGTAAGACCATCTTTGAAAACTCCTTATAATGCATTTTGAGCTCTGTCGAGTTGATTATGTTGAAACTCCACACGAACCCCATCGAGATCTTGAGTTCGGTCTTCCGACCCTCTACTGTGGTGTACACTACTCGTACGATTTTGTCGCATAAGAAAAGTCTGTCCAATATCAAAAGACAGCTTTACTTCAATGATTATTTGCCACCGGTTGACAGGTTCACATTGAAATCTCATGTTGTCTTCTACAGACCACATTATTCAGGTTGTCAGAGTGGCCACACTATTTCTAAGGCTACTTCTGATTATTTTCTTATGTAGTGCATTTGAACTATATGGTTTGTAGTTCGGACATGTCGCTGGTAAATTTCAAGTGTGTACATCAAACTCCAGGGGATGTAACTGTACAGCACGTATCACGGAAAATTTAATTAATTTTGCTATTTTCTTAAGTAATATTGGTTTAACCACTTGAGTTTTATCAGTAATGACTTAATTTTTTTTTTATTAATTTTCAATTCCGAAATTTCGGGACTATTATATAAATATTTCGGGATTTCGATTTTCTTAAATACTTTTTAAAATTGCAATGAAATATACAAATTTTAAAGATATTCATTTTCGGTACTATTTTTATACTTTTTGATCCCGACATTTCGGAATTGTAATTAAACTACTGCGGGATCCCAATTTTCTGAAGTACATTTAGAATTTCGTAAATATGATTGAAAATTTAAATTTTCTGGATTGTGAAAGTCTTCATTTTTATTTGGAATCCCGAAATTTCGAAATTCTAGTAAAATAATTTCGAGATCCCGATTTTCTGAAATATATTAGGTTGTCAAATATCCGCCTTCTTGTCTTTTGAATTTCGCGGCTATGTATAAAGTGCTACAGAGCTCGTAGCTAGCAATACTGTACGCCGTAATTCGGGCTATTTTTAAGTTTTCCTTCGTAAAAGGCAAATCCGCTAGAGAAACGTTCCGTGAGATGAATGATGTTTTGGGGGATGGTACTCTATCACTTCGAACTGCGGAGGAATGATTTCGACGATTCAGAGCGGGTAAAAACGACACCATGGATAAGCCAGCCGGCGGAACACCTGTGACGACCTTTGGCCTTATACACCTGTAAAAGGATGGTCGGACCAAAATGGGGACTAACACCCCGCGTATCGCATTGGCTCTACACAGCTGTGGTAAGGCCGATTATGACATACGGTATATTGGTCTGGTGGCCAATAATCGACAAGAAGTACGCAGAAAAGAGCATGGGGAGTCTACAAAGAGCGGCATGTATATGTATCAATGGAGCTCTCAGAACAACGCCGAGCCACGCATTAGATGTTATTCTGTACTTTCTGCCTATAGCCATATTCTGTAAGCAGCAGGCTGCGAAATCGGCACTTAGACTGAGAGAATCTTCACTACTGCAAAACTGCAATAGGGGACATTCTAGTATACTCGGCAAGTTCCCATTTCTACCAAATAGGACTGATTTTCGCAATCCCATAGAAATGAATCTAAAATCTGAACTACATATATCATTCCTCTAGAGAGTAGTGGGATATGGGAAAAGTGGACAAAGATTCCGTGATAAGTATCTACACGGACTGGTCAAAACTAGACAAACGAGTTGGAGGTGGCGTATTCTCAGAAAAACTAGATACCAGAATCGCCTTCCGGCTACCGGATCATTGCAGTGTGTTCCAAGCAGAAATCACTGCAATTAAAGAAAGCCTTCTCGTTCTGTCAAAAAGAGTGTTAGCCACCAGACATTCAGATATTCATATTCTCGGATAGTCAAGCGGCTTTAAAATCATTAAAATCTCATAGAATATCTTCTAAGATAGTGAAAGAATGCTTGGATTTATTATTGACAATGACGTCATATTTCACGATACACCTGCAATGGGTCCCAGGACATAGCGACATCCCTGGGAACTGTGTGGCAGATGAGCTAGCCAGATTGGGCACCACACTGCAGTTGGAGGCCGATAAAGAGGCAATATATATACCTCTGGCAACATGCAAATACTTAATCGATAAACATGCAGTAGATACGGCTGAATCACAATGGAAACAAGTAACGACTTGCTCCGTAAGCAGACAAACCTGGCCAGAGTGGAATAAGAGCCGTCTTTGTCGCTTATTGAAATTTAAGAGGAATGAAACAAGAACCCTTGTAGAGATGTTAACGGGGCACTGTCTGATTGGGAGACACGCCAGCAGACTGGGACTACCTTTCAATAATTACTGCAGGAGCTGCCAAGAAGAAGAAAGAATTGGACGCGGTTTTCTCGAGGATGTGGGCGAAGTTGCTCATGTCAAATTGGGTGAGCTTTTTCACTTTATCAGGACCACAGGGTAGTTCAATGAGGACTCGATAGTGTGAGGGATCTCAGTCAGTCTCAGTCAGAGACATCTATTGGAAAACGGAGGAAGCAAAGTAGACCTAATACATTCAAAATGTCGTGAAATATATAATTGTAAAAGTAATTTTTTTTTAACATTTTCCATTTCGGGACTGCCAACTCTGACTCAAGTACCAACTATATGTACACATGTGTGTCTGTATGTGTGTACGTCTCATACACTTTATCTTCACGCCTATCATTTAGTACTCATAGATAAATAAGTATACGCCTAAACCATATCTTCAACATCAAAAAAAAATTGGCGCATATACAGTTATGTTTGTATGTATAGTATAGTATAGTATATACTTAAGCAAATAGTTTTATTTGTACAACAATTTTAGCTTATCACTCAGATACGAGGCACTTTGGAGTGTGCTTGGCATGATGTGTGCAGTACACAACAGTTCATACATATATAACTATGTAAATATATAAATATATGTATATATGTAAGTCTCTTATATACACGCATGCCACATTGCATATATATATATATTTGGCGTAGGAACCGCTTTAAGCGATTATAGCCGAATCCACCAGAGCGCGCCACTCATTCCTCCTTTTTGCTTTTTGGCGCCAATTGGAAACACCAAGTGAAGCCAGGTCACTTTGCACTTGGTCTTTCCACCGGAGTGGAGGTCGTCCTCTTCCGCGGCTTCCTCCAGCGGGTACTGCATCGAATACTTTCAGAGCTGGAGTGTTTTCTTCCATCCGTACAACATGACCTAGCCAGCGTAGCCGCTGTCTTTTTATTCGCTGAACTATGTCAATGTCGTCGTATAAATCGTACAGCTCATCGTTCCATCGCCTGCGGTATTCGCCGTTGCCAATGTTTAGAGGACCAAAAATCTTGCGCAAAACCTTTCTCTCGAAAACCCCAAGAGTCGTCTCATCGGATGTTGTCATCGTCCACGCTTCAGCGCCATACATCAGGACGGGAATAATGAGCGACTTATAGAGTTTGATTTTGGTTCGTCGAGAGAGGACTTTACTTTTCAATTGCCTACTCAGTCCAAAGTAGCACCTGTTGGCAAGAGTGATTCTGCGTTGGATTTCAAGGCTGACATTGTTGGTGTTGTTAATGCTGGTTCCCAGATAAACGAAATTATCTACAACTTCAAAGTTATGACTGTCAACAGTGACGTGGGAGCCAAGACGCGAGTGCGCCGACTGTTTGTTTGATGACAGGAGATATTTCGTCTTGTCCTCATTCACCACATTGCATAATTATTAATAATTCTAGTATATTATTTACTACATACATACATATATATTTAACTGCTTGTTGCATGCACTAAAAAATATATACATATATTTATTTCGATGCATATATGTATGTATGTATTTATGTTGTTCATGCAACAGCAGCAGCAGCAGCAACAATTGCCAGTTGTAGTAGGTAATAACTGTATAATTTAAATTGAATGACCGGATGCTTTTTGTGCGTATATTTGCTCTTAAACGAGATTTCTGTACAAATTGAAGTCACACAATGGTTGTAGATTATTTATTTAAGCTTGACGGCTTGTTCATTATATACATTTGTACATACATACATATGTATATATGCCTTTTTCTGTACGAAGTTGAGTAATCGTCGTCTGCATGCAGCATCATGAAGTGATTGAACTTTTTCACATAGCACCTGCGGCTATTTGAGTTGTCAGCTTGAAGTCCTAAGCATTCTTCATTTATACTCAATCGATCCCATGTATTCCTTCCCACTTTATCCCCAAACAATATTTAGATAATTTCTGTCTAGTTCACAAAGTTCTTCTTGATCCAAATCGACGATCCAACCCTGTTTCGATCGGCAAGCTGTAAATTTAAACTATAAATCCCTACGCTGAGCAGGCGTAGGTCTTTCCGTATTCTGGTATTCGAAATAGTCTGTAGTAGTATCTGATCTCTCAGCGTTTTGAGACAATACAAGTCTTCCTTCAGTTCCAAATTCCAAATAATTTAAAGGATACTGTAGAGTTTGGGAATCCCTGGTTGCATATAAGCCTATTACAGCTCCATATCTGTAGAGCCGACTGTTGAACAGCAACGAACTCTCTTACTGCGCTCTACTGAATCTACGTCCAATCTGCGTACAAATTGGCTGGAGCTGGATCCTCAAGTAGTCCATGCCTTGCCTACAGGAAATTTGAAATAGTCGGTAGTGGTATATGATCTCTCAGTGTTAGTCTCTTATGATTTTTCAATTTCAGTCCAATTTTATATCGTTTCAAAAGTCCGTATGATCGCGAAGATATACGGTACAGATATCTACTTTTAAACTATTTATCAAGTTAACGTTTGAAGATCTACCCGGAAGTACTTCTGTAAGTTTTGTGGGGATTTCTTTAATTTTCGTGAGCGAAACCAATACAGAAAAGTTCAATAGTCTCTGCTGCTCTCATCAAACTCCAATATAAAAAATCACGAAGTTCTGCTCAGAGATCGTCCGGCTGGCGAACCACTCTGAGAGAGTTGGTGGTTGTAATTCGGAAACTGTGGAAAGAACTTTATCCTTTAATGGAAATGGAAAGAATTCGGTTCTGATAATGATTAAGAAAAGCGAAATAAGCTCTTAGTGTACAAATTCACCTATTGGCGGCTTTTAGAATGAGTAAGAGCTTTTGACCTCCTCGGAACTTTTTAAATCTACGTCTGACGGCTTAAACTCATGTTGCGTAAAATTCTGAATGTTTTTGGGGAAAAGAGGTTGTTACTCGAGAGCTTTTAAATAAAGCTTTTTCCAAAGCTTTAAGCTTCACTTGTTTTATAATATTTGTTTGCATAAGATTCTGATTGTTTTTAGAAAAGAGGTTATGGGGAATGCGTTACTCGTAGAAAAAATGGAGAGCTTTTTGCAAAGCTTTAAGCTTCATTCTTTTTATAATATTTGTGGTGTCGGTCGAAGAGTGGACAGTACAGTTATTTACGATCAGACTCCCTTGAAAACTAAGCACTGTTGAGTTGCTGAGCTTTCGTGCGGAAGCTTTTTGCTCCGAATTCGATATTTCTCGCTGTGTGCACACATTTGCGGACTTGGCAGGTCAAGAACTGAATGAGTTTAGTGAATGTATGTAATTTCATGCTCTTAATCATCCCTGAAAAGTCGTGCGTATTTCGATTTCGAAAAAGTCTCGATTCTTCGACATAAGAGATCGACAATTTTGCAGAATTGAACCTATTGCAATAAGTCTTGACCTGAACTGTCTTTGCAGCTGTTGATATTTGCTTAATGTTGATTCTCACTTCTCTTCGTGCGTTTATCTTTAACTCAAACCGTGTCTACACCCTAGCAGACATGCCCCTACCCCCGGGGTTTATTGCAGCGCACAAAAATTGCTCTTGAGAGACTTTCTAGCTGTCAAAGTTTAATTTCGTGAATTGAGAAGTTGCGGAAATTATTAAAATACTTGTATTTAATATATAATACAACAACAACAAAACTTTTTTTACACACATACTGTATACATAAGTCAGTCTCGTGGCAATGCCATGTTGTTTACTGCTCCACAAACCAGAGATTAATGACCACAAACAGCGCTGTCTGCTTCTTCGTGCGTCTTCGCAGCGTTCATTGCGCTGCACATTGTTGTTGCTGTTGTTGTTGGACATTTTTCGCACTAACACTTGCTTGTTGTTTTTATTGTTATTTTTAATTTTGTTGTTGTTTTTTGTTTTTTTTTTCATTGTTGCTGTATTTTTCATTGTTGTTGCCTTTCCATTGTTGTTTTTGTTGTTATTTTATATATGCGCGCACTGATAGCTAAATGCAAGTCAGCGCGCTACTCAAGCAGACTGCAAGACATTCCAGCCGAATGCAGAGCGTACAAGAAATTGCTGTAAAAAGAAATGCGAGCGTAAAGAAAACAACAATAACAACAACAACAACAAAAATAATGCCAGCATCACTCGACCGCCAGCAGCAACTTTATCACTTAGTCCGTAAAGAAGAAGATGTAGCGCTTAAAAAAAATCGCAATAACAATAATCACAACAACAGCAGTGACTTGTCTTTGCTATGCAGCAGCAGCAGTGCTGGACCAACTTTTGGTCAATGAACGATCTTGACCTTAGCGAAAACTACAACCATATATACATGTGTGTGCATTTATAACCCACCCATCTCCCCCATCTCTTGTTGGCACACACTCACTTCACCCACTA
Source organism: Zeugodacus cucurbitae (assembly GCF_028554725.1). NCBI lineage: Eukaryota > Metazoa > Arthropoda > Insecta > Diptera > Tephritidae > Zeugodacus > Zeugodacus cucurbitae. The sequence goes on from NC_071670.1 coordinate 6,284,163, forward strand.
CTCAGATTGTGTTGCACGCGCGCTCTCTCCACAATACTCACTCACTCATGGACTCTCTCTCAGTTGCACTCCCATTGCAATTGGCACATCACATACTCTCTCTCATTCGCCTTTAGTTGCTGATATTGTTCGATTATGGTGAAAATATGCAGGAAATTATAGACCGGTTGTCGGTGAAAAAAAAGAGTTGCCAACGCATTGAAAACGCTTTGAGTAAATGGAAATAAATGTAAAAAAAAATAAAATGTTTTCTCTCTCTGTCGAGTTCCGTCCATTGAGGCCTTGTCTGTCTTTTCTCAGTCTGAACTAATATTCCAAAAGCTCGTTTCTTTCAGACGTTGACTTTGATGTCATATTTTCTGTCCGACTTTTGCATTCTTGGATTAAAAAAAAGAGATTCGGGATTTGTAGAATAGTAAGTAATACTGTTGTTGTTGTAAAACATTTTCCAAATAATTTTAAGGAATGTTGTTGTTTTGACAGTTCTTGGACGACAAAAATCCGGGTCCTTTCCGGTTACATAGACCAGACAGTTGTGGGAACGGTAGTAGGAATATTTTTTCTAGGAATATTTATGTCTTTATTTGATTATCTCTATTTTAATATTACCGCAATACTATATCGAAATAAAATAATGAGGCATTAATATTCTTTTTAAGAATAGGTCTAAGAAACTTTAATATACTTTTCTTATTTATTTGTATTTTAAAGAGCAAAAGAGTAAAAAACGAGAGAGAAATACATTTAGAAAGATAGAGTTCGTTATAATGTGAGATGGGTGTATTGAGATGTTAGTTAGAGAGAGTTAGCTCTTATTACTGTAACTTAGAGAGATTTCAAGGAAGAAAGAAAACCGGACCAAGTTTAGTTTTAAAGATAGAGTGAGCGAGAAAATTTTAAGTGCATTTAGTATGCGATAAGATAGGAAATAAAAGATTAGAAAAGCTAAAAACACGATAATTATTATGTAAGCAGGATTTTTCAAGATTGTATGTAATTTGAAGGGCGTTGGTTGAGATTACACATGAAATTAAAAAGAGAGAAGTCGTAAAGAATATATATTTAAGTATAATATAAAGAGGCAACAGAACAAAAAGAGAGGAAGAGAGAGAGAGAGAGAGAGAGAGCAAACAAATATGAGGAGGATCAATTAAAAAATGTAAAGTTAGTATGTAGGTCTGTATACTATCTGCTAGCAAGTGATAATTAGTCAAGTTTCTGCTGGAATAGCGTTTCTTTACTCATAAAATTAGCAGAAACTAGCAGTAGAGAGCTTCAGCTGATCGCATGGGAGCTGCTAGTTTCTGCTGGAGGAATTTACGCTAGCAGCCGTCAGATGTAGGAACAGCTGTTGAATGAATGTGTAAATCAGGGTTACTTTGAGCATTTGCTTTGATTTAGCTCTTTTAAATGATTTTTTTTTATTAAAATTAAATTAAATATTCATTAAATAACGATGAAAACACATTGTGAATGTTTAAACTAATTAGAATTTGATATAAACGATAGCCAATTGAATTTTTATTGTCATTCATTTACTTAAGTTTAAAAGATCTTGAATAACAATTTATTATATTGATTAATTTTTAAGATGTAATACGACACAATTGCCAAAAACAGCACTCGGATGTCTATCTGCTAATTTCTTCTAGTTTTAAGTTTCTTTACTTTTGCTAGCTGTGAGAGTAATTTGTCATTTTTGACATTTTCCTCTCCCAAAAACCCAGTAGCTGCCAGCAGTTCATATACACAGCTTGTGTTAGTGAGCGAGAGAGGGAGAGGGATATATATTTAGAGAGATACGGAGAAAGAGCTAGAAAGAAAGAGAGATAGAGAGTGAGAAAGAAAGAGAGATAGACAGCGAGAAAGAAAGAGAGATATATAGAGGAAGATAAGTTGGAAAGTGAGAAATATGAACCGCTATTGGGGAAGCAATATATATTGTGAGAAGGAAGGAACAGTAAAATAGAGAGAAGCAGAGATAGAATATAGAAGAAGAAAGTAGAAAGTGATATAAAGTATAAGAAAGAGAGAAAAGGTAGTGGGGGCGAGATAGAGATAGATATATAGAGACTTATATAATAATAAATTTAGCGACATATACGATATAAAGAGAGAAATAGAACACATAGAGAGTGAGATAGAGCAATCTAAACCTAAAATAAATCTAAAAATATAAAGTAAATGATTGTGAGAGAGATATAGAGTGATATATTGAGAGAGATCTAGTCGAAGGAGAGATATAGAGATAAGTGAGAAATCTGAAGCGATATTGCGGAAGCAATATAATTGTGAGAAAAAAGGAACAATAAAATAGAGAGAGCAGAGATAGAACATAGAAGAAGAAAGTAGAAAACGATAAAAAATATAAGAAAGAGAAGAAAGGTAGTAAAAGTGAAACTTGAAATAAATATAGAGACTATTTAACATATTAAAATGTCAAGAATTTCTAAAAATTTAATAAATAAATATTTTGACTTATTTATTTTGTGGGAAAATTAAGTTTAGAAATGAGTAAATATATAGGAAGAAGACTGACGGCGAGAAAACTCAAATAGCTATAATATTGCAAATTGCAATTGAAAGAGATATAAGAGAAGGCGGAGAGTAAAGAGAGCGTAGGCCAAGTAGAAGAGAGAGTAAAGAAGAAGATTGAAGGCGAGAAAACTCAAATAGCTATAATTTTGCAAAAAAAAAAATGAAAAGACGGAGAGTAAAGAGAGCGTAGGCCAAGTAGAAGAGAGAGTATATATAATAAGAATAGAGGGAAAGAGAGAAAAAGGGTGAACCAAAAAGTGTTGTTATTGAAAGAAAAATGGTTAATGTCAAACAAATTACAACTACAAATTATGTAATACAAACAATATAGAAATTAATAAAAGTGCCAGCAATCAAATTTAATAACATGTCAACAACAATAATAACAATTATGGTTACAATAACAACTACTGGGCAGTTAACAATTTTATAAACTTTGTACAGAGTGTACAATAATTGAAATTACAACAACTTGGCATGAACACAAAGTGCAATAAGAACACCAACAACAACAACAACAACATTACAAAACATTTATCGCATATAGAATGTGCATTTAGCTTCTTTGACTTGTTGATATGTACATATGTAACTGCATATGTACAAGTGCCGGCCGAATGGCGTCGTCTCCTAGCAAACCGGTTGCGGTTGGGTGGCAGCAGCAGACGACCTTAGGGAGGGGCCTGAACGTTTTGCACCACAATAAGAATTAAATGCAGCGGCAGTAGGAAAAAAAACAGCAAAGAACAATTGTTGCAACAAGTATTAGCAAGTAAGCGAGCAAACAAGTAAGGCGGCAAAACTGGTCGAACAGGCTGCGCATTTGGCAATTAAAACTTGTATATGGTCATATACTATGTGCATACTTGTGTGTGTGTATGTGCGTATGTAATTAAATGCATTTGTTGCGCATGTGTATGCGCGTTGCATTCCTATCCCTAACAGAAGTGCCAGAGTTGCCTAGTGTGCGTATTAAAAATTATTTGACCTAAAAATATTAGAAAAAATAATTAAATATTATTATATAATTTAGAAATGAAATTAAAATAGAAGTAAAAATATATATTTTTTTTTAAATAAAAATTCAATTAAAAAATTATCTTTTTTTAAATAAAAATTCCAGTAAAAATATATTTTTTTTAATTATTTTTAAATTTATTCCTATTTGATTTTTAAATTTGTAAATATTTTAAAATTTTATTATGGGTTTCTAACCTTAAAAAAATGTTTTTGTTATTTTTTTGTTGTTGTTTATATATTTTGCTTATGCTTTAAAAAATTATTTGATCTAAAAATATTAGAAAAAAAGGAAAATATAAATATTATCATATACTTTACAAGTGAAAAAAAAAGTAAGAATAAAAAAACATTATTTTTTTTAATAAAAATTAAAATAAAAATATATATTTTTATTTTTTTTTTAATTTTTTATTATTTTATTATTTTATTTTTTATTATTTTATTTTTAAATATTTTAAAATTGTATTATTGTTTTATAACTTAAATAAAAAACGTTTCTGTTATTATTAATATCTTTTTCGTAACTTAAACTTTATTTTTATTTGTTTTATAACCGTTTATTAATAGTATTATTTTTATATATTTTTATAAATATTTTTTTATAAGAAAATATGTATTTTGTATTGATTTTATTTTTTTTATTGTAGTTTTTTTATGATTTAATTTATTAATATTGTTTTATAAAACTTTGTAAACTATTTTTAATTTTTTTTTTAATTATTATTATTTTATTTTTTTTTATAACTTTAGTTTTAAATATTTTTATTTTATTTTTAATATTTTTTTTTCATAAAAAAAGCTATTTTTATTTTATTTTTAATTTGTTAAAATATTTTTTTATAAATTAAAAGTTTTTGTATTTTGCTATTATTTTTTTTATTTTTTTGTATATACATATGTATATACGTAATACTGTAACTAAATCAAATCATTTTTGTTATTTTTAATATTTTTTTCGTAACTTAAAATTATTTTTATATTTAATATTAATTTTATATTTTTTATACACATTTTTTTATAACAAACTTTTTTTTTACTTACTTTTGTTTTATAAAACTATTTTATTTATTTTCATATTTTTTAATTTATCATTATTGTTTTATACATTTTTTTTAAATAAACTTTTACTATTTTAATATTTTTAATGTTATTTTTATATTTTTTTATACAAAACTTTTTTATTGTTTTATTTTTTTTAATTTTTTAATTTATTGTTATTGTTATATTAAACTTTGTAAACGTTTTTTTTTTTAATTTTTTTAATTAGTATTATTTTATTTAATTATTTTTTTATTTAATTTATTAATTTATCATGATTTTTTTTATAACTTTTTAACTGTTATTATTATTATTTTTTTATATTTATTATTTATTCTATATATTTTTAAGATTTTTTTGTAACTTAAAATTTTTTGTAGTAAAATATTTCTTTTTGTATTTTTTTTTTTAATTTATATATGGGACACTGGCAGATTCATTAGTTTTAAAGTTATGGCGGTTCGAAAATTTTTTTACAAAAAACTTTGGCCCCTTATAATATGGCAACCCCGCGTTACACAGACCTAAAACCATATGTTTTATTTTAGGTTTTACATGTACTATAAGATATATCATTGCCAAAGAAAATAAAGAACTTTTTTTTTCAATTGGCTTTTTTTCCAGAGAATGCCCCATATATTTAATACATTTTTCGAAATATTATTAAATAACTTTTTCTAAATTATTTTTAATTTTTTTTTTAATAATTTTTATAAGCTATTATTTTATCTTAATATTAAAAATATATATTTTAAGCTAATATTTGATTGAATTATTTATTTTTAATGTATCAATATAGTTTTTACAAATTTTTTTTAATATTTTTTTTTTGATTATTTTTAAAATTTTTCTTTATTAATTTTTTATTTATTTTTATATTTTTGTATATAAGTATTTTTTTTTCAAATTATTTTAATTTTTTTTATTCTTTATTTTTGGAATTTTTTATTTCATTGCACACACACTTCTTTGGTAATTTTCAACTACTTTTGTGCTGCCTTAATTCATTTTAATTTGATTTGATTTGATTTTCTATTGACCACTGCGGCACGCACTCAGTTATTGGCCATTGACGCGCTGCGCGACGTGTTGTGCATTCGAAGTTGAATTCAACGAAATATCAAAGCAACAGTAATACATGAAATCTAAGTGAACTATAGAATGTAGATATAGCCAAAAACAATAGGTTTACTAGCTCGTTCATACATAAATACAAGTATACATACATACAAACGCGCATGTAAGTCTTATGTATATCGATTGGCGCATGTAATTGGTGTTAATGTTACTTTTTTAATGCTTTTTTTTGTTTGAGGTTTTGTACTTCTTCATTTTTTATGTGCTTGCAAATATTTCGCTTTGCTACCAACGTCACGGCTAGCCTTCTAATACACCGTTATACCCTTAACCTTCATTTGAAATATAAGCGTGCAGTGAAAACTGTACTGCGCAGGCGCGATTGTTTGCTTTAACCTTGGCACAAAGTCAAAATGTGTAAGGAAAGTGAATTTTGAAAAAAAGTACTAATTTTTTTATAAATTTTATAAATTTTTTTAGAAATATTTTCGCCAATATTATTTTAAAAGTTTTTTGATTTTTTTTTTTTTTTGGGTTTTACTAAAATATGTTTTAATTTTAAGCAAAGAAAATGTTACAGAAAATTTTGTTCAAATTTTAAAAAACTAATTTTTTTTTGGTATTTTTTCGAAATTTTTTGATACTAAAATTTAAATTTTTTTTGTAACTAAAGTTGTTTGGGCAAGAATTGTTAATTGTTATTATTTTTGGTTTAAATTATTTTTTCTTCAAAAAACTTAAAAAAAAATCCCTTTCAAATTTAAAAATGTGTTAAAAAAATAAAATGGTGCGTGGAGTCCCTACGCGCGGAAGAAGTTATACTTCTTAGTGATATTCCAAGCGAGAGGGAAAGGATAAAAATATGGTGGAGTGACCAACACTTTCTTAAATTCACATTTTATAAATTTATTATGCACAATTTATAAAGCAAAGTCCAAATCAATTATAATTTCTGGGTTCTGACGGATTGATATCTATAATATTTACAATTGGAATATGATAACTAAAATACGATATGAAATGTCTTACATCTATTTTATCTATATTTCTCGCGAATACCGCATCAATAGTCGTACCTTCTTTTGTCGTAGGATCATTTCTTCCATTGATCATTTCTAATGAAAATTTCTTTCTGAGGAATGCCAGTAATAGTTCAGCTTCTGGCAATGAGAAATTTACGTTGAGAAATTTACTCCCGCAAGGAGTACCGGTTGTTCGCTATACTCCACTGGTTCTCCGATAATATCTGCAAAAGCTTGCGAACCTGCAGTTGACAACGGTAATAAAGCTTTACCGATGAACAATTTTATATCTCTCATCGATGAATTTGGTGATATATAAATGGCAATTGAATTCAATTTTATACTATTATGATGTCGCTTGCGGTTAGATAAATCGATATACCTCCTCATCGTGGGTGCTAATACTTTCGATTTGCAAAGAAAGTAAATGAAGACTGACTACAGATATGATCCTGTGAAGTATAGTCTTAACTTTTCAACGGCCAACGCAGAGTACCAAAGTCAAAGAACCAAAAGTCACACAAAATAGTTGAGAATTCGCAGAAATGAAACAGAAAAGAAAAATAATGCGCAAGCATACAATGTTCTACAAAAACAAGAATTGCTCAAATAGCATAATCGTGGCAAGTGATTTAAGTTCTCTGCTTTACTCTCTCTCTCTCTCTCTCTCTCTCGCGATTATTGTTCAACGCTATTCCCTCTCCACTGAAGCGTTAAACAATTATCGCAACCTTTTCCGAACTCGTATAAGAAGTAAAACTTCAAAAACTAATATCAAAATGTTTTTTAATTTAAATTTTTTTCTTCAAATAACTTAAAAAAAAGATCGCTTTCAAATTTAAAAATTTGTTAAAAAACTAATTATAATGTTTTCAAGAATTTTTTTGACACAAGATTTTTTGATACTAACATTTTTCAGATAATTTTTTTAAATTTTTGAAACAAATTTTTTTCGAAAATTTTTTTGAAGCTCAATTTTTTTTCAGGTTGAAATCCATATTATTTTTCGAAATTTAGTTTTTTCGCCAAAGTTGCTTTTCACAATTTTTGTTTTAATTTTTTTTTCAATTGTTTTTTATTTTTAATGAATGTATTTATTTTAATTTTTTAATGAATTAATTTATTTTTTTAACTAATTAATTTTTTTTTAATTTTTTAATTTTACAAAAACTTTTTCAATACGATTTTTGAAAATATTTAAACTAAAAGTATATATTTACATTTGTTGAAAGATGAAAAAATTAAATTTGGTTTTTTGTGTAATTTTTGAGTATTTTTATTTTTTATTTTTTAATTAAAATATTTTTTAAAAATCTTTTATTTTTTTGCAGAAAACGTTTTTTTTTTTGACCAATTGTTTGTAGAAATATTGTTTATTGTTAACTTTTTTCCAATTTCTTTTGTTTTAATTTATTTATTTGTTTTCCTTTTCTGTTTAAGGTATTCTTTTTTTATTTTTTATATATCTTTTAATTTTTTTTTTTTATTTTTCTTTTAACTTTTTATATTTTTTTTTAGTTTTTTATAATTTTTTTTTTTTATTTTTCTTTTAATTTTTTTATTTTTCTTTTAATTTTTTATAATAAATTTTTTAATTTTTGTTTTTAATTATTTTTAATTATTTATTTTCCAATTTAATTTTTTCCACATTTGTTTTTTTTTATAAAACATGTAAAATTATTTTAACTAAAAAATATTAAAAATTTTTTTGATCAATTTTTTTTGACATCTCACACCATTATGATTAGTTAATTACGCCACAGCAGTATTATGATATTGTTTAATATCAACTTTGACAGTTATTTTTGTTGTTGTTTTTATAATTAAAAAATTACTTATACTTATCAACTAACGCAGCTGCCAAGGTTTTTGGCACGGTGTGAACTGATTTTAATTTTTTATTTCTTTAAAACAAATTAATAAAATCTGTCACTGTCACTGTGACAGCGACACCAAATGCCAAAAATTAGTTAATGAATTTGCTTACAACTCAATAATTGACAGCATTTGCCAGCTAACGGTACTTGAGAGTCATATTTTATACAATGAGGGTTGTGGGGTTTGATATGCTCGTATTTATCTATGTTTTAACATATATATGTACATATATGTATGGATGTATGTATTGATGTATGTACTTATACATATGTATGTTGGTGTTTTTAGGTTTGCTAGTGGGTATGTGTGTGTGTGTAATATAGTTAGTTTGTGCCTATTGCCAAAGTAATTCCAGTAGCACAGCTGTTTAGTGGTGAATACAAGCACATATATATCACATAATCAAACATATATACATACATATATCGCATTTATCTGCGATGGCAATATTTGATAGTGCTATTTGCGGTTGTTAGCTTGAGGCGCCTATTGGCGACAAGTGGCCGCTGATAGTTACATATGTTAATACATACATACATATATACAAATGTACATATGTATATATTTGTGTGAAGTGTCAGCCACTAGTGCGTTGTGGTGTACGAATGACTGATAGTTTTTGTCAAATTTTCAACTAAATGATAGCATAATCTGCGAGCTGCGATACGCTTAAAATAAATATATATGTGTATATGTGTATAATTAAATATGCACTTTGTACAAACATACATACATACATATTTGTATGTACATATGTATAATTAAACGGCAGATCAAGATTAATTAGTTTTTAATTACCATACGGCTAATAATGATAAAAGCGCATTAAATAAATGCGAAGCTGTAGGGAAGCTACATTTCAATATACATACATATACTATATAATCATTATAAATCATATTTTATATAAAAAAAATATTTTTTTTTATTAAAAAAATTCATTTATTTATTACAAATTGAAAAAAAAAATTTATTAAAGCATGTAAATATATATATTTTTCTCTTTTCTTTTCCAGCTCTTAACAAGCCAGGCTATCGGTTAGCTAAAAACAAAAAAAAAACAACAATAAATATTGTTAGTGCTATTACGCCAGCAAACAACTCATTAGTTCAATTGAATCTACACAATAATAATTGTTAATTATAAATCGATTGCCTGCCGCTGCAAGGTGTGAGGTGAGTAAACTTTGCCTTCAATTATTCTTATTTAAATGTTGTTTGCTTATGTCTGCGCACAAATCGCTTTATTGCATGCCAATTGAGTTGCAATTTGATATTTTGTCTAAGTTGCAGTTGCTAAACAAAACAATAATTAAATTTAAAAAAAAATAAAAAATAATAATAATAAATTATTAAAAAATATAATAATAAAAAACAAGACAAAAACAATACAAAAATAAAACAAAATAAAATGAAATAAAATAAAATAAAATAAAATAAAATGAAATAAAATGAAATAAAATAAAATAAAATGAAATAAAATAAAATAAAATACAATAAAATAAAATAAAATAAAATAAAATAAAATAAAATAAAATAAATAAAAATAAAGTAAAGTAAAGTAAATAACATAAAATGACATAAAATGAAATGAAGTGAAATAAAATAAAAATAAATTACAAACAATTTTAATATGTACATATTTTAAATAAAAAATTAAACAAAATATAGAACATAACAAAATAAAGAAAAAAAATTAAAAAATTAAAATAAATAAATTTAACTGACATTTAAAATTTAACCAAATAATATAAAAAACATCATAAAAAAATAATTTTACAGTAAAACATTCCGTTAGCAATCACAATCGCCGTTTAGTATAAGCTATAGTTTATCGATAACATTACCTCCAAATATTTATTGAACTGTCGCTTCTATCGATATGTCTTTTTAATCTAATATCGATGACATTAGCCAACATATTTATTACGCCTTCTTTGCAGCACTTACAATTTATTACGTATTCCAATATACCACTTTTTTTATCGTTTATCGATAACAGTGTCAGCTTTAATTAAAATCTCTTTTCTATCGATATTTGTTTTTTTTATCTTCTTTCGATAACATTGTCTCAACCACTTTTTTTAATTCTTTTCGCTATTTGTTTTTGTTTTAAATAAATTAAATTTTTTCATCGTTTACCGATGGCAATATATCATAACAAATTAAAAATTGTATCGATTACCGACAACAGTATTTCCACAAATTTGCTTAAAATATTTCTTTACGAGTATAAAAATGATTTATCCAAGTAATTACTTAGGCCCCAAATGCTTCATTATCAAATTTATTGATTATCGATAACATTGTTTTCGTAAGTCTAATTTTTGCTAGTGTGTAGTACTCTTGTATTGTTATGTATTTCCAATACACCTTAACACTTAATATATTTTATGGATTACGGATAGCAGGTTCAAAATGCCTCTTGAAAAAATTTATCGACTATCGATAACATTGTTTTCGTAAATCATTTTTTTTCAATACTACTGGTGAAAATTTCTACTTATTCGCAATATACCACTTAACAATTTTTATCGTTTATCGATAACAGTTAGGGCGCAGGTTTGTTTAAAATTTTGTTTCGTGTTTTCATAACAGTATAAATAGACTTTTCTCGCAAACGCCACTTTATTGAATTTATCGACTATCGATAATATATCGATTTAAAAGAAATTTCGTTTTTTATAGTGTGTATATTAAAATTTCCTTAGTAAATTTATGGTAGCTATCGTTTATCGATAAATATTATCGAAATTACAAACTTTTCCTATAATTAATTTCAAATGATTGATAATCGATTGATGTTATCGATAAGGGGTTTTGCTTTCATATGCTTGATAATATTTGCTTTAAATTGTTATAATCGATAATTTCGATTACGTTATTCTCTTTTAGTGAGTGATGACAATACTGCAGTCCTTATGGATTATCGATAATTATCGAGGACTGTCATCTTCTCCAAAATAACTTTTTTTTATCGATCTATGACAGTTGTTGTTGAAAGTTATCGGCTTTATCGATAACATTTTCTGTCTTTATTGTGTGTTTTAAATAAATAAATTAATACACTTCGGTCTTATATTTTAAAATCATCGAGAAATTACCATCTAATACAAAACTAGGTATTCTTCAAAAAGTAAATGAATATCACCCATCCATGGCATCCACAAAGCCTATGCAATACACAAAGCTCGATTACAATGTAAACGTTAACTTGTTCTTTATTGTGTGCTCTAAAACGCTTACTGTTATTCGGTCTCTGTTACCATCCATCTTCACTTTCTAAACCGCATTTAAATTCCGCATAAATTTCATTGCATGTCTGGTAAATGCCGGCCTTGTAGGCTCGATGTGTCTATTGCTTGTCGCCTTCAGTCCACTAAAGTAGTCGCCAACTTATTTACACCCAGTTGAGCAGTCAATTAGGCTGTCTGTTGAAAAGTTCTATTGTCAACGCTTCAATCATCATTATATCTTTTATTTACATGTCTGATTCTCTTGCTGAAATGAAAGTGAAGTCGAGTAAATAGTCACAAAAAATAAATGAAAATGAGGGATATGTTTTTGCTTCTGTTTGAAAATATATGTTTTCCTTTTTTTTGCGTTTGAAAATTAAATATGCTTGTTTAATGTATACTTTTAGGCGTTAGAAATTATAACTTTTCTTGTTTTTCAGTTACTGAAAAGCTTACTGTCTGTTCTTGAACTGTGAAATTAAGTTTTCATTTACAAAATATGTTAGTGTAGTCAGATAAATTCTAAAAGCATGACTACAATTGTGGTTGTTCTTTTCTTTTGGACCTTCAGCGTCACGTACTGTCAAAAACCATACCTATTTGTCAAAAAAATTAATTATTTCGCTCAGAAAGTGTATATATTTTGCACATTGTGAACACTTCTAAAGAAAATTGTTCGAATATATGTTTTTATCAAAGATTTTATGTTTTTTAAAGCATATGTTTCGGCGCATTTATAATTTTTTAGTGAATATTGATATCTTGCCTCAAGTAAAGAGTGAATATTTGCTTATATAGTAGTTTCTAAGGAGATTTGACAATAATTATGTCTTGCTTTGCATTATTTTAGGCGCAACAACAAACATTGAAGCATACATTTAGGGGCATTTCAATAAAAATGTCATTTTTGCAAAATTTTAAAAATTTCAAAAATTATTGTCTAATTTCAGGCGTCGTGCCTGCAAGAATTATATCGCATATCACACAAAGCCCCCATTGCTTTTCGCCTCTTTATTTTGCGTTTGTTTCTCATTCATTTTCTTTTTGTGCTAGTCAGTGCCAACTGTTGATTCAGTGGCCAGTTATTATTCTTTTCTTTCAAGTGTTCTTGTATTATTGCTCTTTTATCACCTTATTCTTTGTCTACACATATTCATGTCAACACTTTGCTGTGATTTGTTTCAGCATTGTGTTTTGTGTTTATTACACAGTGTTTGTGCGTAGACAATAAGACATTGTAGGTAGAATGCCTAAATGTATGCAACAGTTTTGACGATTGAATTATTATTCTTTGGCTTTTCATGGTCATTTAACTTCGGGGGAACTTTTTCTTTATATTTTTTGTTTATTTAAAAAATGTTAATTAAAATATTTATTATTATTTAATTAGAATTTTGGCTTACAAATACAAATATTTAATTTTATTTTCAGTTATTTATAATATTTTAATTTAAAAGTTCCACTTTCTAAAATACATTTATTATTTGAAATAATTTAAAAATTCTAATTTTGAAAACAAATTAAAATATTAAAAAAAAATTAGAAATTCATTTTTTTTTAAATTTTTTAACATAGAAGATTTTAAAATAATTAATTTAAAATTTTAATTAAATGTATTTATTTTAATTTATTTTTTTATAAATTTTATAATGTTTTATAATTGTTTTTATTTTCATTAACAAAATTTAAATTTTTTGAAATTTTTTTGATTTCTAAAAATTTACATATTTCATGTTTTTGTCATTGTTTGAGTTTATTTTTATTATTATTATTTTTTTATTTAATTTATTTTTTCTTTTATTTTTATTTTATTTATGTTTTTATTTTTTTTAATATATTTTGAATTTGTTGTAATTTTTTATATATTTTTTAATTAATTTCAAAATTCCTCTTTCTAAAATAAATTTATTATCTAAAATAAATTAAAAATTCTAATTTTTAAAATATTTAAAAAGAAAAACATAGAAGATTTTAAAATTTTTAACTTTTTAATAATAATTAATTTCCAATTAAATGTTTTTATTTAAAATTATTGTTTTAATTTTTTTATATTTTTATTTTATTTTCTATAACAAAATTTAATTTTTTTTGATTTCTAAAAATTTAAAATTTTCAAGTTTTTTTCATTGTTTAAGTTTATATTTATTTAATTTTTTTATTAATATTATTATTATGTTTTTTTTTTGTTTAAAATATAAAAAAATTTTTATATTGATTTTTATTTTTTTTTATTTGGTTTTTAATTTTTTTAAATTTTTTATTTCTTTTATTATTTTTAATTTTTTTATATATAAAAATTTAAATTTTTCAAATTGTTATCCTATAAGATCCTTCCTTCTTTTTTATTTTATTTTTGTTTTAATTTTTTAAATTTTTTATTTATTTTTTTTTTTAATTTTTTGGTTTTTTATTATTTTTCATTTTTTTTTTGATGTTTTTTTGTTTTTGATGAAGTTTTAATTTTTTTTTCATGAAAAGTACAACTTTTCAACGCAAGTATCGCTCAATAAGCCCCTACAAAAGCTCTAACTAAAATTCATTGCATATGTTAGGGCGTTTATGCATTGAAACGCTTAAAAGACAGTTGATTTGCATGTAAATGCGTTGTTAATGTTATCAAACAATTGTAATGTATCACACAGTCAAATTGAAAGTGAAAAGTACAGCCAACAATAAAAGCAACAAATGTTTTCAAATGTATTCCTGGCATAAAGCAGCTTCTTAGAAGAGATATCAGCTTGTTAAAGGAGATTCAAACTTGATATGTTTTTGCTGGTGATATTTTATTCTAAGCTATGTTACGTTATGTTATAATTACCCCTAACATTTCAAAAATATAATACAATGTCAACTGAGATTTTTCTCCCCGTGTCTCCGTGTGCCCAACTCCACACAGCAACGAAATAAAAATCTCGTGAAGTTGTTAGGCATTCAAATTAACGCACAACAAGTGCCTAATCGGCAAACTTTATAATAAAAAAATGTAAATAAAACAAAAAAAACAAACATAAATCAGAATTCCTAGTTAAAAAAAGCTTTGAAATGCAATGACACGAACTGAGCAACAGATAGCGCGCTAAAAGGACGAAAGCGAGAGCGAGGTAAAAGTAGGGAGAGAGAGAAAGTGCGAGCGCAATAAATGTCGTAAAATGTAGGCTAGAAGAGCGGGTGAGAGACAGCTATTTATTGTGAGAGTACGGTCTCCCAGTAAAAACTGCTGCTAACGGAAAGCTCGAGGACACTCGAAATTTAAAAATATCTAATAAATATTGTAAAAATAATACTTTTTTTCATATTTCAAAAAATATTATAAAAAAAAAATATTTAAAAAATATTTTCAAAAATAATACTTTTTCTTAATATTTCAAAAAATATTTTCAAAAATATTTAAAAGTTATCTAAAAAAATATTTAAAAAAATATTTTCAAAAATATTTAAAGATGACGTAAAAAAATATTTTCAAAAATAATACTTTTTCTTAATATTTCAAAAAATATTTGAAAAATATTTTCAAAAATATTTAAAAGTTATCTAAAAAAATATTTAAAAAATATTTTCAAAAATATTTAAAAATGATATAAAAAAAATATTTTCAAAAATAATTTCAAAAATATTTTCAAAAAAATTAAATAAAATTAAATAAAATAAATAAATTTATAAAACAAAAATTAATCGAGAAAACTTTAAATTACATCAATAAAAAAACCATATTTTATTTTATTTTTTAATATAAATGGAAAGCTTTATTTGCTTCTATGATATAGTATATATCTTTATAAATGTATGTATATCTTTATATCTGAGTTCATGTAAATATATATGTGCGTAAAGGCGAGACGAACGTCAACTTCACCAAATGTTTGCTGAAATGTGCTGAATGCACCGAAGGGACCAGCTGACTATTTTTCTGCCCACTAAGTTGAGTGAAAAGGAATAAGATATAGCGTGCGAGTTTAGGAGATGAGCGCGAAGAAAATTTGCAATTTGAAAATTAAAAAAAAAGTAAAATTATCGAAATAAAAAAATGATTAAAATTAAATTAAAAAAAAAAAAACAAAAATAAAAATAAAAACATAATAAAAAAAGTTAAATTAAATAAAAAAATAAAATTAAAGAAAAATTAAATAAAAAAATAAAAATTAATAAATAAAAAATATTAAATAAAAAAAAAATAAAATTTAATAAATAAAAATATTGTATAAAAAATTGAATAAAAAAATAAAATAAAAATTAAATAAAAAAATAAAATTTAATAAATAAAAATATTAAATAAAAAATATAAAATTTAATAAATAAAAAATAAAATAAAATAATAAAAAAATATTAAATAAAAAAAAAAAAATTTAATAAATAAAAATATTGCATACAAAATTGAATAAAAAAATAAAATTTAATAAATAAAAACATAATATAAAAAACTAAATAAAAAAATAAAAAAATAATAAAATAACATTACATTACATAGCATAACATAACATCTTAATTTAATTAAAATTGAAAATTGAATACATAAATTTAAAAACAAAAAAATAGAATTGAAATAACAAAATTGTTAAATAAACTAGAATAAACAATAAAATAAAAATAAAGTATAAAAAAGTGTAGTAAAGTATGAAAAATGAATATGAAATACAAAGAATTACATTTGATTTAAATTTACACTAAGAAACCAACTAAGCGAAAATTAAAATAAAAAAAATTTAATTTCAAAAATGATTAAAAAAAAATCATTATCGAGTTATGTCGTTTTTTCCAATTATAAACGAATGCACTCTCCATACATGTTTCATATAAACTTCTCAATATTACTTAGCTGAGGTTTTGCGCTCTCACACACAAAACATTCAAAAGCTTCGCGCGTATAGCACTGCCAGCGCTCTCGTGCACTTTAAAATTGTTTAGCCCTCGCTTTGCTTATAGAACATGCCAATATTCGCTTTGCGCAATCAGCTGTAGCGAATGAGCGTGGAAATGTATAATAGTAAATATACCTAGACACACGCAGCAGCACGCGCTACCGGAAGTTTTGTGCTCCCCTGCCTTTGAGCAGCGCTCACGTTGCGCTCAGCACACTCTCAATCACACTACGGTCGCTCTCTCTCTCTCTCTCTTTCTCACAATTTGGCACATTCAGCACGTGTGCTCGTCGCGCTACGCTTTCACGCGATATGCGTTTTTTCGGGGTTGCGCCGGGGCTGCAATATTTAGTTAACGACAGCCGAATGCAAAGCTGGGCGCTAGCGCCAGGCAATGCAAACAGCGATAGACGCGCGTTTGTGTGTTTGTGTGCGATGTGTCGTTTCATTGACGACGAGCCGATAGTCGATACAGCTTTTGCTGACGCGCAGGCTTTCAGTTCGATTTCAACAACGGTATTGTACGGTTAACAAGGCGATTTGGAAAGCGCAAAACACAAAACGCACAAAAACGCTCAATAACGGTTAGAAGAAAGAAGGAAAAAAGTGAAAATATCTACATACAAGCATAAATACATATACATATATACATACATATGTACACGGGTAGTTAAACAACAAAAAAAAAACATATGTTTGTGCTGTGCCAGTGCAAGAAATGCATTTCCTTATACACTATATAAGTACTGTTATTTCAAGACATTAGCCAAATAAAATAGGAAAAATACTGTAGTAAAAGTGCTGTGTATACAGAAAATACATACATTTATACACACACGGTGTATGTGCGTGCGACTGTGGTGGTGAACAGTGTGAAGTCTGCATTGGCAATTGCATTCATTTAAAAATTAACAAGAAATTTTAATTTTTTAATTCAAAAAAATTTTGTCGCAAAAATTAAATTTTTTTGTTGTGAAAATAAAAAATACATTGTTATGCTGTGCGTAAAATGTTTTGAAAAAAATCGATTGCAATTTCTGAAACTGCACAAGAACTAAGTGTTAGTATATGCGCCCATAACTAGGCTAAAGTAATTGAAACTCCAGTACGTGCGTATACAGGTAGTGTATTTGATGTGAGGTGCAACAAACATAGACGGTATTTTAATAGAAAATGAGATATAATAAAAATAAAAAAGAAAGAAAATAATAAATAATATATTAATAATAAAAGTAATAAAGAATATATAAAAAATAATAAAACATAAAAAATAATAAAAAATAAAAAAAAAATTAAAAATAATAATAAAATATAATAAAAAATATGTAAAAACTACATTACATTGTACTGAAAACTATATAAAATTTTTATAAATCAATTTTTGAATTTATAATAACCATTAAAAAACAAAAAAAATATGTAAAAAATTATTTCAAATATCTAATAAATTACAAACTTTTAATGAAACAATTTTCGAATTTATATAAATTTAAATTAATTTTCAAAATTATTATAAATAAAAAAAATAAAAATAATAACAAATATATAAAAAATATATAGAAATATTAAAAAATATATAAAAAATAATATGAAATATTTACATCTAAAAGGTAATAAAAATTATGTAAAAAATATAAGAAATTTAAATAAATTATAATTATAATAAAATAATTTTTAAAGTTTTACATTTTTTATTTAAAAATAAATAATTAAAATAAATTAACAAATATATATATATCAATAATAAAGAGCAATTTTTTTTATTTTTGTGAATTTTTCTAAATGTTATAAATTAATATAAACTATTTTTTTTTAATTCTTGTCGAATAATTTGAAAATGTATTTTTTGGTCTCTACACTTTTCAAAAACTTATTACTTACACAGAAATTCACAAAAAGAATATTATTAGCAGTGTGGCAAACGCCTAAATGTATGCTAGATGTGTGATTTTTATCAGAGTGCGCCTAAAAGTAGGTCTCCATTAAATTTAATAATATTTTGAAGTTGAGGTAGTGCTTATAATTGCAAAAAATATTGATAAACTGCTAGTTGCAGGTATTTTATAGTATTCGATATTTCAAAGTGCGGTTGAAAGTAGGTTTCTACTAAATGTAGTCATTTTCACAATAAAAGTAGTCATAAAGTTAGCAAAAATGCTAGAAGTCTCATAAAGGTTCCCTATAAAAATAGTTTAAAAAATACATAAACACCTAAAAGTATGCTTCTGATAAATTGAATAATAATCCTTATGAAAATAGTTTAAAAAATACATAAACACCTAAAAGTATGCTTCTACTAAATTGAATAATAATTCTTATGAAAATAGTTTAAAAAATAGACAAACGCCTAAAAGTATGCTTTTCTAAATTGAATAATAATCCTAATAGTTTAAAAAATAGATAAACGCCTAAAAGTATGCTGGTTTTGGTTGTCTTATAGCATTCTCACGCAATTTTTAAACCATTAAATGCTGGCATAATTTAAAATTGTACAGTTTTTATTTATAGAAGTTTTTAATAACTAACATTTTATAAAAATCAAGCATACTTCTAGGCTGGGCGATGATTTAAAAACCGCTAAAACTCAAATATATACAAATTGCATATCAAAATAACCCGCTTAACGAAACAACCTAAATGCGCGCAAAGTACTACACCTAAAAATATGCAACATGTTTTATTTTTTATTATTTTTTTCTACGCTTATCTACACTTGTATAGACCTGTTGTTGTTTGTCGAACATGCACTAACTCTACTTTATTGTTTTTCTTATTCAGCGCAACCGGCGCAAAATGAATGTAGGTTAGAATATTACACCAACATACAAAGTTGTTAACACATTTAAATCGGAACGCATACACAACAATATGAGTGTGTTCCACTTACTGCTGTTGTGGGCAACCGTTTATTGTGTCTAAATAGCTATAACACATGTGTTTGTGTGTGTGTGATGTGAGGGTGTGAGGGTTGCAAACGTAAAGCATGAACTCAAGTTTTAACAAAAGCAAACAAAATTTAGAAAAAGTTTGTGGGGAACATGATGTGCAGCGGGGTTAGGTGTAAGCGTTGCTTTTGCGGCTACTAGTCGATACACAAAGCGTGTGCACATGTATATTTTCTATATATATATAGCACTTTTATATTAGCAACACTTAACTTATGCGCATTGGCGCTTAAATGTAGGCAACACTTTCTGGCATTTATTGTCTTTGTGCCATGGCATGTCTTACAGTCACAACTGTGTCCTTGTCTTTTGTTGAATTTGCAATGTAGTGCTAAAAATATGCACCAAACAATTGGCAGCGTGCTATTTTAGCCATTTGCTGATGCCTCTGTTATTTTTAGTAACTCTCGTGCAGCTGAGTTAAATTTTGTGCTTATAAAATCGTGCTTTTAAATTTTTAATTCAACCAATATTTAATATTTGCTTTAAAAAAGTATCTTTTGCCGTCTCGGAACCCTCCTAAATGATTTTCGTACAACTCATTAACTCACTGCCTGTTTTGATCAAAGCTGTTGCATTCATAATACCATATTCAAGCTCAAATGTCTTGGAAATACCAATCACTTTTAATGAAATTATTATTGCTACTTTGATTCTTTTGAAGTTTGCGCATATTTCGTGTCCATATTCATTCACAAACACGTGTGTGCCAATAAATTGGTTTTGAGCTGTCTAATCCGCACATTAAATTACCATAGATTTAATTTCGCATTTCCATTTTGACATTTTTCAAGTTAAAATATTGTAATCCTTAGTATTTAATTAAAATTTGTCAGCATTAAAAATTTAATTTGGTTGTAGCATAGATTTCAGTAGCTACTAGATGTATTACGAGGTTTTTTAAATTGTGTTGCCTACATTTAGGGTTGGGAAGAATGCAAAATTTTAAATTTATGTGGTTTTGTTAAATTAATTTTATGTTTTTTTCTTATTTATAAAGAAAATAACGGCAAATGTGAAAATAGTTGCATACTTTTAGACGTTTTAATATTTAATATAGTTATAGCACAGTTTTTGGCGCCTACAATGTTTTTTTTAAATAAACTATAATGTTAGCTTAAGCATACACATCTTTTAATTTTCCGTAGTAACAAAAGTTGCCAGATAATATTTCATAGATCGAAAAATATATACTTTGTTTGCCTACATTTAGGCTAATTCCATCCAAAAATTGTTAGTACGTTGTCTGTTTCAAATTGGCGTCCACTAAGGTATGCTTTTACATTTTTATACTGACACAGTAAACGAAGTTAAGTGATTTTTACGCAATTCACATAGGGTATAACCTAAAAGCGCCTGAAAGTATGCCTCATATTTGCTATTATATTACTTCAATTAACTCTTAATGTACGCGCGCAGTGCAAGCGCTTTTTGCATGTATGCATATATACGTAGGTATATCGATACTTAATGACCAACAGCTTGGCGCACATTAACGTCATTAGCGCCATTGGCCGCCTGAAAGCTTACTTTATTTTCCTTGCCTTTTTTCTCTCTCTGTGATTGTGTGTGTGTGTGTGTGTGTGTGTGCGTTTACTTATTCGCCTTTTCTGATGTCAATCGTTCGCAAAGGATAAAGTCTTTTATATGCGCGCTGCAAATTTTTATGGCTATTAACTTAATTGAGTCGGGGATGAGCAAGGTTAAGCTCTGCGTCACATCGGAAAAAATGTATCGTCATGCAGTGCAACAGCTCGCTGTGGTGGCTGTTTTCTGTTTTTTTTTATTTTAATTTTCTTTTCACAAATTCTTTGTAATTGATAACACACGCCGTGCTAAAGAACTTCAGAGTGCACTTAGTCGCGTTTTAGGCGCTTAGCGACTTTTATTTGAGATTTTAGATATTTTGTATCTTTTTTTTTTGAAAAATTTCAGTATTTCATAGAAATAAGCATAATATGTAATGAAAATTTAAATAAATAAATAATTTGAGCTAAAAAAGAAAATAATTATTTCAACGCCGCAAAATATGCTACATATTTCGTAGGAAATTATAAAAATTATTTTGTTGTATTTTGAAAGTGATTTTCGTTGTTAACTTGTTCTCTCTTGTGAAATTTAATGCAAAATATTGAAATTTTTGTTGCCTACATTAAGGCTTTCATATGATACATAGAATATGTTGCATACTTTTGAGCGCTAATAACGCAAATATGGTGTCACAGGCTCGGGAATAATTACATAAATTTAATGATAAATACATGAAAACTATGAACAAAATTGAAAGTAAATTTTAGAAAATTTTTCAAATTAGAAAAAAAATTTGAAAAAAAAATTTTTGAAAATAAAAAAGTAGAAAAATAAAATCGTGAAATTAAACAAAAATTTAAATATACAAATTTTTCAAATTAGAAAAAAAATTTTGGAAAAAAAACTTTTTTGAAATTAAAAAAAATCGAAAAATAAAAAAAAAAATTTAAGAAATAAAATATAATTTTTTTTTGGCAATTGCTCTCAATTTCCCTTAACTGTTGCTGCTTTCCGTTCACTCTGCACTATAAAACTCCAAAACATTTAGATACCTACATATATTGTGAAATTGACCGTTGTGGCAATGTTTGCACAACAATTTTCATGAATTTAAATTTACAAAAACAAAAATGAACCATAACATTTTCCATCATAAATATTTAATGTGAAAATTTCAAGCAGAAGTAATAAGAAATTATGAAAATTTTATGGCATTCAGTCATACGAAAATGTATGTAAAAAAAAAATAATAATAAATTTCATTATTTAACACATTTACATAAAATATATATGTATCTGTGTTCATGTATGTGTGTGTTTACTATATTTTCACATTTGTTTAACCCGCTCCACAAGCTGCCTTCCGATTATCACACTCCTCTGTTATCGCGCCTACTTTCCCAGGCAGTGTAGCCCTGCAAATTATATGCAAATGCTGTGCTATAGAATGTTGTAAACATTTTATCGTTAAATTTTTCGCGGACACCATGCGGGTCGCCCCACACGCATGACTGATAATGAAATAATTAAAAAGCGTAAACGCTCAAAAGTCAACTGCTGATTGACAAAAGAAGGTTGTTGTTGCTGGTGCTTTGTTTTTCGTACACAGTTATCGCTCGCACTTTACATGGCATTTGCGAAAATTTATGCAATTGTGTCAGTGTTGCATACATTTTATTTTTACTTTTTAATTTTTTTTAAAATTTTTTTTTGTACTTTGAAAAAAAAAATGTTGTTTACAATTTGGTTGAAATTAGTTAATTTTTGCTATAAATGTTAATTATTTATATTTTGAAAATATAAACCCAATTAGAATTGTTAAAATGCTATGAAATGTCATAAATATTTTTTTTTTTCATCGTAAAAAAGTTTTGAGTCAGATTTATGGAAAAATTTAATTCGATATAATAAGATATTAAAATCAAATATAAAATGAAAATAATAAAAATAAGAAATACAAAAAAAAAAAAAAAGAAATAAAAAAATACAAAAAATAAGATAAAATAAAAAATTAAATTAAATTAAAAAGTTAAAAAAATAATAAAAAAATAAATAAAATTAAAATCATAAAACTAATTTTAATAATTTTTTAAAAAATATATATAAAATAAAATAAAAATATATCAATATTAAACATTTTTAGCTAAAAATTTCTAATAAATAAATAATTAAATTAAAAATACTCTAATTTAATTTAAATATGGAACTAATTTAATTTAAAAAAAATCAAAAAATAATTTTATTTAATGAAAATTGTTTATAATTCCATTAATACTTATAATAAATTAACATATGGACTTTTTACACAGGAGATAATTGATCAATTAACCGGCCTCTGCTCGATTAAAACGCGTATTAGGATCGATTTACCATACAAAATATAAATCTACAATAATTTTTAATTGAATTTTAATCAACTTGCAATGCAACTCTGCGACAAAGACCATATTTGTATTATAAGAGGGCTGCTATATATATTTCTGGCCTAATAAAGAAAATAGCAACATTTATCAACGAAAATGGTTTTATTGTTTTTCAAAATATTATCCATCAAGATTTATACACTTTTGCATGCGCTCAAACCAATTTTCGAAGCACTTTTTTGAGCCTTTTTTTGAGCGATTGTCAAATTGTGCGGGATCCAACGAGAACAAACTTTTTTTACGGCCAGGTGTTCATGCAATATCGAAAGTATGCTGGTGAGAGAAATACATAGGCATGCCTCTATCTGAAGGCATGTTACATGACGGTCTTGCATTATCAGTTCACGTACGGCATCGATGTTTTCTGGCACAACGGCTGTTTTTGGACGGCCTTCACGGAATTCTTTGAGCGAGCGTCGGCCACGATTGAATTCGTTGTACCAGTTTTTCACAGTGCTATAGGATGGTGCTTCATTGCCATACAAAGATTTTAGTTCATCGATGCACTCTTGTCGCGATAATCCACGTCGAAAGTTGTGAAAAATGATCGCACGAAAATGTTCACGATTTAATTCCATTTTTTGGGCGAGTTGAATTTTTTATGTTCACGAAAATGTTCACGATTTAATTCCATTTTTTGGGCGAGTTGAATTTTTTAATTCCCTGTAAATAAAACAATTCACGATTAAATGACAAAACGTTCTGAGTTATGTTATGCTAAAAAATGTAAAACTTTCCAATAAAAATGTCAGATTGCACCTGGTAACACTTAGTGTTGCCTAGGCCAGAAATATATATAGCAGCCCTCGTATATACGTTCTTTGCGGTTGGCTATATTTTTTTTGTTAAAAAAGCTACGGTAGATTTCGCTGCTAAAAAATATTAATCAGCTGATGAAACTTACCAACTTCTTATGAAAAGCAAAAACAAATATGTATAACAGCTGATCAATTACCGAGTAGCCGGAAAAAGCTGGTTTCTCAATTTTTTTTTAAGTTTAATTGATCAATTAATTTGGCCATGTTAAAATGCTATAAAGTTACAACAAATAATTATTCATAATATAAAATTAATATTATAAAAATAAATATTTGCTATAAAATTAAAAAAATATATATATTTTTTAATTAACAAATTATCTCAATTAAATAATATTTTACACTTTTTAATTTAATTTCGTAAAATATTTGTAAAATTTTTAATTAATATTAAAAAATTTACAAAAAAATATATACATATATATAAAAATAATAAGTGTGTGAAAAATGCAAAATTATTTAAGAAAACTTAAGGAAATATTATATACATATATAAAAAAAAAATACAATATATCAAAATATTAACTTGTACATTTTTTTAATATTAAATTTTAACAAAAAAAAAAAAGGAATTTTTAAAATATAAAATTTTAATAAAAAAATTTAAAGTTTTTTTTATATCAAATTTTATTTTAGAAAAATTTTAATTATTTTTTTATTATTAAATTTTTTATACAACATTTTACATTACATTAAATTTTCTTATGCTTTATTTAAATAAATTTTGATTAACATATTTTGGAAAGTGGTAAATTTCGAATAGTTTAAATGAAAAAAATAAAAATAAAAAATAAATAAAAATTAAAAAAAAAAATCCAAATATGTCACAAAATAAAAATTAAAGTGTAAAAAGTGGTGATAAAATATTGAACAAAATTTTTAAAGTAAATATGTTTATATTTTATTTTAAAATTAAAATTATATTTTATTTTCAATTATTTTAAAAATATAAAATTTAAAAAAAAATGTAGAAAAAAATGTTCATATTTTTCCACACAAACTAATTTCATAATAATCTCTAAAAAAATTAATAAAATATTTTTTTTAATCAAATTTTAATATAAAAGAAAAATAGCAAGCAACAATGTGAAAAATGAAAATGTATTTTTTTTTAATATGTACGTTATTGAGTGTCCCTAATCGACACACTTGTTGCTTCCTTCAACTTAACTTAACTAAAATCTGCTGAAAATACCGTCTCCCCCAATCAGTCATTTTCATTGCATTTGGTTCATCATACGCCATGTCTGACTCATAAAAATAGCATATTTTTCAACTTCTTCACAACTTTTATACTATATTACTGAGTAACAGCAAAACAACAACCTCTACAACAATAGCACATAATTATTATTGCAGTCGTATATACATATATATATGTATAAGAATGCGTTAAACAAACCAATAACTCAAATCAAATGAGACGCTTCAAATTGTTTAGTGGCGGCATTGGTGCGCACTGGTTCATTGGCTTCTCGGCACGCCTGCTCTAGTCTGGCATAACGCAAAGCGCCGCACAAGTCGCCCAATTAACCTCTCCGCGGCGCTTTGCGCACAAAAAACATGAAAAGAATATATGAAAAAAAAATAATAAATACCACAAAAAAAAATTTGCGCTAACGAAAAATTGTTTTGTAAACAAAAAGCAACTACCAAATGTATACATTTGTTGTTAGTTTGTGGAAGAAGTAGTTCGGTTGGGTGTTTGAATTTGTTTTCTTAGCTTGAGAAATGGAAAAAGTCCACAAAACGCAAGTGATTATTTGCTCTTCCTACTCAACCAACTGTTGTTTGCTTATTTACTTTTTTTTTCTTTTTATTATTATTATTATTTTTCCCCTTTTTTGTTTGGTTAGTTCAATATGTCTTCTACAGTTTACATGAATTCTGTGTGTTTGTATATTTTATGAATGCAATTTGGGAAATTTGGTCGTCATTATTGGGTGGTTTCGTTGGGCTATTAGTGACTTTACTAGCAAAATTTTATGTTTGCGGTTGTTTTACAGCTTTGGATTATTTTTATTAGTATAAATAAATAAATTGTATAAATTTTAATTTTTTATAATTTAATGAAAATAGTTCCTTTTTTAATTTATTATTTTTTCTTATTTGATTAATACAATATTCCATTTACTTTTAAATAATGTTTAAATAATTTATTGATAGTTTTTTTTTAATTATAATGTTTTTTTTTAAATAATTTTGAAATCAATTCTACAAATTTTTTGTTATTTTTTTCTCTTGTTTCTACACGACCAATTTCAAAAAAAATTTTGTACAGTTGAAAATTCGGCGAAATCGGTGTACAACCACGCCTACTTCCAATATAACACAATTTTATATTTCATTTGATTTTTTCACTTTATAATACCTCAGTCAAATAATTATATGTGCATGAACTTTTTGCAAAACAAAATTAAAGATTACAAAATTGCTAAATATTTCTGAGTATGCAGGTTTGTTATTATTAATGTATACGATATAAAAAACAAAAAATTAACAAATTTCAAAATAAATTTTAAACTATAAAACAGAATTGAAGTTTAGGCTAATGGTAAATATTTATATGTGCATTTTACTATTTTTACCAGTAAAGTCTATACATTTGAGTTTAACTGAAAGAAATGTTTATTTTAATAGTCAGTAGAATTGTCCTTATATTTTAAAACTAAATTAAGCCGCTTAATCAGAGAATTAACTACTGACTGTAAAATAGTTATGTAAATATTGGCAAATTCTTGCTTTATGGCTAATTTAAGGTGACGTACTGTCTCAAACTGCTTTCCGTTGTGGAAAACAGGAGCAGAGAGGTTCTCCCAGAGATCCTCAATAGGATTTAGGTTCGAACTCAAGGCTGCACATTGTAATACCGGTCGTTAAAGATGTTCTTTGTGTGAATTGAAGTGTTATCCTTTCGATATGTCCAGTTATATGCCATAAATATTGTCAGCAAATTTTATTAACTCGCTGTCCAAAAGATCTACATTGATATTAGCATTCATTTGAGTGAATATAAAACATGTAGATAGCTTTCCACAGCAGCAAAATGCAGCCGATGAAATCAAGGTACCGCTTCCAAAACATTGCTTGTAGTAGGACCGCCGTTCCTGGTGCGAATCTCTCCAATATTTCTTGCAATGACCTGGGCCGACCAAATTTAATATTTTTTGGTCACTAAAGACTGTATTCTATCACTCATCGGCACAGAATTGGTATTTATTTGCAAACCTCAAATGTGCTTTATTGTGTCTTTCTTTAGCGTTGGTTTAGGTGCCATGGAGGTGTGTTACAGAAACTGATTTTTTTGTATAATTGGAAAAATTATATTTATTGTGATTTTCTGTCTTAACTAGGTCCATATTTGGTCGCTGCTTATCAAGTCCGCAACTACTAGCCGTCGAATCATCCTTTCGCACCGCTCATCAATGTTGTTTCCGTCCGCTGCGTCGCACTATACCATTTTGGAACCGCTTTTATGCATTCCTATGATTATTACTTGTTCCTCGGCTGATAAACTAGTACCACGAGGCATTTTAATGCACCTACAATAATTTTGAAAACAAATTTAGCAAAAAAGTTTTTGCTGCGACACTATCAGTAAGAAAGATCCGCTAAACTGATTTTGCACATATAAATATTTTCTATGCAATACCCAATTCACAAGCACATTCTTAATGTAACTTTACAACGAACGAGAAAAGTATGAAACAATTTTCGTTGCATAGTAACGGTAACATACCTTTTATTCCACATTTGCCAAAATCCAAAAAATAACAGTGAATAAGAAATAAAAACAAAAACCGAAATGCACATATAATTATTTGACTGGGGTATATACACAAAGACAATAATCACAATAATACAATAACTATATCACAATAAAACCATAAAATCACAATTGCAAAAATAGGACTAATGCCCCGGATATCAAACATGAGGACCCCATTATTTTGTTTTATTTTATTTTATTTTATTTTTTTATTTTTTTATTTTTTTTTTTATTATATATTTTATTTTATTTTATATTATATTTTTTTTTTATTTTATTTATCTTATTTTTATTTTATTTTTTTATTTTATTTTATTTTATTTTATTTTTTTTTTATATTATTTTATTTTATTTTATTTTATTTTATTTTATGTATTTTATTTTATTTTATGTATTTTATTTTATATTATATTATTTTATTTTATTTTATTTTATTTTATATTATTTTATTTTTTTATATTATTTATTTTATTTTATTTTATTTTTTTTTATTATTTTATTTGATTTTATTTTATTTGATATTATATATTTTATTTCATTTTATTTTATTTTATTTTGTTTTATTTTATTTAATTTTTTTATTTTATATTATTTTATTTATTTTATATTATATTATTTATTTTATATTATATTATTTATTTAATTTTTTTGTTTTATTTTATATTTTATATTATATATTTTATTTTATATTTTATATTATATATTTTATTTTGTTTTATTTTATTTATCTTATTTTTATTTTATTTTATTTTTTTGTATTTTTTTATTTTTTTTTATATTATTTTATTTTATTTTATTTTATGTATTTTATTTTATATTATTTTATTTTATTTTATTTTATATTATTTTATAATATATATTTTATTTTATTTTATTTATCTTATTTTTATTTTATTATTTTATTTTATTTTATTTTTTTTTTATTTTGTTTGATTTTATTTTATTTTATTTATCTTATTTTTATTTTATTTTTTTTTATTTTATTTTATTTTTTTATTTTCTTTGATTTTATTTTTTTTTATTTTGTTTGATTTTAATTTTTTTTTATTTTATTTTTTTTATGTTATTTTATTTTATTTTATTTTATGTATTTTATTTTATTTTATTTCATTTTATTTATTATATATTTATTTATTTTTACTCTCACACACATATTAAATTTTTTGTATTATTATTAAATCAATAATTTATCCTTTCTTCAATATTCCTCGAGTTTTTACATATTTATTATACATTTTGTTTACATATTTCTGTCACCCCCACATCACGCTACGCATCACTTAGCTTCGCTTTCAATAAGTGTTTTATTTGATTTTCAGTTTCGCCTTAGTTAGCAGCTTCAATTAGAAAGTAAATAATCGGTTATATGTCGGACAAGTAGAGAGCGCGTAGCTTCTCAGCTGCACTTACTTATGTTGATACGAGTACAAACATAAGCGTATTTACACCTACTATGGCATACTTATTGACGTAAGTGTGTTTAATTGATTACGTAGTTTGTTCGCAACGAGTGCTGCGTTTATTTAGGCTTTAGTGCTTGTAGAAGTGTAATACTCTGACGTAGTATAGTTGACTTGTGTCTTGTCGTTTCTGTTTTATTTTTTCTAACGCGGCATATACGCAGTTGAAGTAAAGGTTTAAGTTTCTTATGGTACTTAATCTAACGGTTTCTCGAATTATAAGGACTTCGTGTTATTATTTGTCTCGAGTTATCGAGCATTTTCAGTTGAGTCTTATGAGTCTAATAGCCTTTTCACACAGCCAAATTAATTGATTAATTAAAATTTTGATTGAGAAACCAGTTATTGCCCTTCACACTACCGTCTATTCGATAATCGATTAAAATTCAATTAAAAATTTATGTAGATTTGTATTTTGTATGATAAATCAATCTTAATTAGTGTTTTATTCGAGCAGAGGCCGATTAATTGTTCAATTAACTCCTGTGTGAAAAGGTTATAATGATCTCAGTTTCCTTTTTTTCAGTTTAGTTTATTTTTCTTGAGAGACAGCTGTCCCACTTCACATAAATCTATCTCATTACTTTATATTTTCGTGGGTCCGATGAATCACAAACGAGACGCTTGAGTTTAGTTGATCGTCGAGCTTAAAATCAGTTTGCTCTCTGCCATAGTATTGAAGGCCTCAGCTGTATCGCTGTTCTGGAAACTTTGCTTCTTTGACTTTTCTACAGACCCTCTGGAGAGGAATTTCTAAATAACGTGTGCTTTCGATAGCTCGGATTGACAGATATTAATAAGTGGATCATATATATTTCCCGTATTATATAGTAGCGTCTTTCGTTCATTCTTTCAAGATTTTTTTTTCGCTTTAAGGCGACTAAACAGACTCACTAAAGCCACTGCCAGCAATGCTTTGGCTCCAAAATTGAAAAGTTCTTTCGCGCTGAGACCAACTTTTTTTTCGTATTACTTAGGTTTGACTTTCCAGTTTTGCTCGCCTTTTAAATATTCATATTTTTACCTCTCTCTCTCTCACACTTTTTTATTATGCATATTCGCGTTGTGTTTATTGTTATTGTTGTCATTACCTATCGCGCGCTATGCTTTCAACGGCCAATAGCAGCATATTGAATTACTGTCAATAATTTGATATGGCAATGCGGTGCAATATTCATGCTGCCGGGGCGTATGAGTGTTCAATTAGCGATGAGCGTATCGAACGTGCGTACTCACCTACACAAACACAGTAACACTTACTATGTAGTCATACAAACAATGCAATTAAATGCGCGTATGCGGCATAATGGCAACATAGCATAGCATAGCGGTTGACATGTGAGTTATGCATATTTTTCTATATACAGACAGACACATATCCTGCAACCGCTACTTGTAGTTCTGTGAATTTTATAATTTTATGGAAAATCAGATTTTTTTCTGCGTCGCTGCCAATATCGAATCAGTGTAACTCAATATGCTTGGAGTGGTTTGCAAGAAAAAATTAAAAAAAAAAAACTGAAAAATAATTACTAAAAAAAGTTCATTATTAAAGCACAAGGAGGAGCCCGCAGACAATGCAGCAAGCCTGCACTCCAAGGCGATTTTATTCAATTAACATGTGCATGCGTTGCATTTCGCACATATCCAACAGGATATGCAGGCGAATCTATATATGTATATATTTACATTAAAAACAAAAAAGCTAAAATTTATATTGATTTCCATGGCTGCAGGCGAAACGGCTGACGTGTGTTACATGAGTGTAGCATAAAAAATTGACGTACTTAGTCGCGAAAGCAATAGGTGTGTTTGTATGTGATTTAAAAAATAGGTTAGAGAAGAATTTTTTTTTAATTTAAAAGAAATAATTTTATAAATAAAATAAAAACTATTTTTAGGAGTTGCCACATTATCTAAAATGAAATATTTTTTAAATGAATTATTAAATAAGACTACATTATTTTTAGAAATTTTTAACATTCCTCAGAAAAATCACTTAAAATTAAGGAAATATTAAAAAAAAATTAAGAAAATATTAAAAATAACGGTATTTAAATTTCAAAATAATTTTTTTTCTAAAAATATATATTTAAAATAATTTTTTTTTTTTGATTTTTCAAAATAATCATACTAAAATGTTATAACTGTTGAAAAATAATTTAAAACATAAGAAAAGTGTCTAAAATGTTAAAAGAAATTAAAAAATTGAATTAAAATTGAAAACTAAAAACAATAAAAATTCTAAAAACAATTTAACTCAAATTTTCGGTGATATTTTTTTTCTTACATAATATTTTAACAAAAAAAAAAAAAGTAAAACATTTTATGAAAATTTTTAAAAGCAAACTATAAGTTATTTTTTTAATATAAATTTAAACTAATTTAAAATAAAATAATGTTTGAAAAATTAAATGAACTAAATAGAAAATTATAAAAACAAATTAAAGCTAACTTTAAGTAATATTTTTTAAATACATATTTTTATCAAAAAAATATCAAATTTTGTATAAAAAAAATTTTATAATTTTTGAAAGTTTTTAAAAATATTGAAAAAAAATTTAAAAATTTTTGAAAGTTTTTAAAAATAACAAAAAAAAAATATAAAATAAATTTTGAAAATTTTAAAATCTTTAAAAAACAAACTAAATATTTTTTTAAATAAAATTTAAACTAATTGAAAATAAAACAAAATTTTAAAGTTTAAAAGAAAATAAATAGATAATGCTAAACATAAATAAAAGCAAATTTTAAGTGATATTTTTAAATACATATTTTTTATCAAAAAAAATATCACATTTTTTTATTAAAAAAAATTGGTTATATTAAAAAAAATATTTAAATACTTTTTATTGGAAATTTTTAAATTTTTTTTAAACTACATATAATAATTTTTTTAATATACAATTAAATTAATTTAAAATAAAATATAATTTCAAAAATTAAGAGATAATTCTAAAAATAAATAAAAGCAAATTTTAAGTGATATTTTAAAAATACATATTTTTTAATAAAAAAATATCAAATTTTGTATAAAAAAAATATAAAAAAAATATCAGAAAAAATTAATCATTTTAAATAATTTTTAAAAATAATAAAAAAAATTTAATAATTTTTGAAAATTAAAGAATTTTTGAAAATTTTAAAATATGTGAAAAACAAACTATATATTTTTTTTAATATAATAATATTTAAAATAAAATAAAATTTGAAAATTTAAGAAAAAAAATAGATAATTCTAAAAACTAATTACAGCAAATTTTAAGTGATATTTTTTAAATACTTAATTTTTATCAAAAAAATATCAAATTATTTTGGGAAATTTTTGGTCATTTAAATAATAATTAATAAACAAATATTGAAAAGTTTTATTTTTTTTTACTTTTTGTGGTTAAAATTTCAAACATTTCTGAAACTTGTTTAAAATTTTTTAGAAAATCGTTTCTGAAAAAATCTTTATAATTTATAATTTTTTCCAAAATATTAAAAAAAAAAAAATTAAATAGCAAAAATGTAATAGAAAATGCAAACAAGTTCTGCTTACAAATTTGTTTACTTATTTCTTTGTAAGTATTTTTCTGTTAAAATATCAAAATGATGATCAATAGTATTCAATTATCTAAAAGTTTTTACGTATAAAATATTTTCATATACAATTTATTTATTTAATTTCTTTATTATTGCTTAAAAAATATGAAATAATCAAAATTCCAAAAGTATGAAATAATTATATAAACTACGAAATTTAGTTTTTTAATGAATCTATGTTTTGATGTTTCATATAAATTTTTTTATAAAAAATAGATCAAATAATTTAACTGTAAAAAATATTTTTTTTTAATATTTTATTTTATTTTACTTTTATTTTATTTTAAAATATTTTTTATATATTTTTACTTATTTTTTTAAATTTTGTGATGCTATATAATAAGTGCATATCTGTCTTTATGTACATACATTCATACATATGTATACCCCATCCTACTCCTATATGAATTATAATTTTCCAATGACATTTTTTCTTCTTTGCATTCAAATGTGGCCAGCTGTTGTCTATAGTTTTTATGTTGTTGTTTGTTTTTTTCTACTAAACTCAATTTGCTTTTGCTATTATTGTGCGCAACCACTGTTGTTGCTGCTGCTGTGTTGCCACAATTGATTTGATTACTTAGCACAAACGCTTTGTTCAATAATTAGAGGCAATTACATTTACATAGTTTTTATTCCCATAGAAATTGTATTATCTGATTTGATTTTATAATGGAATGTGCGCAAAAACAAGTTGAAAAAATTCCTCTGTTCTGCTAGTAATTGATAAGTTAAATTTTGTAAATTTTTAAATTTAAATCAATTTTTAATTTTTTTAGAGGGGGGAAAAATTTAATTTTCAAATACATCATATCATTAAAAAAAAAGTTATTTGCATTTTATGTTAATTTTTTATTTTATTTTATTTAATTTTTTTTTTTTTTAATTTTAATTTAATTTTGTTTTATTTTATTTTATTTTTTTTTTTTTATTTTACTTTATTTTATTTTATTTTATTTTATTTTTTTTTAATTTTTATTTAATTTTAATTATTTTTAATTTTTTAATCATTTTTTTTTATATTTTTGCTTTTTTCATTTCTATTTTTTTAATTATTATTTTTTATACTTTCAACTTTTATTCCTATTAAAAGTGATTTTTTTTAATTTTAAATATTTTTTTAAATTAATTACTTCTTACATTAAACTAAAGCCGCCTTCTCGCCTTTAGCGGCATTCTCATCACATCGCGCCACTTTATTTGATTATATTCTAAAGCAAATAAACATTCAATAAATGCGTTTCTCCTGTATGCCCGCCCGCGTGTACGCTGTCCGCGCTCACCTTTGTTCACGGTTTCCGTTGTTTGTTTACAGTCGGTTATTTGAGCAGTGAAAAGCTCAATGGCAGCATTTCATAAATCAAATGATACGTAATGTCGTAAACAATTGGTTTTAGTTAAATAATTGATATATTTATGCGTATATTTATTTACAATACAGACATACATGCAATACTTACATACCTACATATATGTATATACTCACTTTTCAATAAATTTTGTGTTTATTTATAATACACCACAGGCGGGTAATTTCTATTGAATTCCAAATGTATGAATTTAAATGGCCGAAAGCACTGTTGGTTGGTTAAATTAAACCCTTATAGCCTTTTCACATAGGAGCTAATTGATCAATTAACCGGTCTCTGCTCGATTAAAACGCTTGATTTGCCAAACAAATAAAAATCTACATTAATTTTAAATTTAATCGACTTGAAAATGAAATGCAACTCTGCGACAAAGCCCGTATTTGTATATATACGTTCTTTGTCTGCGAGTTGTTGTTCTCTCTACAAGACGGTAGATGTCGCTGCTAAAAATAGCAATCAGCTGATGAAACTTAACAATTTCTTATGAAAAGCAAAAACAAAACTGTATAACAGTTGATTGATTATGGAGTAGCCGGCAGTGTAAAAGGCTAAAAAGGGTTTCTCAATTAAAATTTTAATTGATCAATTAATTTAGCTGTGTGAAAAGACTATTATTGAACCGGCGCCATTTGTTGTAGTAGTATTAGTATTAGTATTTGGATAATCTGGAAACCCTTGGGTTCCACAAATCTTAACATTTGCTCCTATAAGCAAGAAGAAAGATAAAGCTGTTATAAGAGTTGTGGGCGTGGCTTTCTATAAATTGTGTTCTATATATCCGATCTTTCAGTTTCTTAGGTGAATATTTCTATATATCCGTTCCTGAGAAAGACATCATCTTACAATTTTCGCCTCTATATCTTTAAAATAATATCATTCCATCCTGAGTCGAGGATATCTAGAGATAGGATCAGAAGCTCAAATAGCAATGAGAGTTTTCTTAAGGGGTGTGAGATTACATAAAATATTATAGCTTGAACGCATAGATAGTCTGAGATCGACGGTCTAACTCTACATTTGATCCAGAGCATTTATAAATACTCTATTTCTTTCTAATATCACCCATAGTATTGAATGCTATCGTCCTTGGACCATATTAAGTTTATAAATCCATTCTAAAGTCACAGTTGAGATTGAACGATGCGGTATAGAGATCTCTCCACGATAATTTCAGCTTCAGAAACAACGAAACTTTATCGCTATATGGCTCTATATCACTAATTGAATTGAGGGTCTTCCGCAACAGATAATAGCATGCTTTCATTCGAATGACCTCAGCCCAGCTTTGCTTTGTTTTTGCCAGTGCTACCTTTCATTTTTATATCCTCATAGCTACAGACGGAAATACCCTCGTCATTGTCTCAGTCACTTTTCCAAAGATATAGTTCTTTGATCTTGTAATAAATTTCAAGTCATAAGCTGATTAAATGTATAAAAAATGAGTTTTTTGCACTCGCTCAGCAAACAAAACGCATACCGAAAATTATGAAAGAAAACATGAGGACGGACATGTATACTATGTATATCTATAACTCATACACAAGCCATTGCCGTAAACCAGACAAAGAGCGATGTTTTTAAGGTGCTATTAAATTGACAAAGGCAACTCGCCTCTGTTTACTTTGTGTTGCTATTATTGTTATTATTATTATGGGCCCACCTCAAAGTAAAGGTCAAAGCACGAATTGGCTGATTGGTCTGTCTCGACTTTATGTGCACATTCGAACACCTTTTACTTTGTGCAAGTTTACACAATGCTAGCGTATTCGATGAGCGGTCAAAGTAATGGATGTATTTTTTTCCTTAGCAATGTGTGCTTTATTTTTTATTTCACTTTTAGGGTTTACCTTGTGTCGCTGTTGCTTAGATTGGTATGTAAAAATATCTACAATAAACTAGAGGAAGAATGAAAGGTCAGTTTTGGTGTGGACTTTTGGGCAAATTGCCTTCGAAAGATCGAAATTAAAATATGTACAGTGAATTTAGAGGAAAAGATGAAACCATTTGTGAATTTTACAGCTTCAATATTTTACCTCGACAGTTTTAATGGCTGACTTTTATAAATTCATAATTTATAAAGTGCCATATGAATAAATTAATTTAGTATTGTTCCACAAGTTCATAAAATCTCAAATCTATGCTGTGTTCCACAAGTTCATAAATGCAATAAGTTGAATTTTTAGGCACTGGCGCTATATTGATAACATTATGGAAGCTCTCATTTAAAAACACAGCGTACTATCTCTGTAATAATAGTATTATTTGACCATACGACTTACTCAATTTAGTTTTTGATGCTCTTTTCGTACAATAATTTAAAATACCGCTATGTCGTTAACTTAACTTCACTTAACTTAACGTCAACTCTGTGGACCGAGTTTCATCACCTCACAGTGTACTACATTAATTTGTAAGACACGCTAATAGCATTTTCGCACAGGAGTTAATTGATCAATTAAGTAGTCTTTGCTCGATTAAAGCGTTGATTTAGAACAATTTAACATATAAAATAAAAATATCATTTTTTTTTAAATTTTCTATCGAATTTGAATCGAGTTGCAAATAAAATGCAACTCTACGCGACGGTAGATGTCACTGCTGGAAATAATGGTTGTGGTAATTGAGAAAATAGCAATCAGCTGTTGAAACTTATCAACTTCTTATGAAAAGCAAAAACAAATATGTATAATAGCTGATCGATTATGCAGTAGGCGGCAGTGCGTAGGGCTAAAACTGGTTTCTCAATTAAAATTATTATTAATTTGTCTGTGCGAAAAGGCGGTTGATGGATGAAACTAGTACTGTTCCACAAGTTCAATAAGAAATAATAATAAATGACCTCGCATTTGTACTCAGCGTACAATCAGATATCAGATGAATTTATAGGTAGTCACATTGTTTTTCTTTATTTTATTTATTTTTTCCTAGTTATAATTTTTACATTTATAAATGCTTCACATGTTCATTAATTATTATTATTATTTATCACAAGTTCAAATTAAATTACATCACATAAGCTCATTTAGTTTTACGTAGCTTATATTTTACGTATTTTACTTTGCGATATTGTAAACAAGCTTGTAAAGTGTTGTTTCAGAAGTTCATAAAATGACTATTGACAAGTAGGAAGTGTGTTTCATAAGTTCATAAAGTACAAAATAACTTTCAACTAGGCCTCAGTATAACCAAACTAACAGGAAAAAAATGCAAAACTAACTTGCTTAATGCGTATAATATTATTTAAAGCGTAAATAAATCATTTCAAATTAAAATTAAATTGTTTTACATAAGCTCTTATAGTATTATGTAGCTTATATTCTTATTATGCGCAGTATTGTTCCATAAGTTCATTAAATGGTAATATAAAAAGTAGAAAGTGTGTTCCACAAGTTCATAAAATGATGAAAGAAGTACGAAATGTGTTTCATAAGTTCATAAAGTTCCAAATAGCATATACTTTTATTAGATGATATTTAAAAATTTATATATTGTTCCAGAAGTTCATAAAATGAAGATACAGCATGTCAGAAATGTGTTTCATAAGTTCATAAAGTACCAAATAGCATATACTTTTATAAGATGATATTTAAAAATATTATATATTGTTCCAGAAGTTCATAAAATGAAGATACAGCATGTCAGAAATGTGTTTCATAAGTTCATAAAGTACCAAATAGCATATACTTTTATAAGATGTTCATAAAATGAAGATACACCAATCAGAAATGTGTTTCATAAGTTCATACAGTACCAAATACCTCTAAACTAGGCATCAACATAACCAACTAATCGGACAAAACTTATAACTAACCTGTTTAAAGCTTAATAAATAATTATAAGCATTAAAAGATGATCTAAAAAACTACCCTAGGTTCAAAAAATACGCTTCTCATGATCAACAAAAGTAGACAGTTTGCGCTAAGACACATACAGCAATTGATTCAAGAAATTTTATTAGTTCATAACTTGGAAATATTTTTGAAATTTTCGCATTTAACCGTGAATTGCATCATTCGGCGAATACTCAACTGTTTCTAGGTGTTCTCAAGCACATGCATAATCATTTACATTTCCAAACTAGCATTAAAAATGCGCCGCTGCTGAAAACTGAAGCGTTTTGTGGTCACTGCAGGTGCTCAGCGCAGCAACTCTCCCACTCCCGGTGGTCGTTGACAATCGGCATAACCATTTGCATTTGCTACTATCGTAAAATTTAATTGTTTTCGTTGAAAGTTCGCAAAATTTGTATTCTGTAGTAATAGACTGGGACTTCCAGGTGTTTAGGCAGTCGACGAGAGAATGAGCGATTGAGTGAGCCGCAGAGATGTGTGCTCTTTTTACTTTTTCAATTTTTCATTCTCAGCAATGCATTTTATAGCTTTTATCCGTAGCTGTGTCATATTAGTTTGAAATTGAGGGAAAATCTCATGACACACACAGTTGATTTTATATGCACACACGCACACACGTACTCGTACATATAAGGTATAGTTATACGCTGTCAATAAAATGTGACAATAATAATAATAAGTCTAGTTTATGATTTGTGGTTGCGTTGCTGTTGTCGTTATGCATCAGCGTAAACTCTGTAAATTGTGATTGTGCATTGTAATTGAATTTTCTGCATCATTAAATTGCAGCAGAAAAATAAAAGCAACACACATTTTTGCGGCGATTTTTGTCACCAACAATTTGGGTAGTAATTTTAGCGTTAATGAAATGGAGTTAATTTTGGGAACATTATTTTTATATACTTATTGATTAGTTGGGAGTCTCGGACTTAAAATAATTTTAAACACATATTTATTTTATAGCCTTTTCGCACGGGAGCTAATTGATCAATTAACCGGTTTCTGGTCGTTTAAAACGCTGATTAAATTCGATTTGACATACAAAATTAAAATCTACATTAACTTTTAATCGTATTTAAATATATGTATGTACGTTCTATGAGTTTTTGTTCATGCTACATGACGAGAGATGTCGCTGCTAAAAATAGCAATCAGCTGAGGAAACTTATCAACTTCTTATGAAAAGCAAAAACAAAACTGTATAACAGCTGGTCGGTTATCGAGTAGCCGGCAGTGTGAAGTGCAAAAAAGGGTTTCTCAATAAAAATTTTCATTGATCAGTTAAGGCAGTAGTCCGAATTTCAAGCCGAAAAAAGCGTCTTTTTTTTAGGGAAGGAAATGAAATTTGTTTTTGAAAGGGAAGGAAATGATTGCGGTAAACGGAATTTTAAGGCGATAGTGTACTATATTTAAGGCTTAAAAAACAATATTTATTATTAAAAAATATTGAAATTTTTTTCAAAGTTGCAAGTATTTTTCTGGAGCGCCTGGAGTCTGCACTTGTAAATCGGTGCCGGTGATGGAGGTCGTGCGATGCATCTGAAACAGTCGAACCATTTTTTTTTTAATTTTTATAAGTTTCTTATCTTTATGAACTAAAAAACTACCGAAGAAGTTATAAAATTCAAAATTTTTTTCGAAGTTTGAAAAAAAACTCACTTTTTTAAGAAAAAAAAATTGACTTTAAGTTGCAAAACAAGTAGTTTAAATAATACTTTTGTCCAACTTTTTTAGTTCAAATAGCAGATAATTTAATACTGAAGCTAGATCACTTTGAGTTTTTTCGATCGGACATATATTCTTTTTGCTATCGCCGGCATTGTTTTCTAACACTTGTGAAAATGAAAACTCGAGAAAACGCGTTTTAAAGTTTTGCCTGAGCATTCGCACCTGTTCGTCGCTCGGCCACTAAAACTGCTCTAGCTTCGAAAATATGTCGAATTGTCCTCTTGAATTTTAAAGACATATTCTTGGATAGTTTTGGAAGAGATTTAAAACAAAATAAAAAAATCGATTTTTTGAAGCCTGTAAAGTCTTAATTTGGCTGTCTAAAATCGCTATTATTTAAATTAATTTTGCATTTTTTATGATTTTATAAATAATTTATTTTTTTTTTAATATATAATTTTTATTATTATTGTTAATTTTTAGTTTTTATATTGTTTTTATTTTCGTAAATTATTTTTTAAATTTTTTCTATAATTTCAAAATTTTTTTTTTTAATTATTTTTTATATATATCATTTTAAGTATGGCACTTAAACGTTTTTTTAATTGTAAATAAATTTAATTTTTTTAAATTTTAAAATATTTTCAATAAATTTTTATTTTTTCTTTTAGTTTTAATTTTTTTTTAATTTATTAATGTATTATTTATTTACAGATATTTTTCAAAAAAATTTTAATCTGTTTTGAAATATTTTTTTTTTGTTTTGTTGTTTTTTATGAAATTTTTCTTCTTTATTATTTCTTATAAAAAAATAATTTTTTATTTCTATATATAAATTTTTAAAATATTTTTAAACCTCCTTCTATAAAATATTTTTTTTTTTACTTTTTACTATTTAAAAGAAAATACATATATGTTTTTTTGTTTACTTTTGAAATGTGTTTTTTTTTTAATATTTTTTAATTTTCCATTTTTTTTGCTTTAAAAAAAATTTTATCCCATTTTTTCATTATTTTTTATTTTTATTTCGAACATTTTTTTTATCATTATACCCGCCATTTCACACGCTGCGTGACGCTTTTTCTTCGCCTTTCTCGTTGCTCTGTCTTCAACGTATCTCAATCATTTTGTGCTTTCACTGCTGTTTCCCCACAAAAGAGAAACCAATTTTTCACACAGCAGGATTTGAGTGCTAGGGATTTTCTAAAGTCCTGACAGAAATAAATGCGTTAGGGTTCAAAGTGTATGAGTATAATGAATGAAGTTGTATAAAGTGCACATAAGTACATTTATTTATTGATATTTATTAACAAGTATTTTTATACTATAGCTAATTTAATTGATTTAAATATTTTATTTTCTCTTTGCAGAACAAATATTACGTCAAGGGAAATTTGTCTCCACAGTAATGTAAGTACTTTGAAACTATGTATTTTTTATAAATATTTCGAAATATTTTTGAATATCTTTATATATTCCTATGGAGATATTGAACTTTCATGGCTATGTTAGGGTGGTTCTTAAATATAGAATGAAAGTGTGAACAAAATCGACTTAAATATGTGAAATTTTCATTTATAGTCGTTGAAAATGAATTAAATCAAGGTTTTGTACTGATAAACTAATTTATTTTATTTTCAAGGACCACCCTAATATAAGTATATTACTGATATCAGGTGTCAAATATTAACTCTCAAGCATATTAAGCCTTCTAGGCTTTAATTT
This sequence comes from Zeugodacus cucurbitae, assembly GCF_028554725.1. Taxonomy (NCBI): domain Eukaryota; kingdom Metazoa; phylum Arthropoda; class Insecta; order Diptera; family Tephritidae; genus Zeugodacus; species Zeugodacus cucurbitae. The sequence continues at coordinate 6,325,975 of NC_071670.1, forward strand.
TTGTGCCTTTCCATGTCTTTTCGATATAAAAACTGAAGAAAATATACTCTTATCGTCTTCGTACCACCCTTCAAGCGACACCCTAACACGTTCGCAAACATCATTTCGCCTAAAAATAATATTTGTGTTTATCTTCTGACTTCTTAAATATGCATTTGAACACATTTAACAGTACATTATCCATCACATACGGTCCTATTCACATTCATATGTCTTCAAGCATTTCTTGCCTGCTTCAGCTATTAACGCAACAAGTATACGCCATGGTGTACCCGCTAAACCATCTCAAGCCTATTGATTATTTGTAATTTTGTGTGCTATTTTTAAACATTTTGGTCAACAATCGTGAAGCAAAAAGTGCGTGTTATGTAAATATACCATGCATGAATCGATAATTTTAAAGTGGGGTGCTGTTGCTGTATAAGAAGCGAGGTGCACATTGTGCGCAAGGAAGGTGTTGGTGTAATGATTTTGTAAAGTGTTTTAAGCCACAGCATGCTCGAACAGTTTGCAGTGCGTTGTATAGTGAATTATTTGTGGCATAATGTGTTTGGACTGAAAAGCCTGATGCTAAATTATTTTTTTTTTTATTTTACAAAAGTAATAATATGGCATTATTATACAATGTTTTGACTTAAAGTCACGAAAATTTGAAAAAAAAATAATTATAATTTCCAAAGTTATTGCTGTTAGTGTTGACTCAGTTTCAAAAAAAGGTCCTTGCGGTGACAATCATAAGTCCTTGGAGATTCATCTAAAAGTAATCGGATAAAAATAATTAGATTTATAAATAGATAATCCTGGGCCTGATCGAAGCTTTTTTTTTCAAAAATTAACAAAATGGCGGCCTCAAAAAATTTTTTTCTAGATTTTCGGGAAAAAATCAACAGTTAATTGGACTTAAAAAATCGAAATTTTTGAAAAAAAATCCTTCGATCAGTCCTGAGTTTATTATGTATTCTAAAAGCTGTATGAAATTCATTCAAATCTACCGAGCGGTTATCGAGTTACAGTTGTCACCAATTCAAAAAACATAGTTTTGCGATAGACGCATTTAAAGTTGGAGTGCCCGAGCGCTCCTTGTTATTTGTCGAATAACTCGAAAAGTAATTTATCGGATCAACTTCAAATTTTAAGAGAATATTTTTAAGATACCTTAACCCCTTAAAAACTACTTCGTTTCCAATTATCCTTTTCATAAATTCACTGTGGAGCAAAATGTGTTTGAACTGATAAGCCGGATGCAAAATTAATTTAATGTGTTTATTTTAATTAATTAATTTTGTTTTTAATAATTTAATTTTTTATTTGTTTAATTTTTTTTTAATTATTTAATTTTTGTTTTAATTATTAAAAACTACCTCGTTTTCAATTTTCGTTTTCATAAGATTTCACATTTTTTTAATTTTTGTTTTTATTGTTTTTATATTTTTTTTTTACATTTATTTGTTTTGAATTTTTGTAAACTTTTTAAATTAAAAAAATATTTTAGTTTTCTTTAATTTTAAAATTGGTTTGAATTTTTATTTTTTTAATTTTTTTTTTAATTTTTTTATTTCTTCAATTTCAATTTTAAAATTTAAATATTATTATTTTAAATGTTTAATTTATTTTTGTTTTTATATTGTTTTGAAATTGAAATGTTTTGCTTAGGGGGGTAAGGTTTGTTTCGTCGAAAATAGACCTTTTTTCATGAAATTTTTTAGAAAAAAAAATTTCTTATTTTAATTTTCTGATTTTTTTTTAAGTTTGTTTTTTTTTAATTTATTTTTAGTTTTTTGTTTTTAAAGCTTTTTAATAAATTAATTTTTTTAAACTTTTTTTTCTTAAATTTTAAATACTATTTTTTCCAATTTTTTATTTTTATATTTGCATTCGTATGTTTTAAAATTTTGTCTAAGTATATTTTTTAAATTAAAACAAAAATTATTTAATTTTATTTCTTATGATTTTTTGTTAAAAGTAATTTATTTTGTATTTTTTGATTTTTATTTTTTTTGTGCATTGATATGTTTTAAATTTTTGTGTAAGTAAATTTTAAATTTTTTTGTTTAATCTTTTCTTTTTTAATTTATTTTTAATTTTTTAGTTTTAAAACATTTTTTTTTTCGTTAGGTAAATTTATTTTTTTATTTTATATTTCTTTATTTTTTATATTTTATTAATTTTTTATGTTGAATTAATTATATTTTTCAAATCAATTTTTCCTTCAATCAAATTAATATAAATTAAAATAATATTTATTTGTGCTCTCAAGTCTTACACAAGTGCCATTCAAGTCATGTCACTTTAAATTATTTATTATTAATTTTACAACGTTATTATACATACATATGTACAATTAAATATTGTATGTATATACTCATTTCTGAAGTGCCCTTTGTGTTCGCAAATCAATTGCCTTATTCAATAAATACATCAATAAAAGCATTCATATTTATTTGCCTTCGCACTTTGCTTGTAAAAGTGAAGAGTTTTTGCTCTTTGTTGTATTTGTAGGTTATGTTTTTCTCGAGTGCTCTGAAAACTTTTGATTTTTTACCAAAATAGTTTACAATTGTTTTTAATTATTTTCTCAAAGTTGTGTTGTATGCAATTTCCTATATTGATTTACCTTCAGCTCAAGTGTTATTTGTATAGTTGTTACACTTTGTCTGAAGAGAAGATGTTATTAAATATTAAATAGAGATAGTTTTCAAAGATATCACTGCCTTTTTTCCTTGAAATTAGTTCCCAATCTATCCAAGCGCTTAAAATAGTCAATAGGCTCAAATATTCTAATAATTCTCCGAATCTCTTGAAGATATTCAATAATATTCAATAAAAAAATGACTTCTATTTGTGAATGCATTCTTCATAACTTCCTTCGGTCTAAAATCACACACCGAAGTCCAAAGCTTGCTTATATTTTAGGCTCTGCCGTGTATTGGTGTGTTGATATGCTCGGATGGGAGTCTCGGGTTCGAGATGTCAATATAAAACAGCTACCTTCTCCTTTTTGCTCTTCCTTCGGCGATTCTCTTTATAAGGTTACTAATTCTGAACTCTGCTCTCTCGGGGAAGCTTGTTCAGATTCCATTTAAGGTACCAACTGGTGACTATTTTCAGTTTCGATTCTATCTAGAATCGCCGAATTACTTTGGTGAGGATAAGTTTAAAATTAGCGGGCTGAGAAATTCGTTGACATTTGAGTTCCGGAGACTGGAAGCCGACTGTATGTGAAGTCACAACTTGTAGATTGAGCTAACTTAGGGTTAAGGGAATATTTTAATTGTGGCTATTTTTGCAATTCTCAACTAGTTTCTGAGAAGTTAGCTGTGGTCACAGTTGTTGGCGGATATCGAAACGGATCGCATCCATCCATCCATCAAGTAGAACCCACGATCTGTGGAACATAAATACTATATAGCATAAGTGTCGCTCATCTATAACTGTACATTAAAGCAATTATTCACTTCGATCCGAAGTTCAGTCATATCACTAGTGCTGGGTTTTACAGTATTTTGAGCGTTTAGTTGCGGTTTTTTTCAAGGCGAATCTAAACCGAGTCGTCCCAATTTAAACACTTAAAGTTAGGAACGGATCTTCTGGTTTTCCCAGTAAAGCCCTTTTCCGTTTTAACAACAACATACTCAAGTCCAAACTCAACTGACCTGCGACATGTACGCTTCTTGAACTATTTTTGATTTTCTAGTTGCAACCCTTAGCTAAGCCGGGAATGTCAAGCGAGTCGAAGAAATTCTTCGTTCGATGGACTCATAAGGTTCTGATTAATGTTGTAAGCTTTTAGGGGCTCCGCCAATAATTCTAAATTCTCAAAAAGTGAACCCAAGTTTTTGAATTTTGGGGAGTGCCGCTTTTGGACTAATTTTTGTAGCTTCATTGGCCATTTGGTAACTCTTAAGACAAACTCTCTAATATTCCCTTTCTCTCTATAGTTTGTATATGAATTTTAGTCATCTCAAAAGACTGATAAGGCTTTCCTCGCCTCAAACTTTTCCACCGCACCCGTTGTTAATCTCTAAAGGTCGATTTCGGTTGAAGTAATTAAACAAATGTTAAGTAGGCGTTGATAGCTGTCACTAAAATTTATATGCCGTTATGTTTTTACGGCAATCTCCCTACGCTGCAAAGCAACGCAGACATGTGTGTTAATATGGTTATTTATATTACCGAAAATTTGCATGCAAAAAGGGTCCCACAGGTGTCCTTTCACATTCACATTCACACTTATTACCATTTTCTTTCAAGCGCTGTGCGTTTCTTACCGCTTTATTTGCTGCTTTCTTAGGCGCTTGGTGTCCTATCACATACTCCAAATGTAATCAACACACTTTTGGCTAAATGCAAATTTACACGCCTCACACACACACACGCACGCACTTTATTTTTGATCCTTTACGCACGTGTGGCGCTGATATTTTGATTCCTTGTAGACAATTTGCCAATTAAACACCTTCACGCCGAAGACGTGTGTGTGCAACGCTTGATCGACGTTGGAAATTCACTGCACTGTGCGCTCAAAAGTATGCTATGCTTTTAGGTGGGCGTGTGTGTTAGGTCAAATTAGCATGTCAATGTTGTAAATTGTGTATACAATTTGATTGAGTGGATTCGAATATAAAAATAAGTAACTGTTGAAGCATATATGCAAACATATGTATGCATGTATAAACATAAGTAATACAGTTACCAGCTTCTTAAAAAAATTTAAATAATTCAAACACAGCATGCTACAGCAATTATATTAGATATATTTTTTTCTCACTAACTAACTAATTTTGAATTCCTTTATTTTAAACTAAAAAAAGAAAGAACATGTTGCGCAACATTGTTTCAGCAACATTTTTAAGCAAACTCAGTTTAATATCATTGCAATCAACTTGACTGCATTTTTAAAATCTAATTAAATAAAACATATGTTGGCAACATTGTTTCTGCAACATGTTGCTGCAACTTTAAAATTAATTTTTTTATTAATTAACACTCAATTCAAACTTTTTTAACTGTAATAAAACTTTTGAATCCTTTCAATATTTATTGTAATACAATTTTCTAGCAACATTGATGCGGCAACATTTTTAATCAACACCATAACCTAAAAGTAGAATAGAAATAAAATTTACTGCAATTTACACTCAAAGCAAACTTATTCTATTGTAACAAAGAAATTTTAAAGTTTTGCAACATTTATTGTTAAAAAATTTTCTAGCAACAATGTTGCTGCAAAATGTTTAAGTAAGTCTTGGTTAGGAATAACAAGCAAAGTAATGATTTTTTTAAAATATGCATTTCTAAATGTAATGATGTAAACGAATTAAATGTTGGCAACATTGTTTCAGCAACATTGATGCAACAACATTTTTAAATAGTTCAGTTTAGTTCAATAGCAGTTTAATATCATTGCTCAACTGCATTTTTTAAATCAAATTCAATAGATATGTTGGCAACATTGTTTCTGCAACATGTTGCTGCAACTTTAAATTTTTTTTTTGTTAATTAACACACAATTCAAATTAAATAAAACTATAACAAAAAATTTTTGAATTCTTTCAATATTTATTGTTATAAAATTTCCTAGCAACATTGATGCAACATTTTTAATCAACATCATAACCTAAAAGTAGAATAGAAATAAAATTTACTGCAATTTACACTCAAAGTAAACTTATTCTATTGTAACAAAGAAATTTTAAAGTTTTGCAACATTTATTGCTAAAAAAATTTTCTAGCAACAATGTTGCTGCAAAATGTTTAAGTAAGTGCTGGTTAGGAATAACAATTTTTTAAAATATGCATTTCTAATTGTAATGATGTAAAAAATTAAATGTTGGCAACATTGTTTCTGCAACATTTTTTCAGCAACATGTTGCAGCAACTTTTGTATTATTTCTTGTCAATTAGAGTTCATATCAAGCTTTAAATTAAGAATATTTTAGCAATACTGATAAGTTGCAAATTCTCTAGCAACATTGTTGCTGCAACATTTCTACATAAAAAATTTAAATTTCAAGCATTCTTTAAATTCTTCAGTCAGTTTGTATATAAATAACACGCTTTTTGAATTAAAGTAAGCAATTGTATGGCAATCTTTAAGCATTATGAGCGGTAATCAACTGACGCAAAAGTGCTGAGTTGAGCCTTCAGAAATATATGTGATGTCTTTAAGTTCCTGCTCATCTTCTAAATTTTCTCTATAAATATATATTTTCATTTCTTTTGAAATTATGAAAGCTGCACGCAAGTGGGGGTAAAGCAAATTGCAAACAGCAAACAACAATGAGTGCCACTCACTGTGGCATGCTTTTCACTTGCTACACCCACATATATGTTTGTTTGTATGCGTATTAACACCGTTACACAGTTACACATACACATTGTGCTTTGTGAAAATTCAAAAAGCAATTTCCTTCATCAAACCCGCAGCGGAAACGTCGCAGTTTTACGGTAATCCTGTGGCTATTTCTTCGGAGTTACTCCTTGCGGCTACGCCGCCGCAATAACTGGCTATGTAGTGCCAGTCAGTACTCATGCACTGGCGCCTTTGCGCACATTCACAGTTATTACGGCGGTTTAGTCATTTTTCGCTGCTTCGATCTTGTGGTTGTAGATTGAAAACTGTGCGTGTGTGTGTGTGCGGTTGTATGCAGCACCTTTGTGTGACTCTATTATCCTTGCAGTGCACGCGAAATATATCTACCAATATATACATATACCTATATATATTTATGTATGATTTTGTGTGTGTGTGTGTAGTATATGAAATTACTTGCAACGTGCGCATGCAATTGCAATCACTTGGCAATGGTAGGAAAGTTGAAAGCGCACCAATCTCAATTAGGGGCATTCAAGGGCCCGACGAGTGCCACGGCTTCTGCACAATGCCTGCAATGCTGCTGTTAGTAGGAGTAATCTTCAGTACGCTATTGTGAGAAGAAAGCAAGCAGGTCATCAAAAATACATACATATTTGTATATTTATGTTGCGGCAAATACTGCAACTGCCGCTGCTTTTAAGGCAAAGCCATAACAATAAAAAATTGAAATATGAATAGTGTAAGCACTCGCGAGCGCTCAGAATTAGTTATGAACTTTGTCGTTATTTTCTTAATCACAGTTAACTTAGTTAGATCCATAAGTTGACGATGCCACGCCTTTTTTCCATTCCAAGATATCTCAATTTTTACTCAAGTTCTCCGTTGCACGGACGGACGGACGGACAGACAGACATTCGGATTTTGACTCGTCTCGTCACCCTGATCATTTTGATATACAGTGGAACTTCCATAACTCGGACTTCTATAACCCGAAGTTCTCCATAACTCGAACTCTTGAAGAGGCAATAGAGTGCAACTTTCATACAAATTTCCTTCCATAAATCGAAATTTTTCGGTAAGGTCATACATACATATGTACATAATACAAAATTTAAAATTTTACTATCGAGGTAGAATTCTAAAAGCGTCTCTCTATATCGTACTCGTTTAGTTTTAGGACTTACAAATAACCGTTATGTGAACAAAACTATAATACTCTCTTAGCAAATTTTGTTGTGAGAGTATAAAAATGGCCTATGGAACCAAGGGTTTTTAAAGGATATTTTTATGCATAGATAAGTATAAGAGCAATTCGATCAAACTTTATGGAATCGAAAGGAAATCAATATGCCAATACCAAAAAAAACTATACTACAGTACAGTGTACTCGTTTGGATATATCGTGTTCAATTCGAGCAGTAAAAGAGTAATCTTAAATCTCACGTAATCTCACGACATCTTCCACAGTGGACATTACAGAACTGTACATCTATTTCAGAACCAGTTGAAACAATATATGACCTGTATGACCTTGTGTTCCGGTAATATCATTTCCAGGTCAAGCAACATCCATATCCGGTTTCGGATGCCCATTTCAGGTTCCGGCTACTTCATTTCTTGTTCCGGTTACCTCATTTCCGGTTCCGGATACCCATATCGGTCACCAAATTTCCGGTTTCCCATTTTGGGTTCCGGTTCCCATGATGTCAATGATCCCTCCCTGATCACGTGATGTCATTTCAATATCACGTGATATTTTTTGTTTACTTTTTGGGAGGAGTTCAATGACCCCGCCCAGAACACGTGATGTTAAATAAAGGTGACGTGATATTTTTGTTTACATTTTGGAAGAGGTCAATGACCCCACTCAGATCCCGTGATATTTTTGTTTAGATTTTGGGAGGAGGTCAATGAGTTAGAAAGTGGTTTCAAAGAAACAAATCTTATAGAAATCTTAATTTAAAAAATGGAAAAAATATCCATAATATATACATATATATGTATGAATATTCCTTTAATTTCTTGACTCAAAATTTATTAAAAAGTAAATAAAAATATGCATATATTATAATTTTTTTTTATTTTTTTAAATAAAAATCCACATTTTTAATTTCTTTTTTATTTTTATGTTTATATTTTAAATATTTATTTTTTTAATATGTTTATCGTTTTCAATTAAATTTATTATTTTTATTTTTTTTAATTAATTAATTTTTTTAAATAATTTATAATTCATTTTATTTTTTAAATAATTTATAATTATGTATATACTCAAAATAAAAATAGAAAAAATACAAATTTGTCGATTTTAAAAATTTTTTCATTTCATACTTTTTATTTAAAAAACATATTTTTCAATTAATTTTTTTATTTATTTTTTTTAAATTGTTTTTACTATATTTGTAATTTATTTAAATTTTAAATTTAATTTTTCTTTAATTATTTAAATTTTAAATTTAATTTTTCTTTAATTTTTAAAAAATAATAAGCTTTTTAGTGTAGAAAAATTTTTTTAACTAAATTTTTATTTTATTTAATGTTTTAATTGTATTTTTAATTTATTATAATTAATTTAATTTTCTTTAATTTTATGTAAAAAAAATTTTGTTGGTGTTGAAATTTTTTTACAAAAAACTGATCCACATATTCATGAGAAATGTAAAAAAATATAAAAAAATAAATAAATTTTAGTTTACTTACAGAAAAAAAACATTTTTAAAAATAATTTTAATTTTTTTCACTAAAAATAAAGAAATACCGATTTGAAGTTTTTATTTAAATTTTTATAAAAAAAAAATTAAAAAAAATAATACTTTATTCATTAAAAAATTTAAATATATAATATTTTTTGTTTTTAAATTTTTATTTAAAAAAAATATATTTTTTCGAATCTTACATTAACAAAATTAAATATCTCTTTATTTTTATTTGTTTTTTGCTTTAGTGTTATTCATTATAAAATTTATTTTTATTTATTAATTTTTTTTAACATTTTCTCTAAATATTTTTTTCTTAAATTGTTGTAATTGTTATATGTCTCTGATATAGAAAAAAATGCATACATGAGGATATATATATTTTTTTTCGTTTTTTTCTATTTTCTATTATTTTTCTATTTTTTTTTTAATTTCCTCGCAATTTTTGTTTAATTTTTCATATCATAATTATTAATGTAAATTTTTTTAACAACAAAAAAAAAACTCAATTCTGAATATTCGTCCAAAACGCAATTTTTAATTTATTTAAATATATGTTTGATTACTTATTTTTTATATCAATTTAAAAAATTTCAAGAATTTTCATCAATTTCCGCTTTACAAATTTTAAGAAAACACTCATCAAGTTTTCAATTTACGAAAATTTTATCCTGAAAATAATTCAGTCATCATTCCAACACTTTACTGCCATCCCAAATGGCTTTCGCAGCACATTAATGACGCCACATTGCAAGCGATTGTAAACTTTTCGTTGCCAAACTGAAAATGCAACAAAGTAAACAAAATTGCTGTAAACACATACACACAAACACGCACATCAACACACATATATAAAGCATGTGTGTGCGTGTATATATTTACTTACATATGTATATCTGAAAAGCTATAAAACATTCTGCATTAAAGCGAATGACGTCAGTCAGTGTTGCACTTTTTAGCGCAAAGTTGTGTTCATATACTCGAAACAACTGCGCGTGTGTGTGTCAATGCAAGTAAGCGCCTGCCATGGTGTGGGTGTGCAAATGGAGAATTATGTTTGGTATATTGTATACATATATGGCACAACCTCCCATGTCATAAATAAATTCAGTTATGTGTATAATGTATAATGCAATTCATTTTTAGCTTACGTAGATAAATAATAATTGAAATTTATGAAAGATTATAAAATTGTAATTGTGGAATTTTTCTTCAGTTTATGCAGTACGTGAATGAGTTGAATTTATGGTGTGATTAAATTTTTGACCATAGTAATTGAAATCTATGGTTATGTGTTGCCTTGTAGTTTACTGTGAGGGAGAGAAATCGTTCAATTAAAGTAATAATTGGTTATTTATTGGTTTGCGTAATATATATGAGCGGCATTCTTTGCTTTGCGAGTTTAAAATAACAGCTGGCAGTTAAATTTTAAAATTTATGCATAAAATCTACTCAGAAAAAAATTTCCCCAAAATTTCCCTTAAGGGAAATTTTTATTTTTTCTATAAAAATGTATGATTTAATACTCGAATGTATTGAATATGTTAATTAATACAAAAAAAAAGTAGAAAAATTAAATTTTCCTTCGAATACAAAATTACCCAATTTTTTTTTGCAAAATTTTTTTTTATATTTGTATGCTGTCTACTGATTATTAATCAATTTTATTTTTGGGAATTTTACTTTAGTACTTTAGAAAGCAAAAAACTTTGAAAAATATAACGTATGCATATTAGATACAACAGAAATAAAAATTTCTCAAAATATCCCTTCGGGGAAATTCTAAAAAATGTATAGTATAAGTTCTTTTTATTAGTTATACACAATCCGAAACATTAAAGTGTAGTTATTTGCAGAAATATCCCTAGATTTACACAAATATTTACTTACCGACATGATTTGGTTAATTTTATACCTTATCCTTTGCTAACCCGCATGCCAACTACTAAGTACGAATTTACGGTGCGCATACATTCATCAAAATTAATTTTGTGAGTCTAGTAGACAAGCTATTCTTTTCAACATATACCACATGTACAAACATGTTACAGACACGATGTCTATATTTGGCAAATTTGTTGTCGAATTTTTCAACAGATATGCAAATAAAAAAGTACTTGAAGAGTTATTTGACTACTTCACAACACATATGATATGTAAAAAAGTACCCTTTCTGTTGTATAACTATTTCGTTTTATTTATGTTTACATATACTTGTATAAAATGATCCTTTTCGCACTTCTCTTTAACCTTTCGTCTTTATGGCAGGCATACAAGCGCTTTGAGAATTAGTTGAAATACCTACATAAATGTTGTATAGGCAAGTCGAGTACCCTATTACCTTTTTTTTTGAAAGCCTTTTATTCTTTTAATATTTTAGCATTCTTCTATTATTATTGCTTTGAAGTACATTTGATCATTTAAAACTTGCAATTCACTTTAATCAAATGAAAACTTATCCCAATTTCTTTATTTACTTTAATTTCTGAAATGTTACGTTTGAAGGTGCTATTGTAACTGGAGAACTAAGGCAACTCGTGCATAAAATTATACATACTTGTTTTGTGATTTCAAGTTGTGGAATTAAATAACCGTTGATACATTTGTGCAGTTAGTAAGCGAGTTGCCAGAAGTTCATAAAAAATTTGATGATTGTCAAGAAATGTGAAAGAAATTCAGAGTTATAGCGATATTTACTGGCTTATATAAGAAGATTATTAACTTGTTAAACAAAGTAATATGTAATTTGTTAACCTTAAAAGAAGTATGCATTGAAAAAAAATTTCCCTTCAAACATCCCACTTGGGTAATTTGATATTTTGGAAATTTTTTGTTTTTGATTATAAAGAGAATGTTTAAATTATTAACCTAAGAAGAAATATGAATTGAAAAAAAAAAATATCCCTTCAAATTTCCCATTGGGGTAATTTCATTTATTTGGTTGAAATTTTTATCTGGGAATAAAAAGTAATCTGTAATAAATTAATTTGAAATGAAATATGAATTGAAAAAAATTTCCCTTCAAATTTCGCATTTGGGTAAATTAAATTTTTGCAAAATTTTTAACTTGATTAAAAAGGGGGCATTTAAATTGTTAACCTGAGCAGGAATATCAATTGAAAAAAATTTTTACTTCGATATAGAAAATATTGTTTAATTAATTCATTTGAAATGAAATATGAATTAAAAAAATGTCCCTTCAAATTTCGCATTTGGGTAATTTGATTTTTGAGGAGATTGGGTTTTTTGATATTGGGCTTAAATAAGAAAGAGTAGAGATCTTTGTTCAGTTGTAAGAATAAAAAAATATTTAAAGTCTCATAGTAATGTTTAATTTATTAATTTAAAAAGAAATATCAACTGAAAAATTTTTTCCCTTAAAATTTCCTTTTTGGGTAATTTGAGTTTTTTTTTTTAACTATTTACTTTGATATAGAATGTAATGTGTAATAAATTAATCTGAAATGAAATATGAATTGAAAAAAAAAAAATCAAATTTCGCGTTTGGCTAATTTGATTTTTGAGGAGATTGGGTTTAAATAAGAAAGAGTAGAGTTCTTTGTTCAGTTGTAACAACAAAAAAATTAACTATTTTAAAAGTATATTTGTGAGAAATTTATAAAGCCTCATAGTTTCTATAATATTTTCACTTACATTTTTGCAATCGTGCATTTTTAGTAGTATTTAACTGTTTTATTTTTTTGATTTTACTAAAATTAACTAAAAAAATTCAACTTATTTTAACATAATTTTATTTTTTAAGGTCATTTTTGTGTTAATTTTTTTATTTTTTTTTATAATTTTTTTTTATTTTTTTTTTATTTTATTTTTATTTTTTTATAATATTTTTATAAATAAATATTTTTTATTTTCATTGAAACGAAATTTCCTACTCATATTTAAGCTCATTCGAATTCAGTGCTCTTGCTCTCGTTGAAATATGATACATCTCTCTCTCTTCATAATTAGTTCATCATACGCCACGTTGCACCGCACTTAAATATTCACGAGTTAAGCTTAATTAATTAAAGATTTTATGCTAACAACTATAACAACAAATATTAGCTCAGATAAACTGCATTTCAGATTTCATTAAATCATTATTAAATTAAAACAAAAACTGAATTTTCTTGCTATAAATTTATGCAACTTGTCCGTTGAGTAATGCCGTGCAGCAGCAAAATCATTTCTTATGCACTTTGAATTTTTCACCGCATACCAATGCTGCTTGCAAAATTGGAAAATTTAAAAATCTAATCGCGAATGCCCCCCCCCTCAAAAAAAAAAAAATTGCTGACAACCTTATTTAGGGGAGAAGCGAGAAAGAACCCAAAATGAAAAAAACATTTACGAGCAAATATTTGCGCTGCGGTCTCGAGTACAGCGAAAGGATTAAAGCTGACAAGAAAGCGGGGAATATGGCATGCGGAATAAATAAAGAAGCAGCAATAAAAAGATAGAATAAAATTGGAATAAGAAAGTAGGTTTATATGTATATACATATGTATGTATGTATGTATACACCAAAGCACACCAACGAGCTTGAATGTTAAGCAAGCTTGCTTGCTTGTGGGTCGTTGGTTTGTTGAGAACGTTGGCAGGGGACAATCAAGTAAGCAGTCAAGCATTTTCATGTGCCATGGGTTTATATGCGCAGCAGTAGCTGGATACAGCACATGGCAGTCATGGCAAACACTGATGTCAGGCAAATCGCACAGTTGTAAATAAGTAAAATCATATAGAAAATGAGAGATTAATGTTGCTGATATTTTCATTTCTCTATTTTTCTTTTTTTTTTTTGGTTGAAGGATTTTAAAGGTAGTTGAAAAACAATTTTAGAGTAGGTGATAGCTGGAAGAAGACGTAGAACGGCATTGATGACGGAAGTATAACAAGTAGTAATGACTAAAAAGTCTTGTATAACGACAGTGCTGCATTTAATACACTTAAACTGCTTGAAAATTTCGAATACAGCACAATTTTAAAAATTTCCCCAAAAATTTCCCTTTTGGGATATTTGGTTTTCTTATAAATTACGATATTTCATAGCATTTTCAATTTGTTTTCAAGCGCAAAAGCTTTACATAAAAATTACCTGCTGAAAAATACAATATTTCGCATGGAGTACTTAAGTTTAGAGTGTACTAAAGTTAAATTTTTAGGAAAGAATAAATTAATACTTTTAAACTGCTTGAAAATTTTGACTACTAAAACATTTTAAAAATTTCCCTAAAAATTTCCCATTTGGGATATTTTATTTTTCTTATAAAATACGATATTTCACAGCATTTTCAATTAGTTTTCAAACATAAGAGCTTCAAATAAAAATTACCTGCTGAAAAATTCAATATTTCACATGAAGTACTTAAGTTTAGAGTGTACTAAAGTTAAATTTTTAGGAAAGAGTGATAGTAGAGTAGCAAGTAGTAAAAGCTAAAAAGTTTTGTGTAACGACATTGCTGCATTTAATAGACCTAAACTGCTTGAAAATTTTGACTACTACAATATTTTAAAAATTCCCCAAAAATTTCCCTTTTGGGATATTTTGTTTTTCTAATAAATTGGAATATTTCGTTACATTTTCTGTTTGTTTTTAAACATAAAAGCATTTAAAAAAAAATTCCCAAAAATTTCCCATTTGGGATATTTTGTTTTTCTTATAAATTACGACATTTCACATCATTTTCTATTCGTTTTCAAACATAAAAGCTTTAAATAAAAATTACCTGCTGAAAAATTCGGTATTTTTCATTAAGTGCTTCATCTTAGAGAGTACTTAAGTTTGATTTTCAGTAATAAACTACATTTTGTATGAAATATGCACATCGCTAGCACTTAATTTTCCATAGTAATTGAAAATATTTTGCTTTTCTGTTGCTTAAATTCTCGTTTAGCAAATAAAATGTTTGTTATTATTACATTTTCATAAAATATCCATTTTGTGTGCAGCTTCCTTTATGTGCTTGATCTAATAATGTGCGTATTCTACTCATTTGTAAACAAGCTTGTAGCTGATATGTGTGTGTATATAGATATCATGGCAAGCATTTTATTGCACAAAAATATATACATAGCTCGCATATAGGGTGTTTCAATGAGCTAAGTTAGCGAATTTCGGAATTTACTTATCAATTTTCTTGTAGCGAATAAATGTTGTGGGCATGTGTACTGATATATAGCTTTTGGAAAAAAGTTACCTAATTTCAGTTGACAGAGTTTATTTTAGTTGAAAATTATACTATATGTCTAAGTCCTCAACGCCGCACCCTTTATATTTTACTTGTGCAAATATGAATGCAAAATAAATACGATACAAATATCAAATATCATTTGTATAATAAAATGATAAATGATGATAATACCACAAACACAAATAATACAACTAATAATAATCTGTTAGCAACATACATACATACCTACATTTGTATGTACACAAAAAAATATACAACAAAATGTAAAATAAATATTTTACTCCTTACACATTCTACAAACGTATGAAGGACCGTAAAATATTTTCCCTCAAAATGTAGCTATCCACATAAAGTACATGTAGCATATACGAACAGCTTTAAAGGGTTGCTTGCAATAAAAATAATAAAATACCCAACATACTGATGTTGTCAATTCACTGAAAGAAGAGTTGTTATTTAAAAAGTATTCCACTTAGCACAAACATGCTACTTAATAACACATTTTACTTATTTTTTCAAGCTTATAGGCATTTTAATTAAAAATAAAATAATTAAAATTGTCTATACTGGAAATTTCCTTTGTGAAAATTCGTTGGTTTTACACTCAAGTATTTAAAACTTGTTTAAATTTGCTTGATGTTATAAAATATCAGTGCTAAAAAATTTCATTATAAATTGCCCTAACGGGGAAATTTTTTGTAACTATTTTTTTCTCGTTTTTTTAAGTCAATCAAGCTTAAAATTTACTTATATTTGCTGGAAATTATAAAATTTCAGTGCTAAAAAAAATCCTACTAAATTTCCCTAACTGGGATATTAATTTCCTATGTGGAAATTTGTTGATTTTACTGCCAACTTGTTTAAACTTACTTGATATTATAAAATTAAGTGCCAAAAAAAATTCCTAGCAAATTTCCCTAACGGGGAAATTTTTACCAAATATTTTGTTCTCGTTTTTTAATCGTAATAATCAATCAATCAATTTAGTTATATTTTGAAGATGTTCTAAAATTTCAGTGCTAAACAAATTTCCCTATAGGGTATTTTTTTGTCGTATTTTAAAGTCAATCAAAGTCATTTGCGTCAGTTCATCAACTTCACAAGGCATCTAATAACATTTCTATTGAATTATTGAAATATTACAGCGAATTTAGTTTTAGTATATAATCTGTATAGATTATATCAAATATATATATCCGTATACAAATCTATATAGTATATAATCAAAGTAATGAAATTCGTTTATACATATAACTGGTTTTTGTCTAAAACGAATATATACTGTGGAAATTTTTTCTAAAATAAGTTTACTTACATTTTCTTCGCTAATATTTACTTGTATTTATTCAATTTACATTAATAAATAATTTCCCCAAAAATTACCCTCTAGGGAAATTTTGTAAAAAATTTTATTTTGAAAATGTAACGCTTTATAAATGCATTATTTCTTTAATAATTATTTGTACTTATGCAATTTACATTAATAAATAATTTCCCCAAAAATTACCCTCTAGGGAAATTTTGTAAAAAATTTTATTTTGAAAATGTAACGCTTTATAAATGCATTATTTCTTTAATAATTACTTGTACTTATGAAATTGACATTAAAAAATAATTTCCCCTAAAATTACCCTCCAGGGAAATTTTGTAAAAACGTTTATTTTTAAAAGTTAACGCTTTATAAATGCATTATTTCTTTAATAATTACTTGTACTTATGAAATTTACATTAAAAAAAATAATTTCCCCTAAAATTACCCTCCAGGGAAATTTTGTAGAAATGTTTATTTTTAAAAAGTAACGCTATATAAATACATTATTAGAAAAAAATTGTTATATATGCTCAATATTTACCTTTATATTTTACTTAGATAGTGCAAGCACACACACTTGTGTCTATTTACGTTTTATATACACTACCGCCTACAATTTGTACCTATAACATAATTATATTTAAGAGAGATTTTCACGCACAAAGCATATCACACAAATCGCTATAATTCACTGTAAATAATCGCTCACGTTTTCCCGCATGTCTTTTCATACTTGCCTGGCTGGTGTAAGTTGCATGAGTACGCCATTCTTTCGGCTTAACACCCATTCTTCCAGTTGTACAAAGCAAGTGTGTGTGCACACATACATACATATGTACATATGATCAGCGTACGTAATAAATTAACTGGCTTATATAGGAGACTTCCTGCATGAGCCATCAAATTGTAGACACACACAACTACACAGCTTCCTTTATAAATGGCTATTTAGGTGTATTGGTGTTGGCCTGATGCTCCTAAAAGCATACTTCATGCACACACTTTGGCCTCAACTGCTTTTATCCTTGCACAAACAGCATCAACATCCAGCAGTAGTTGGTCAACGGCAAGCCAGTGTTTGGTCACGTACACACACTACGATTGTTGTGCCAGCACGCAGACACGCACAAGCATACTACTGCATGTCGTCGTTGTTGTGACACAGTTGCGTACTTCTTCCATTCCTACTATACATCACTTGATTTTATGCGTACATTTTTGTTTTTGTTTTTGGTTTTTTTTTTTATGTATTTTTGCTGCTGTTGTTGTTATAGGCTAGTGCAGTTGTTGTTGTTGTATTGATGGTTAGACGGCAGTATGCTGCCAACTCTCGGCACTGACATGTCACTGAAGTGTCATTACAACATTACGCTAATTTATCTTGTTAAGTAGCCGAAGGATATGTGCGCAACGAGTGCGTACTACTCTATGTACATATGTGTGTGTGTGCGATAAAATGGCTTAGTTTTCAGTTGTAATATGCTTGACAATGCCAAACATACTACAAGTCATGCGTTTGCTTTTGTTCCATGTATCTGCTGCCATAAGTCCCCTTTCAGCTAAAGGCTTACACGCTTTCACAATAAAAATGTTTTCACTTTTTCGCAATCAAAGTAAAGTGCTGATGAAATTTTAGTTAATTGAAAATTTGCAGCTTCAACATAGCGTACAGCATATCGTTTGTCTAAGGCACTCGATTGATAGCCATCGAACCATCATAGCCTTGAGCTGCTTGGCACGGTCATTCTGAACATTTCTGGCAAAAGGTTGCAAAGCAAAAAGTTTGCTGCGAAATTGAAAAATTTATCAATTCGAAAAGTAAATGTTTTCTTAATTTTAATTAGAGTGACATTATGGAGATACAATGGGCTGCATGAATTACATGTCACGTATACGCCATGTTGGGTATGCATTGTGCGAAAGCTTTGAGGTGAAACTTGATTACTTTAGCATGTTATACATACATTTTTGTAATTTTTACACCCATACACACTTATCTATGTATATGTATGTATGTACAAAATTTTTAATAACTTTACTAGAAATTATAAAATTTTAGTGGTACAAAAAATTCCTACTAAATTTCCCTAACGAGGAAATTCTTTCCAAATATTTTTTATCGTTTTTTAAAGTCACACAAACTTAAAATTTACTTATAGTTGCCAGATATTATAAAAATTCAACGCTAAACAAATTTTCCTAACGAGGGAATTTTTTCAGACTATTTTTTCTCGTTTTTTAAAGTCATACAAACTAAAAATTTACTTATAGTTGCTAGATATTATAAAATTTCGGTACTACAAAAAAATCCTATTAAATTTCCCTTACGGGGAAATTTTTTCCAAATAATTTTTCTTGTTTTTTAAAGTCACACAAACTTAAAATTTACTTATAGTTGCTAGATATTATAAAAATTCGGTACTACAAAAAAATCCTATTAAATTTTCCTTACGGGGAAATTTTTTCAGAATATTTTTTTCTCGTTTTTTAAAGTGAGACAAACTTAAAATTTACATATAGTTGCTAGATATTATAAAATTTCTGTGCTAAAAAAATTTCCTTATAATTTACCCAGACGGGGAATTATTTTCCAAATAATTTTTCTCGTTTTTTAAAGTCGCACAAACTTAAAATTTACTTATAGTTGCTAGATATTATAAAAATTCAGTGCGAGAAAAATTTCTACTAAATTTCCTTAATGGGGAAATTTTTTCAAAATAGTTTATTTCTCGTATTTTGAAGTGAGACAAACTTAAAATTTACTTATAGTTGCTAGATATTATAAAATTTCACTGGTACAAAATTTCCTACTAAATTTACCTAACGGGGAAATTTTTTCAAAATATTTTTTTCGTTTTTTAAAGTCACACAAACTTAAAATTTACTTATAGTTGCTAGATATTATAAAATTTATGTGCTAAACAAATTTCCTTATAAATTTCCCAAACGGGGAATTTTTTTTCAGAATATTTTTCCTCGTTTTTTTTTTATATTAATGGAAGTTATTTGCATTATTTTTTCAACTTTACAAGGCATCTCAAAACATTTCTTCTGTATAGTAAAAAAAGTATTTTTAAGTTCAATTGTCTATACATGTTTACTTTATTTGCTGTTTGCTTTTTGCTTTACCTTCTTGCCTAAGCTCTCATATGCTTCTAATGCCGTATAGCACGCTTCGCTTCACACTGTGCATTTTAAAAGCCATCAAAATTATTAAATTAAGTTAAATATAAAGTGAATAAAAATACTGCTACAAGCTTATACATAAACATATACAACAACAACAAGAACAAGCACAAAGCCAACGCACGCACGCCAAGCAATAATCCGCTCAATTAAGACAGCAAAGGCACTAAATTATTACAAAATTTAATTTCCTTTCTGTTAATACCTAAGCCGTCAAGAGTGTGTGTGGATGTGTGTGTGCTTTAGAAGCAGGAAGGCACATTATTGAGTGATTACAAAGTGTATACAATGCATATGTATATACACACAAATATGCGCGTGTACTTTGCTGTACACAAAAGTTAACTTTGTAAAGCATTAAAGACAATTTTTTTTACTTTAAGCAATTTTACCCTGCTTTTTGCGCTAAAACTACTAAATAAAGTATATTTCTTAATTTTCTCTACTTGCAAAATAAGTTTTATACACTAACGCGCTAAAATTGTTCTAAAACCTTAAAATAAAAATTTCCCTCAAAATATCCCTTTGGGTTAATTTTATTTCTTTTGTTGTATTCAGTAATATGCCACTATCCAACACATTTTTGGACATGCTTTTATATTATTTAAACTAAAATAAAGGTAATTTTATTAAGTTTAAAAATTTTATTGTAGTGTAACATAGTTTGCTTTGAAAATTTTGTATTATACAAATTTATATACATATACCCTATTAATCACTACTGCTTACATCAATCAAGAATCATTAAGAAATTGGCATAAAATCTCAACTCACATCGTGCAGTAACGTTCCTACTAAGAAGAAATAAGTAATTTGTGTATTTTAAATAATCCAGTGTAATTTTAACTTTTGTCACATTAATATTCATTACGCTTTAATTAAATTTACAAAATTCAAAATTTCCCTAAGGTAAATAAAAATATTTTTGTGAAATTTTCTTCTTTTTTTGCTTGAAATTAAGCGCAATTTCCACTAGTTGAAATCGCTAAAATGTTTATTAATACAACTCATCAAAATTATAAAGAAAATTACATGATACTCAAATTATGCTCAAATTACCCTTTGTATTACCCTAATTGTAATGTTATACCTTTAATAGCTATCAATTAATTTATATAAATAATTTCAATGTGTATACCATTATTCCCTCTCTCTTCAATGCAAGTCACTCACTCGAAGCGGTATGCAAATTAATTGTGACAGAGTGAAGAAAAATATATTAAAATAGTTAACGAAAGTTAACGAGTATGGAATAACTGTACATACAAAAACAAAATTAATTTTTTTATCGCTTTGCTAGGCAAATAATTTTTTTTTTACAAAAACTTAAAGATTTAAAGATATAAGAATGTTCGAATTTTATTAAAAATCTTAATTATATGTTTTAAAAAATTTCCCTGCTGGGGTAATTTTAATTAGTTGTTCTCTAATGTTAAATATTAAAATATAATAAACTATTATTTAAAAATATAAATTTTGAAAAATTTCCCTCTCGGGGTAATTTTCCAAAACTATATTTTTTTTTTTTATATAAAGTTAATTTTTTGCGCTTCTAATACTGGTATTCTTCACGTACGTTATTTTTGTGCATACTAATTATGGTATAATTTCTTTTCAACATCTTTGGTGGCACATGCTCTATCATGCGTTTTATTAATCATAATTTAGTATTGTATATTATTTATTATTTGCCTCGAGATAGATTTGCCAGCTAAATATTATTGTTTATATACAAAAATATTAAGATTTCTATAAAAATGTTGTCATTTGAATAAAAAAAAACTAACTAAAAATCTTTAGAAATATAAAAAAATTCCCTTCTGGGGTAATTTTAATTAATGACTATCTTAGTTGTAATTAAGCGTTAAATATTAAAATAAAAAAATTAATTTATATAAAAAAGTAAGTTTTGAAAAATTTCCCTTTTGGGGTAATTTTCAAAAACTATATTTTTTATCATATAAAGTTAATTTTACGCACTTCTACATATAATATACTCAATTCATGCTTTTCTATCTGTTGGTATTCTTTCTATACTTGATTTATTTTTGCGTACTAATTGTAGTTCGATCTCTTTTCAAATTCTTTGGTGGCAAATATGACATCATGCGTATGATTTGCTATTACTTATCATCATTTAATTGCATATTAGTTATTATTAGCCTCAAGATAGCTTTATTGTTTTAACACATGCATTGTGTGTCCTTGTTCTTGCTTTTATTCATGTGAATTTCGCAAATAACGGCAACCAATCGTCAATAACTAGGCTTGTTATGACGAAAATACCACGAACCACAATACCGCTCGTTGGTTGCCCTCAATTTGGCTGCACTGCCGGTTACACAAAGGACTAGCGAAATGCATAAGTGTTTGTTATTGGATGTATGTGTGTACGCATGCAGTTTTAATTGTAAACTCACAATGCCGTGAAAGCTCACTGGTTGCGGCAGCAACTGAAATTAGAATAGCTAATTAACCTATGAGGTTTTCATATAATTTGAAGTTGACGCTGCACAAGTAGGCTCAATGGCGCAAGGTCTTCCACTCAAACGTATTTAATGACTCAGACTCAACAAAGCGATCAACCGGAAATGGTTTCGCTAATTAATATTTTCGCTTAATTTTCGTTAAATCTCTAAAAGTTTAAGATTTCTTTAAAGAATTTCAGGGTCATATTTTTCTATCTGCTTTTGAAATTGCAATTTTGATTAGTTAAAAGCTACAAAATAAATTCAATTGCTATTATAACACAAATTTAACCATTAATTTTAGGCATTCATTTTATTTTATTTTTTCAAGTTAGAAATATCACTAATGGCTAAATTCTGGGTAATTTTTAAATATACGAAATTTCTTTAATATTATGAAAATATGATTCAAATTTCATATGATTTCGTTAATGTTTTAAAATTTCCCCTATGGGCTTTTTGTATTCCTGTGTATGAATTGCAACAGTTGATATTGAGAGTAAATTTTTATTTAGGCTTATTTCTGCAAAAAAAAAAATCCTGAAAAATTTCGTTAAATCTCTAAAAGTTTAAAATTCCTTTAAAAAGGATATTTTTCTACCTGCTTCTTAAATTTCTGATATCTAATTTTTAAATATACTAAATTTCTTTAATATTATGAAAATATGCTTTAAATTTCGTACGATTTCGTTAATGTTTTAAAATTTCCCCTGTGGGATTTTTCGTTTATCATACCCAAATTGTCATTCAAAATCTACAGTAGATATTGAGAGTAAAAGTATGTTTATGTACCTTCGTTACAAAAAATTTCCCTTAGGGGTAATTTTTTATTTTATAAATTTTTTCAATGGATTTTTATTATAGCTTATTTCTGCAAAAAAAAAGTCCTGAAAAATTTCGTTAAATCTCTAAAAGTTTAAAATTCCTTTAAAAAGTATATTTCCCTACCTGCTTCTTAAATGTCTGACATACAATTTTTAAATATACGCAATTTCTTGAATATTAAGAAAATGCGCTTTAAATTTCGTTAATGTTTTCAAATTTCCCCTCGGGAATTTTTTGTATTTCATATACAAATTGTAATAAAAATCTACTGTTGATATTTAGAGTTAAAATAAGTAATAAATAATTTGGTTACAAAAAATTTCCCTTAAGGGTATTTTTTTAATTGTACAAAATTTTTCAAATGATTTTTATTTTAGTTTATCTCCGCAAAAATTAATATTGAAAATTTTATGTAGTTGTAAAAAATCCTAGTCGAATGCTTTTTAAAAGGTATGGTTACAAAAAATTTCCCTTAAGGGTAATTTCTAAATTTTACAATATTTTTCAAAGAATTTTCATTTTAGTTTATCTACGCAAAAAAGTATTGAACATTTTATGTATAAGCAAAAAATCCTAGTCGAATGCTTTTTAAGGGGTATGGTTACAAAAAATTTCCCTTAAGGGTAATTTCTAAATTTTACAATATTTTTCAAAGAATTCTTTTTTTAGTTTAACTCCGCAAAAATTAATATTGAAAATTTTATGTAGTTGTAAAAAATCCTAGTCGAATGCTTTTTAAAAGGTATGGTTACAAAAAATTTCCCTTAAGGGTAATTTTTTAATTTTTTATTTTAATAATTTAATTTAATTTAAATTTTTCGAAGAATTTTCATTTTAGTTTATCTCCTCAAAAAATTTGCTGAAAATTTATGTATAAGTTACAATTCCTAATCGAATGCTTTTAATAAGGTAATAATTATGTACCTAAAATCAAGAAACAAATATTTATTTCTCCAAAACTATTAGAAATAATACATTTCAACTCCTAATTAAGCATTTCAATAACCCACTAAGACCTCACTCAAATGACGTCAGTTTAATGACGCAAAAATCTCACTTCATTATGTTACTTAACTACAAAAGCGTTAGAACATTGTGCGGAGCCACTCAAGTTCCCTAATTTATTATTTACTTTTAGTTTGAACGCAAAACCAGTTCAGCAATTTCCCGCGGGTTCAAAAAACCGAAGCTGAAAAAAAAAAACATTTAATTTGAAAGGGAATAAGTAGATAACTCAATGCCGCGTCGAACAAAGAACTCAAGATAAACTTTAGCAAACTCGGTGTCAAGTGGCTTCTAGCTGTTGGCATAGCGGTGGCCGGCGTATGCAAATGAAAATGAAGTTTCCGAGGCGCGCGGCTGCCGTATTGTGCGCTGATAATGTTTTTCTTTTGTTTCAGTTCAACGCCGCTGTGGCATGACATTTGCCACGTCTCACTTACCGAACTTTACGGTGATTTGTTGTTGCCACTTGCCCCAAAAGTAAAACGTTTGTGTTAGGCAAAGTTTCAGCAAGTATCTGTAACGCTTTGATGTCTGATGTTTGTTCGAAAATTTGAAATAATTTTCGCATTCGTAATTAATTTAAGTGTTTACGCTTGCAAAGCACGTAGCCTTGCGCTGTTGATGCTGATGAGTTAATGAAAGGTGTTCGGCACTCAAAAAGTGTATGGGTAGGGGTAATAACAAAATTTTAACAACTTTAGTGATAATTGCAATATAATAAATACATAAAAAGAGACTTTGATTTACTAGAGGCAGTCAAGGCCTAGAGCTTGCTATATAGTATACTATAAGTTTTGGAATATGAAACAAGTGAAAATTATTTATTGAAGCAGTAATCAAATACCAAATAAATGGAAATACTACAGTCAATCGCAGTGGACGTATGAGTACAAAATAGACAAAAATTAAAAATACCCCGCGGCTTTCCGCGCACTTTGTGTAAATGATAGCATGAAAAACTACCTATAGAGGTGTAGATAGCACCAGTTTCTTGCTTTTGTGAATGTTTGAAAGCACTCCACAATCAAATATTTGCAATTAATTTGCTTTAAATAATCAAAGTCCGAGGTCCATTAGGCAATATAATACATTTAAATAAATATACCGACAAATTTAATTCAAATATATATTTTTTAATTCCATTGAAATAAAAAAGTAAAGTTCCCGCAAAAAAAAAATAATTTACACACTTTCAAAAATCACAATTTTTCAAACGGAATAAAAATTTCCCCAAAAAGTTAATTTTTCTAGCTATCAAATGTGCCAAACCGGTACAGGGAACTAACATTTTCCAAAAAGGTAATTTTTTCTAGAAATCTAATGTGCTAAAATATTATTTATACACTTTCAAATATCGCAATTTTTTAAAAGAAACAAAAATTTCCCAAAAAGGTAATTTTTTCAAGCAATACAATTTGACATTTGGCATAAATTTTATATCACATAGTTAGTTAGATAATAAAATTTTTCCAAAGGGGACAAAAATTGTCCAAAAAGGTAATTTTGTTTAGCAATAAAAGTTGATACTTGGACTAATATTTATATCACATAGTTTGTTAGATGACAAACTTTTTCAAAAGGGAACACAAATTGCCCAAAAAGTTAGTTTCATGTATCAATCAAAATTGACTCTTTACGTAAATTTTATATCACATCGTTGGTAAGGATAACTGAATACTTAAAACATCCTTCTGGCGAATTGGTTGTACAAAAAATAATATTTTCTTTCTTTTTTAATTAAAAAAAAAAGGTTTTATGAACTATATGTTCAAATATTTGGTATTATTTAGTAAAATCATCTCATCTAGAAGTGGAATTTAACAAAATTTAACCATTTCGTTATGAAAATGCATGTTGTAACGTGCAAAGGTTGTGTCTATTAAACAACATTTGAATTCACTTACAAAATATCCAAATTACCCCCAAAGTATAAAATTTCCCAAAAGGGTAATTCGAGAAATGTTACGTATTCCTCATACAGGCACAAAACGTAAACAAAATTTAATTTTTTTAAAAATAAAAATATCCCCCAAGAGGGATATTTTTTAATATCAAAAATATTTGAGATTTATTAATAATTTTCACGACACTTTACCAAAATTTCAATTATTTTCAGAAAATAAAAATATCCCTCAAAAGGGAAATTTTTTTAATTCAAAAAAATTTGGTTAACTAACGAAATTTGTTATGAAATTATTCAAAAATCTATTAAACGTAATAAAAATTCAACTGTATTTCATAACTTCATTGCTATTGGGTTTTTTGGTCAAACCCAGCCAGAATTAAGTTATTTTTCTTCAAATTTTTTTTAAATCCCAAAAGGAAAATTCGAGAAATGTTATGTATTCCTCATTTAGGCTCAAAACTTTACCAAAATTTCAATTATTTTCAGAAAATAAAAATATCCCTCAAAAGGGAAATTTTTTAAATTAAAAAAAAATTGGTTAACTAACGAAATTTATAAATAATTATAATAATTTTGTCATAAAATGCTCAAAAAATACTTAATAAAAATTCACCTGTACTTTATAAATTAATCTTTGGTATATTTTTTGTCAAACCCAGCCAGAATTAAGTTATTTTTCTTCAATTTTTTTTTTTAATCCCAAAAGGGAAATTCGAGAAATGTTATGTATTCCTTATTTAGGCTCAAAACTTTACCAAAATTTCAATTATTTTCAGAAAATAAAAATATCCCTCAAAAGGGAATTTTTTTTTTAAATTGAAAAATATTTAATTATCATAATATTGTCATAAAATGCTCAAAAATTCAATGATACTTAATAAAAATTCACTTGAACTGCATAAATTAATCTTTGTTGGATTTTTAGTTGAACCCAGCCCACAGTATTTAATTTTTTTTTTATAATATACTCGCAAGTAATAACTATCACATGTAATGGTGACCGTCATTTTTCACAGCCGTTAAGCTTATTCTTCGTAAGAATTGAATTTGAATTGCGGAAACGCTTAGCTATGGTTGCCGTATTTATAAGATATATGCGCAGCCACATATGGCTGCATAGGCACATACATACATACGAGTGTTAGTAAAGTTAGACAGCTGAAAGGATAGTCTAGCGTTAGGCGCTCACTTGACTTACACGCGGAAAAGGCAGAGTTTGCGAAGCCTGTAAGGAAAATAAAAGGCACTTAATTAGATTGCGGCACACAGTTGTGGCGTTGAGTTGCTGCGCCGCAACTTGTTAAACAAGTGTTGGTGAGAGATGACAAACAAGCAGAAGATGTGCTGACTGACTAGGCACAAAATGAGGGTGGTTGGGCAGACGGTGTGTGTGTGAACAGAAAGAGTACAGCGACAAATCGAAAATAAATGCGAAATGACTGCGAGAGGAGGGTAGTCTGTGTGTTTGTGTGTGTGACTTCAGTGACTGACTTGTCGCGTCATAATACCGCAATATATCATATGCATGTAAGAACAAAATCAACAACAACAACACCAAACAACTGGCTGTATAACAAGAACGCGCGTGAAACATGACAATAACACGAGTACATCATCATCGCGCTACATGACACTAACGCGCATTGACACATAAACCGTTGGGTGCGTTGCGTCGTGTCGAGTATTAGTGTTGCGTGGGTTTAGCTACCGTATTTGCATGCGTACATATGTATGCATATGACTGCATCAAAATTCAATTGCGTTTATTAATACCGAATTGAGTAGCGTTTGCATGCATGCTGTTGACGGCAAGGACACTGGTGGGCGCAATGCATTACTGACAGCGTAACAACGTTCGACAGCCACACCGTTCGTGTGCTGATACAGGCAATATTGTGTGCGTGTGTGCTGTTGTAATGATGAGGCTCGGTTATGTTGTGCGGTTGGCTATTTTTATGCCTGTCTTTGTTACAATATGTGACTTAGTGTCTCATTTCGCTGCTGTAGTACTATTGATTATAGATTCTAGTAAAACTCTGGTGCGTTAAAGATATGTGAAGCTCCATCGTGTTGGTTTTTGAAGCTTGCAGTGATATTATGGTGCTGGATGATAGTGTATAACTTAAATTTCCCCAAAAAGGAATTTAATTCTTTATTATTTCGACTGTGAAGCACATCAAAAAGCGTTTAATTTTTTTATATTAGTACAACTTTGCTTCCGCCGTTTTCCAATAGATGTCTCTAGGGTCAAGCACTGGTTGATTAAATCGATTTTTTTATATCGATCTTGGAATATTTGTAGAGACCTGATTGCATCCCAAACTTATTCTCAACTGAAAATGTCACTTTTTGAGCCGAATTTTCGATATTTGCGGGGATGTCTCTGGGGTCAAGCATCGGTAGATTAAATCGTTTTATATCGATCTTGAACATTTTTGTCAACATTAACCCAACAAAATATTTGTAGAGATCTGTTTGCATCCCAAACTTATTCTCAACTGAAAATGTCACTTTTTGAGCCGAATTCTCGACATTTGCGGGAAATTTTGCTTTACTCTTTCAATTCCAAGAAAAGTGCGGCTGAGGCTCATCGACATTTGTAACCGTTTTTATACAAAAAAAAGTCTTAAATTTACAAAAAAAACGGCGGAAGCGAAGTTGTAGGCCAATAATTTTTTCAATTGAAAAAAAAAAAAATAAAGTATTTAACTACAAAACTTTTGTAACTATTTAATAATATTTTTTTTTTTTACTTTAAAAATTAAATTTTAATTAATTTTACTACTTTTATGGTTTTTATTATTTTCTAAAAATATATACATTTTTAAACCTTTTTATATTTTTTAAATTTTTTTTAATTGTTTTTTTTTTATTTTTTAATTTTTTTTATTTTAATTGTTTTTTTTTTGGTTTTTTTTTTTATTTCAAATCTTTTTTTTTGAATATTTTATATAAATTTATATATCTACTTTTTAAATTTTTTTATCATCAGTTTATTTTAAACATTTTAATATATCTGTGCTTAATATATAAAGCCTATCATATACTTTTTTCAAATCGAATTTTTTATTATTTATTATTTATATTCATTATATGTATTTACTTTTAATTTATTGTTTTTGTTTTGCACAATTATTTTATTATTATTTATTACTATTTTAGTTTTTTACTTGTTCTTTCTTCCTTTATTTTTAATATTTCTTTTCTTATTTTCAAATTTTTAATTATTTTTAAATTTTTTTGTTGTTGTAAACATGTCTCTATATTTCAAATTTATTATTTATTTTTTCAAATTTTTTTTTAATTTCTGTTAAATTTTTAAATTTTATTTTTGTGTCTATTATATATTACATATGTATTATATTATATTTTTATTTTTAAATTTGTTTATTTTCTTTATTTAAGCTTCTTTTTTGTTATTTTGTAAAAATATATTAATATTTTAACTTGATATGTATTTATCTAAAAAAAAATTAGGAAAATAAATTTTTGGCTGGTAATAATTGATATATAATATTTTTTCCAATAAACTTTTCTTTTCTATGTAAATTTTTGTAATCTTTTTTTAGAATTGTTTTTTTTTTTAGTTTATAAATTTTATATATATGTATATAGTATAATTTTATTTGTGTTTTTTTTCATTTACATCTTATTTTATTTTTTTGTTTTTTTATTTTATTTATATTTTTTTAAATATTTTTTTGTTTAATTTTTACAATATTTTTTATTCATTTCATATTTAATTGTTATATTTTTATTTAAATTAAATTATTTTGTATGTAATTGTTTATTTGCTTTTAATTTCTTTTAATCGTTGTCATTCTCCTTTTTATAGTTATATATAATATTATATTTTGGTTTTTTTATTTATTTTTTTGTTTAATTTTTATAATATTTTTCCCCCATTTGTGTTTACTTTTTTTTTAAATATTTTTTTGTTTAATTTTTATAATATCTTTCCCCCATTTGTGTTTATTAATTTTTTTTTAAATATTTTTATTTTCAATATTTTTTTGTTTAATTTTTATAATATCTTTCCCCCATTTGTGTTTATTAATTTTTTTTTTTAATATTTTTTTGTTTAATTTTTATAATATCTTTCCCCCATTTGTGTTTATTAATTTTTTTTCAATATTTTTTTATTAATTCTTTTTAAATATTTTTCCCCAATTTGGGTTTATTATATTTTTTTAATATTTTTTTGTTTAATTTTTATAATATTTTTCCCCCATTTGTGTTTATTAATTTTGTTTTTTAATATTTTTATTTTTAATTTTTTTTTGTTTAATTTTTATATCTTTCCCCCATTTGTGTCTATTTTTTTTTAATATTTTTATTTTTAATTTTTTTTGGTTTAATTTTTATAATATTTTTCCCCCATTTGTGTTTATTATTTTTTTTTTTAATATTTTTAGTTTTAATATTTTTTGTTTAACTTTTATAATTTTTTTCCCCCAATTGTGTTAATTAATTTTTTTGTAAAATAATTTTTATGAAAAAATATATTTTTTATTTAACCTACAAATGCTGTTGAATTTTAAATTTTTTTCATTAAATTATACACCATTTTTCGTTATATTATTCAAACATAAATACATCAGAATTGTCTTGTAATTATTTGTTTTCACTCATAAAAATTGTTTGCTTAAAATTCAATCGTTTCTTTCATTGATTCATGCATATTTCGCATACTGCGCCTGTGGATATGCTATGTTTTTGTTTTTTTAATTTTTTATTAAAATCAAATGAAGCTACTTGAACATGAGATAAGCGAAGGGCGCCGTTATGTAAACAACGAGAACATTTCAACTTATTAAAATCATAACATTTTTATTGCGCTTGTAATTATTATTACGCGCAAGGCAGAAATATCACTCATACGCAGTGGTGACCTCGAGCTAGCGTCTGGTATTAAAAATTTTGTAGGCAGTTTTTTTTTACACAACAGCACATATTGTTGTGTACTTTTACACATAGCACACACCTGTATAGCTACTTATATGTGCATACAAACATATATATTCACGTTCATCTACAAATGTCAACAATATATATATGTATATATGCACCTATCGACACAACCTTGCAACCTTTACCATTGCTCATTATCACTGAATTGATTTCGTTAGCAAGTTTCTTTGTGGAAAGTTGAAAAAACAACAAATCAACCAAAGTTGCCAATAACAATAACAACAACAACAATAACAAAAGCGCGTTAACTCAGCGCTGCAGCGCATTAATCGAATTTCGCGTTAATTAATTAAGCGCTTAGTACACTTGCACCAACACATGCGCTGTCGAAATAACCTATCGTTGCGTTTACTCTCGTATATATTGGCCTTTGTAACGTTCTACTTGCGTATAAAATATACTTTAGCCGCATCTCCTTTGTGCGCGTCGGCGCTTGTTCGCGTTTATATTAATGTTTGTTTGGGCGTTTCTTCGTGAACACACATATCCTTTTGCCAGCGAGAATAAATCAACAACAACACGCATTTAATTACTTAAAACAGCGTAAAATGCGTTGCTTTCATTTCGCCGTTAATCTGCACTTATCTGCGCAATAAAAATATAATTAAATTTCAAAATAAATGATTACGGATTTTAAAAGAAATTAATTTGCAATATTAAAATGAATTGCTAATTTTGCATACTCAAGAGTTTGGCTCACGTTTTTGAGGACATTAGGTGTAATTTTTTTCACTTGAAGGTGCGGGTCCGTATGGGGGTCCTCAGATATTTTAGCCAGTATTGAAATACTTTATAAATTTTTGGAGAGTCTTCTTAAGTCTTGAGAGGTTCTGATTCTGACTTTTGTGGATTCTTATAGAACAATTCTTAAAGAGAAATGACATAAGACTATTTTGATATATCAAATATAGTTTATATAGTTTCTGTCAGCTAACAGTGACTTTTGTCAGTTATATTGTTATTGAATTTGAATGTTGCCACCTTTAAAAAAAATTAACTAGTAATGAGAGTGCTTATGGGGTCCTCAATTTTAGTAAATTAGTTCTTATTGCTAATGTTGAAGCACTTTATATACATTTGGAAAGTACCCTTTTGTTCACAACGTTTTCAACGGCTCTGATTTATTTTTTGGGGGATTCTAATAGCCCAATTCTTAAACCCAGATAGCTTAGGACTCTTTTGGTGTATCAAATATAATTTCATTGAAGCAGTCTTTAGTTATTTTGATGACATTTATATTATTATAATTTGAGTAGCGTGGCCACCTTTTTATTGTTTATTTCACTTATTATTAAATTGAAATAAATTAAAAAATATAAAATACTAGCCGACCCGGCCACACGTTGTTGTGGCTAAGGTATACATTAAATTAAGTTGGTCTAATCTTGGCTTCGGCGACGATGTTGATTACTCGAGGCCAATTTATGTTACGCAGCAAGAAGACAAATCACACTACTTTTAATTGCAAAGTGAGTGGTGATATTACAGGCAATTTTAAATAGTTTGGGATAATTGACTACGTCATCCTGGTATGTAGCTGTGTCAACTCTCCTGGACTGAAATTCTAAATTGTCGCATTAAGATCATCGATATCTTTGTTTTTTTTACCACAAATGCAGGTCATTCAATCAGTCATTTATGGTTGTCATATTGAGGTTTCATGCCAGGAAAACTTCTCTTTCGAGTCAATGAAGTGATAGAAATCTGTTGGAAATGTTATTAATCCATCGAATTGTCATCTGCGACCCTATCATTCCCAACTGCTTCTACAAACGCAATTTAATATTGTTGCAAAAACACCCATATGTTAGTTGTTAATTGACGATTCTTTATGTGTCGCCATAAATTAAATGATTTTAGGCATGCGATTAGCCCGTCAGTAACAGTTGATCCAGAAATAATTGGAAGAGTCTGGCGTAAATCACCTACTAACAGAATCCTGGCTCCACCAAAAACGTTCACCGACAATCAAGATCTTTCTAGGTAGTACATACTCCTCGTAGAGTATACACTTTCTAGATAGTACATACTCCTCGTAGAGTATATACTATCTAGATAGTACATACTCCTGGTAGAGTATACACTTTCTAGGTAGTACATACTCCTTGTAGAGTATACACTTTCTAGGTAGTACATACTCCTCTAGAATATACACTATCTAGGTAGAACATACTCCTGGTAGAGTATACACTTTCTAGGTAGTACATACTCCTCGTAGAGTATACACTTTCTAGGTAGTACATACTCATGGTAGAGTATATACTATCTAGGTAGTACATACTCCTCGTAGAGTATACACTTTCTAGGTAGTACATACTCCTGGTAGAGTATATACTATCTAGGTAGTACATACTCCTGGTAGAGTATACACTTTCTAGATAGTACATACTCCTCGTAGAGTATACACTTTCTAGGTAGTACATACTCCTCGTAGAGTATACACTTTTTAGGTAGTACATACTCCTGGTAGAGTATACACTTTCTAGGTACTACATACTCCTGATAGAGTATATACTATCTAGGTAGTACATACTCCTGGTAGAAAATACACTTTCTAGGTAGTACATACTCCTCGTAGAGTATACACTTTCTAGGTAGTACATACTCCTCGTAGAGTATACACTTTTTAGGTAGTACATACTCCTGGTAGAGTATACACTTTCTAGGTAGTACATACTCCTGATAGAGTATATACTATCTAGGTAGTACATACTCCTGATAGAGTATATACTATCTAGGTAGTACATACTCCTGGTAGAGTATACTATTCTAGATAGTTCATACTCCTCGTAGAGTATACACTTTCTCGGTAGTACATACTCCTCGTAGAGTATACACTTTCTAGGTAGTACATTATCCTCGTAGAGTATACACTTTTTATGTAGTACATACTCCTCGTAGAGTATATACTTTTTAGGTAGTACATACTCCTGGTAGAGTATATACTATCTAGGTAGTACATACTCCTGGTAGAGTATACACTTTCTAGGTAGTACATACTCCTCGTAGAGTATACACTTTCTAGGTAGTACATACTCCTGATAGAGTATATACTATCTAGGTAGTACATACTCCTTTTAGAGTATACACTTTCTAGGTAGTACATACTCCTGGTAGAGTATACTATTCTAGATAGTTCATACTCCTCGTAGAGTATACACTTTCTCGGTAGTACATACTCCTCGTAGAGTATACACTTTTTATGTAGTACATACTCCTCGTAGAGTATACACTTTTTAGGTAGTACATACTCCTGGTAGAGTATATACTATCTAGGTAGTACATACTCCTCGTAGAGTATACACTTTTTATGTAGTACATACTCCTCGTAGAGTATACACTTTTTAGGTAGTACATACTCCTGGTAGAGTATATACTATCTAGGTAGTACATACTCCTCGTAGAGTATACACTTTTTAGGTAGTACATACTCCTGGTAGAGTATATACTATCTAGGTAGTACAAAATTAATGAAATTGGTTCTGGAATTACATCAGCCCTCATATACTATATATGATGATTTTCCTTATACAATTGAACAATAGCAAAACTATTTTAACAAAGCAACAATGACAACCTTCAAAATATTATTTTTTTGTTTTCTCTTTATATATTTTTCTTGTCAAATCGAATAAAATTCTCTTATTATTATCTTCTTCGGAATTTTTCCATATTTACTCACTGCCTAAACTTTTCCTGGCTTTCCACGAATATTTCAAGACTAAAATTAGCCAGATCGGTTTGGCCGTTCTCGACTTTGCGAGACTAACCAACATCAATTCGATTTTAGAAAATTTTAAATTTTCTTCGCGGAAAGTTAAAAAAATTTAGGGGTTGACCACCCTTAACATTTAGGAGGATGAAAAATAGATGTTGTCCGATTCTCCACCCTAGCCGATATGCACGCTAAGGTTCACCAAAATCGGTCGAGCGGGTTCAGAGGAGTTCAATAACGTACACCGTGACACGAGAATTTTATATATTAGATTAGCTAAATTACAAAAATATCTCAATCGAAAATTTCTTAGCAGTGTTGCCACTGTATAAAAAAAATTAAGCAGACAAAATTTTATAAGTTGAATAATTGTATAAAGAAAATATTTTCAAAAATCAATATGAATGGAATTTTTTATAAAAAAATTTAAATAGTATTTGCATAATGTTGCCACATGTTTGCAATTTTTAATAATTAATTTAAATACGATTTTAAAGATACACTATTTATTACAATAACAGCTATTGAACCAACGAGTTTAAAAGAACGCATATTTGAAATGTGATTTGAGTAAGGTTGCCACCTGTTTGAAGTTCTTAATGACATTAAATTGTTAAGATAAGCGAATTTATAACAATATACATGGCAAACTAAGCGAATTCCTGTGGTGTGTATTTGCAAATAATTATTTATTAGAAATATATTCAATAACTTAGA
Organism: Zeugodacus cucurbitae; assembly: GCF_028554725.1. Lineage (NCBI taxonomy): Eukaryota > Metazoa > Arthropoda > Insecta > Diptera > Tephritidae > Zeugodacus > Zeugodacus cucurbitae. Next base: position 6,361,283 of record NC_071670.1, read on the forward strand.
GTGGCGTTGCCATCTGTTTAATTTTTATTTCTCGTAATATTAAATCAAAATAAATTTCATATTTATTTTTTATAATTACAACAACTAAAAACAAAGTCTCCTTTGAAAACAAAATATTGAGCTGTGTTGCCACCCTTTTCAAAAATTTATAATAACCAATAATAACCAAGCAATATTTTTATTATCAAATCTAAGGCGTTTCAGAAGTATTCTTGCAAAAATATATCAAATTAAAAATTAAATACATAATCTCTTAAGAAAAATACAAAAAATAAAGCGATTTTGCATTATTCCACTACGTATACTTGAACTCGAAAATCGCATAAATATATTCTTATTGCGAAATGTGTATACTCTTCATGTATGTACGTATATATATAAGCACGAATTTCACCCATTTGCATTCAATCAATTCAATTGAGATTTTCCCCAATAGCCATGTGGCCAAGAAAAATATTTATCCGAAATTTCCAACGGTTTTATTTATTTTTGGCGCCTCTCAATTTCCGGCAGCGCAAACGTTTTTATTGCCTTACGCCGAAGTGCTTAAGTAACAAATATGCATATGCAAATGCTGTGCACACGCACACACACACACACTCATGGTACATGTGACTTGGATATACTGAATATTATATATGTATATGTATCTATATGTAGAGTATTATTTGAATGACAGTGCAATCGTATTGGGCATTTGCATTGGCATCATTTGCAGATAAATAAATCAATTAACACTTTGCCCAGCTGTGTCTTTAATTTAATACATACATACCCTACGTACCATATATACAAACTATATAGAATATGTCAATATATAAATACATTATATACCTTACAAGAGCGCCTACCTTGCATACCCTCACCCCCTCTTTCTTTTTTATTGGCGAAAATCGCACACTCTGTTTACGCCACCTAGTGAGGTGCGATTATGCAAATGAGTTGTAGAAGCGGCAGGCAGCAGCTGCTGCTGCACAAGGCCAACTGTGAGGATAAGATTTTAAGCTTCACTGCACACTCAAGCGCTGCTATGTGCATTAAATTTTTATGCTGCCGCTAATGGTGTGCGGCTCTATGTAGGCATTGCTTGTGGTTTGAGGCTGTTCGTGGGGAGCGGGGGTTTGCTGAAATCAACAGTGTTGGAATGTTGTCAAGTGTCATTGGGGAATCGGAAATCTGCATTTTAGTGCTAAAGAAAAATTGAATATAAAGAATTATTTACTTGTGAAGGTATATTATTTTTTCATGAGGTTTTTTAAAAACATATTTTAATTAAATTTATTTTTTGACTGTAAATTTGAAAATAAAATTTTGGAATATTTTAAACACAAATAAAAACAATAAACATTTTGCAATTCTTAAAAAATTATAAAAAATATTAAAAACTAATACAAATAAAAAATAAATTCGAAATTCATAAATGTATTTTTTAAAAATTTACATTTTATTAAAATCAAATGATTCTTTAAATAAAATATTCCAATTCTTAGTAGAATTTTTTTATATTTTTTATCAATGAGATTTTAAATAATTTTTTTTTTTGTTTTTATATTTTTTATGGCTTTTATATTTTTTTTGGAATTCATTCTGAAATTTATTTTAACTTTTTTATTTATATACATGTTTTTTTCTTTGAAGATTTTAATTTAAGTTGTTGTTTTTTACGTAAATTTGAAAATAAAATTTTAGAATACTTTAAAACCAAATAAAAGAAAATTTTGGAATTCTTAAAAAAAATAACAATAAATATTTAAAAAAATATTAAAAAACATAATGAAAAAATAAATACAAATATTTGTTGGCTTTAATTATCAGAAAATTCGAAATTTATAAATAAACTTTTATAAAAATTTACAAGTTACTAAAATAAAACTATTTCTTAAAATTTTTTATTTTTTAAATTTTTTCTTAAAATATATTTATTTTTTCTTTATCTTTTTTGTTAACATTTTTTTTAATAGATTTTAAATAATTTTTTATTTTATTATTTTTGTATTTAATTTTTTAAAATAAATTTTTATATATTTTTTTTAAATTTATTTAGCATTTTTTTTAATTTATTTTATTTATATACATATTTAATTTTCTTTAAAATTTTTATTACAAATTATTATTTTTTTTTTAATAATATTTGAGCTGATTTTTATTTTTTTGTTAAATTCGAAATTTATAAATACACTTTTATAAAAATTTACAAGTTACTAAAATAAAACTATTTCTTAAATTTTTTTATTTTTTTAATTTTTTCTTAAAATATATTTATTTTTTCTTTATCTTTTTTGTGAAAATTTTTTTGAAGAGATTTTAAATAATTTTTTGTTTTATTATTTTTGTATTTCATTTTTTAAAATAATTTTTATAATTTTTTTTTAAATTTATTTTGAATTCTTAAAAAATTATTAAAAAACATAATAAAAAAATAAATACAAATATTTGTTAGCTTTAATTATCAGAAAATTCGAAATTTATAAATATACTTTTATAAATTTTTACAAGTTACTAAAATAAAACTATTTCTTAAAATTTTTTATTTTTTAAATTTTTTATATTTTTTCTTTATTTTTTTTTTAAAATTTTGTTTAAAGAGATTTTAAATAATTTTTTTTATTATTTTTGTATTTCATTTTTTAAAATAATTCTTATAATTTTTTTTTAAATTTATTTTGCATTTTTTTTTAATTTATTTTATTTATATACATATTTAATTTTCTTTAAAATTTTTATTACAAATTATTTTTTTTTTTTTTTTTTTAATAATATTTGAGCTGATTTTTATTTTTTTGTTAAATTCGAAATTTATAAATATACTTTTATAAAAATTCACAAGTTATTAAAATCAAATTAGTTTTTTAATAAAATATTTCAAATATTAGTTGAACATATTTTTTTTCATCTTTTTGGTTAAAATTTCTTCATTGAGATTTTTAAATAATTATTTAATTTTTAGTTTTTTTTTTTACTTCTGTATTTAAATTTTCTTTAACAGCTTTTATAATTTTTTTTAAATTTATTTTTTTTTTTACTTATATACATACATATGTTTTCTTTGAATTTTTATTTCAAATTAATTTTTTTTTTGCAAATATTATTTAAGTTTATTTTTATCTTTTTATTAATTTTTTTTGAAGATTTCCATAATTTTTTTTTTTTTGTATATTAATATTCTTTTTTTAATTTTTTTTGTTTTAATGCCTTTTATAATTTTTTTATGAAATATTTGTTTTTAACTCAATTAAAATTTTGTTTAATTTTTATTTTTTAATTAAAAATTTATTTTATCTTTAATTTTTAATTATTTTTTTTTTTTTTTTTGTTATATATTTTTTATATTTATTATTTCTTTTTAATTTTCATTTTTTAATTATTTTTTATATATTTTTTAATAACATATATATTTTTCTCAAACCCTCACATCTATAATACCATAAAGGCATCCTTACCTTACCCACTTCCATACAACCACAAATAGACAACCAGAAATAGCACAATCTTTAAGCACACACTTATGCCTGACATTATCTACTCGACCACAGCCATTGCAACAATTAATTTATCCTTGTTTGAGCTTAGCAACAGCATGCCACCGACGCTACGAAAATTTTCCTATCAACAATCGACTACAACTACAACAACAGTTACCATTATCAAACTTCGTGTATGTGTAGACAGAAATCTCGTCATTTTCTATTGCTTTGGCGATTTTTGCTTTAGCAAGTATACAACAACAACAACAGACTGCCATTGTCAACTGCTTATCTACACAAGCCATTACACAGCGATCTACAGTGTTGTTGAACAGCAACCGCATGAGCATGTTGAAGTCGATTCTTCAAATACATGCATATATATGTATTTTTATGTGTGTGTTTGTTGTATGTATATGTATGCCACGTGTTTACCGTTAGTTATGTATTTGTATGTATGTGCTTGTGTGTCTCAAATGTCTTACGACTCTTGCACATTTAGCTATTCGAAGTTTGCTAGTTGATTTTGACAGTTGTTGCTGCAGTGGCAATAGTTGTTGTTGTTGTTGTTGTCTTGGTTTTACTTCTATTCATTTCATTTGATGGCCTAACTTACGAAATGTAGACATCATTGCTCAGACACACACATATACATATTTTATCATTCATTTCATCTCACTCTCCCTCTCACCCGATCTGGCTCTCTTCAACTTGTTCACTTCCAACTTGTATTACACGGCCGGTTGCTATGCCTGCCACATTGTAGCTGACCCATTACTTCTTGCCTGAGTGTGTATGTGCCTTTTCAACGTCTAACACACATTTATGCCACTGACATGCTCATGTTATGTGGTTATTTCTATTGCTGTTGCTACTGCTGGTGCTGCTGCTGTTGCCAGGACCTCCTGTTGTTTCGATTTTGTGAAAATATTCACCGTACACATTCTTATCAGTTGCTATTTGGTTGTTGACTTTTGTTGGTCTGTTTTGCTTTTTGTTTTCTATGATTTTCTCCTTTTTTCTTGTTTTATTGCTTCGACCACTTGTTGTTGTAATTGTTGTTATTCTAGTTTTTAATGTTGTTGCTGTTGTTGCTTACAATTGTTTCTGTTGCCAGCTGGGTTTGTTGTTGCCATCAGTTATTCTGTTGTTTTTGTTGTTGTTGTTATTATTGCTGTTGTTGCCATCGTACGCTTGAATGGTTTGCACTTGTGGTTTTCCGCATGCAACCATACGAAATTTCTAGTGGCATCCAAGCCCTGACAGGCAACCGCATACAACAGCACAACAACAACAATAATGTTAGACAACAATTGAGCTATCAGAAGTTTTCAAGTAGGCGTTTGCATGCAGATACATATGTATGTATTACTTCTCAACTTTGCCAGAAGAGAAGAATTTGTAGAAGAATTCCATATTTGAGCGCAATGTTACTTGCAGTCCATCAATATTTGTAGTTCTCTCTATGCAGTTAAAGTGAATTGAGTACACATTGTTTTATATTTTTACAAATTTTGCAAGTTTTAGTCCGTTAAATGTTTGATATAAAATGGATACTTTGAGATTTCTAGAGATCATAGTTAGATTTTCTTCTATATTCTTCTTCGATAGTAAGCTGGTACACTAATAAGTCAAGTTGAGTCCTCTGACAATGCTCCTGACTGCCTGAAGTCATTATTATTTGCTACATGTAGAAAATAGTGACGCTCAGTTCATCCTTTAACCACCAAAAAGCTACTATATAATCGTTCGTTTGCTCAATAACCTATTGATTCATCCATTATCTCCACATCCTTCAACCATCGTCTCATCCTTCAACCAGTTGTTAGAAAGCGAATCCTAAGAAATGCAATCCAAAGAAACACTGTTCCATTTTGTTAACCTGATCAGAGTTGAGTACTCATCTTGCATTTTACATCATTCCATCCACAATCAGATCTCTATAGTGAATAGATAAAGCTCGCGCATTCTCTTATAAGCAACCTTTTACTGCGAACATTTCTCGAAGTCATTAGTTCGTCATTTCTTGAATTGTCGAAAACTTCAACTGTCCAAGAATAGACTACAAGTACGTAGAAGAAACCTACATCTTTTCAAAATTATCTGGGCTTCTATTTTTATACTGCTGAGCTCCGGAACTCAAAGCAGTCTTATAAAAAGTACTCAGAACAAACTCAGTTTGTAGTCGGATAGTCTCCAACCATACAAGTTACACTATCTACTGGCTTATAGCGTCGAACAGTGCGTGTATTCAACCCACTGTAGGATGACTAATCACTATAACTGTTGAAAGCCCCACCTTTCTGGAGCTCAAAGCTCACCAAAGGAGCTTACATCGTCGAACAATACCTGTATATTTGATTCAACCTCCTGTAGGATGACTAATCACTACAACTGTTGAAAGTCCCACCTTTCTGGAGCTCTAAGCTCATCCAAAGAATTGGATGTCGATCGCGATGAAGTTCTTATAAAAATAGCCGTCCATCCCATAAAAAGTCCTTTAATTCGAGTTCTTGCTAGATAGAGAACTTGATAAGAGATATTGAACTACTTTCCAAAGGATTGGTTTCCAAAGAAAAAGTGAGCTCAGATTCCTTTTAGCTGCTGGGTTCGCTGGATCCCTCAGGCTGCGTTCGGTTTTAACGATACCGACGTACTCATACATTTTTCGTAAAACTTACTTAATATAAAAGATAGGCCGTTTAGGTTTATAAAGCTAGCTCTTCTGTAGGCCGATTAAGTCACTCCTGCTTAAATTATAAGCCTCCTGCATTACAGCATTCCAACCTCGTTCGAGCAATAATTTCTACGGACGTCAGTTGGTTTAATTAGTTTCTAAAGCGTTTTGCTAGGGTAACCAAAAATTAGCTCAGATTCCGTTTGGGTCGCTAGAGTTAAAGATCCCACTTCGGTTTTAACGATACCGACGTGCTTATTCACTTGTGGTAAAATATGTCCCAGTTTGAGATTACAGGTTAATCCGAATCATTATTACTTCTTCATATAAAAAAAAGGATTTTTCACTTTATAAAGCTGGATTCTCTGTAGGCCGACTACGTCCGTCCAATTTAAGCTATAAGCCTGCGACATTCATATCTTTCAACTCTAATGTTTACGGAGATTAGAATAACTCGAACTACGGTAGTTTTCCAAAACGTCTCGCTGGGGTAAAAAAAGTGAGTTTAGATTCCTTTTGTATGATGAGTTCGCTAGGTTTAATAAATCCCTGTGTTTGAGTTCGATTTTAGTATTTAAACAGGTTCATCTATGGCTGTCAGTAACTCGATACCATAAAGTCTGTTTCATATGAATACGATTATGTGGCATTGAAAGGTTTATTTGTTCGGTTCTTTGGTTAATTAGGTTTTTATTTCGGCAAGTGATTTCTGAAGTTTAGACCATTCCCCATCGGTAGAGATTTGGTATGTGACGTGGCTAATACATTTTTGGGCGTGGGTTCGATACCTGACTATTAGAATTTTTTGTTAGTATTACAACAATAATATTCAGTTATATGCTGGACCTGGTACATCTAGTTCCACAACTCTTGCCAACCAGTATTAGTTGTTATACTTTATTATCCTCATCGCCAGCTATAACTCACTCTACTCTGACTGCAAGGTGTTTTATTTTTATCGACACTAGGGACACCATTGTCGTCCTCTTTATTATGAATGAGTGCTGTCAAGCGATTTGGTGCTTACTGGATAATTTCAAACTTATGCAAATGCGCTCACCAAGGGTTGGGTTGGCATATAAAAAATCTGCATAATTTCATGCATATTTTTGTCGCTGGATATTTCAAAAAATAAGTTTATATACAGAAATAGTGTAGCATATAAGTTGTAGCGCGTAGTAGTGTTAGTAATTTTGTGCAATAATTATTTATACAACACGTTTTTTTTTACACTTACAGATTTCACTCCGCGCCTGCGAAACACAAAATTCTTGCTGCCGAAGTGCTTGAAATCAACGCTAAAAACACTGACCACCACACGCTCTCTCTCTCTCTCTCTCTCTCTCTCTCTCTTTCCACGTTGAGCAGTGACATGGCGTGGCCGACAAAGCTTACAGTATTAACATAAGTCACACGCGTACATAGACGATAGTCAATTGCCAGCGGCAAGAATATGGAGTAGGCAAGCAACATGTATGAAACACTGGAGTTGTAGTTGGCGTTAAGTAAAGGCGAAATGGAATTGCTACAAAACATAGCCACTGCATTGTGTTCAAGAGAAATTGCATGAAAATTATTTGAAAAAAAAAGAGGATAACAAACTGAAAAGCTGGACAAATCAGAACGACGTATGCGAGTGCGTGTGTGGTGAGAGTTTTGAAATTTAAATGTTGCTATAAAATTTGCATATACACGCTGCTCTATATGCCACAGCTGTGAGTTGGCAGTGTCATTCAAGCGCACAAAGATACGCAAGGATAATTGCATAAATGTACGGCTAACTGGATGAGGAGCGGTTGCCGCGTTAGTATGTATGGATTACAGTTGTGTGAGTGCAAATTAAGTGTTAAAGTTTTGACAAAAATTAAATGAGGCGGTAAAAAAGTGTTGGGAAGAAGGCGAGTTCAAAAAAAAAATTTTAAAAAAATTTAAGTGGACCAAAAAACATTAAAGTGTTAGCTAGAAATCTAGAAAAAAATAAATAATTTAAAAATTATTATAATTAAATTGTGTAATAATAAGGAGACGTTGCCGCAAGCGCGCAAGTTTCATTTACTGTGCCTCGCGGTTGTCGCTAACGGCTAAGCGCGGGCGCAACAACGCACACAACAAACACGCACAATAGCGTTTTATAGTTGCCACTCGATAGTACGCACTCCTCTCAGCAGCGCGAGTCACTCACCTACTCACCTACTCACTCACTCCAACTCTTCACACTCTTGATTGCGCTAACGATCTTGCGGCTTTTTGGCTTATAAATGTACAAGGACAGCAGCTGCCGCAGCAGTACGCAGCCAACACCGCCAAAAGCAACGCCAGCAACAACAACAATAAACACAGCACAAATAACAACAACAACGTCAACAAACGCAGTCAGCGCGCCGCATACAGTTGTAAGTACAACAACAGCAGCAGCAACCACAGTAAGCGCCGAGTCGACAGCGAGCGCGCACGCCAGTAAAACGCCTGAGCTCAACGCGTCGCATAAATGTTTTGCAGGCAATACGGACGACATCCACTCAGCAATAACAACAACAGCAGCATCATCAACAGCTTTAAGTGAGCGCACAACGACAACTTCGGCTACAGCCAGCACCGCACACAACAGCCTAAGCAACAGCAACAGCAACACGCCCATCACACTTAGCCTCGCGGCCGAACATTTGGAGGCGGAGTATTATCAGCTCAGCTGCGCCTCAGATTGTTCGGTTTCGTCGACATCCGCATCCTCGGGCGCGAATACATCATGCAGCGGCAGTGACGATAGCGACGAAAATAGTGAAGTGTATACGTTTCGTGCGCGTCCCGCCTTCCCAGCACATCTCTTATATAGCGCGTCTAGGCGACGCGCCAACTTGCGACGCGAACAACACGCGGCGGCGCCCGGTGAGTGTCATATAGCGGCGTCGGCGGCGCTTGACACCGACAGTCGACGCGGCAGCGCTGTAAGTGGGTTGAGTAACGCAACTGGTGTTAGCGGCGGCAGCAGCAGTCGACGGCAGCGACATAAACATCGCTCCAGCATTAGCGCTGATGTGCGTGTGCTGCGTAAAATCGGTTATATTGCGTCACGTGTGCGTTTCTTGGCGAAAATATATGGTGATTTCAAGTTGGTAAACCCCTACAGTCCAGCAAAGCAGCGTAAGCAACTGCAAGATATTTTGCTGCGGCATTCCATACCCGATACGGATCGTAGAGGTGCAGCGGCAGCGTCTGGTTATCGCACAAAGCACGCAACGACGGCGTACGAGAGCGCACACGTTGTAGCGGCAACAGCGGCCGCAGCGACAGCAACAACTTTAGTCAGCCAACGCAGCTTGACGCCTGATAGCTCACTAACGAGCAGCGGTAGCGCGCGCGCACTTGAAGTTAGCGCTTGCGTGCAGGAAGCGCAAGCGCCGCGCCTCGAAGCAGACACTGCGCTCAGCTCACTAGAAGAGGACGACGACAACGACGACGACGAGGAGGAGGAGGAAGAGACATCTGCCACATTCACTGCGGGTACGGTGCGCCGCAAATCATCTGTGCTGGTAACAGGCGGCGACGACTCACTCACCGCGCAACACTCACTTGCCGTGCTCGAGGAGCTTTTGGTGCAATTCTATGAACAGCGCCAGCATCGCATTACTGTAATACGGCGCCGACAGCATAGTCGACGCGGCAGCAAGCGTGGGAACGGCAAAATCGCTGCCAACTGCAAGCAACCAGCCGGCGTACAGCCACAACAGTTAATCATTATGAGCGGCGGCAGTGCTGTGGGGACGGACAGCAACGTCGGACAACAGCTACTGCGCACAGACGTCGTCGATATCGAGCAGCAAACGAATCTACGCAATGCCAATAATTTATATAATAGTAGCGAAGTCACGAGCGATAACAGCGGCGTAACGTCGTCAAGTGTGTGCGCGACACAGCAACAGCAGCAGAGTAGCGCCTCTGCTGGCGTCTCGGTAAATATCGCTGCTACTGCATCTAGTCAAACCAAACAACAAAAGCCACAGCAAGCACAGCAGCAGCAGCGCAGCTATAGCAATGCTTTCCTACAGCCTTTCAGCATTGGTGGCGGCTGTATGGATCGGCGGCGGCGCGCCAGCGATTGCTCAACCCATCCCAGTAGTCAGCAATTGTTGCAGCATCAACTCTTGAGCAATCAATTGCAAGTTACGCTCAAGAACAACAACTACACAATTGGTGGTGGTAAATTTCCATATCATCGCGGCAGTTGCGGTGGCGCGGCTGAACACTTGTTGGCCGCCAATTCCATAGCCAATCGCTCGACTATAATATTGAGCAAATCATGCAGCAATGTGGAAGGTGCACCAATGGCACAGACTGGCGGTGTTGGCGGCGGCGGTGGCGGCAATGCTGATGCTATGCGCAAATTGAGTTTAGGCGGTCAAGTGGATGCTGCAAATAACGGCAATTTGGTGTCGCCTGCTGCGTTGACACCCTCACCGACCGCAAAGCAGCCACAGTTGGCTGCAACACAAGCACAATCACAATCACAACAACAACAACCCACCGCTGGCGGCCCGGGCAGCAATGGCAACAATGAATACAACATTGTGCAGCTAAATAATACAATCATACAGTGTCATTTCAACGATGAGGATTTTCGGGCGCTCGTTAAGGATTTGAAACGTAAAGTGGAGTATACCGAGCGCATGAATTGGCTATGTGAGTACTAAAGAAAATTTGTTTATTATTGAAAAAAATATATTTTATATTATTGAAATATTATATTTAACCTTAAAAATGTAGGCCGTCTCGTTATTGCACATTGAAATTATCACTTAATTATTATTTACACCTCAATATTACATTTCTCAAACGACCCTTTGATTTTTTTGAAGTTTTAGATTTTAACTGAAAAAAGGATATATGCAAGGCTTTTGTTGTAAGCCTCTGATTTGACTGAAACTCGCCAACAGCATGGCTACGAGCATTAGCGTTTCTGTTGTTTCATATTTAAAATACCACATAATTACTATTGACAACTCAATATTACATTTCTCAAACGACTCAATGTTTTTTGAAGTTTTACACTTGAACTAAAAAAAGGATGTATGCAAGGCTTTTGCTGTAAGCTTCTGATTTGACTGAAACTTGGCAACAGCAAAGCTAATGGCATTACACGTTCGTATAACATATTTCAGCATGATACGCTGAGGCATATAGTAATAACACTTGAAACTAGAAAAAGGATATATGCAAAGCTTTTGCTGTAAGCTTCTGATTTGACTGAAACTTGGCAACAGCAAAGCTAATGGCATTACACGTATAGTACTCTTAAAAAAATAAGGCTGTAATCGTTATTTCATATTGAAATTGCCACATATTACTATTGGTAACTCAATATCGCATTTCTCAAACTACTCAATGATTTTTTGAAGTTTTACATATCAACTGAATAAAAGGATATATGCAATGCTTTTGCAGTAAGCCTCTGATTTGGCTGAAACTCGCCGACAGCACAGCTACTAGCATTACACGTAATAATTACATATAGTAATTACACTTGAAACTAGAAAAAGGATATATGCAAGGCTTTTGCTGTAAGCTACTGATTTGACCGAAACTCGCCGACAGCATGGCTACTAGCATTAGACGTTCGTATAACAACTTTTAGCATGATACGCTGAGGCATTTAGTAATTACAAGCGTTGCAGTGAAATAAAGTATTGATTTTTGCAATTGAAAGTGCACATAATAATTATGCAATATACACAAAACTAAATTGTCAATATTTTTTCGTAAGCTTACGTCATTTCCGAACATTTCACTCATTTGAGTGGAAGAATATGCACAGAGTTGCTGATAAACGCGTGTAATTGAACAGAAAATCGCTGCAAGCTTTGTTTAAGGCTGCACGCATACTTATGTATATGTTTCAATTCGGACTAAAGCATTGCAGCATTTATACATTACTTATTTAATTTTTTTTTTGAAGTTTTTTATTGCGCTTCAAAAAAAGGATATTCGTACGTTCTGTACTATAAGCGTGCTCTGCTTTTGGGCTTTATATGTGGTGTAGCTGCCAGCAATATACATTCGTATAATGAGTTTCAACGCAATAAATTGTAGCAAATAAAAACTACAAAATATTCCACAAAAAAATCTGCTTAACGCGAAATGGATGACATTGGATAAATGCATATGAATATATTTATATACATGACTATGAGTTAATAGCATATAAAGTGCCTGTAAAGTTTAATAGCTTCATTGCCTGCGGCATACATGCTTGCCACATGCTACATACCACAACACATTGTTGCATATTCAGCTTGCAAATTGGTGTGCGAACGTAGCGTTGCCGTGGTTAAGCTTATGGCGAGTTTCAGCGGAATAGCATGCCAGTTGCAAAAGCTATGGGAATATCCTTTATTTTTAATTACATTTTTTGCGACCAATTAATGTGTAATTTAATGTTAAAAGCTGTGCTACGTGACAAATGAAACTAATAAGCAGTTTGTGTGTAAGATTAACTTGTTGGCAACTGTAAGGATCAAATTTTATTTTTGAAAATTTGTCTGCTTATTTTTTGTATCCGAAGCTGACTTTTTTTAACATTAAAAAATGTTTATCTTGAATTTTTTTTTCTCAGAAAAGTATATTAAGCAAACCAGCTAAAATATCAAATATTCTCCGTAATGTAAAGCCGTTGTGCATTTGACGTTCGTATAATGAGTAAGCTTCTGTATATGTATAAGTTGTCTACTTAATCATCTTGCACACTTCTAACCTCGCTGACTTTACTCCATCCATTACACTTGCATTTAGCAGCTAAAGTAGGTCAAGCACTTCGTCAATTGTCTGCTTAAGTGAGAGTATAAAAATTTTTCCTTTCATTGTAAATTACTGCAATCGCTGACATTATCCTTTACTGCTATATCCACAATTGTCCACTTAAGTATAATATTTGTAATTTCCCACATAGCTGTTCGCAGCTTCTAACTGCGCGCTGGTCTCTCCATGCTTTTATTAATATATATTTTTTTTGTTTTTTTTTTTGCCTGCCATTTTAATGACATTCCATTTTCTTTCACAGTTTACTCAATTGCAAGTGATTTCTTGCTTTCATACTGACTATTATACTAATTTGACTTGAAGACTTTTTCTCACATTCACAACTGAATTTCGTTACTTTTCATCTATGCACGCCCACACTTTCTACACAGAAAGTGCAATCGCTGCATTCAAATCTAAAAAAACTACAAAACTTTTTCGTCGCAACAATTTCCTCTAACAACAACTCCCGCTGCAAACGACGACCATTAGCTTTGTTTCAAATCCTTTTTGTTTTCATTATCCTTTGTTGTTACACACAGTTGAAATATTCATGCCATCCGTTATGCGTCACAAAGTGTTTTTTCCAACCTGTTTTTCCGCTGTATCTAACTGTTGGTATTTAATTTTAAAAGTATATACTACATGTACATGCCAAATATAGCTTATAATAGTGTACTTTTTATGTCTGTATGCATTGACGTTGGCACGTGGCCGACTTTCTGCTCATCCTGCTTTGTAGTTAAGCTGTCAAATACATTTATATATTTCAATTAAATTGCGAAAGTCAAGCGTAAACGTAGAATGTTTGAAATGCGCCTTTGGCTGACATTAAATAGTTCTAAGGAATTCTGAAAAAAATCTTATAACGTCCAAATGGCTAAGGATTTTAAGTTGATATTTGGTAAATGAACGTGGTATTTAACGTATGACAACTGTGCAAAGTTTGAAATTATTTGCTTTAATTTTACTCCCACCTCTTGAATGTCCTTTTTCTGTTTTTGGTAAATTTTGCTAAAATTATGCTTTATAAAACATAGCAAAAAAGCATACATACACAAAATAATATGTTTTTACATTACTTGCTGGAAAAATGGCATACATATATTGCTTCTAAAAATATTTTTAATTTTTTTTTATTATTTTTTAATATTTTTTATTTCTTTTTTTTATTATTTTGTATAATTATTCACTAGCATTTCTGTGTAGCTCATTGCTACCATTCATTAATCTATTTTCATATTTTTTATTTAAAAATTTTAACGCATGCGGTAACTGCTTAGCAAACGTTGCTATAGCACCCTATTTTACAAAAAGAACGTAACTATCGCTGTACTTTACACATTCTCAATATCAGGCGTATTGCTTGATTCCTTAAAACACCACTCGAATGTCCTTTTTTATATTTAATTTTTAAATCTAAAAAAAAAATTACAATACCATTCCCTGACTATTAAAAATTGTCAAAACTAAACTAAATGGTCAAAAATGTATCACCAACTATATATGTATATCATAACTTTTGACTGATTATCACTATCGAGTTCTACTTTACTAAATGAACGTAGCTATTAATGCACTAACTATGTGCTAAATTTCAAATAAATTACTTGCTCTTTAACAACTCCAGACGAATGTCCTTTTTTATATATGTGAAGTAAATATATTTATAACAAAGCAAAAATCATCCATTATGTTGTGCATTGCCTCAACTTGCTGTTATTTGCTTGCCATCGTCCTTTCACACAAATATTATTAATGAGTGTTGAAACTATATACATCCGTATACTCAATGATTCGTATGTGTTGATGTAAGCACATAACATAAGTACATTAGCACAATTGTATGCCAACAAGCAACTGGCAAAAGCAACACTTTGTACTGTAATAATAACATTATGTATATATCCTTGCTTTCCAGCTTACTTGTGATTTTTACGTTTGCTTGCTGTTTCTTACTTTTGCTTTTGTGCGCTTTGTTTTATTACATTCCATACAAAATACGCTCACATAATGGCACAAAGCGAATCACAGCACGGTCGTTTGTTGTATGCCGTGCAACAACAAAAAGAAAAATATATGAGAAAAAAAGTTTTCTTAAAGCAAGCAAGTAGGTTGGCAAATGAAGCCGTTGTAGTTCGATTGAGTGATGGCAGTAAATGAATTTTGCTTGTTAGAAAATATGAAAATATATAGGTACATACTCACTCGGCTGTATAAAGAAATATATTTAAGTGTGCAAAAATGTTCCGGACAGCTGGAGTTGCCATTGCATATCAGCAGGTGCCGCCCGCTTTGATGAAACTTCATCAATATGACAAGTGAAGTGCGATAAAATAAATGATGTTTGAGCATTAAGTTGTACCTATACTCATGTAGGTGTCATGTATCAAATAATGACTTAGTTATGCTGTGGGTTAACTTTTCAAGATATTTAAAAGTTTATTTTGAGTGAGAGTCTCATTTAGTGCCGTTAGCAAGCCCTCTCACTTTTTTTTTGCTGACATTTAAAGCGAAATTTCATATTCTAAAAAAAGGACATTCGTAAACTTATACCATAAAGTCACCAATTTGTATGAAATTTGGCATGTGCTGTGCTGATACAATACTACATTCATCTAGCAAGACATTTTGCAAAATTTGCTAAAATTATAGTAAAAAAATTTGTGTGATTTAAAATTTAATTGCTTTTCGATAGTTACACTCCACTTTAATAAATATAAAGCATATTTAATTTTTTTTCTTCACTGCCGAAAAAAGGATATTCAGTCAGCTGCTGCAAATATTAAGTTAACAGCGCGAAATTTTGCATGCGTAAACTGTGTTGCTTTTCACGTTCATGTACAAATTTTTACATTATTTATAAAAAAGGACATTCGGTCAGCTGCTGTAAATATTAAGCTATATGCACGAAATTTTGTAGGCATACACTGTGTTGTTTTTCACGTTCATATACAAAATTTGACAGCAATTCTACAATGTAGTATCTGCTTTGCGGCTCTACAATATTTATTATCTAAAATTAGTAGCATTGCACACATTCCATTCCAATATATAAGTTGGATAAGCATGCAAATCAGTTGAAATTAATTGAGATAAAATCAACAATATAACTGGGCGGTTGCTTGCATTGACAAAATTGTGTCTTCAAAGCTTCCAACACTTGATTGCTGCGGTTAAAGTGAATATGTCAAATATGCATGCACTCGGTTACCTCGTTAGTTATATAGCTGCATATGCACATATAATACATACAAATACATTTGTATATGTTTATATAGCGTTTTCAATTAAGTGCTCGGCTTACCTTGTCTACTGCATACCTGATTTTCTATCTATTACACACTACCCTATCTCATGCCGTCACTATTGACCTTAAGCTTTTGATCAATTTTTGACAGTCAGGTTTACTTTGAGCTTACATTTACAGTAGGCACACAAATACATATCTACAGCACTTGTCATTAAATGAATTGCTTTCGTGTGCAGACATATAGTTATTTATGAGACAGTTTGTGCATAGACACTTGAAGTCACCCTTCCAATTTAAATATGCACACTCACAAACGTGTTTGCATATGTATTAGTATATGCAAATTTAGTCCGGCACTACACTTACCTCAGCAGGATAACATAAATTGCTTACATTTACATTTATTTCTCTGCTTTTATGTTTATTTGTTTATACCTTTGTGTATGTTTTATCAGCGTTAATGCTGTAAATAGCGCTGTAAGTTAACAAGGATATACATACCAACAACTGTCCACTTGCTTGTGAATATGGCAGGCAACTTGTAAATTTCTATTCTTATCTTTTGCATTTCTTTCACTTTATTTATGATTTTCTTATTATTAACATTTTATTTTATTCCATTTTATTTTATTTCATTTGTGCATTCACTTGCATATATCGTTGCCAGCCCGCTTTTGTTTGTTGGCTTTCGTAAATAATGTTATTTTTTTCTCGCTTCTGAACTGACATACTGACTTTATCCCTTTACCCGTGATACTCAATTGTGTGTCGTTGTAATATGATTTTTCACATCCACTTTTGCAATTCCATTTCATACCACTTTCTACTACTGTGCTTTTATTTAACGCTCTGACAGAAGCAGGTCAAACCACATGGCTGTCTACTTATAGCGTTGGCTTTATTGCTGCCGCTTTGCTTTATTGTTGTTGTTATTATTATTTTTTCATTTGTAGCATTCTTCTACAATATATTTTTTTGCGTTCGTCCTTTTCGTTATATTATATCGTCTTCTGCTTCTCATCCGCCCCGCTACATATCCTCTTTTAATATGACTTTATTTATTTTTATCCCTTTCTCTATGTATATTTATTTTTTTTTGTATTATCGCTTGCGGCTGCATGTCATACTCACTTAGTTACCTCCGTTGTCCGCCTTCTCTTGTCTACTGTCAAATTGTATTATTCACAATACCCGTTCACTTAATCCTTTCTACTCTACCGGCTCATATACACGTGCACCGAAGAGCAATAAAGACTACCCAGTCGAAGAAAAATAGCATGGTTTAGATTTCTTGACTCAAGTACAAATATTTTCTAATAATGATTTCATTGTGAATCTTCTTATACTAGAGAACAAGACGTCTGGTAATTTGGACTCAGCTACTCTCCTCATTGAGAACCCTCCCCCTAATCAATTGAGCCTTAGACCTTATAGAAGAATATATGCTCAAAACACTTATTATATCTATGAGGCCTCTTTTAATTTCCCGAAAACTTCCCCTCAAATACCACCTTGGAAGCACTTCTTAGAACCTAGGGTTTTACCTGAGTCCAGTATAGTCAAAGCCCAGTTTCTAGCAAATAATTTTCTCTAGATAGATCTCTTTGATCCATATTCTTTTTGATATCTTCTCTAAATATACCACAGATCTCTGGGTGAGGTATGTAGAATTATCCGAGATGGAGGTATACCAACTCTCGGTAGCATTAAATTCTCGAGGCACTACTTTCTAGTATACCAACTACAGCTTAGTTTGAACGGAAGTTTTTCCGTTTTGCCCAGCTCATTTCGTTTAACGTTTCGTTTCTTCTTTCTGATCACTAATACAAAACCGACCTGGGTCCCTGGGTTCCATCTTCCAGTTTGGTTCCAGTCTTTGACGTCCTACAGTAAACAAATCGGTAATCCTATAAAATCTGTCGCCCAAACACTAAGTTTAGTAAGTAGCTCTCAGTTCCTATTCCCTTAGGTCTTCTCAGGTTCACAGAGCAGTAATGTCGAAGGTCCCAGGCCAGTACTAACTCAAGATATCTTAAAACCTTCGAAGTAATACTTTCTAATATATCAACTACAGCTGAGTTGGAGATGTTTAAAAGACTATAGCTTTGTCCATCTCGTTTCGTTACTTCTTTATATTCACTAAATCAAAATCCGAGCTCGGTCCCTAGGTTCTTAACAAACTCCATGTTTTCTTTAATATGTACACCTTTCAGTTTGGTACCAGTCTATGGTATCTTACGGTAAGGTTCGGGTACTCGGTAAACTAAACGACAATCTTAGGAAGCTGATCGACAGCCACTCAGTTATTATCATCCGGATTGAGATTATAGAGGTTTCGATAGACGTCAAAAGCTAGGTATCAAAATTCTGAGACTTTAAATCAGTATATTCAGGTAGAGGTTCTTAGGAAGCTGATCGACAGCCAGAGGTTCTTTACTCGAAGGAGGCAATATTCTCTATCCAGGTTAATTTTTAGTATTAGTAAATACGTTGGATTTGATTAATTAGAACCAGACGAGATTGTCAAATCTATGAGAGTGAAGTGAGAATGCGAGTGGAACCCCACCGGTTACTATTTGATAGTAGTATATAGTTGTATGTTTAGAGTGAGAAATGAAATTTCTTTATAAATACTTTCCATAAAAGTCGAAAACTGAAAGGCCTTAATTTTGAAGAACAGTTATTGCTTGAGACACTTGCTCTAGCTTTGTTCTGAGAGAAAGTGAGCTCGCCCTTTTTTCTCTCCCTGGGAAATATTTTTTAAATGCCATTTCTTAGATCTCTTTCTCTCTCTCTATTTTCTCTTCCCCATCACTTTGTCTCTCTCTTTCTTTCTCGCTCCTCTTCACAATCACTTTGTCTCTCTCTCATTCGCTCCTCTTCACGATCACTTTGTCTCTCTCTCTCTCTCTCGCTAGTCTTCACGATCACTTTATCTCTCTCTCTCTCTCTTCTCTTTACCATAACCCTGTCTCCTCTCACTCTCTCTCCTTTTCACCATCACTTTGTCTCTCTCTCTATCTCTTTCATCTCTTCACCATCTTTCTTTCTCGAAATTATTTCATTACCAACTTCTCTTTCCCTCTCTTTCCTCTTCCTTCCTATCTCTCTCCAGCTACTCTCTTTCCCCTATCTTCACCATATCTCAATTTCAACTCTCAATTTTTTAAAAAACCTCCAACAAATTTGCTCACTGGGTATCTTTACTTTCTGTGCGAATGCTAATATTATTGGCAATCAATTTCCTTTTGTATGGATATTTCGTATTAAATTTGTTTGAGTGATTTGACATTTTGTATGCTATTACTCCCTGAGTTTATTATATATAGGTATATACGGAAATGTTGTAGCATGTTTATATGCAAATTCTGCGTTAATTTAGTCAGAATTGCTTTTGTAAAAGTTGTAATAGGATTATAACTTTGCGTAGCTAATGATAGTATTATGATTTAGCGCCAAATTGTGTTAAACACTCATTATGCATTGGAGTGGTTGGTGACTTGACAGTATTTGCAAACTAATTAATGCTTAAATGTCACTGGCATTCATCGAAACTAGTTGTTTTTAACGGATGCGAAATTAGTGTGTTGCTTAAAGGCATATGCTACAATATTTGAAGTGTATAATTTAAGCAAAATTTGTTTGAATTCATTGTTGCTGTTGTGTTGGCAAGGGAAAAACTGATTTTTCATTATTTCGGAAAAAAGGATATTAGCAGCTTAGCAGTAATATTGCTGCGAGCGCTTTGAAATTTTTTACGCGTTTACACACAAGCCTGGTACGACCTTTTATCAAGTTTAAAATTGATTGCTACTAAAAACCTGCGTTTAATTAAAAACTCTAGCTTGCTGCTATGCAACACCAACAGCTTGCTGGTTACTGGTCTAAACATAAAAAGCAGGAAATCATAAAAAATCTTACTTGCGAAAAAACCCACAACAATGATTTGACTACGCTATAAATTTACGTGTACGCAGTTCGAGTTTTACTGCCTTCATTATGCCAGCGCAATAGTAGTAAAATAGACGTGGTTTTGTGTGATTTTTTTTTTGTTTTGCTTGCTGCAACTGCAGCAAATTAAACTTTCTACATTGTTGGAAGCAGAAAAGTTGTGTTTCCTGCGTAAACAACAGCATTTTATGTTGATTTTTAGTAAAAGTTTGCACGCATTTGAAAAAAAAAAAAATTGAAAAAAGGATATACCAATACAATGCCGTGCTTTAGTTAGTCGCGATATGAAAGTTGGCAAGTGCTTAGCCGCCGCTGTATTGCAGTCGTAGGCTGCATTTCGTTAAAATACAATGGGTAGTTTATGTGTTTTTTTATTGTTCAGGAAATACTAAAAAAAGGATATATGCGCAAAAGTCGCAATATTACTCGGAACAAAATAAAAATTTACTGCATAGATAGTGCGCACTTGCATGCATTCATAAACTAATTTTTAGTAAAATCTATGAATGTAACAAAAAAGGACATTCGTAAGCAACACGTAATATTATTTTGAGCTGCTTGAAATTTTTCAACTGATTACTTTTAATCGAAACGCGTTCGTATACTAAATTTAAACAAATTATTCCAATTCAATTTAACTGTCATCCATTCCTTGTAAATCAGTATATGGTCATTAGAGTATTAAATTACTCTCACAAATATAAAAAAAACGCATTGCTTTTCAAACTACTCAGTTAAAATTAATTAAACAGTATATTAGCGCACTAATGATGTATTACAGTTAATCATAGCAAAACTCAAATCATAGCAAAACATCAGTTGATAATGTTGTTAATCAAAGTTCACGCAAAAAGCGTTAGTCTATAATTAAATGTAGCATTGCAGCAAATTAGTGCAAAGTGCAATGCGTACAATCATATAAAAAGTTTGTATAACTGGAAAAAATGTTGGCTCTATTCATGTCAAGGTTTATTCTTAGTAATGATTTGTTTAATGAAAAAAAAAATGACATTTGTGCTGTAGGTGTTGTAGCTGTGCGAGCTTGTAGTTTGCTATCGCCACTGTTTCTATCAATGCTTTGTATGATTTTTAGAAATGTTTATCACTTAATGGCAAATGGAATCAAACAGCAAATGAAAAGCAGGCATTTTTAGAAACTTTCCACGCTGTTTGAAGTAAGCTAATGCGTTTTTTTTATTTTTTTTTTTTTAATTTTTATTAAAAAAGGACATTCACGCATAAGGCGTAATACTGCATTGAATTCGCTCAAATTTAGCATACGTTCAGCTGATATTCTATTACGTTCATATGCCAAATTTGAATGATTTCTGCACATTCATTAAAAAAGGACATTCATACTGCAGCTAAAATATTGCTGCTTTTGGACTCAAACTTGGCATGTAGTGAGCTGAATATCAACTGCGTTCGTATACAAAATTTGAACGATTTCCAACAATCCTAGGCAGTCTTATACATAGGCATGTTTTGTTAAATTTGCCAATTTCTGTTAGAATACCTGTTTAAATGTAACAAAATGCTATTTTAGTACGAAATATATATTTTATCAATATACGTATGCATATTTTTTACAACTTTCAGTCATAAATCACGTATAAGATTTAGCTTACATATGTTTGCATACATAAACATATAGCAACTGTGTAATATATGTATTATTTAGTTAGCCACGTTTGCATGTCGTAAATTTCCATTAAGGATTTGCATTCGCGTACATTCGTTTACGCGTTTATTTTTATTTAGCTGCGCGTGTATGTGGCGCATAGATAATGCCCGAGAGCGTGAAGTTGCGCAGATACCGATAAGCGTTGCTGTCAAGTACACAGAGCATACAATTACATACATACAAACGATGCGAGCATTCTAGTATATACGTTGTATACGGATACGCTAACCTTTTTTTACCAATAAATCCATGCAAAAGATACTATGTACGTGGCGGTAGTAAGGAGTGGATGTGTGTGTATGTGCGCTCGTAATAGTTTCATTGTTATGGCGAGTGCGAAATTTTCCTTTTTTTATGCACCCACTACAGCGATTTATCCTAAGAGGCACATAAATTATTTAATGTATAGACGGATATATGAAAGTAAAGGAAGTGCAACTTTTACTTACAATACAAACTCACACATACATACATACATCTACATAATATGAACATATGTATGCCAAGTGGAAATTACACCGCAACATGTGTTCATATGCCATAAAGTAGAGAAAAAAATCGAAAGAAATAATGATTTTATACTTGAGAGCTGTGCTTATATACTTACAAAGCAATCTCATAAGGCATAAACAGACACAGGCAGACGCACAGGCATGCCTGCGTGGGTTGTTATAAAAAATAATCAAAGTGCGCTTGCTGTGCGCTCACCGCCGCATTTATAAAACGCTGAGCCTTGACACACACACAAATACATACAGTAGAGTATATGGACCCGTTTCTTTGAGTGTTTTTGTGCTTAACAACGACCTTGCGACACATTGCCCATTGCTGTTGCAACACATTGCAACTCGTTGATAAGGTGCTCACCTAACCGCTCACTTGCAGGCGCTTGCTTGCTTGCCTGCGCCTACAAAAATAGTTATTTATGGCATGGGTATATCCAATTTCTAGTTAAACAAATACTTTTCCCGTTGGCGCTGCCTCTAATCCCTGACACGTTCTGATGAGATTCGCTTACGCCAGCGCACTTTGCTTTCACCACCATTTCCATTACCGTTTATAACTCCGCACTTTACTTTACTGTTACTGCTTTTTTCTTCATACATTTCAGCTAGCGGGCAACTCAATAATTCCTTTCAATGTCTCACTAACTACTACGTGCTAATTTGATAGCCTAGAGCAGCCTTGACCGAAAGCACAAAGAATGGAAAACTTATTGAACGTGCGCTATTAAAGAGAAGAGGTGTAAAAAGGTGCGAAACTCGTGTCAGATTTTTATGAGCAGTTTTCTTGCGAGTAAAAATTATATTAAGCAAGTCAGTCAGGAAAACACTTAAGTTCTTTAGAATTTATATGGAAGGGTATTTCACGAAAGTAGCATTCGGAACCATTAACTGCGTTTCATTAAGTCATTTGTATTTCGTAAAATCAATATCGTTGGACCTTCCTCAATAGTTGAGATCCTCAAGCTCAATTAGAGCCTGCAAAATGATTTCTAAGTTGAAGCAATATTTCTTGAGTCTTACTAAAATCTTTGACTTTTTCAAAACTAGTTCGAAATGACAGAAGTTTTGTTGTAGAAAGATCAGTTGAGTCTCACAACGTTGCTCCTCCTAATATTAATTTTGTCATCCCACACTAGTGGTCGCTCATTAATTGGTTTGGTCTTCCAAAATGAAATGAGTCTTGTAAGATCATTTGGGTCTCACAGACAACGCGCACCTTAAGCCGAGACTAGGTCTAGGTCTTTCTTTTAGACTTCTTGAAGTTTTTTGTCAAATCCTTTATAACCGGAACGGTGACGATTAATTTAGGTTCAAAGGTTCTCTTTAAAAAGAACAACGATTTGTAATTTCAAGATACATACGTTGGATTTTAACTCTATGGGACAATCTGTAAATCAATTATTCGCATATTGTCGGAGTTCCACTCACTAACTTCTTGATATTTTAATATACCAAGCTGCTGTGAGGATTGCTATGTAGATCTAAGTGTATTTTTATCTTCTTAAAAGCTTCTAAAACATATACATTTTTTTTTAATTTTATTAAAAAAGGACATTTTTGCATAAGGCGTAATTCTGCTGTTACTTCGTTAAAATTTAGCATGCGTTAAGCTCTTTGTCAATTACATTCACATATCAAATTTGAATGATTTCTGAACTATAATCAAAAAAGGACATTCAGGCTATACTTGTAATATTGCTGCGAATACATTCAAATTTGGTATGCAGTGAGCTTAATGTCAATTACGTTCATATGCCAAGTTTCAATGATTTCTGAACTATAATAAAAAAAAGGACATTCATGCTACACCCTTAATATTGCTGCGATTACACTCAAATTTGGTATGTAGTGAGCTTAATGTCAACTGCGTTCATAAACAAAGTTTGAATGATTTTCAGCAATTTTCGACAATTTTATTAATGATATTATTGCCTAAATGTAGGCAACGTTTGATCATCTGGATCATATGGTACTCATTGACATGATGTGAAATCGTCAATATGATATCACTTGAATTAAAGCATAGCAGGACGCAACGTTGACACTTTCAATGCGAAAACGTGCACTCGCGTAGACATTGACTACGAACAGTCAGTCTAAAAGCAGTGAATTAGAAAAAATGCTGCGCTGGGGCTTCATTAATTACACGCCACGCCACACAGACGCTACTAAGCTTTCTTTTATGCCAGCCATTTTGTAACCATATGCTGTGTACCATTTATATTGCAAGGAGCGTATCATTTAAATCCTTGCAATTTATATGCTAGCAGCGAAATAGCTGTATTAACACCTAGCCAACGCGTTTGCCACTTTGTAATTGTAGCAGTTAGCCTTGCACACAAGCACAGCACACACATACACACTACTGTATGTATGTGTTAGTGCACTTTTTTTGCGCACATATTCAACGCCTGAATGCTTGCACTTGTAATAAAATGCGTGCATTCCTTACGACATACCTTCAGGCATACGTACACACACCCATACAAGCTTACAATGTGCTATTTAAAATCGCATATGCAACACATTGTTGCAGCTGGCGGCATCATTGTCGCTAGCTTGCAAAAGTCTGTGCTGGTCTTTACCCATTGAAGCGCACCCTTTATAGCTTCGCACGCCACTTTGTGTCCATGTTCGCCTTCGCCTTTGCCTTCGCACTGCACCCCTTCATTTTTGGCCCATTTCATGCGCATGCAAGCAATACAATTTCAATATGCTTACATCATTTTTCAGTTCATTGCCTGCAATTGTGCTATTAAACTAGTGCAGCGTGTTGTCGTTTCAACTAATCGATATTCAGTGCAACACAAAGAGATGTGTGTATGTTTGTGTGTGTTAAGTGGTTTCGTATTACTACATTTTCATATTTTCGTTGTCTAGTGTACGCTGTACAAATGGAAATGACGAAAATGCATTTGCACACTTTATCGTTTTTACTTGCTTATATCATATTATGTCTTATTCGTTTAAGACTCTTCAGTCATAGCTTGCTATTTTATGTAGCTGCCAATTTGGGTTGCAATTGATGTGTGGCTGTTGGATGTGTGAGGTTAGGTGTCAAAAATTTCGGTTTTATTCCTCATTAAAAAGTTACGTAACGTAAAATAGCTACAGCACCATGGTAACGACATTTTCGGCACTTGCAACATGTTGCAATAAATGTTGATATTCGCTTGGTTGTAGTTAAAGGCGACTCAGCAGGTTTTAAAAGTACCTAAATTTGCTATTAATTACAATAATATAAAGAAAGAACTCTCTATAAAAGGCTTACAAACTTTCTAATTCTACCTGCAACATGTTGCCACATAGCATACATTGTGTTGCTAGTACATTTGACAGGATTTATGCAGTTTTTTAGAAAATAATTAAGTTATTTATGTTTTTTAACTTTTCTACTCGCTGCCAGTAAATTTTAGTACATTTATATATGTTGCGCAACATGTATCCAGCTGTCTAGCAACATGTTGCCAATAATAAAAATGTGGAAAATAATTGAAATATTCGTTAAATTTAAAAAAGCTCATTAAATTAAAAGAAAAGTTAGTTTTAAATTGCCTAATCAACGCAGCAACATGTTGCTGAAACATATTAGGTGCTTCAGAATTGCTGAGAAATACGTATTTAAAAAATTATATTTGATTCACATGAATTCAAACACAAAGTGGTTACAAATAATTAAATATATGTGCATTCAGCTGTTTAATTAATTTAGCAACATGTTGCTAGGTTATACTAGGCATGCCAAATGTATTACCAAACATTGTTTAGCAATTTCTGGATTGCATACATATAATAGAGCTCATATTGGATATAAATTACTTAAAATATATATATTTAATCGTTTGATTACCTTAGCAACATGTTGCAGGGATACAAAATCCACTATATAAGTGTTGTGAATCGCAATGTGTATT
The DNA here is from genome assembly GCF_028554725.1 of Zeugodacus cucurbitae. Lineage (NCBI taxonomy): Eukaryota > Metazoa > Arthropoda > Insecta > Diptera > Tephritidae > Zeugodacus > Zeugodacus cucurbitae. The sequence continues at coordinate 6,387,521 of NC_071670.1, forward strand.
ATTTTTATATGAGAAATGCATCTTTAACTGCAAAATGGTGAGGAATTAAGACACATTGAGTTGTTTAAATACTGCATTATATTAGCAACATGTTGCGCTGGCATAGTAGACAAGCAGCAAGTGTTGCGCCACATTATATTGTTTTCTATATATTTAGTTTTCATAGATACAAAGGCTTTACAGAATAAAAAATAGACTACTTAGCATGTTGCAAAGGCATAGTGGGCAACAGAAAATGTTGCACAACATTGTATTGCTAACTATACATTTAGTTTAATAAAAATCGACTAATTTATAGTTGCATTACATTAGCAACATGTTGCAAAGGGCAACAGAAAATGTTGCATAATATTGTATTGCTAACTATACATTTAGTTTAATAAAAATCGACTACTTTATAGTTGCATTACATTAGCAACATGTTGCAAAGGGCAACAGAAAATGTTGCAGAATATTGTATTGTTAACTATACATTTAGTTTAATAAAAATCGACTACTTTATAGTTGCATTACATTAGCAACATGTTGCAGATGCCTTCTAGGCAAACACTAAATGTTGCGCAACATTATATAGTTTTCTATATAATCAGTTTATATAATTACAAAGACGAATTACTCAAAAACATTTAAATATATGTGTATTCAAATGCTTCATTAACTCTGCAACATGTTGCTGGTATATAATTTTTTAACAAAATTTTTCAAATTATTATTTTCATTAATATTTCATCAATTAAATACATATTTGCACAAATAATGAAACTAAATTATTAAAAATTTAAAATTTTTAAGCCAAACTAGCTTAGCAACATGTTGCACAAACTATTTCGTATGCATGAACTTTCAAACAAAAGTACAATTGAACGGCTAAAAGTAAACGAAAATACATTTTAAAAGTCATTACTCAAACTTCTTGATACTTTGATACTTATGCTTAACAATGAGCGCATAAAGTGTTTACATACTTTGAGGTGTGTGTGTGTGTGTGTGTATGTGTGACTGTGTGCAATGCATGAAAATGTCTACATGCTCACTACCACTTGACTTTTATCAGGCGCACGCTTTGAGCGTATAAACTTTGGTAATTTTTCAAAGCAATTCCAAACGGTTTATAACTTGACTCGACGGTGACAAAGCGGAGGGTAAAAATTTTGAACCAAAAATATGTAAAAAAAGTTATAAAATAAAAACTGTATAAAATGTAGCAAACACAACAAAAGCAACAAGTGTAATAAGTAAATTGCAGATTTGAGACAAAAGTTAAAAATACAACGCGCGCGCAGTGTCGACAAAAAGAAAAAAAGTTGCACAGCAACATTACAAACTTTTGTGCTGAGTAAATGTCAACAGTAAAGTTGATTGCTTACTATAGTAGTTAGTGCCTACACGCAATGCTTGTTTGCCAGTTTGTGCGACTGCGTGGCAGCCACCCTCACTGACTGACTGACTGACTAACTGAGGCATTGAGTGATTACACTGCTGATGCGCCAATGCATATATATATACATACATACTCGTATGTAAGTATGCAAGTGAAAACTTTTCAAACAGCCCTCAGCCGACGTGCTGCTTTGCTTGCCATAAAGACAAAATATTTAAGTTTGCACAGAGAGCGAGCAGACGGCACACAACTTTGTCCTACCACCACCGTTGGCGGTGGCTTGAGTGCCAAGCAATAATAAAAATCAACTAAAGCAATAATAAGCATAACTACTACAACAACAACAATAAGTGAATGTAGAAACAACAATTGTTGCATGAAATGCTGCAAGCATTCAATCATTGCTTTTGTTGTAAGGTGACGGGGAAAAAAAGTTCCGTAAGTGGAAGTTGCAGTTTGTGCAACAACACATCATTTGTTGTGTTTTGGTTACGCATACGCACTGACGTGCCACTGGCATTTGCAAAGTAGCATTGTACTCTTTGTTGCATTGTTGGCATTGTATTACAGAATTTGTTTGGCGTTTTGCAATTGTCGAACACGGTCTCATCAATCAAATGTGAGTTTTGTGGCAAATTTTTTAACTTTTTGTGGGTAGTATATGGATATTTTTGGACACAAGGTTGCATTTGGTATTTGAGTTTAATAATTTTCACTCATGTTTTTCGGAGATATTGAAGGAGACATGGCGCAGATTTTTTTACATAAATAAAATATTGTTCAAATAGCTTATTTTTTTAATTTTTACTTTTTTTATTTTTCAAAATTTCTTTTCTTTTTTGGAAACTTATAATAATATTTTAAATATTAAAAATTTTTTTTTATAAAATAATTTTTTAATACCTATATAATTACATTTTTTTAATTTCCTTAATTTTTTTGGAATATTTCATTTATATAATAATACTAATAAATAAATAAAAAATAAATAAATTTTTTTTACAATATTTATTTTCGTTTTTTCATAAAAAAATTTTTATATCTTTATAATTACATTTTTTTTAATTTCCTTAATTTTTTGGAACATTTTATTTATATAATACTACTAATAAATAAATTATAATATTTTAAAAAATTTCTAAATATTTAAAATTTTTTTTTTTTAATTTATTTTATCTTTTTTTATAAAATTATTTTTATAATACCTTTATAATTCATTTTTTTTATTTCCTTAATTATTTTTTTAACTTTTTATTTATATAATAATACTAAGAAATAAATAATAATATTTTTAAAAATTTCTAAATATTTTAAATTTTTTTTACAAAATTTATTTTATCTTTTTTTTATAAAATTATTTTTATAATACCTTTATAATTACATTTTTTAATTTCCTTAATTTTTTATTTTTTTTTTTTTACATTTTATTTATATAATAATACTAACGAATAAATAATCATATTTTTAAAGATTTCTAAATATTTAAAATTTTTTTTTAAATATTTATTAAAAACTTTTTTATAAAAATATTTTTTAATATCTTTATAATTACATTTTTTTTTGAACATTTTATTTATATACTATTTTTTTAAAATATCTGTTTCAATATCTTTGTATTTAATTAAAAATTTTTATAAATACTTTTTGTAATAATATTTTTACATTTAGTTTTTTATATAATAAATTTTAATATTTTTATATAAAAAAAATATATTATTTTTCTTAATTATTTAATTTGTTTGATGAAAAAGAATATTATCTTTTACAATATTTTTAATAATATTTTTAGTTTTTTTTTAATATTTTTGTTTCATTTTTGTAATTATATTTTTATTTTATTTAAAATAGTTTTTAATAGCTATTTCTTAAATTTTTTTAAATTATATTTGTTTTAATTTTTTTATACAAAAAATATTAGGTCTACAACTTTGTTTCCGCCGTTTTCCAATAGATGTCTCTGGGGCCAAGCACTGGTCGATTAAATCGACTTTTTTTATATCGATCTGGGACATTTGTGTCAACATTAACCCAACAAAAATTTTTATTCTCCACTGAAAATGTCACTTTTTGAGCCGAATTCTCGACATTTGCGGGAAATTTTGCTTTTCCTTTTTAATTCCAAGAAAAGTGGGGCTGAGGCTCATCGACATTTGTAACCGTTTTTATACAAAAAAAAAACTGTAATTTACAAAGAAAACGGCGGAAGCAAAGATGTAGACCTAATATATGTATATTATTTTATTAATTTTTTTTATATTATTTATATTAAAATCATATTTTTAATGGAAAAAATAGTTATTTATTTTTTATTATATTTTTTTTTTATTTTTTTATAATTATTTTTTTTTTTATATAAATTTTTTTATAATAATTTTTGTATAATAAATTTTTTAAAATTATGTTTGTAATATTTTTAAAATTATTTTAACTATTTTTTTTAATTTTTTTACTATTGCAAATATCTAAAAAAAATGCCAATAAACAAACACATTCCCTTCCATAATAGTCAATCAATCAGCTCCTTTATGCAAATGATTTGAAAATGTATTTGCCATAACCTCAAAGTAAGCCTTTTTGCACCCCATGCATTTTGCATTTCGCCAGCGTTGTTACACCCATACAGTCATACAATGAGAACTGCATGTGTCCACCTGTATTTGCCGCTTCAGAATGAAATTGCTCTGCATATCAATTTACTTTGTGGCAATTTCTTTGCAGAAGCAAAGCAAAATGTTGGAAAATGCGTAGAAAATTTTCTAATTAAACTTAAGTGAGTAGGTGTATATGTGCGGGTGTGTATATAAAACTTTTCATGTATACATACATACATATATTTACATAGGTGTGTAGACCACACAGAAATGAATGAAATAAATTCTTCGCAAACTCTCAACCATGGCAACAGCCACAAAGGCAATTGAGTTGTGGAAAGGAAAAATAACTGCAGCATTTTGTGGATTGTGAATGTGGTTGGTGGAGGGGTACATTCTCTTCTTATCACTCGATATTAAAGTGGTGTGAAGTAATAATTAAAGATAATGCGTAAAATATTTGGAGCGACCGACAAAACTTTATTTTTTTAATTAAATAATTTTTTTAGTTTAAAATTTTATTTTTAAATTATTTAATAATTTCTATTTTAAAAAATATTGATTTTTTTTTATTTATTACTTGTTGAATTTAATTATATTATTTTTTTTTGTAGTAACATTTTATTTTGATATATTTTTAATAGATAATATTAATTTTTGTTAATTATTATTTTTTTAATATTGATTTAATTTATTTATTATTTTTTATTACATTTTCTTCCTTAAATAAATTTCTTTTTTTTTTGTATTTTTTTTTTAATATTTATTATTTTAATTTTCAACTTTATTTTTTTATTTTTTTTTTTTTAATTAAAAAAAAAAGTAGTTTAAGTTTTCTGATAAATATAATTTATTATTAAAATTAAATTAAAATTTTTCTTAGAGTTAAATTAAAAAAAATTAAAATTTTTGACTTTCAATAATATTTTTTTTTGAAATTTACATTATTTTATTTTAGGAAAGTAATTTTTTTTAATTTAAAAATTTTTTGCACTATAATTGATTAATTTTAACAATTTTTTTTTCGGTTAAGAAGTTTTTCCGTATTTTTTTTTGTCGCTATACATTGATACATATAAAAATTCTTGTTTGCAACATTTTCCGTTACATAATTTCAATAAAAAAATTTAATAAATATGATATGTTGAATATTAAAATTTTCCACCCACTCCTAAAGAGAATTTTTTATCAGTATTTATTCATAACTCTGCAGAATATCTTCCACTCGAAATGCAACATTTTCTTAAGTCTTCACTCATATTACCCGTACTAAAAGCTGCCTTCTTTCGTAGAATTTATGTCGGCGTCAGCTTAAACTATGGACTAAGTTTTAGTGTTGGCATTGGGTTTAGTATTACCGTTAGCTATTACTTTCAGCAGCATTTCACTCGAAACATTTTCATAGCGAACTTGAAGCAATATGCAAACAATCTTATGCAAACACACAAACATTTACAGTTATACATATATACATATGTATAACCAATGCATACTTTTGCATTTACTATAGTGAAATTCACCCACAAACATGTTATTTTCAAATATATGTAGGTGTGTGTGTATGTATGTACGGGGGTGTACGCGCATTTAGTTGAGTAATCTTTTTTCTAATTATTTAGAGTGCACAAGTTGAAGCTGCCGCTGTTGTTGTTGTTGTTGTTGCTACTGCTCTTATTGCAATGTTGCCATCGAGGGAGTGGCTTTTACGCAATAACACCAGCTATGGCGAAAGTTAATCGGCGCTTGCAACATTGTGGCAACACATACTACATATAAACAAACATAACTAACTGTACTATAACGATCAGCGCATACACTTAAACAAACATATAGCGCATAGTTTTGTATGTTTGTATGTATATAAATGCATTTGCCTTCTTAACAATGTTGACGCTCAAAAGTATGCAATTTACATTAAAATATCTGCGCTTTTGCATTTGTATATGTATAAAGATTGATATATAGCTTATAGCATGCGTTTCTGCACTATATATTTCGCTAGCGTTGTCATGGTAGTTTGACTAAAGCTGTTGCTATGTGCAATTGTGTTGTTTTTTTTTAAATTATATTTACATATATTTTTTTGTTGTGCTCTTATAAAATTATTTGCGAAAAATTTGAAGTTTTTCTAACTCCAATTTTTAGAGTTATAAAAAATCATAAATTTTTTATAAAGTTTATTTCGCAAAATTCTTTTAACCAAACGTGACCCAAAAATGATCAAAAAATTGTTATAATAAACATTGAATTAAAAATAAAATAAACTTTCTACCCTTTATTTTAATATGTATCTATTAATTTTTTTTTAATTTATTTTATTTTATTTTAATTTTTTAATTTTTTTTAATTTATTTTATTTTTTTTTTATTTAATTTTTATTAATTTTTTTTAAATTTATTTTATTCTATTTTGTTTTATTTTAATTTGTTTTATTTGATTTTATTTTAATTTATTTTATTTTAATTTATTTTATTTTATTTTAATTTAATTTAATTTAATTTTTTTTATTTCAATTTATTTTAATTTTATTTTGTTTTTTGTTCTTTTATTTTATTTTATTTTAATTTATTTTATTTTGTTTTTTTAATTTATTTTAATTTATTTTAATTTTTTTTGTTTTATTTTAATTTTGTTTTAATTTTATTTTATTTTAATTTATTTTATTTTATTTTTTTAATTTATTTTATTTTATTTTTTTTTTTAATTTTTTTTATTTTATTTTTTTTTTAATTATTTTAATTTTTTTTTAATTTATTTTTTTTTTAATTTTATTTTATTTTAATTTATTTTATTTTAATTTATTTCAATTTTATTTTATTTTTTTTTTATTTTAATTTCTTTAAATTTCTTTTATTTTATTTTTTTAGTTTATTTTAATTTTTTTTTTAATTTATTTTATTTTAATTTTGTTTTAATTTATTTTGTATTTTTAATTTTGGTTTGTTTTTAATTTTTTTTTTATTTTAATTTATTTTAGTTTTTTTATTTTATTTTATTTTAACTTTGTTTTAATTTTATTTAATTTTTTTTTATTTATTTTAATTTTTTTTTAATTTATTTTATTTTAATTTTATTTTATTTTAATTTGTTTTATTTTGTTTTAATTTATTTTAATTTTTTTATTTTATTTTAGTTTTTTTTAATTTTATTTTATTTTATTTTATTTTTTTAATTTATTTTATTTTATTTTTTTTTTATTTATTTTAATTTTATTTTATTTTATTTTAATTTGTTTTTTATTTAATTTAATTTCAATTTATTTTATATATTTTTTCATACATTTGAATTTTTTATAATATTAAATTTTATATTATTATTTAATTTTAATAATTTAATTTAATTATTTTTTTAATTTGGTAATGTTTTTTGTTTTTGCCGTAAACGAAGAAAAAAGTCTAAATTTAATATATCATTGTTTCATATAAAAACTCTTAAAATGAAATTTTAAATATTTTTATAAAATTTAAAAAAATTAATTTTTTGCTCAAGACATTGCGCATACTTTTTCTCGGTTTTCAAAATTTAAAATATTTCTCAATTATTTAAGTTTTTTAAACTTATTTAATTTTTAATTTATTATAATATATTCTTTGCATTTTCCTTAAATTTCTTTAGCCACTTTTCTTTAATCAAAACCTCATTATTCACACACTACCGCAAATATACAGCATTCGTTGCTTTCGCTCGCTACAAAATAAATACGATATATTTGTGTAAATAATACACCCACACTCCTGCGCATATTTAAGGTCCTTTTGCTATTTATAATTTTGCTTTTTTATCTCCAAACGAAAGGCAATATGTAAATAAGCCTAAATAAATTCTCTTTTGTGGCTTTGAAATTCATACGAATTATTATTATTTCTTGCTCACAGCAAGAAAGATGTACAACAAGGGGAGAAAAAAAAATACAAAATCCGCACACAAAGCAAACGGCAGCATAATTTTAAAGCCATCATTTGTGTTGGCGTTAATTTCTTTATCATATGCCGTCAATCAATGCAGATGAAGTAAAAAATTCTACATTTCTTGATGGAAATTTACAACAGCAGTTGCTTGGTAAACAAATAATTACAATTACTAATTCGTTTGAAAGAAATTTTTTTAAATTTTTTAGTTTCACCGAAATACCAGGAATTTTGTTGTTTTGCATGCATCTTTTCTGCCTTTTCTTCGAAAACGTATATATAAATACTTGTTTTATGCTGAAAGTATATGATGAATTGAGTTCACAGAAAAATTAATTGACTGCTAAATGTCTTGGTGCAATATTTTTATTTGTTTTTATGCCTAAAAGATTGATGGATAGGTAGTCAGTTCGACGGCTTGTGGGAGTTTGGGTTGTGCTTTTTATGCTTATTTTGCTTGCTTAGTTACTGAAATAAGTTAGCAAATGAATGTTGTGAATCTCGAAATGAGTTTGAAGCTTGAAATTATATATTTGTTGTTTTAGAAAAAATATAAAAAATTATACAAATACAACTTAACTCTTTTTTTATGAATCCCGAAATTTCATGATTTTCACTAAAAATTCTATTTCTATATTTTAACGTTTTTTTTTTCAACAAAAAATTTTACCTATATAGAAAATACCGAATTTCGAGATTTCAAATTTATAATCCTCAAACATGTTGTTTAATAAATCTAAATCTTATTAATAAATCTGTTCAACAATTCACCCAACTACCGGAAATATTCACCACAAATACAACCGATTTTTCGATTCAATTTTTTTCAATCATTAAAAAAAAATACTTTTTTTTCCTTTTTTTAATTTTTTTAAATTTATTTTAATATTAAATTTTTTTTTAATTTTTAAAAACTTTTTTAAAATTTTTTTTTAGTTAAATTTTTTTTTTTGTCTTTTTAATTTTTTTCCACTTTTTCCCAACACAAATTTAATATCTGTAAGCCACAAAGTAAGCAATTTGCTAAAGAATGCACATTTGTGTTCAATAACAATTGTCGATGTGCTTTAAACGCCTTTACAGAGGCATACATTTAGGCGCATTGCGAAAAAACTCGAATTTTCTAACAACTCAAGCCTCAATTCTGTGTATATGTGTGTTAAAGAGTAGATTACATCAGCAAGCACAAAAGGGTTAAGAGTTTTACACACAATTGTCGCATAAATGCCAACAATCCCTTAAACACAGTGACATCACATACATACATGTGGCACATACACATATATGTAGGTATATTCTCATAAGCGACTGTACGTGGCTAAGCGCCTAAAATGCCTTACACATATACAAACATACATAAAATGCTTATTTGCGGCCTAACAGGAAGCTGTTAAACGCCGGTTAAGAAAGGCAAGCAAACAGCACACACTCACACACATACAGACGCCAATCAAAAGCCTGTCGCACAAGTGTAAGAACGAGCAAAAGTCTGCCGAAAAGCACAAGCCAAAAAAGGGTTGACAACAGCGCGTATCATGGCATTTGGTTTTGGCAGACAGCCGCACGACACTCCAATTTGTTGCGAATTTCGCAAAAAAAATACAAAAAAATTAAAGTGTGGCAGGCTTTATTTTCTGACGCCCTGGCGTTTGCCTTCGGAAGTTGGCATTTCGGTAATTCGATAGCAATTTTTGTTATTGTTTGGCGTAATTGCGGCAAAGCTGCAAGAAAAAAATGAAAGCGCACAGGCATCACATACCCAACTGTTGTAGCAAATATAGCTGTGTGTGTGTAAATATAATGCCAATAAATGTGTGGTATACTTTTGGGCGCACAAACGTTTAAATGGCTGATAAAAAGCGTACTAAATTTAAGCACGTACGTAGTTTTTGAATGTACTTGAGTGGTTTATATTATGGCTGGATATAAAAGAGAAAAGAAATGGATATGGGTTAAGATAAAATAAAATTTAAAGTATTTATAGAACATTTAAATAAAATAAAATAAATTATAATAAAAAGAAATACTTTAAAAATTAGATTAAAATTTATATATAATAAAAATAATACAATTAAATTAAATTCAATGAGACAGTGGAAAAAAAATTATAATAAAAAGAAATACTTTACAAAAATAAAATTAAATTAAATGATATAGTGGAAAAAATAACGAAAAAGTAATAAAAAATAAATATATAATAAATAATAATTTACCAATAATAAAAAAAAAAACATTTATATGAAAAAAGAGAATTTCAAAATAACTTAAAAATATTGTTGTAAATAAAAATCATGAAAATTAAAAAAATAATAGAAATTTAATCAAAAATTTTATTATATTAATAAGTTGAAAAAATTTAAATACTGCGTAATAGCCTTTTCAGACAGCCAAATTAATTGATCAATTAAAATTTTGATTGAGAAACCAGTTTTTGCTCTTCACACTGCCGGGTACTCGATAACCGATCAGCTGTTATACTGTTTTCTTTTTGGTTTTCATAAGAAGTTGGTATGTTTTAACAGTTGATTGCTATCTTTAGCAGCGACATCTACTGCCGTGTAGCGTGAACAACAACTCGCAGACAAAGAACGTATATATAATTACAAATACGGCCTTTGTCACAGAGTTGCATTTCATTTTCAAGTCGATTAAAATTCAATCAAAAATTAATGTAGATTTTTATTTTGTATGGTAAATCGATTTTAATCAGTGTTTTAATCGAGCTGAGTCCGTTTAATTGATCAATTAGCTCCGGTGTGAAAAGGCTATAAGCATTTGAAAATAAAAAAAGTAAAAAACTGGCAAAAAATTGTATTTAGTTGAAATAAATAAGAACAAAGGAAATATTTGAAAACTAAAATAAGAAACTATTATTAATTATAAAAAAAAAACATAATAATAACACACCTTATCATATTTATAATTACAAATTTTAGGCGTTTAAAAAATTCAAAATTCTATTTGATAAAATATGTAAAAAAAATACTACACCCAGTTTTCAAAAAAAAAAAACATCTAAAATATTGAATTGAGATAGTTTAAAAATAATATAATAATAATATCTAAAACCCTTGAAAAACTTTTCTAAAATAAATTTGACCGAAATAAAGGTAAGATAATGACAAAATGGTATTTAATCGAAGAATAATAATTAAAATTGAAAATAATCGAAAATAAATAATATCGATGATATACAGAGATTTTTCTTACTTTCTTATAAAATCTTACTGCATTTTTTCAATTACATTTTTTCAATTAATTTTATATACTTTTTCTTTTTAATGTAATTTATTTATTTAAAGACTTCTTTTGAAATAAAATTTAAATAATTTTTTGTCAATAATTTTTTTTTTTTTCATTAAATTATTTTTTATAATAATAATAATATTTTATAATTTTTTTTTTTAATAAATTTTATATAATGGTTTTTAAGTGCATAAATTTATTTTGTATTTAAAATAATTTCTTTATTTTTTTTTTTTAAATAAATCTTAAATTATATTTTGTCAAGAAATTTCTTTCATCAATATGTGTTCTTTTCCATACTTAACTATTCAGATTTCCTCATACTTTTTATAGTACATAGCCAATGCTTTAATTTCTTCCGAATTTTTATTTTTATGATCTCAATTGACTACTGACTCATTTAAAGAGATAAGTAGTAGTGCTTGAGTACATGGAAAAGTCATAGAAAGTCCAATCTGATGAAAAAGATGACCAAGCTATGACTTTTAATTGTGTTTCATTGTAAGAAGACCGCAAGACATATTATTTTTTTACTATTAAGGTATTTTTCCTTCTTAAAATCTCAAAACAATTTATTTGAGTAAAACCATTCTTTAAATTCACTATAATGATTTTTGAGCACATTTTTCTGCACTCCCTCGCTGCTGAGGTCGTTTACAGTCTTTTACACTCGCATAAAAAGCATACCTGTAACAGAGAAATACTGTTACCTTTTCGCTCCAGCTGCAATTGCATTGTATTATAAGTTTTTATTTGTACCTTCCATCACACTGTGTCAGTCGCCGGCTGTCTCAAGTTGACACTCGTACTCCAAATCGACCGAAAAATTAAATGTCAGCAGGGCATCAAGGACCTCAAGTGCAGCTACTGTTGACCTAAAATGCCTCGCTTATACGAGTATATCTACGTATTTGCCATCCCAGCTGTATGAACGATATATTTCCGTTGACAGCTGCCAGCAGTTGGCGACTGCTCCACCTACCTGTTGATGTTGTAGTAGCGCTAGTTTTTGCTGTAATCGCTACTATTTTTAGCTGTATCGCGCACTCGCTTTTGTTAATTAAAATGTTAAATAAACACTTTTGGTTACCGCGGGCACAAAGCGCCACACAGTCGCAGCCACAGCCTCAGCAAAGTAGCAGACAAAGGCAACGTACAAAAACTGTGCCGTCAGGCTGCCAGTCTGCCAGTCTGCCATGTTGGCAGACAACTGGCAGGTGTTGAAAATTACAAGCGCTGCTGCTGTTGCTGTTGCTTGCCGCTCTGGCAGCTGTTCGCTGCAGCATTTCAAGGCGCCGCATGGCGTATACGTAATCTGCTCAGTGTGGACCTTTGTGCGCGTGGCGTTTGTTGTCATGGTTACGCGATTCGACGTCACGTCACTCGACAAACGCTCGCGGCAAATTGTCAGCGGCGTTGGCTTGTTTTGCGCGTGTTTCTTCCAGGTTATTTTTTACCTTAATTGTCCAGGTAGTGCGTTGTTTACGGTTGTAAGCGCGCACATTTAAATGCATACCTTTATTTTGATAGCCTTACAAGTCTGCATTAGCTTATTATTTATCAGTAAATTCCTTGTTATTTAGCTAACGCACTTTACATTTATTTTTTCTTGCTAAAACAAAACAAAATCATCAGCGCTACCTACTTGTTGTTGCAGTTTTTTAATTAAAATGTCTCCTGTTGATGAGTGTACCATATTTGACAGTTTGACATTTGCCTGCTTGTTGCTCCTTGCTCGCTTGCCTTAGCGCGCTGTCAAGGAAAATATTACACTACGTAAACATTTCAGAAAGGATATTAATTTATTTGTAATATGGTTTGGCTGACAGCTAGTTGGATGGCTTATCACAGTTGCAGTCATGCAGTCAACGTAGCCACCATGCTGACTACACGTGCCACTTGGCTTTGCGCTGTGTTAAAACTAAGGCAACCGAAGAGAAAAGTCAGTTAGTAACAACAACGCTCAGTTATCCTGTTGATTGTTGCGTTTGTGGTGGGTGCGTTCAAATTCGGCGCCTAGTTCTTACTTTAACCTTACTTTTTAGTATATGGTATACCTTACCTTTGGTTTTGAGCTTCAGACAATTTTTGTTTCTATGGGTAAATCGTGAGAGGCAGTAACCCAGATTTCTTGAGATTGTAGTCAAAAAGATAATGAGAAAAAAGTCTTCATTCTCAGTTGCTTATTTTATGTAAATCATATAAAGTTTCGAAAAAACTTATCTTTGAAAAACTCTGATAAATCGGAGTTTAAGATCTTGTACTCCTGAATGAAAATAAATTTGGAAGAAATAATCTGAAAGCGATGTTCTTTTATAGTAATCTACCAACAACTGTGTTCTATTGCACCAATAACTTTTTACTCCATATCCCATTATCTTAAGAATTGTTGAATAAGAAATAAGAAGTATTGAAGAATTATACAGAATAAGTTCAGAGCTATTATATAAAACTTTTTCAAACATTTCCTCAACTGTTTAAACTATGATCTTCAAACATTTTATTTACTTGAGATTGTAGTCAAAAAGATAATGAGAAAAAAGTCTTCATTCTCAGTTGCTTATTTTAAGTAAAAGTTTAAGTTTTAAGTTAAAAAGTTTCGAAAAAACTTATCTTTGAGAAACTCTGATAAATCGGAGTTTAAGAACTTGTACTCCTGAATGAAAATAAATTTGGAAGAAATAATCTGAAAGCGATGTTCTTTTATAGTTATCTACCAACAACTGTGTTCTATTGCACCAATAACTTTTTACTCCATATCCCATTATCTTAAGAATTGTTGAATAAGAAATAAGAAGTATTGAAGAATTATACAGAATAAGTTCAGAGCTATTATATAAAACTTTTTCAAACATTTCCTCAACTGTTTAAACTATGATCTTCAAACATTTTATTTACTTGAAATCCATATTATTTTCTTGATACCGAATCTAACACGTAACGTTCTATTTTAACTCTGGAACCGTGCCATAATGTAAAACTATATTTTCTGAGTTATAAAGCTAACAATAACGCTAAAAGATTTCGATATTACTTTAAGAGTTTAAGGACAAGACAATGAAGAGACCAAATTTTCCTAGATTTTCATACACTAACATTCAATTTCATCTCTGGAATTTCTATCTTATAAACTAATTTCTTCAGAGCTAACATTAGAATAAAAGTATTTCTTTAATATTTTGGGAAATTGAAGACAAGACAAAGAAGAAGTAAATTTTACGGCACAATTTTTCTTACAATAACCTTCAATTTTATCTCTGGAACTGTGCCTTAATATAAAACAATTTCAACTGGGTTATGAAGCTAACATTACTAAAAAAAATATGTCTTTAAGATTTTAAGCGTTTAAAGACAAGTCACTTAAGAGACGAACATCACTATTTAGTAGACGAAACGTTAAAAATTGTTGCTTTGGTTTTGTTTCTCGACTTTCAAGGCTTCTTTCTTTTAAAATATTTTATTCGAAAAGTAAGCGACGAAGTGATAAATGAGTTTTTCATTAATTGACAATTTTTTTTGTGAAATAAATTTTGTTTTATTTTTGGAACGATGTCTCAATTCATAATGATGACGAAATAATGAGTATCGATATTTAAAATTAGAGCTGATAATTTGGGCATTCATTTGGTAGAGAATTTTGGTCATACTAAGGAGTAAGGAGTAAGCAACGAACAATATTAAAACATATTTAATGACTTAATTAGACTTAGTTAAATTTTTTGAAATTTTTGGTGAATTAAATATTGAAAAGCTTTTTGTCTATACTCTATCATTTGTATTTACCGCTTAGGACCGATAAAGTGTATATTCTTTTCTTTACATCCATTTTTAGTTTTTTTCTTATTTTCGTTCAACTGGGTCTATACTACTGAGAACACAAGTGGAGCGTTTTTTATTTATTTCATTATTTTCATCTCGATATCATAATAAATATTTATATTTTCTAACACTTATTCCACAATCAAATTACTCCTGATTATAATTTGACACACTCGTAATCCTGCAGTTTATTCTAACATTTTTTCTTCGTCTGTTCATTTCATTATTATAACTGTTGTCACTCACTTATTTAATAGCTACAATATATAAGTAAATCTTGATTATATTAGTTTCAATATGTCAGTCGTGTGGTGTCCTTTCAGAGCGCTATAAATATGTCAGTATGATATTTGTGTGAAGTCTTTTGTTTTTTTAATATTTCTCTGCATATTATAATTTTGTTATTGTGTCTGGATATGTGAAGCGATTTTCTCACACGTATCGTTTGACAGTAACAATGAAAATAAAATTGAATAGCTAAAAGAAAAGCATTGTCTGAGTTTAGGCGAATAGCCAGCAGGAAAAAGGTCGAGAACAATTTTTAGGGAGTTTACATTTTGAGTACGAATCATATCAGAAAAGCATTGTATGAGTTTAGGCGAAGAGCCAGCAGGAAAAGGTCCAGCAAAATTTTAGAGAGTTTACATTGTGAGTACGAATCATATCAGGGACCTTTTTTGCTATAATCATTTAAGACTATTCTAAACTATGAGACAGACTCGAATCAAACAGTGCTAATTGATCAATAAAACAGCTGATCTTAGCATACCTTTAGGCGCGGTTGCAATTCTCTACATAAAAATAGGCCTAAATATATCTTTAATGTGAGCTTATTCATAGTTTAGATGAGGAGGAGTCTTCTTAAATAGTATTCGTTAATAGTTCAAAAAAAATCCGAACACTTTTCCTACTGCGTCTATAACTATGCTACACTGCAATAGTTTAGCTAGCCGTCTGCACAGCTAGTGCTCATAGTTGTTGTACGTCATGTACGCACGTAAAACGTTTATCATGTTTCTTACTTATTGTTATTTATTTATTGCTTTTTTCAATACACTTCGTCTACATTGGCAACACACACCATGAGAGCACTCCCAACAACACAACGGCTTCTGCTGGCTTCTATAAATTCATTCAGTCACCCATTCATGCTGGCTGTGGCCAACATATGGGTAGACATTATTACAAAAACACACACTCAAACACACTTATGTCTATATGCTTCAGCTTTTTCGACAATGAGCTGCACATTTACTGAGTGGATTATTTTTAAATATAAATATATACCATAAAGTACACAGGACTGACTATAAATACTTACATATGCAGGCATATGCGTGGCTTGTCAATTGTAGATAGAAATTTGTAAAAAAAAAACAAATATAAAAAAAATTGTTATGCGAAAATTTGCAAAAATATTTAGCATACTTTTGTGCGCGCGCAAAATGCAAAAATTTATCCTTAGTACATATAAATTTGCATTAAATTAACGCACATGCTTGTCGAGTCATGCAAATCAAGTTGCGCATAACATGGTGTGAAATTCGTGCGGAGTACGAAAAAACAGACTTGCAAATTTTGAAATTTTAATTAACTGCCAATAAATTGTTCGGCATAATATTGTTTATGAAAATTTGTGTGCGCAACACAAATCTGGCTGCACGAAAAATGACTTGTTAATTGATATTTTGACTTGACTTTGAGCTTTAGTGCTTAGCAGAATTTTTTTTAAATTGAAGAAAAAATATTTAAATTTTTGGTGTTAGAGGCCTTGTGGTTGGGGGAAAGCACTAAGATCACACTTTTTATATATTTTTTAATTAGTATAAAAGAAAAGTATTATTCTGAAAATTCGAATTCATTATTCGAAAACAAATATAATAATCCCGAAAATCTCATATTATAATCCCGAAACGCGGATTTTCAAAAATGTTAATTTAGAGTCCAATATAGCATTCGATCAGACCCGAAAAATTTCTGAATCCCGAAATCGACAAATTTTAGTCCCGAAATTTTGACATTTAAAAAATAATTTTATTCACATAATTCAATCTTGAAGCGTGGAGATTCAAAATTTCTAATTATTTGTCCGAAAATCATCGGAAACTCTAAACCAGTCTCGACCAAACTACCACACGCACAAAATTATACAAATGTTAGTTAAGAAGAACAAGAGGCGAAGCAAGTAGCGAAACAAAAAGTAAACAAAGCAGCTACACCGAAAAAAGTTTTCGTAATTAAAAAATATGTTTATTTTAGTTTATTCAATTATTTTATTAATGTCAATTTCATATTCATAATATTTGATTCTCATTAAATCGCATATATGTTTGTCCGTTAGGTGGTCTCTATATTTATTTTGGATTATTTTATTTTTGTTTTGTTTTTTTTTGTAGAGAGATATCACAATTAAAACTTCTTCTACTGTTTCGAAATTGCTTCCCACTGATTTTGGACAAACAATAAACTGACATATATATATTATTTGCATCTGTGGTTTCGTCAAATGATAAGGAAAAAAACATACAATTTCTAAGTCTATCTATTGAACATCTAAAAATATATGAACTTATATATGACAGATTCTAATATCCTACAGGCATCATAACCTTTGTTTCCAAAACAACTAAAAAATTCAGAGCCCAAATTTAAAAAAAAACCCCCCATCATCAAATGGGAGTCCTTTTTGCTAAATAAAGAGCAACTATAAACGACGCCTTTTTCTTTTCTTTACCCTTTTCTTCAGTATCAACTGCTTTGTAAATGTTCATTTTTTTTTAAATTCGCTAATTTGTTTTCTCTTTCGGAAATTTCAAGATTAGAAATATCTTTATAAGAATTTAAAAAATGCTTTTCTAAATTGAAAAGACGCTTACTCTTAAAAGTATTCTTGCACAACCTACATTGCGCAAGATTATTTTCATTTTCATACATAAAAAATTTATCAATTTTTTTTGCTCAGTGCAAGAACAAATTTTGCCGAAGAGAGTGTCTGATTTGCTTTAGCGAACGAGTAAGGTGTTGCTTGTTCAAAATTCAGACAGCAACTGATTTATTTTCGCTTGTTCTGCTGCGAAGCTTCGGGCATGTTGGTGTGAAAAAACGATCGCTCAACTGTAGGTGTGAAAAAACGAAGACTAAAAATAGTAGGAGCTGGTCGAGGCTGCTCTAAACCAACAAATTTTGGTCCCGAAATATTGTGTTTAGCGTTTTACTTATCAAAAATGACAAAACTCCAAAAAAAAATTTTCAAAATTATGATCTCTATCTGAAAAAAATCGTCAGTCGCCTTAATCCCGAAAAAATCGGTATCCCGAAAATCTTATTTTTCATTAACGCGACGCGGAGTTTCAAAAAAGTTAATTTCGGGAATATTTTATCGTAAATTTCTTTGTCTTTTTCCGAAAATCATCGGAAACCCAGAACCAACTAATTTTAGGCCTGAAATTTTTAGACTAAAAATACCTTTAACGTTTTAGTTATCAAAAATGCTAAAAAAGATCGGAATGTATCAAAACTGTTATAATATCTGAAAATAAAAATTCGTAACACCTTTCAATACAATCGAAATGCCGAAAATTTCATTTTTCATTACAGCAATGCGGAGTTTCAAAAATTCTTTTTAGTGTAAGTTTCGAAGTTACCGACTAGTTCGGAAAATTATCGATATCCCGATATTTACAAATTTCAGTCCGGAAATTTTGAAATTAAAATTTTAATTAATTTTCGCGCAATTTTTCATATTTTCGAAAATATCAGAACTAGCAAAAAATTGTATGGTACATATTTGTGGTAGGATTCTTGTAATACTTTAAATCCCCTCTGGTATCATTCCTAGCTATTGTATATGCAAAATCTAAATTACTCGCTAGTTAAGAAATTTAGTAAAAAATCTTTAAATTTTCCTTGAAAAGCATTCCTATTAGCATTATTCAAAATATTAATAGTACAATGACTACCCAGTCCAATGCAACATTTGGCAACCAATTAATTTAGTAGATCAAATAAATGCTCTAAATAAATATCCAATTTGTTAAATTAAAATTGTGCACACAAATAAAAACAGAAATACAACATCTTGGTATAACAAGTAAAATAATCTGCTCTATTTCAGGCCTACCACACACACTCATATTCTGGCGCTAGCCTGCTCTACTCCACTTTTCACAACCAATTATTATTCAGCTCTATTTGCTATGTTATTTATGCTCACTGTATTTGATCTGCTTTGTTTTGCAAATTAATGTGAAGTTTGCGAAACTCAATGAATGAATGACAGACCGTTTACCTACCTGTGCGTTTAACATGCCGTGTCTAAATAGTCATTAGAAGCAAAGCAAATTTGACTGTGTTTTTAGTTACATGGGATGCCTGCAAGCTGCCTCACTTCAGCAGTACTTTCTCTCTAATTAAGTTTAGCTACTGCTGTAAAATATTGAATTACACAAATTAGAATGTAGTGCTATTTACTGCAATATGTTTATATGAAGCTGCGCCGGCGCGTGTGCTGTAGGCTTTGTCTAAGTTGCTATAGTTATGACTGAAAATATATTTATTTTGCAAGAATCAAATGGTAGTTGCCGTAATAGTGTAGCAAATATAGCTTTACTAAGACTTTTAGTTGGGAGCTTACTTACATTTTGTTTGACGCCTAAAAATATACAAAATATTAATTTATATTTCATTTAATTAGGATTTATGCTATCAATAAATATATTGTACTATTTTATTTTCTGTATACGAGTCTAGAATATTTTTTTTAAGTTTTTGATGCAAATAGCGTAACGCTAAAAAAATTGAAATACATTTTGAAAACAAATTTTCAAGTTTTGTTACACAGTGTAGTTTATATTTAAAGTTTAAAATAAATAGTTTAATTTGAATAATTTCGTATACAATTTACGTGCTTGTAAGCTTGTCATCTAATTTTATAGTAGAAAATACAGTTGAACTGTGGCTTCAAAATCAAATAAAGCATACATTTAGGCTGTCACTAAATTTTTATAAGCTATTGCATAGCAAGTGAACCAAGTTCAAATTTTCCCGATTTGAAAGCATTTTTTATTAGAAATATGACAGAAAATTTAAAAAGTTTTTCCTTTATTATATAAAATATTTATTTATTGCGCCTAAATATATGCAACGAAATATAGTATGTAATATTTTTCGAACAAATTAAAGCTTAAAGGCCTGGAATTTGATTTTACTTCTCGAAAACTCGTGTTTGAACTAGAAAAGATACCGAGCAAAAGCATTCATAGACCTCGTTATATCTCTTTCCACTGAAGTCTTCCTTATTTACTTACTTTCATGTCCGAGCCTTAGTATCTACTTTTCTTATTTAAATATTAAAAATAAATTTACCAATGATCGTCACCTAATTTTATTGTAGAAAACACAGTTAAGCTTTGATTCAAAAAACAAATAATGCATACATTTAGGCTATCAGTAAATTTTGATTAAAGCTAATTGCATAGCAAGTGAACCAAGTTCAAATTTTCCCGATTTGAAAGCATTTTTTATTAGAAATATGACAGAAAATTTAAAAAGTTTTTCCTTTATTATATAAAATATTTATTTATTGCGCCTAAATATATGCAACGAAATATAGTATGTAATATTTTTCGAACAAATTAAAGCTTAAAGGCCTGGAATTTGATTTTACTTCTCGAAAACTCGTGTTTGAACTAGAAAAGATACCGAGCAAAAGCATTCATAGACCTCGTTATATCTCTTTCCACTGAAGTCTTCCTTATTTACATACTCTCATGTCCGAGCGTTAGTATCAACTTTTCTTATTAAAATATTAAAAATAAATTCGCCAATGCTCGCCAGCTAATTTTATAGTAGAAAACGCAGTTTAGCTGTGAATTTAAAAAAAATATTACATACATTTAGGCTGTCAGTAAATTTTTATTAAAGCTAATTGCATAGCAAGTGAACTAAGTGAAATTTTAATCGATTTGAAAACATTTTTTCATTAGAAATTTTACAGAAACTGTAAAAAGTTGTTCCTTTATTATAGAAAATATTGTATTGCGCCTAAATATATGCAACGAAATATAGCAAGTAATACTTTTAGATAAAATCAAAGTCTAATCGTCTGGATTTTGAGTTTACTTGTCGAATACTTATATTTGAAGTATAAAATTTACTGGAAATATGCTCAATGAGTTGTTTTTAACTCTCGTACTACTGAAGTTGATAGTCTCGAGAAGTTATTTACATCTCTTCATATCCGAGTCTTAGTTTTAATATTTCTTATTAAAAATTTCGTAATTTAAACTTTGTATCAAACAGTTCAATTTCATGGATATTAGCTATTATCTATCCTTTCAACACTTCTTCCACAACAACTCAATCAGCGTATGCGAGAAAAATATATTTCAACTATGCAAAATATTTAGTATGTTTGCATATCAATACTGACTGTGAAGACTCACTCTGCAAAGTATGCAAACAGTATTTATGTAAATATGCAGCTTGAAGACTTGGTAATCCCGTCGCTTGAGTAGCACTGACTTGTGTGAATATTATGCTTGGAGTGCTTTAGCGCGAGTGTTGACTTGAGTAGTCAGTGACAATAAGCGCGCGTCTACGTTATGTTTGCTCAGAAGGCCACATTGTGTGCGTGAGGTGTGAGACTCAATTGAAGCGGTGTGGGGAGGGCGCTGAGTATTATGTTGTGTGCGGATGTGTATGCTTATGTAGTTTACGTTTTGTGTTGGAACTGCACATAAGCAGACTATTCTTGTATTCAATGGGAACATTTTTACCAAAAGCAACACAAATTGTTGAGGTGCCGTCTACTGAAGCGTCTTTTGAAGTTGCTTTGCTCTTTTTAAGGCCAAATACTCGTACTGTCGAACGAATTTAATTTAATATTGGTTATATTATTTTTAAAAAAGCTATCATTTTCTAAAAAATATGTCGAAAAACCAATGTTTTTTTCAAAATTTCAATCCCGAAATATCGGGGTTTATAAAAAACTTATTCGGGATTCCGAAATTTTGGTTATAATTTTATAGCTGCATGAAAGCAAATCTATACTACACTAATGATTTTATGAAAATTTCAATCCCGAAATTTCGGGATTTATAAAAAATGTATTCGGCATCCCGAAATTTTTTTCCAGCTTATAGATGTTATATGCACTAAATATATCTTACGTCTTCTAATTTAAAGTTTAGAATAAAACTAATAACTCGGGATCCCGAAACCATTTTGGTATAATTTATTTTTATTTCTGACATTTCCTTTCTATTTTTTTTCTTTTGTAAATACATGTTGAACCCATTTTAATATATAAAATGTATTATTGTGTTTTACTGTGCTTTATATAATACATACATACATATATATTTTAAAACCTATATTATGCGCCTGAAAGCAGGCAATAAAAAATATTGTATATTCATTTCCAGCTGTTAGGTCAAAGGCGTAAATGCATTAATGCACGCAAATAAATTGAAAGCGAAACAAGAGTGTTAAATACATATATACTATATATACAATCATACGAAAGTTCAAACAACAACAACAGCAACAACGTTAGCACCATTACTTTGCACTTTTGCATGCGCCACCACGAGTCATTTGCCATTTAAAATGTGTGCTCAGTATTTATTTGTATGTATGTATATGTGCTGTTATTTGCGTAGGTGTAACTTATAATGGTTGAATTTAGCATAAAAGCCCATATTTTTGTATATGAGTGTGTGTGTGTGTGCTGTAGCAAAAACCTGTAATCAAGCCAAGCTAACGCGCACTGCTATTAAAATCAGTGTGCATTAATATGCACACTTTCAAAGGTACGCTGCCTGTTTATATGTGTGAATAGGTGTGTTTATTTATAACCAAGTGCTTATATATTCCATATATATAAGCATCTTTTATATTTCAATACATTTGCAATAATGCAAATCATTGCGATGATATACTTTAGCTTTGTGTGTTGTGGCATTAGTGTTCGGTAAGACCATATATGCTACATAGAATATTTTTTTTTTTTTCATACAATTCATATCCTTTCACCTGTACTTGATGTTCATCAGTTTCGAAATTTCAACTGCGTCGAGAGCATCAATCAGCTAATGAACTACACTCTCAATCGATTATTGTTTTTACTTCATATGAAGTCCTTACTTGCACTCATTGACTACAGTGTTCCCTTAAAAGACATTCGAACCGAAAATTTCGTCTTAAGCCCAAGGAAAACTATTTAGTTAAAAATGAGAAAGTATTGAAAGTATTTAGCGATACATTTTATCAATAAAAAAGTTGCTGGCATTTTTTTTTTCTGACGCCATAATTTGCTTATTTCTGAAAAAAATTTTTTTTGCTCCGAATTACACTAATTTTAACAATTTGTTCACAAATTTTGAAATTATTTGAAAATATAGTGAGTGATTTTTCAATTTTTTTTTGTTTTTTTTTTAATTATTTCTTTACATAATTAAAATATTAAAAAAGTGTAGAATTTATTTTGGGTTTTAAAAATTTTTTATTATTAATTTTTATTTTTTCGAAATCTTTTTTTTGCATTTTATTGATTAAATTTTTGTTCATCACTTTATTATTTATATTATGAATTCTTCAATTAAAACCTTTAATTTTGATTTTTTTTGGCTAAACATGGATTTTATTGTCTATATTTTTAATCCTTTGGCAAAAAAACAATTTTTTTTACTAAAATTAGTTTGTCTTAAGTTTATTAATTTCGTTGAATTTTAATTTTTTTATGTACATTTTTTCTTCAAATTAATAAATTTTTATTCACAAATTTTTAAATAATTTGAAAATGTTGTGAGTGATTAATTTTTCAATTTTTTTACTTATTTCTTTACATAATTAAAAACAGCAAGTAAAAAACGATTAAAAAGTCTAGAATTTATTTTGAGTTTTAAAATTTTTTTATTATTAAATTTTATTTTTTCGAAATCTATTTTTTTTGCATTTTATTAATTAGAAAAATATTTTGTCATCTGTTCATTATTTATATTATGAATTCTTCAATTAAAAACTCTTTCATTTTTAATTTTTATTTTTTTTTTTGTTAAACACATATTTTATTGCCTATATTTTTAATCTTTTAGCAGAAAAATGTTATATTTTTTTTTTAATAAAATTAGTTTGTCTTAAATTTAATTAATTCTTGTTTAAATTTTAATTTTCGCTTATTTATATTTTTTAATATCTTAATATAATATTAAATCGCTATTTTTAATGAACTTTTTTTATTATTTTATTTTTTAATACTTTTTTTTTGTAAACTGGGTGAAAATATTATTTTATTATTATTGTTTCAATTTAGTTTTAACTCTTACGAGAAAATACTTTTCCCTTTCTCAACTTTTTGCTCTTTACGAAATTTTTTTTGTTACATATTTTTTAACATTACAATTTGATTTTAAATTTTTTATATTAATATTTTTTAATTTTCACTTCATTATCAAAATTTTATTTTAGTTCAAAATTTTAGTAACTTATCATTTTTTGCGGCATTTTCTCATTTTTTTTATTTTTGAATGTAATACTTTTTTTGAATTTTATAAATTATTCTAATGATTTTTAAAAATATTTTTTTATCATTACGCATTTTCTATTTTTTATTTTTGTTGAATATAATATTATTTTTTCTTTATTTTAAAACACAATTAATTTAATAATTAATTTTAAAAATAATATATTTTTTTAATATCAAATGTTTTAGAGAATTTGTTCCATTAAACTTAGTTTTAAATTCATGTAAGCAAAATTTCAGGGACCGGAAATAAGAGTTATTTTACAATTTTTAATAAAAAAAAAACATACATAAAGGAACATCGTAGAAAAGTTTTGATTACACCATCATGATTTTTAGGTGAACTATATGCGAAATATTGTATGATTTTTAAATTTTGATTTTTATATATTTAGATCAAAAATAAGAGTTATTTTTGATTTTTATTTTTTTAAATCAAAAATAAAAGTTATTTTTGATTTTTATTTTTTTAGATCAAAAAATAAGAATTATTTTTGATTTTTATATTTTTAAATCCATAATAAAAATCAATTCAAAATTTGTGACATATAAAAATTGGAATGATGCAGCATATTGTAATACATACGGCATAAATAGATAAATAAAAATTGACATTTTGTTAAGCGATTTTCAGATTAAGATTCTCCATCCCGGAGTCTTTTTGAAACCCTCACCTGGGAACTATTTCCAGAAAGTTGAGATTCTAGCAATAAATATAGCCTATGTTACTCGAGGTGAATGTAGCTTTCCAATGGTGAAAGAATTTTTGAAATCGGCACAGTAGTTTTCGAGTTTATTCGATACAAACATACATACAAATCTTTCCTCTTTATAATTGTAGTATAGATGAATTATATTAATTTTAAAATATTTAATTTTCAATACAGTTTTTTTATAAACTTGAATTTTGTCAGATTTCGTAACAACACTCAAATTGATTTCTATATCAATATATTTACCTCGTATGTACATATGTTTGTATGTATATACGCACACCATGTTTACTTGTTGTTTGTTGTATTTATGTCACATAAACAACCATAACGATATCACTTGACGCCAAATAGATTGATTAGTTATCGAATGGTTAAATCATTAATTACAGTAACAGTGCATAAATATCAATTAACCCCTAACTACTTAATAAAATTGTAACAACAACAAACATAAACAATTACAACAATTATTACACACACACTCGGCACACACACACCGGGCAAATAAAAACAAAGTGGAGCATAAAACTACAATAACAAAAACAACAAATTTAATCTTATCACTTAAGTCCACGCCACTTGCGACGCATAATTAACTGCCGCCAACAACAAGCAGGCATCAAGTGGGCAGTAAATTTCCGACAATTCTCAACGAAATAACCCAACTAAAGTAAGTTATTTACATAGTAGGCTGGCTGGCTGGCTGACAGGCATGAGTGCGTGTGTGAGTATGTCTACTTTCATATGTATGTGTGTTACTGTGTGTTTCTGTGTGTTTGTGGTGAAGAGCGGGCAGTTAAAGAGTGTTGCTACACACTTCAAAATCTGTTTACCAGTGTTTGAGTGTTGTTTTTGTTAGTGTTAGAGTTGTTGTTGCAAAAATTTGGCGTTGTTGTAAGATTGTTTGTTGCTGTAAAAAGTTGTTGTTGTTGTAAAAAGTAGTTGTTGTTGTAAAATTTTTTTGTTTTTGCAGTGACGTCAATCGTAGCCACTCAACGCGGCCAATAAGTCACATTTATGCATACACACACAGCACTCACATATACTCTGTTGTTGTAATCTAATATGTCCTGTACACACACACATATATGTACATCCTTATTTATGTATATATGTATGCATATGTACGTGCCGCTGTGTGCTCGCAGCCACTCAATTGACGACAATATGTCAAATTATTAATTAGAAATCATTAATAAATTGCGAAATTAATTGTGCGCACAGTCAGTAAAGCACTCAGTACAACAGCAACAACAACAACAACTTATACAACTTAAGCTAGCCAAAAAGCCACCCAGTGGCTAACCAATAACCAATAACCAATTAACCGACGCAAGACTTGACTTTGCTTAATCTAAGTAATTAACAGCAAGCTTCTTCTTCGCACGCACACAAATACAGACACTCGAAAAGCAGTTTTGTTGGGTGTGTAGTGTACTCCTTTTTTATGCATTTTTATTTACATTTAATGTTATTTTATTTTTTTATATATTTTTTTATTTTATTTTGTTTTATTTTATTTTATTTTATTTATTTATTTATTTATTTTATTTTTTTATATATTTTATTTTTTATTGTATTTAATTTTAATTTTATTATTTTATTTTATATTATTTTATTTTTATTTTATTTTATTTTTATTTTATTTTATTTTTTATATATTTTATTTTATTTTTATTTTATTTTATTTCATTTTATTTTATTTATTTATTTATTTTAATTTATTTTATTTTATTTTAATTTATTTTTAATTTTATTTAATTTTACTTTATTTTATTTAATTTTTTTATATTTATTTTATTTTATTTTATTTTATTTTTAATATAATTTTATATTATTTTATTTTTATTTAATTTAATTTAATTTAATTTATTTTATTTTTTTTTTATTTTATATATTTTAATTTATTTTTAATTTTATTTAATTTTACTTTATTTTATTTTATTTTAATTTATTTTTAATTTTATTTAATTTTACTTTATTTTTTTATTTAATTTCATATTATTTTATTTTATTTATTTATTTATTTTAATTTATTTTATTTTATTTTAATTTATTTTTAATTTTATTTAATTTTACTTTATTTTATTTAATTTTTTTATATTTATTTTATTTTATTTTATTTTTAATTTAATTTAATTTATTTAATTTATTTTTTTTTATTCTATATATTTTAATTTATTTTTAATTTTATTTAATTTTACTTTATTTTATTTTATTTTAATTTTATTTAATTTTACTTTATTTTATTTAATTTTTTTATATTTATTTTGTTTTAATTTATTTTTAATTTTATTTAATTTTACTTTATTTTATTTTATTTTATTTTATTTTATTTTATTTTATTTTATTTTATTTTATTTTATTTTATTTTATTTTATTTTATTTTATTTTATTTATTTTATTTTATTTTATTTTATTTATTTTATTTTATTTTATTTTATTTTATTTTATTTTATTTTATTTATTTTATTTTATTTTATTTTATTTTGTTTTAATTTATTTTTAATTTTATTTAATTTTATTTTATTTTATTTTGTTTTAATTTATTTTTAATTTTATTTAATTTTACTTTATTTTATTTTATTTATTTTATTTTTTTATTTTATTTTATTTATTTTATTTTATTTTATTTTATTTTATTTATTTTATTTTATTTTATTTTATTTATTTTATTTTATTTTATTTTGTTTTATTTTATTTTGTTTTAGTTTATTTTTAATTTAATTTAATTTTATTTTGTTTTATTATATTATATTATTTTATATTATATTATTATATATTTTATTTTATTTTTCCTTTTTTTCTCTTATATTTTTACTTTCTACTAATTACTGCTTTTATTAGTCAATTTAATGTCTCAATTTGTTTTCGTTGCTTTTTTTCACTCTTATCTGTCTAACACTCACACCCTTGCGCGCACCCCACGTTCTTCAAACACCGTCACTAGAAGGCCGCCGTCTCATGTCAGTGATAATTGGTGGTTAATTGGGTATATTAATATTAACGAAAATAAGTCAATTGTTAAGTGCGCGTTGAGTTAAGTGAAATAAATTTCATTGTCAATAAAAGCAAGTCCATAATGGCTATCAATAAAGGGAATTGCTGCATGCAGTAGGCGGTAAAATGCTGTTGTTTGGTAGTTAGTTTAGTTGAAGTGCATTGTTCTTGTTGTTACTATTGTTCGTAATCTATATCGTCATGTAAATAAAGACCTATTCTGTAGATCGTTGATATGTGCAAGCAGCACTTATGGCACGTGAGTGTAGTCTTCCGTTATCGAAATAATGTACACTGTTTACAAAAAGTTTGAAGCGGTTTTGTGTTAATGCCGTGTTTATTTTGTAATTATGAAACAAATATGCTTTAACATTTATTTAAACAGCGAATAATTTTTTTTTTTTTTCAAATGAACATTATTGGTGTAAGGTTTTCGGTCTGAAGTGGTTTTGAAGTTTGAAAAGTGTAAACATTTTTTATTGATTTTACTTATGTATGTATATAATTATTTTTAAGTGTAATGACCTAAAAAAGGTGATTTTTGGGAATTTTTATTAAAAAAAATACATGTTTCAAGAATATACAGTGGAATTTTCGAAGAAACAAATTAAATAATTTTTAAGTTACAGTCGAACTCCAATGGCGCGAAAAAAGGCCCTTCACTGCTGCGGTAATTCCGGCCTTGGCGTGGATGAAATCTAAAAAAAAAAAATTCTCGTTGAACTAGATAATATTGTCTGTACAATGACCTACGTTAAAAAAATATCAAAAATTGACAATATGGCGGCATTTAAAAAAAGTAGTCGAATTTTACCCAAAATTTTGGTCCTTTTTGGCCTGCCAAAATTCGATTTTTTGATCAGATCATTGTACGGAGAACTATATATAGAACATGTAAAAAAAATTCGATAGTGATCGGATCATTTGTTTTTGAGTAATCACTACAGCAAATTCGGAAAATGCTGTTTCGAGAAAAACGCGTTTAAAGATAAAATGATCGTTTTCACTGTTATAAGTGGTTTAAAATCATACTTAGAGCTATTCTGCTATTCCATATATCCAAATATGTAATTCACCTTCCTCTTCTTCGAAAAGGGCTTGTTCAGTTCGTGTTATATTGGCTGGAAGGTACAGTAGACTCTGAACAATACCTCAGGTACGTCTCGTAACTAATGAGACTCTCTAGCGGCCGAGCGGCTCATTAAATTGCTATAACTCAAAAACTATTCGAGATATCGATTTGAAATTTATTTTTATTTATTTTTAAAGGTGTAATCTACAGAAATATGAAATTTTTTGAAATTTCACATTAGGCGTGCCTCTTAATATTAAAAACATTTTATGAATGCTTTTTTTTGTAAAAAAAATGTTCGATGTTAAAGAAATTTTATAAGATTTTTTTTATTAAATTTAAAAATTTTGAATAAAAAAATAAGAGTTTTTTTGAAATATGAATTTTGTGATTTTTTTAATTTATTATATTATATAATAGTCAATTTTATTTAAATTTATTTATTTATTTTTAATTAATCTTTTTGCTTAAATTAATATTATATTTATATACATATATATATAAATTTCCCTCTTTTTCATAAATATGTCTCATTTAAAGTTTTTGTTTAATTATTTTTTTATATGATGAATTTTTTTATTATTATTTTTTTGTGGAATTTTATAAAATTCATATACATTTTTATTTTAATTACTTGTAATATTTTTTTATTTTATTAATTAAAATTTATTTGTTTTTAATTTATCTATTTGATTTTAATTAGTTTTATATTTATATACAAATTTCCCTCTTTCAAATGTACGTACATAGATATATATTTTTATAATTAATAATTTTCTTCAAACATTTTTTAACTCAAAAATTAAGAAAAAATATTAATTTTGTTCTATAAATTTGGGAAATCATGATATTTGTTTGAAATTTTTAGTCAGTTCTTATTAATTTATATTTATCAAAATTCTTTATTTTATATTAGTTTTTAATGGCTTTATTAATAAAATCCTTCAAAGACAACAATTTGTTGTAATATTGTAATTTGTTCTACCCATTCAGTGTCTTATCATGGCTTTATTCCAACTAGCCATGAAATCTGAGATCGTATAGCACTATTTTAATGTTATAGCCTTTTCACACAGGAGCTAATTGATCAATTAATCGGTCTCTGTTTAATTAAAACCCTAATTAAGATCCAGTTACCATACAAAATAACAATCTACATTGATTTTTAATTGAATTTTAATCGACTTGAAAATGAAATGCAACTCTGCGACAAAGACCGTATTTGTTATTATATATACGTTCTTTCTCTGCGAGTTGTCGTTCACGCTACACGATGGTAGATGTCGCTGCTAAAAATTGCAATCAACTGATGAAACTTACCAACTTCTTATGAAAAGCAAAAACAAAAATGTATAACAGCTGATCGGTTATTGAGTAGCCGGCAGTGTGGGGGCAAAAACTGGTTTCTCAATGAAAATTTTAATTGATCAATTAATTTGGCTGTGTGAAAACGGTATTATATTAGAAGCTGTAATTATATCTCATAACATTAGAGCGCTATAGAAATGTCAAGTTAAATAATGGTTATTAAATGGAAAAGTTAAGATTAAAAAATAAAAATCCGCAAAGAAATGCTTTCCAACCCTGCAAATGCGTCACACTGAAGATGGAATTTTTATATTAGCACTCTTTAATATCACAAACTGCATGCTTGCCATTCACATAAAAAACGTTCAGCAATTTTACACTTCCCCCCATATATAAAGCTTTTCATACATCCTTTACTTCGAGTGTAAGGTGGCAACGCTCACATGCCAACACGTAGCAATTATCCTTATCAGCGGTTGGCATTGCATGCTGTCAACCGTAGTCCGAGCAAATTCACTGCAATAAACGCGAAAAAAACACGAAATGTAACAGGGAAAAACGTAAAGAACAACAAAAGCAACAAGAACAATAGCAGCAAATGACTGCAGCAGCGCAGCTAATGCCAAAGCTAACAATGCCAACGACTTTTGTTATTGCTGTGCGAGTTCATTTATAGCCAATGCATGTTTGCGCAACGGTAAAAGCTGGAAATTCCTTAGAGATGTGACACAATTTGCGTCGCGCTCACGCACACACACACACACACAGCGACACAAACTTGCCAGCGTAAGCTGCGCATGCATTTTCTTGCACCATTGACAGTTACGCGCTTCTTTGCGTTGCATACTTTGCAGCGCACACGCACTAGCGTGTCGGCAAAAACTATAATGACGGTGTTGTGTGTCGTTTTTCATTGCGTGACGTTTCACGAAAACAATCGCATTTGTTTCCTTCTATTTGGAAATTTTTTATTTCACTTTTTTCATTCTCTCTTTCTAACTGTAGCTTTAATACTTCTGTGTTTTTTCTTATTTATGGCTCCGTCCATTTTGTTGTGCCAGCAACTGCTGCGTGGAATTTCAATAAACAAATCTTGTGTTGGTATTTATTACCAAAAGTATGCAATGGTTTGCGGTGGCAATAAATGAAAAAGAAAAGAAAATATTGCTCTTGCTTGTTGCTGCCTTAACGCTGCTTTGCAAATCAGTCTGTGTTCAGTGGTTTGGAATGGCATCTCGTTAGCGCAACAGGAATTTTTTAATCTAAATGAATAGCTAATTCAAATTACTTTACATTCGCTCCTGGATGTATGCTACGATTTTTTCTTGTTTTCTGTTTCTTTTGAAGAGATTATGAGTTCTAAAGAAAAATTATTCAGTTAATATGTGTGTAATGAGTATAAAATCCATATTAATATTATAAATGCGAAAGTAACTCTGTCTGTCTGTTACTCTTTCACGCCTAAACGACTGAACGGATTTTGATGAAATTTGGTATGGTGATAGATGATAACATAGAAATGGTCATAGGCTATAAATAATCACGCCATCGTTCTTAGGGGGTAGGCAGTAGGCAGATAACTAAATCGAGTTAGTGATTTTTAGTCGTGTTTGTTGGGACTTTTGCTCTTTCACGTCTAAACGGCTGAACGGATTTCGATGAAATTTAGTAAGGTAATTGATGGTTACCTAAAAACGGTAAGAAGATCAAAATGATCACGTCATCGCACTTAGGGGGTAGAAAGTAGGCAGAAAACTGAATTGAGTTAGTGATTGCTTTATGGTTTTTGCTGGGAGTTTTGGTCTATCATGTTCCGGACGAAGTCGCGGGTAAGAGCTAGTACAATATAACACCTTACAGATTCTTTACAGTTAACCATACATTTCTTTTATTATTTTTGAATTTTTTTTTGTATTTTTTTACAATGACTGATGTAGATATATGCTAATATTTTTTTTTAGCATTTTTTTTAATATTGTGAATACATTATAAAATTAGCTAATGAACAGATTTAAAGATTCAACAAAAATAAATTTGTATAATATTAAAAAAAAAGATTTATTTAAATAAAATTAAATAAATAAAAAAATTAATAAAAAAATTAAAAAACAAATTTCAAAAATATATTAAAAATAACAAAATAAATAAAATTAAATAAATATTTAAAAATAAATAAATTTATTTATAAATTTTAAAAATAAATATTAAAAATAACATATTAAATAAAATTAAATAAATATTAAAAAAAATACATTTATTTATTAAATAAATATTTATAAATATAAATAAAATTAAATAAATATGTATTTAATCTTATTTATTTTGTTATTTTTAATATATTTTTTAATAAAAACATTAAAAAACAAATTTAAAAATTTAATTTAAAAAAATTAAAAAACAAATTTAAAAAAATTTATTAAAAATAACAAAATAAATAAAATTAAATAAATATTTATTAAATAAATTTTTAATTTTTAAAATTTCTAAATAAATTTATTTATTAAATAAATATTTATTTAATTTTATTTATTTTTTATTTATAATATATTTTTTTTAAATTTGTTTTTAATTTTTTTTCAATATTTTTATTTTAATTTTTTTTAATTAACTGACTTTTTATTAATTTAAACTTTTGACTTTAATTTGAAAAAAAAAAACATTTTTTTTGTTATAAATGGATAAATAATTACCTATATTAATTTTGTTTGAAGTTGAAAAAAATTTTAAACATATTATTTGGCGTTACATTATATGTCTTGAGAAAAAAATGTATTTAAACTTACTTTCAAAAATTTTTTTTAAATAATTTCAAAATTTTTTTCCTTTTTTTCAAAGATTTGTAAAAATCTAAAAATATTATAAATATTTAAAATAATATTTCCTAGCACAAAAAAATTCCCTGAAGGTTTAATATTTTTTTGGATTTCAGTTATAAATTATAAACTTTACCTTTATTGTTATTATTGAAAATTAAATTTAAACAAGAAAAAACGTTAACTTCGGCAAATATACCCTTCACAGGTGTATTTCTTTTAGTAACTATGTGTTTAAGCAAATCTAAAGAAGTAAAAAAAAAAAGAAATCATTTTACTAATTCTTTTTAGCCGGGTTGTTTGCTAAAAACATTAAGGTTATATAGTTAACCGATCTGAAAATTTTTTTCGAAGATTAAATTATTTCTATGAACAATAACTCACACCAAATTTCGTGAAGATATGTAGTGAAATGCGGAAGTTTTCCGTACAAGCCCTTGATTCCGATCGTTCAGTTTGTATGGCAACTATATGCTATAGTGAACCGATCTGAACAATTTTTTCGAAGATTAAATTATTTCTATGAGTAATAACTCACACCAAATTTCGTAAAGATATGTAGTAAAATGCGGAAGTTTTCCATACAAGCCCTTGATTCCGTTCGTTCATTTTGTATGGCAGCTATATGATATAGTGGTCCGATATCGGCAGTTCCGACAAATGAGCAGCTCCTTGAAGAGAAAATATCATCTGCAAAATTTCAAAACGATATCTTAAAAACTGAAGGACTATATGCGTATATATACAGACAGACAGACAGACGGACATGGATAAATCGATTCAGTTCAACATACTGATCATTTATATATATACTTTATAGGGCTTCCGACGCTTCCTTCTGGGTGTTACAAACTTCGTGACAAACTTAATATACCCTGTGCAGGGTATAAAAAATTATTGCTCATTGTAAATAAATATTTTCCACTTTTTAGCATTAGCCTCAATTTATTTTGATAAATGCGAAGTATTTTCCCCATAGATTCCTTTCAGAAATTTTTAAAGTTTTAATTTGCGCTTTAGCATTAGTTTCATGAAAATAAAAATATTTTAAAATCAATCAAAAATATTAAAAAAAAATATTTTAATTCAACACATAAAGACTCTAAATAGTTTTTGAGAAAAAAAAATAAAATTCTTAAAAGAAATATTTCTAAAACCAATCAACATTGCGAAAAAACTTGTATACTAATTTAAAATGCCGCAAACTAGTTATGACCTTTGGAAAAGCATTACGAAATATTTCAAATTGCAAACTAAATAGTTAGCAAGTGAATCAGATAAAATGGCAAAGTAACTGCAGTGCTTTTGCAATAATTGTAGCATACTTGCAGGCGACTCTTTTGCAAATATGCGCAAACTTGCAAATTTATTGATAGCATTGCGTTAGAAAACTACAAACAGAGTTAAGCACATGCACATTTACAGGAAAATATATTTTCTTATTTGTGTTTTATTGTATATGCAACGCTTTTGCTTAGCATAACTGCAGGCGCTGCACACCTGCGTGCAATAGGTAGTGCAATAACTTTCTTGTAAGAAATTGTGTACGTGTATGCAACAAAACGCTAGAGATTGTATACATGCCAGCAAGCGTTGCAAACTTTTTGATCGATGAAATGCCAATTTCCGTTTGTATCTTACACACTTACACTTTGTGCAACAACAAAGTTTGAAGGAAATATTTCATTTTCCGCTTGCGCGCCTGTCTGTCATTGCCTGCTGCTGCTCAAGCAAACCTTTTTGTTGCGGTTGTCAATTATCAATGCATTTCGCAAATAAATTGTTGTATTTTTTTTGTTGGAGCATACTTTTCAGCTGCAAGCAATTTGTAGCGCTTATAACTTTTAGCGAAGATTTGCATATTTTTATATCTTCTAGTGAAATTTTTGTTTGTGTATCTTATTCTACTTTTTTTGTTGCTGTAGTGCCACTTTGACAGTTGCAGTTCGGTTTTTTTTTGTTGTATTTTGCCAGCTGCCAATGACAAATGCTGAATAAGAATAACATCACTCATACGCCGTGTACAACA
Source organism: Zeugodacus cucurbitae (assembly GCF_028554725.1). Lineage (NCBI taxonomy): Eukaryota > Metazoa > Arthropoda > Insecta > Diptera > Tephritidae > Zeugodacus > Zeugodacus cucurbitae. Next base: position 6,422,927 of record NC_071670.1, read on the forward strand.
GTTGGCTTTAATTTCATATTGAAGGAAATGTGCTTTTATTTGTTGTTTTTGTTGGTATTTTTTTGTGTTTGCATTAGTAGTTGTTGTTGTTGATTTTTTTTTTATTAATATTGTTGGCTTTGTTATTTGTTTTTTGTTATTGTTTGTTGTTGTTGTTATTGTTGTTAATTATACTCTCGCAACAAAGTTGCTAAAGAGAGTATTATAGTTTTGTTCACATAACGGTTGTTTGTAACACCCAAAACTAAACGAGTTAGATATAGGGTTATATATACCAAAGTGATCAGGGTGAAGAGTGGATTTCAAATCCGAATGCCTGTCTGTCCGTCTGTCCGTCTGTGCAAGCTGTAACTTGAGTAAAAATTAAGATATCTTAATGAAACTTGGCACCATAGCAAGGTTGCTTTCGAAATGAGCAAAATCGGACCACTGCCACACCCACAAAAAGACAAAAAATAAAATTTGGTATGAAGGATCGCACTATGAAGGGGAATATTTGGATGTAATTTTTTTGGGGAAGTGGACGTGGTCCCGCCCCCAAATAGATTTTTTGTACATATCTCGGAAACCAATAGAGCCATATAAACCAAACTTTCTGCAGTCGTTTTTTTATAGCCACTTCTTAGTACAGTCCAAAAATGAAAGAAATCGGATAATAATCACGCCCACCTCCCATACAAAGGTTAGGTTGAAAATTACTAAAAGTAGGTTAACTCACTAACGAAAAACGTCAGAAACACTTAATTTTACATAAGAAATGGCTGATGGATGCTGCACTCAGATATTTTTACAAAATGGCGTCGCCCACTTATGGGTCAAAAACCATATCTCAGGAACTACTCGACCGATTTCAATGAAACTTGGTTTGTAATAGTTTCCTTACATCACAATGATATGTTGTGAAAATAGGCCAAATCGCTTCACAACCACGCCTACTTCCTATATACCAGAATTTTGAAGACGATCTGAATCGTTAACTTTACAATATATAAAGTAAGCACTAGTGAAGATATCGGTGCAGAACTTTGCACAAATACTATTTTAATAGTGTGGCAGCCCCATTCTAAAAATCGCTGAAATCGGACCATAGGTTTTTAAGGCCCCATATATCGAACATGAGGACCTCGGGCTTCTAACCTAATATTAGGGTTTCCGACTTTCAATACATATGACGAATATGTGTCAAATTGTGTACTATATTAATAAATTAAATAAATAAATTGCGAGAGTATAAAATGTTCGGTTACACCCGAACTAAGCCCTTCCTTACTAGTTATTGCTGCTTTTGTATATATACAACAATAAAATATGTTGTTGTTATAATTATTGCTGTTTTAAATTTTTAATTGTTGTTGTCACTTTTTATTATTATTTTAATTTTTTTGTTGTTGTTGTTATTTTTATTTTTGTTGTTGTTGTTACTACAGCAAAGTGGTTGGCGTTGTTACGCAAATATAATTCGAAGTTTCTTCAAGGACATTATTTTACTTCACTTCTCTCAACACTCACTCACACCTACACACACGCCCAGACACTGGCAGTGTTCGATCTGCTCAGCCTCAGCTGCTTTTGTATTATCAACTCAATCAACTGCCACAAAATACAATTTGTGATCACTTCAATGCATTCCAATGCTCACCTCACAAATACACACACCTACATACATATATTTATATAAAAAAGTATTTGTCTATGCATACATATATGATCCTTTGCATAAGTATATATATATATTTTTTTTTTGAATTTGAAATGGCATGAAATTCATTTGTGCTCTCTAGACATATTGCATTAACATGGAAAAAAGTGTATTTGCTGACATTGACATTTGACGCAGGCAATAAATTATATATAATTTTTACTCTTGTGAAGGTTAGATAGAGTTCTCTCTTTGTATATACATATGTAATGCGTTTCTGTGTGAATTTCACGCTTCATTGCGTTCGCGATTGCGCTTGTGTGTTTATATGCAAATATGCTTCGCTGCATTTGTTTATCTTTGGAATTTATTAAATTTTAGGTTTGGTTTTGGCTTAGATAGTTATATGTAATAAAATTTTTTAGCATTTTTACTTTAATAATTCTGTCACGATTTTTCATACAAATCACTTATAACATTTTTATGCCTTGACTGAGACGGATCCACATCGAAAACATTTTAGACATGTGCTGTTTAGTTTTTCGGTGAACCAATAATAATATTCCCAAACTATGTATATATCGTATCAAATTAAATATTGTCGATTACAACGGTTCGTCTCTTTGAAAATGTACCTCAAAGTTTCATAAAACCTGCAAAGTTGGTTAGAAAATAAGAAGATGTATGGTAGTTATGAAGTTTTTCTTTAAACCATCATTAGCATTATCGTGGATAATCCCTTCTCTTGTTTATGAATCAACAATTTCATTATCATTAACTCCATTTTAACATAGTATCCAGGGTTAAATACATCTATTATGTAACCTTATATTGAACAAATAGTAAAATTATTATATTTAGCAACTCATTCGGACACGTAGACACTTAAGTACTTTTTCTGCTCGATATCGGCCTGTTGTCCTTGTATGTTATTTCAGTTGTCCAACGTGGGTAAACACTTTAAGAACACTCAAATCAAATAGTTTTTTGTACTTAAAAGCCAATTATATAATTATTATGTTGCTTCAGCGGGAATTTTCATCAGCATTGTCACCATAATATATAGCACTGTTTCTTAAAATTATTTGTTGGAAGCAGTGATCTTTTGTAGAATTTCCAGTCAGAAATTGTTAACCATTAAAGTTGTCCATAAATGATAATTTATTACTGACATTTAAGACTTAAACAGCGTAAAGAACAGAACTGTCAGTACCATATTCTTGAAACTGTGAAAGGAAATAGAGAAGTATGACTTATCACACGATTTATCACTTAAACTTCTCTATTTTTTTCACAGTTTCAAGAATATGGTACTGACAGCTCTGTTCTTTGCGCTGTTTAATTCTTAAATGTCAGTAGGCAATTGTGAGCTTTTGTAAAAACTTTTAACTGATCAATACAATTCAGCAACTTTAACATAGTTTTTTGAGACTAGATCAAGCAAATCAGCCGGTAGCGAATTATAGGTTCTTTCAAGATATTTTTTTGCTTTATACTATTTTTGATATTTTGGAGAAATTAAAAATTCATAAAAAATTATATAATATATATATTATAATAAAATATAAAAATTAAATAATAAATTATTTTAAAAAACTAAAAAAAAATTATAATAAATAATGAAAAAAAAAATATTGTAAAAAATTGAAAAACAAAGAATAAAAAAGTTACAAAATAAAGAATTTTACTATATTAAAATTAAAAATATTTACATAAAAGTAATAATAAAAAACAAAAAGTGTTTAAAAAATATAAATAGTTAGTTAAATAAAAAATAAAACGTGAATAAATAAATAAAAAATTAAATAAATAAAAAAAATTAAATAAATAAAAAAAATTAAATAAATAAAAAAAATTAAATAAATAAAAAAATTAAATAAATAAAAAAAATTAATAAATAAAAGAAAATAAAAAAATTAAATTGAAAGGGAGAAACAGAAAGAAAATTAAAATAAAATTTATAAAACAATAAAAAATTTAAAATCTAATGAAATGAAACGAGAAAAATTTCAAATACAAAAAAAAATTAAAATAAAAAAAAAACAAAATGAACACAAATTAAAAATAAAAATGTGTAACAGAAATCTATTTGGTAAACTTTTATGAAAAATTAAACAAAATAATAATAATAAAATCCTAAATATTAAAAAAAATTAAAAATTATTTTATGAAATAAATATAATAAAATAATTTGAAAATAAAAAATCTTAATATATTATGAAAAATTGAAAGTAATCTAATAAAAATAATGTGAAAAATAAAATACATAAAAAATATCAAAAGAATCATACACAAAAAAATGCAAATAAAAATAAATAAAATAAAGTAAATATAAAATAAAAACATATAAAAAAAATAAAAAAATGTAAACATTCAAAAAATGTTAAACTGAAAACAGTAAAAAAGTTAAAAATAATACAAGTTTAAAACAAAATTATAAAAATTTAATATTCGATTTCAAAAAAATTAAAGCTCCCAATTTGGTTGCATTGAATGATTACTCACAAATAGAAATACTCCTCTTTCGCGGAAAATAAGATAAGCAATAATATTATTATATCAATAGGTAGATTATAGTAAAGGTGAACAACCCAAAACTCAGCGGCACATTTACATAAACAAAAGCAATCAATGGAAGCAGTCAAATGGAAAGATTTAGGCATATGGAAAATTCCTCGAATATCAATCATTATCATACAAATAAAGTGCCATATTAACTGTACAGAAAGGCAGGAAAATATGCTATTTTTCTACGTACAAAAAATATATATATAACAATCAAAATAAATATAAAAATATCTAAAATAAATAAGCTTAGGCAGATTAAATAATACCAAACAATTAAGCTTATGCACACATTCAGCATATTATTATAATTTTTTATTTTTAAAATTTCTATTAAAAAAACATAAATAATATAAATATACAGCATCAAGCACCTTCACCCACTGCTTTTGCACCGTTTAAGCTGCTTACAAAGCTTTTAGTTCTTCAATTAGCAACAATAAGCTTAATCTTGAAAATCTGCAACACGTTCCACAACAACTACAGCAGTAATAATAACACGCGCAGTAGCCAACGTTATTAGCGGGCAAGCACACCCACATATACACATAAATATTTTTGATACGGAAATATCCTACATACTCGTATGTATGTAAATATTCATATTAAGCAGCATTATTACACGTGCTTAGCAATTTGCTTACAAAACTTGTAATAGTTGCACTTGTGAACCCCGCGCATATACACTGTAGGTGCATATCTTGCATAATATATTAGCATACATGCAGGCGCTTTGCCTCTAAATATTTATAATGCCACTAAATGAGTTTGGAAAACACTAAATAAGTCATAGAGGTGTGTGGGTATATGAAAATCCGCTTAATTTTGTGTGAGCTTTAAAAGCTATGGCGAGCTTTTAGACGACTAAAAATAAGTGAATGCTTGATTTGGGATTCTTAACTCATTCAAAGTATTTCGAAAATCTCTCAGCAACTGTTCTGAAGTCTCAGCTTGAAACTTTGCAAAGCTTTATGAGCTTTCAGATGACAATATCATAGAATATTACTGCAAATAATTGACAACTTGATCTAGGGTTCTTAAGATGATTCAAGGTATTGCAAAAATGTCTCGGCTACTGTTCTGAAGTAAAAGCTCATGACTTTTCGAGCTTTGAGATTCCATATCATATTACATTACTGAAAATAATCGAGTACTTGATCTAGGTTTCTTAAAATGATTCAAAGTGTTTCGAAAATGTCTCAATACCTGTTCTGAAGTAAAAGCTCATGACTTTTTGAGCTTTCAGATGACAATATCACGGTACATTACTGAAAATAATCTAGGGTTCTTAAGATGATAGAAAGTATTTCGAAAATGTCTCAGCTACTATTTTGAAGAAAAAGCTCATGCCTTTTCGAGCTTTTAGATAACTTAATATCATCTTACATTACTGAAAATATGCGAATACTTGATCTAGGTTTCTTAAAATGATTCAAAGTGTTTCGAAAATGTCTCAGAACCTGTTCTGAAGTAAAAGCTCATGACTTTTTGAGCTTTCAGATGGCAATATCATGGTACATTACTGAAAATAATCTAGGGTTCTAAAGATGATAGAAAGTATTTCGAAAATGTCTTAGTAACTGTTATGAAGTCTAAGCTTGAGACATTGCGAGCTTTTTAAACTTTTTGAGCTTTTAGTCGGTTATATTGTTATATCATAATATAAACAACTTATGACACTGTGATGGGGTTTTATCGAGTTTATATAAACAATATATACTAGGAAGATCACAGATTTTGTACAATATCTTTAGCTTAGCACGTCTTTTTTGTCTTCCTTTGCAGATAATTGTATATCCGGATTTATATTTATTTTAATAATAAAAACCAGCAAGATAATATCCCACAAGCGCTTGTCAGCAACTTACAGTATATTTTTCTTGCGAAATCCCGCTTAAATGTCACAACTTTATATCCATCTACATATAAAGGGTGATTTTTTAAGAGCTTGATAACTTTTTTAAAAAAAAAAACGCATAAACTCATCGGTTCTTTATTTGAAACGTTAGATTGGTTCATGACATTTACTTTTTGAAGATAATTTCATTTAAATGTTGACCGCGGCTGCGTCTTAGGTGGTCCATTCGGAAAGTCCAATTTTGGGCAACTTTTTCGAGCATTTCGGCCGGAATAGCCCGAATTTCTTCGGAAATGTTGTCTTCCAAAGCTGGAATAGTTGCTGGCTTATTTCTGTAGACTTTAGACTTGACGTAGCCCCACAAAAAATAGTCTAAAGGCGTTAAATCGCATGATCTTGGTGGCCAACTTACGGGTCCATTTCTTGAGATGAATTGTTCTCCGAAGTTTTCCCTCAAAATGGCCATAGAATCGCGAGCTGTGTGGCATGTAGCGCCATCTTGTTGAAACCACATGTCAACCAAGTTCAGTTCTTCCATTTTTGGCAACAAAAAGTTTGTTAGCATCGAACGATAGCGATCGCCATTCACCGTAACGTTGCGTCCAACAGCATCTTTGAAAAAATACGGTCCAATGATTCCACCAGCGTACAAACCACACCAAACAGTGCATTTTTCGGGATGCATGGGCAGTTCTTGAACGGCTTCTGGTTGCTCTTCACCCCAAATGCGGCAATTTTGCTTATTTACGTAGCCATTCAACCAGAAATGAGCCTCATCGCTGAACAAAATTTGTCGATAAAAAAGCGGATTTTCTGCCAACTTTTCTAGGGCCCATTCACTGAAAATTCGACGTTGTGGCAGATCGTTCGGCTTCAGTTCTTGCACGAGCTGTATTTTATACGGTTTTACACCAAGATCTTTGCGTAAAATCTTCCATGTGGTCGAATAACACAAACCCAATTGCTGCGAACGGCGACGAATCGACATTTCACGGTCTTCAGCCACACTCTCTGAAACAGACGCAATATTCTCTTCTGTACGCACTGTACGCATTCGTGTGGTTGGTTTAATGTCCAATAAAGTAAACTGAGTGCGAAACTTGGTCACAATCGCATTAATTGTTTGCTCACTTGGTCGATTATGTAGACCATAAATCGGACGTAAAGCGCGAAACACATTTCGAACCGAACACTGATTTTGGTAATAAAATTCAATGATTTGCAAGCGTTGCTCGTTAGTAAGTCTATTCATGATGAAATGTCAAAGCATACTGAGCATCTTTCTCTTTGACACCATGTCTGAAATCCCACGTGATCTGTCAAATACTAATGCATGAAAATCCTAACCTCAAAAAAATCACCCGTTATTTTACCTGTCAATTAACTAATCGCACCGTAGTGCTAGTAGTCGCTCTCTTCTTTGTGCACACATTTTTCTGTGTTATGACTCCAAATCCACTATGCATTATGGGTACATTTAAATTAAATTTCCGGCCTTGCTGTCACCACTAATAGCAGCATATGCTGCATCCGGTATTGTTGGCACTTTGTCAATGGCACCGACGGCGTCAACTTTTTTACGCGCCCGCGCACCTTTTTGCCGGGCATTGGTTAGCTGTGTGATGTTATTTTTTTATGATTTTTTTATTTATTTATTTATAAAATTTTTTTGTTTTAAAACTTTTTGTCGCAACAGCCACAGCATGCCATTAATCAGTCGGACAGCTAGGCAGCGTGCCAAGCCAAACCAAGCGCCGGCTGCGTTCAGAAATTGTGTTTCCTGTTTATGATTTTTGCAATTTATGCCGTTGTGCTGGCATTTTTTTTACTTTACGTACTTGTAATATTTCATTACATACTTTCTGAATTTAAATTTTATTTATTTACATACATTTTTCGCTACTTTTACCGTTAAATGTTGCTATCGCTCATACTCACTCACTCTCTCTCTCTTTTGCCGCCATTGCAGGTCTCTCCAAACGTCCAATGGGTCCGCCACATCGCAAAAGCAGTCTACCAAAGCATCAGGAGGTAAAAAAACGTTTCCTGGAAATTTGTGATACCAACTTTTCGGATGAGGTGAAGGCAGCACTCCGCTTGCCCGCCTTCGATTCGTATGAGTGGGGTGATGCGGATGTTATACATTTGATGCAAACGATGTTCCTCGAATTGGGCTTCATAGATAAATTCAATATACCGATTGAGACGTTGCGTGAATGGCTCTATGAGGTCTATAAGCATTACAACGAGGTGCCATTTCACAATTTCCGGCATTGCTTCTGTGTGGCGCAAATGGTGAGTAGATGATATTTTTTTTTTATTAAAAATGTATATGAACTATATATTGGTTAGATGAGCAATATATATTTTTTTTAAACCAAATTTCTATGTACATAAATTAAGAGAGCTTCTAGCGAGAATCTAAAGATAGTAGATAATTATTTTTTTTTTTATATATTGCGTTCAATTCTATTTAAAAACACTTAACTGTTAAGTCTTTCACTTGACTAATTTTAAGCAAAATTCATGTTTTTTTTTAGATAAAAGCCCTTATAATTTTTTTAAATTCATATTTTTTGTTAGGTGGCAACCCTTTTAATTTGTTATTTAAAACTTTTTAATGCGTTTTCTTTGCTTTTCGTGTGCTATTTGTGGTTAATTGTCTACAACTATTTTTTAATCGAATTAAAAAATATAGATAATTGGCAACCTTGTACAAAATATGACGAGTAAAAGCATGCTGCTTTCAAAGCTTTCTTAGTTGATTTTAAGTTCATATTACGAATTTTACAGTTTCATATTATGAATTCTGGAATAATTGATAAACCCTTAATATCCAACGCCTTCATTTCGTGCCTATATGGCAACTCTTGTAAGAAAAAAAATCGCTGAAATATATGTTTATGCATTTAAAAGCTATTATATTTGGTGCTAATGTATTTTGCTCGCTTTTAACAACAAAGTTACTAAAATGTAATGCTCGTAAACATAAGTGTCTTTATAGATGGTAACCCTGTTAGAATTATTTTTTTTTTAACTATTTTAAAATAATGTATTTTTAATCTTAAGGAGGGTAATATGTTTTGTGTTTTAAGTACAATAATTTATTAAATCAATGCATTTTAAAAATTAATTATTCCTGCGTTGGCAACCCTGTTTGAAAAATGTTTCAGAAAAAGTAGTTGGATTTATATATATTTTTTAACAAAAAATAAAGCTATCAGTTTTTGTTAAACATTAAAATTCGAACGAAATTTCATTGCTGCCACCTAACAAAAAAGTGTGAAAGGAAAAATTTGAAGAAATTTATTAATCGATTTCGTCTTATATCATTATCTGCCTTGGAAGCAATGCAAATAATAGTTAAATTATTTAATTAATTTCAAGATAGGTGGCAACACCATTAAATAATTTATTAAATGTTGGTTTTAATATCTTTTATGCGTTATAACTTGAATATTTCGATTTGTTGTTCAACAAATTTGGTATTTTAGCTAATTTACTTATTTAATTTATTTAAAATTTTGAAAATGTGGCAACTCTACTAAAAAATTTGTATGTAATTTTTCTTAATATTTGATGATGATATGAATTTTGCATATTTTTTAACTTTTCTGCTAACTTTTGTGTGTTTAGAAATCGTTGATAGGTGGCAACACCATTGAGAAAATGTTATAAAGTTGTATTAGAAATTTATTTTCTAAAATATTTTCCATTGAAATTTACTTTTACATATAAATAAGTATATATATATTTCAGTCAGTCTGTCACTTTCACAGTTCTCACGACACACATTTTACCTCCACTCGGTACTCTATTATTAACTGGCATCAATTGATTTACATTTATATGTATATTTAGCAGTTAGCTTTGTGTTTTTGCCATTCAATTGAATTTCGGCGAATTATTTTGTACATCTCATTGTCGAATATCAATTTCACTTGCCAACTTCTAAGCTAACTTTTTCATCAAATACAATTATAGCGCTCTTAAATAACTTCCACAACTCGTGAGCAAACAATATTGTTGTCGCAAATAATTAACAGCAAAGAAGCCAATTGTAAATAACCAAAGTAATCTTAAGCAATAAAAGTATTTCATCAAAAGTATTATATCAAGTATTTGTGCATGTGTGCCAGACTCCGCGCAAACTTTTAGCGACACACTTTCCAAACATACTTTAGCCCTGAGGCGATTTGTGTGAATTTATTCCTTATGTTTATACATATAACTCCCGCACACACACACACACCTACTCTCTTGTCAGCTCAGTAGCGTTGTCAATTTGACTTTTACGCCTGTACGCATACAATTCACACCGACTGTTTGTCAGCCGCGCTTATACGTCTGTCGATTTTGTCAAACGCTTGCAACTTTATGTGACCCAAAACTTACACAAGACAAACAACAACAACAACAAAAGAAGAAAGTGAGCAAAAATGTAAAAGTACGCCAACAATAACAAAAACATTATGAGTCCTTCGCAAACGCCAATAATCAAATGCGAAAAGGAAATTGATTGCTATCTGCCTTATGTATATACGAGCACGCAGCCAAGAAAGAAAAAAACAACTCCTTGCCGAAGCAATAGCTTGTTGCTGTTGTTGTCATAATTTATGCGAAATAAAGTGAAATTTTGCTGTTGTTGTTGTTGTAATACAACAAATTGCTGATAGGTTATTTACTCTTTATTATTTCATGGCACGTAATTGTTTTCTGCTCATTTGTTGTATTTTCTTGGTTTCCGGTTGCCGAATTTTATATGCTCTTGTCTCGTAGTCACAAGAGTGTGTGTGTTGTTGGTGTTTCAACGCAACAGGATATCGCCTATTCGCCAATTGCAAGTGAATTGTGACTGCGTTTGTTGTATGTTTGTGCTGAATTCACGAAATTTATGTGGTCAAATTTGTTGTTCTAGTGCCGAAGTTGGGGCACTGATCCTAGAAAAAGACTGATAAATATATGATTTTGAGGTCTGGTGTGGAGCTCAACTACTTAAACAGGGGTCTGTATGAGATAAGAAATGTCGATTACTATTTATTTTGAACCCAGTTTGGTACCAGTATTACCTTTTAGTATTTCGTAATGTTGGAGGCTTGAGCCTTATACTCCGTTGTCGGTTCTTGTTTTCCTGTGCTTTCAGCATGAGGTTGCAAGTACATAGCTCTACCCCCGTCATCAGTTTTATTCGCCGTTATTTACAAGATTAGTCGCCAACACTTCCTTCCACAATGAACCTCGTACTTTCAGTAGTTTGTGTTCTCTTTGCTTTCCTGTGTCTCTAAGCTTGTAATATCTATTTTTCGTAACTTCTCGGCATTTCTAATGGTTTCATTAATACTGTTTTTACTTCAATTTTAGTTTTATATTATTCATCAGAGTTTAGTTTATACTTTATTAACTTTTCTGGTTTCGAATCTTCTCTGAAAATCTTTTTTTAAAATCCGTCAAACATATTTCAAATATTTTTCCCCAAAAGCGAAACTAATTTGCTTCTTCCACTACACTATCTGAAATTAAGACTCACACTTACGTCTCCGTTATGCATTGTATACCTATGGGTATGAAAATGAATACGAGTAAAAGTATAAGTAGAAAGTATAAATACGTTTTGAATATGAGTACAGTACTTATGTACAAAAATGAATGCGAGTACTTCAATGAGTATGAGTACGAGTATGAGTATGAGTACGAGTATGAGTATGAGTATGAGTACGAGTATGAGTATGAGTATGAGTACGAGTATACTTATAAGTATGCATGTGAGTGATTATGAGTATAAAAATAGTCATGCACACATTTTTGAATATAAATTGATTTGTGTTTAAATGAAAACAAATATAAATTTGAGTTTAAGTATGCGTATAGTATAAGTATAGATGTGAGTATGAGTAAGCATATGAGTATAAATCAATTTTTAAATGTAAAGCAGTAGTGTGTGCGATGTTTTATTTGAGATTTGAATGCAATATTTGATACGAGTATGACTCTGAAGACTCATATGAGTACTGATTCGAGTTAAATAACTGAATGGTTGAAATACTTATGAATTTGAGAAAATTTTTCTGCCATTATGAACATCTTCGTTTTTAATATATTTTCTATAGACTTAAAATTATTCGTTTCTAATTTTTTTTTGTTTTTGGTATTGTTGAAATTATATGCTTATGTTACAAGTCAAATATTTCTCATAAGGACTTTCTTTCTTGTAAAGTAATAATATGAATAAGATAGCTATATATATTTTATGAATACACTATATATGTATGTACATATAGTTCTGTTTGAAGATGAACTTTCTTAACTCACTCCTGATTAAACCGCTGAAGTACAAGCAAGTCGCATTCTTTATTTCTTACAGTCCATTCGCGTAAGTATTAAGAAAAATTCTGCCAACAGGTATTCACATCTCTTAAATATTCTCTTTGCTTATTGCCAAGTTACGCTGCTTTATGAGTTTTAAGACCACAGTAACACTCAACACACTCCAAAACGAAACACCAAAAATGGCATTTGGCCACAGTCAGTTGGTAGCCGCTGAATGCTTGTGGCATAAAACTGAAAATAAATAATATAAGAAATGTGCAACCATATCTTCTTGGCATAGTAAAAATTGTAAATTCATTTATTTATTTCCACACTGCATACAGCGCAAAAACATAAAGCGAAAAGCTGCAAAGCATATAGTGTAAAATAGGTTTACTGAAATTTTCGGTTATATTTTTGGTATTTTTTTCCTTCCACACAATTTGTTTTTGTTTTCGTTTTTTTTTATTTATTTTTCTTTTCTCCCTCAAGCGCTCTTGTTTACTTTGCTTTTCATTTTATTTGCTGTTGCTTTTTGTTGTGTATTTTGTTTTTCGCCAGCGTGTCATATTAAAATTTCATGTGACTCAAGCGAGCGAGCTTTCATACACAAGCAGATATGCACACACTCATACACACATCAACAGCGCTGTATATTCCCGGCACGAGTTTGTTGGCTCATGAAAAATGTATAATTTTGTGCGCTTTTCGGGCAGACGAATTGCAAACGTCGAGCATAAGGTTAAGAGTGGCTAAAAGTTTTAAAACTTCTTGCCGTGTAAAAAAAAAAAATGGCGGACAAAAAGTAGGCATTTGGTTGTGGGTGTAGCCCGGTGTATATGGGGATTAAGGTCGCTGTTAAGCTGTAGTTGGCCAATGGATCAATGTTAGTAAATATTTGTCATTTTAATGTTAAATACTCCCTGGTGGCTTTTTGCAGCCGTAGTGGTTGTTGTTCAACTGTGTATGCGCATACTTTTGGCAATTTCACTTTTATTTCGTTTTAACAAGATAATTTTGTAAATTAATATTTAATGGAAAATGTCCAAAATATTTGTGAATTTCACATAAATTGTCAAATAATTACTATTTGTCACTAATTTGTTCGCATTTCGTTAAAATGTTGCCCCTACTGCATCTAAATGTTGCTCATACGCACTGCACTACTATTGTGGCTATAATTTTAAAGCATACCAGCAGGCGCATTATTATCTATAATGTTTCAAATTTGATTTAGACACATACTTTTACATATATATGTAAATATATTACCTGTTAATTGTAAATATATTAAAATAATAGCCTATCCACAGGCGCTACTTGTTTAGCATAATCAATGCTATTGCATGCAGCGTCACGATCTTTTTAATTACAGTTGTGATTTTCATACCGAATGCCAAATCATTACTATTTGGCGTTAATTTGTACGTGTTTCGTGTACAAATTTGCCATACTGCTGCTAAATGTTACTCATACGCACTGTACTACTATTTTGATTATGATTTTAAAGCATACCAGCAGGCGTTAATTATTTTTTACATGTTATATAGTCATATATACATCTTGAAATTTAGCTTAGACATATATATTCAGTTGTCCACAAAAAAAATAGGAGGGCGCTCATGAAAAGATCGAATCTTTATATATCGCATAATAAAAATTATTTTTTTTTTCAAAATTTTTATACAATATAATAACTAACGATGTACTAATATTTCCACAGTTCATTTGTTGCATTTAAACATTTGTTAATTTAATTTATGTTATTTGTTAAATAAACTCGAAAACTAGTTCCAAAATAAAAATTGGAGTATTCGAAGTAATACTAGATAATTTTAAAATTTTAAATTTAAATACTTTTAAAACTTTATACCATAATAAAATAATTATTACTTCATTGAATAGCTTCAATTTTTTAGAGTCTATGAGATCCTGGCATCGCTTATATCGTCGTCCTTCCCAGACCATTTTCGCTACCAGCGACAAATTTCTTAAATTGGTTGGTTGTCGTTAAGCAACACTTTTTTGATATCGGTCCTTCAATGATCGGTGAAATATCGGTTTTTAAATTGAGATCAGTAGACTAAATAGTGCAGCCTGTAATCTCAATTACCTGGACACCTAACCAATTCTCTGCCCACTCTCTGGTATGTTTATGTTAATTATTCATGTTGATGTACCCACATCAATGGTATATTCCATTAGGGATGTTGGAGCAATACTTTTTCTAATATTCTGGCACATCCCATGTGATCCATGATGCCTTCCATCAAGAGAATTGTACAAACTCCACTATGTTAAAAGCTACCCGATATCACAATTTTTTCGCCACCACATCTAACTGAATTTGCTGTAAATTGTCGATATTATATCATGTTATGTGGACCTCTAACAATTTATCTTGAACCTTACTACAGGTTACAGCACAAATAAATCAAATCTGGATTCATTTTAATATAATATGTGTCGCCATTTACCCACTGACTAGTAGTCATTATATTTTGCAAATTGTCTACGGGCTTTTATGTGTTTATTTTTTAGTAGCGATGCTTTTCTCGGATTATTTTGTTCTGTGCCACGAAAATACGAACAATTTAGGTAATTATTGACAATTTAGTTTGTCTTGGATGCTCCTAGCTAATGTAAAGGGATACAATTCGCGGTAATGTACTAATTTGTTAATAATTTTTAGGCTATAGTTCATTTTTTTAAAGTAATGCCTAACACACCTTTATTTTTGTGGAATGTAAAACCAAGTAGTTCTGCGAAAATGCAAAACTGTATTAAAATAACGGTCAATAGAAGAAAAATTTGGTATAATAAAGCAAGTATCCCGTTATATATACCGTTTTTTTATCCTATCAATTTCTTGAGATCCTAAAAAATTTTGCAACCAAATACATTTTTCATCATCATCTTTATTTGACACTCATATTATTTTATGGACAACTTTATGTCCATATATTAATTGTTATTTGTTGATATATAAATATAATAACCTATCCACAGGCGCTACTTTATTAAAATAATCAATACTTGATTTTCGTTGAGACACCATTGTTTTTTATTATTTTATTTCTTATTTTGCTTTAAAGTTTATAAAATCTTATAGAAATAAAACAGCATTACCTTTAAGGACACACCTAGTAATGTCCTAAAAAAAGGTGACTTTTGGGAATTTTTATAAAAAAAAAATACTTTATCAATTATTTCGAAATTTTAAGAATATATTTATACATGTTTCAAGAATATACAGTGAAATTTTTGAAGAAAAAAATTAAATATTTTTTAAGTTATAGTCGATATCCAACTGCGCCAAAAAAGGTCCTTCACTGCTGCAGTGATTCCGGCCTTCTCCGTGGATGAAATAAAAAAAAAAAAATTCTCGTTAAACTAGATAATATTGTCTGTACAATGACCTACGATAAATAAAAAAATAAAAAATTGACAATATGGCGGCGTTTTAAAAAAAATAGTCGAATTTTACCCAAAATTTTGGTTGGTTTTGTCCTGCCAAAATTCGATTTTTTGATCAGATCAAAATTCGATAGGTCATTGTACGGAGAACTATATATAGAACATGTAAAAAAAAATTCGATAGTGATCGGATCATTTGTTTTTGAGTAATCACTGCAGCAAATTCGGAAAATGCTGTTTCGAGAAAATCGCGTTTAGAGATAAAATGATCGTTTTCACTGTTACCGAGCGGTTGCTCTTTAAATTGATTGCAATTATGAAAAAAATCGATTTTTTTGAAATTTCACACTAGTTGTGCCCCTTAAAGTCTCTTATAAGCTTGAAATACATGTCACATGTATCATACGTACTGTTGTCCACATGTGTATACATTTGCAAGCAATTACTAAATTATTTGCGCCACTGAGAAGGAGGAAATTCCCAAAAAAAAGAAGGCAGTAACCTGTAGCATGACACAAAGGGTTTTTGCATGCTTCACTAATACAATTACAGAAGAAAATTATGTACTGCGTCACTCATACGCCACGTCAGGAGCGTGCGCGCCTGCTAGTGCTATAGAATTTGAATTTTTATTATTTTTAATGACGCACAGCGTATTGCTTATTTCGCATGACTCAGCTGGTTAAAATATATTTATTTTTTTTATTTTTTTTTTTTTTATATTCATGTCAATCAATCGCGCAGATTTTTATTAAAAAAAATGTTTGCTTTAATTTTTCAGTCTGAATTCCAAGCTATTCTAGCACGGAACTGTAATGCGAATGTATATATATTTACAAATACAAGTATGTATGAGCGCTTTCACATACACACACACATACAATGTATGTATATGCTTTTGATTTCCTTCATTTCCTTCACTCTCAGCCGGATTATTTACCATTTTTTATTTGCTTTTCTTATTATAACGTTTACACTAGCATTACATACTTCTGTATATATATATAACCACAACAAAAACTACAACAACAACAATAAAAGAATCGCCTGTAGAAACCAGCTGTGTAAATCATTAAGTAAATATGAAAGAAGCCACGGCTTGTTTGATTGACTGCCTGTACATATGTAGCTAGCTGTATGTATTTAGCTGTACGTGTATGGATATCCACGTCAAGCGTCACAGCTGTCTGACGGTGCTTAACGAGAGCTGAGTGCAACGTTTAAGCACCCAGTCGCAGTTTTTAACCCAGTTTCAGTGGCAACAATGTCTTACAAAGTACTTAGCGCACACCGATGCATACACACTCACACACAGACAGTAGCCAGCATAAAAATGCACTACCGTTATAATACGGTATTTTCGTGCACATCTTATGCCCGTGACTGAATTTGCTTGAGAAGCTTGAGAAGCGCTGTGCATGAAATATTGAAATATCTTATATAGTAGTAGTTGCTTGCTGGTGTTTAGCGCCTTAAAGTATGCCATGTGCACACACACACCAAAGCGCCACCGTTAGTGGCCACAACAACAAGCGTGAAACCTTCGTAAGTTTGTTGCTCTAATTGTGAAGTGTTCTATTTCCTGCTTAAGTATTTCATTTTGGCATATCAGCAACAGCTCAGGCAAGCAGTCATTTAGTGGTTTTAGCTGGCTTTGAATTAAGAAAAATAAAAATAAAACATAAAATAAAAATAATAAAAAATAATAAAAAAAAGAATTGCAAGCGTAAATGTAAACTGGCAAAAACATTATGCCTTATTTAGTATAAAGGCGGTTTGGCAGCGTGCAATGCATGACTGATTTATTGCGGTTGCCAGCGTGTAGGGCAGTAACACATCTAAATAACAAATGAATTATAGTTTGCAAATTAAATTTAGTTGTTACTAAAGCTTTAGTTTGCCAAATCACTAAATTATAGAAATCATTGCTAAAAATCACAAAAGGTAAAATAAATTTATTGTTTGCAATAAAATTTTAATTTTTGGTTTGATTAACTAACATGCCAAGCAGTAAAGTAAACAATAATATTTCTTTATTGACATTTGTGAATATATTTCTAAAATATAAACATTTTTTTAATATTTTAATTTTCGTTTTTAATTTTTTTTTTTCGTTTCGTTCAAAAATTTTATTTTATTATTTAAAAAAAACCGCCCTTCGAAATGAAAAATATTCAATTTTATAATTTAAAATTTTTTGTTTTATTTAGAAATTATTTTAAAATTTAAAGAAAAAACAAGGCATATTAAATTATTCATCAAACAAAAATTTATTTTAAAAAAAGTTTAAAGTAAAAAAAAAAAATGTATGCTAAATTTAAAACAAAACCAAAATTAGAAGAAAAAAATTGAAATTAAAACAAGCAAAACATTTTTTTATTTATTTATATTTTTGTTTTTGAATAAATATTTTTTTGAAATTTTTTTTTTTGTTTTTATGTTTATGTTATTTTAAAATAATTAGTAGTTATATTTTAATTTTAATTTTAAACTTAAAACAAAACCAAAATACAAGAAAAATTAATAATACCAGATTAAATTAAAATAAACAAAAATATTTCTTTTTTTTTAATTTTTTTTGAGTAAAATATTTAATTTTTTTGTTTTTATGTATACACTTTTTTTAAATTAAATCTTTTTTGTTGTTTATAAAAAGTTTCTTTTTTTAATATTTCAGAAATATAAAATGGTAAATAATTTGTCCAACATATTTTTAAGTTTTTTAAACAAAATTAAAATTTAAATTTAAAATAATCAAAACCAAATCGAAATTTCGGACAAAATGATATTCCGTATTTAAAAAAAAAATATAATTTTACTATTTCAAAAGTTTTTTTAAATTAAAGTAAAAACGAAATTTGCTTAGGCAAATTGATAAAATTTATAGATAAAAAAGTTATGAAATTAAATTCATTAAATTAAACTAATTATAATGTTAAAAATCCAAACGCGGAAAATTTATATTCAAATGTTCACATATTTAAATTTAACAGAAATGTTTATTTTACAAATAATTTAAATTTTTTATAATTTAATTTCTCTAAATTTTTTTTACATTACAAAATTTGATTAAATTCATATATCTAGCCTTTAGAAAAAAATTCAATAATTTATTGAATTTTATAAACAAAAATTTCATCAAAAATTAAGCATATAAGTTGCACAAAAAAATTAGGTAACAAGAATTCAATTCGCAATCAATTTCAATTTTTTTCATAAATCTTTTTTTTTTTTTTTATAAGTCATATTTACACGGCAATTCTATAATATAACTGACAAAAAATAATATTATTATTTAAAATAATATGTATTTTAAAAGAAATAGTATACAGTTTGCCACTATTTTTAGTTAAATACTAATTTAATTATTAGTACTATTTTCTCAATTTTTTCTTAATTAAGTCTTTTTAATTTAATTTATGCATTTGCCACTGTTAAATTTAGCTAATTTTAATGGTGCTCTTATGACAAATATTTGCCTTATATTTAAAATTACACTTAGTTTTATATCAATATCCAGGATGTTATGGTCTATTCAATTATCAATACCAAAACCACTAAAAATATTGATAGACCATTATACTCAGGATCAGCATTACATTTGCCACTACTTGCAATTACAATTACCATTCCATGATCTCTGTCTTCAGCAATACAATAACATCACCACTATTATTTTGATAAATACATCTTCATTCAATTACCATTACCAATTTATAATAATATTTAACCATTACCATTACACTTTTTGTATCACGGCTTCTATCTTCTGTGTTACAATTGCATTTTGACTTGGCTAATATTTTCGTAAAAGTATTGTACTTTCCAGCGCTCAATACATTTACCATTACTTCGCAATTACATTACGATTACTAATGGTATTAGTGGTCTACCATTACCATTATTTTTTTTCAAGCATTATATTCGGCCATTATATTTAATATTATTTAGTCTTACAATACCATTACTAATGGTAGACCATTACCATTACATTTGGCAAGATTATACTTCAGCACTACATTTACAATTACTTTCTCATTCCAATTATCATAACTTACATTAATGGAAGACCATTTACTATTACATTTGACCTTACTATACATATCAAAATACCATTTTTCACTTCATTGTAATTACCAATACCATTATCTCCAGCATTACTTCAACTGATATCGATGTTATTATTTAAGTTCATACCTGAATTGAGTATGTTTTCAACTGCAATTAGGAATTTTAAATACCAACCATGCAAACATGACCCAAGCATATGCAAGTAATGCAAGTAGTAATGTATGTGTGTAGGTGGATATGCTCTGCATTCATGCGTTATTTATGCATTTTTGTGTGGCAGCTACCACTAAATAGCTATTTCCATACAAATATTCAACTGTGTGTGTGTGTATGCAGAAGACACTTGTGCTCTCCCACTATCCAGTGCAATTGTCCCGCAGCTATTTGCTATTTATACTAACCATGCAGTACATGCAGATGTTTCATGTTAACGAATACATTACATTTAAGCTTGTCTGCATACATATGTATGTTTGTATATTTACCAACAATGTTATGCACATGCTGCATGCCAATATAAAATACCATTTAATAAAGTGGAAATAAATAACACAAATATTTTATGTAATACCAACATACCCTAAAGCAATAGAGTGGTATTGTGGTTGATCGCTAAAGCTCACTAGCGAAGCAACAACAAAAAAATGGGAAAAAAATTATACAAAAATGCAAAAGAGAATTGAGTGCATAACTGTATATACACACTACAAAAACATACAACAAATATTTCGTTGCTGCGTTACCGTGTTACCGCTTGCAGAACCAAAGCTCGCTTGGCAACACTGGCATGATGAGTGGCAGTGCATTTAATTGTATTGACAGCATTTTTGTATGCACAATTGAGTGCCACCCACTTGCTTGCACACACATACTTACGAACATGTGTGTGAGATGCAAATTCTCTGAATTTTGTATCACAATATTTAAATCTTATTTTGTTCGTGGTGAGCGCATTAAGGTATTACCTCTGCATTTCACACCACATACATATGTACGTTGCTCGACAACTGATTTGGGTATGTCGAAGTACCATCCGCTTTACAGTATTTTTCGTTAAAAATTTTCGAAAAGTAATAATAACTCAATAATTGGTATAAAGCCTAATTGTAGGCAATTATTTGTAAACTACTACTATTCTCATAAAGTTTGTTGTCATGTTTCAAAAATTGTTTTATATATTTTTTTTTAATAATTTGTTAAATATTATTTAAAATTTAAACTTTTATAAAATTAAATTTTTCAAAAAAAAAATATTGCAAGAAATTTCTTAGAATTATTATTTTTGGTTTCAATTAAACTTTTTTTATTTCTATTTGCTTTAATAATTGGTTTTTCTCAGTTATTTTCAAAAAACGACTTTCTAAAATTTCGTTACATTCTAATTTTGGTTAATTTAAAAAATGTGGGAAAATCTAATATTTTTGTTACTGAAATCATATTTTTATATATTTTTTCTCTTTTTATTGTTTGTTTTCAGAATTTTTTCGAAAAACAAAGTTTTAAAATGTCTGCATTAATAATAATTCAATAATTGATATAACGCCTAATGGTAGGCAACTATTTGTAAACTACCACTATTCTCACAATATTTGTTGTATTTCCAATATTTATATATATTTTTTCAAAACAATTTATTTATTTATATTTATTTCAATAATTTATATTTTTAAAAATTAAAACTTTTATAAAATTAAATTTTCAGAAAAAAATATTTTAAAAAATTCCGAAAAAAATTTATTTTTGGTTTAAATTAATTTTTATTTTTTTTTCTATTTGCTTTAGTATTTAGCTATTTTTAGCAAATTTTCGAAAAACAAAATTCTAAAATTTTGTTAAATTCTAATTTAATTTGAAAATTTTTTGCAAATCTAATATTTTTGTTACTGAAAAAAAAAATCATATTTTTATATATTTTTTCTCTTTATATTGTTTGTTTTCAGAATTTTTTCGAAAAACAAAGTTTTAAAATTCAATAATTGGTATAACGCCTAATGGTAGGCAACTATTTGTGAACTACTACTATTCTCAAAACATTTATTTATATATATTTTTTAAACACTTTGTTTAATACTATTGCAAATTAAAACTTTTATAATTAAAATTTTATAAAAAAAATATTTAAAAAAAAAGTCTGAAGAATTTTTATTTTTGTTTTTATATTTATTTTTAGTTTTAACAATTTTTTTATTTATATTTGCTTTAATATTTGAATTTTTTTCAGTAAAATTTCGAAAAACAAATTTTAAAATTTAGTTAAATTTTATTGTTTTTTAATTTGAAAAATTTGGGAAAATCTAATATTTTTGTTTACTAGAATAAATCATATTTTTATATATTTTTTCTCTTTTAATATGTTTATACGAGTATTGTTTTCCGATTTTTTTTTTCGAAACACAAAGTTGAAAAATTTCTGAAAATTCTAATTTATTTTCGATTTTAAAAAGTTGAGGAAATTTTATAATTTTATTAACGAAAAAAAAATTTAAATTTTATCTTTTTTATTTTTTTAAAAATTTGGGAAAGACTAATTTTTTTGTTTACTAGAATAAATCATATTTTTATATGTTTTTCCTCTTTTAACATGTTTATATTGTTTTAAGATTTTCTTTGAAAAACAAAGTTTAAAAATTTCTGAAAATTCTAATATATTTTCGATTTTAAAAAGTTGAGAACATTTTATAATTTTATTAACGAAAAAAAAAAAATTTACATAACTAAACTATAAAAGAAAAATGAGGTTTAAATTAAAAAAATATCATGTTTTTCTCAGAAAATTTTTACACATTTATACAAAATTCTAAAATTAAAAAAAAAATCGAATTTATTTTTAAAAAGAAATTTTTATAATTATGTTAATCAACAAGTTTTATTTTTTTCTCAGGCAATTATGGAAAAACTAATTCTTAAGGGAAACATTTCTTTATTTTAAATAAATATTATTAATTATTAAAAAAAAAATAAAAATTATTTAGAAAATTTTTGAAAACCAAAATTGTAAAACTACGGAAAATACATTTTTTTAATTTAAACTTCATGATTTTAATTTTATAAATTGTATTTTTCTATTGTTTTTATTACATAAATATTGAAGACACAATTTTTTGATTTTCGGAAAATTCTATTTTTTGTTAATGTGAATAAGTAGAAAAAAACTCCGAAAATTCAACAATGAAAAAAAAACATTATATATAATTTTTATTTTCTATAAAAATAATTTTTTCATAAAATTTTCGGAAAACAAAATTAATATTTCGAAACATTCCACTTTCATTTATGAATTACTTTTAAGATTTTAATGCAAAACTTTTCGAAGAAAAAATTAAATTTCACAAAAAAAAAGTAAACGAAAACAAAAATACAAAAGCTGCGAACAAAAATATTTTCATAAACACCCGCGCAAACCAATTCACCATGCACCACTCACTACCACCACCTTCTTACCTACAATATATGTAAAGCAAAAAACCAGCAACAACAATAAAAACTACTAAATAAAAAAATACTATATTGACATGCAACCGCAACCACAACATGTTGCAACATTCTTGTTGTTGACGATGACCGAGCGAACTTACCTAGTCAGTCGCATGATTGACTGCCCAACAACAGCCTGTGAAAGTGTGCTACAAAGCATTTTTATTTTTCTCTATGAAAAAAAGGAAGTTTCGCGGTTTTTTGCCCACACAGCTTTTAATAAAAGCCACACAATGTGTTTATTGTGCTAACCACACACAGTTGATTGGGAAGTGAGCGCTTAAACATAGATTGCAGGTGGAGGATCAAGACAAAAAACTAGACATTGATTTTTTGTTGTAACAACTGGTGTAGTGTATTTGATAGGTTGTAAATCAGTTTGGATCTGGTAACACAATCCGTGTATCTGTTATCACAGGCGTTTAAATCTCAAGTAATTAATACCAGATTTTCGTGACTATCAAAATTTTTAATTTTTATTGGGAATATTTGTACTCGTATTTCATCTTTTTTTTTTTAAACAATCCCGAATACCGAAATTTGGTATTTTTCCATTTTAATTTCGAATAATTATATTTTAATATTTTTCAGAAACGATTTTCGGGATCCCGAAATTTCGGGATCAATACAGATTTTTAATATTTATTCTGAATAATTAACTTTTATATTTTTAGTTTTCAAAATTTTCGGGATCCCGAAATTTCGAGGATTAAAAAATTACTTCTTATATAAAAATTTTTTGTAAAATTAAATCGTTATAAAAATCACGACGAACATATTTTTTTGTCAGATTTTTTTAATATTTTTTCTTAATTTTTTATTTATTTTTTCTTTTTTTTTCCTTAATTTTTTTTTTTACCAACTTTTTTATTTGGTTCACTGCTATCACTCACTCACAGTACTCTCAAATAGTCCAAAAAGTTTTTAAATTAAATACTTCGTCGAACGCTCAATACAGCAGCATCAGCCACCTTACGTACATAAGTGAGTAGTGAGCTTGAGTAATAAATCGAAAAACTAAAAAACAAAAACCTAAAAATCAAGTGTCAAAAGTTAGTCCTTCGTTAGTGTCGCACAAAATTTTCGGGTTGAGTTGATAAAACTTTTTTTTTATTTATTTATTTAGTGCAAGTTTCTATAGATTTTAGCATATCTAAGAGCTTCTGCTCATAAAGTGTCGTTTTTAATACCTCACTACGTAAGTACTACTTCTGAACTAGTTACTGGTCAATGTGGAAAAAATTTAGACTGCAAAGATGTTAGTCAGCAAATAAGGGCTCCACAATGTGTTTGAGATTAATGAAACACTTATATTATTAAACTCATTACCTTTGAACCATTTTGTAACTAATTATCTTACTTACTTTTGAATCAGTTTTTGCCCAGTTAATTCACTATTTTTAATTCCTTACTTTATAAACACTTTTTAATTATTTAACTCATTACTTTTGAACCACTTTTTCATTATTTAAAAAGCATTACTTTTGAATCAATTCTATACTAGTTACTTTCGGGTTAGTTCAAAAATATTTAAACTTTTGTATATTACTACATATAGAGTCTTCCTCTCACAAACTTACTTACCTATCACACACACATATACATACACACGCAACATAGATCAACTGCTGCCAATTGACAGCACTCAAATTTCGCACGGCCGCATTTTATATGCGCAAACTTTTGTTGCTTGCTTCAACTATTCAATATTCAAACAACTTTCTTCGCACGCAAGCATTCACACACACACACACAAATACACATAAACCCCTTTGTACACAGTAAAGTTTACTTAAGCAGTCACACACAAATACTCTGGTGTATACTCTGCTTGAACATATGCACACATATGGTTGTATGGTTGTAAGTAAAATGGGTCGGTTTTAGTTGTGTTTGCGAATAGTTTAACTTGATTTGCATTTAGATTGCTGGCACTTGACTGGGGAAGATTTAAAAAGCGGCCGTTGAAGTCTATAAATGTTTTTGGTTGTTGTTATTATTGTTGCTGTTGTCTAGCTTTATCTACGTTTTGCATGCTGTAGACCTGAAAAAAATTATTTAATTTTTAAATATTCTTAAGTGGCAAGCCTGAGGCGACCAGGAATTTCGGTAGCTCAGTTGAATAATCTTTCTTTAAAGGCGCATACTTGTTGCTTTGAATTTGAATTTTATTTTATTAATTTTTGTTGAAAACTTAAGAGGATATTTTAATTTTTATTTTCCAATTGATTTAAAAAAATATAAGAAAAACCCTAAATTTTAAATTAATTTATTAAAAAAATATATATTTTTAAAAATCTCTACAAAATATTAAACTATTGAAATTATTATAATTTTTAGAATTTAAATTTAAAAAAATGTCTGATATCTTTCATTAATTTTTTTAGAGTTATTTTATAAAATAAATCCAAATAAGTTTTTAAAATTAGCTTTTTTCAAAATTTTAGAATTTTATTATTATTTTATTGATAGTTCCTAAATTAAATATTTTTGAGAAATTTATCTTATATTTTTTTGAATTCTCATTTTATATACATAAGTATGTATATAATCTAATAGAGAAAGTTCTGTGAAAATTTTAATAATTTTTTTAAATATTTTTTTTTTTTTAATTTCAATTGGATTTGAAATTTGATTTATTAATTTTTGTTGAAAATTTTAACAGAAATTTTAATTTTCTTTCAATTGATTTAAAAAAATATAAAAAACTCTAATTTTTAAATTTGTTTAATTTAAAAAAAATATTTTTAAAAACCTCTACAATTTTTTCAACCATTAAAATTATTATATTTTTTGAATTTTTAAAATTTAAATTGAAAAAATGTGATATTTTTTATTAATATTTTAATATTTATATTAAGTTTTTAAAATTTATTTAAATAAATCCAAATAAGTTTTAAAATTTTTTTTTTCAAATTTTAGAATATTAATTAAACTGTTGAAACTATTTGTAAAACTATTGAAATTATTATAATTTTTAGAATTTTTAAAATTTAAATTTAAAAAAATACCTGATATTTTTTATTAATTTTTTAATATTTTTCTAAAATAAATCCAAATAAGTTTTTAGAATTTTTTTTCAAAATATTAGAATTTTATTATTATTTTATTTATAGTTCCTAAATTAAATATTTTTGAAAATGTTTTCTTATTTTTTTTTTTACTTTTAATGTTATATATGTATACAATCTAATAGAGAAAGTTCTGTGAAAGTTCTGTGAAAATTTTAATATATTTTTTAAATATTTTTTTTTTAATTTGTTTAAATTATTTTCTTTTTACTTTCTTAAATTAATTTTTTTCAACATTTTTCTTTCATTGTTATTGTTTCCCGTAATTTTCAAACTTTGTTTTTTTCGATTTCCTGTTTACAGTTAGGTAGAAAAAAAATGTATAAAAATGTTTTAGTATTTTAAAATTATTTTTATTATATTTTTTAAATTAAAGTTATCTTTATTTTTATTTTATTTTTTTTATTTTTAAAATGTTACAAGAAAATAAAAAATCATATTTTTTAATATATAATTTTGAAACAACTATAGACTAGGCATATAACTTTTTACAATTTTTGCAAATACGAAAAACGGCATACCATAGTCGAATAGAGAATAAAAAAGTATGAACCCCATTATTTTTTTTTGCGAAATTGCAAAAAAGTTTCCGCGCAAAACGAAATTACTTTTTCATCAGAACTGCATCTTTCTCACCCTAATTTTTTGCTTTACTTTACTTCACAGATGTACGCCATAACTAGACAGGCCAATTTGTTGCAACGACTAGGCGATCTAGAATGTCTCATACTGCTGGTGTCCTGCATTTGTCATGATCTCGATCATCCTGGCTATAATAATATCTATCAGATAAATGCGCGCACTGAGTTGGCGCTCAGGTAAGTACTTAAAAATGCATTTAAAATGGGTGAGGGAGGCAAAGATATTAAAAAAAAATAGAATAAAAAAATAAGTTTTTAAAATTAAAATTAAAAAAAAAGTTACAAAAAAAATAAACATTAATTTCAAATTAATTGCAAATTTGAGGAAAAAATTCAAGATTTAAAAAAACTAAAATTAAAAAAAAAAATAAAAAACTTTTTGAAAAATAATAAAAAACTTTTTAAAATAAAAACTAATTTAAAATGAATTAAAAATTGAAGAGAAAAACAAAATTTAAAATTAAATTTAAAAAATTTTGGAAAGTAAATAAACAAAATTAAAAAAAAAAAAAAACTTTTGGAAAAAAATTAATTATTTAAAATTAAGGAAAATTAATTATTTAAAATTAAGAAAAGTGACTTGAAAATTTAAAAAATATTTGACAACTAAAAAATAATAATTATAAATAAATAATAATATGTAATATATTATAAAAAGTTATATATATATATTAAAAAAAGTTGCACAAAAACAAAATTCAAAATTACAAAAAGTTAAACGTGAGAAACAAATTTTGGAAAGGAAAAAAATTAGAAATTAAAAACTAAAAATTAAAAACTAAAAATTAAAAAAAAAAAAAAAAATAATGAGAAAAATGAAAATTTAAAATTAAATTTTAAATAAAAAATTAAATTTAAAATAAAAAATTTAAAATTTAAAATTTTGGAAAAAACAAAATTTTAGAACAGAAATTAATTATTTCAAATTAAGAACACAGACTTCAAAATTTGAAATTTTAAAAACTACATTAAAAAATTAAAAGAAAAAAATTAATTATTATATTTAAAATTAAGAAAAAAGATTTGAAAATTGAAAATCAAATTAAAAAATAATTTTAAAATTAAAAAAAACAAATGAATTATACATAAATAGTATTTTACACGCATACACACATACAAACACTGTGACAGTACCACTATTCGTTTTCATAGTCTACCTTGTGGCGCAGCAACGTTAATTTCCATGCCTCGTTGCTTTGGCATTGATTGGCAGCTGCATTATAACCAATAAATATGTATATGTATGTATGTGTATACATCGCGCTTTGTTGCTACACGATTTTTGCATTTGATTTGCAGCAAGCGTTGCATGTGGCAACACGCTGCTGTCACTCTTACGCCTCCCCACTCCCTTCTATGGCTTAATGCATTTATTTGCTGACACTCTCTTTGTTATTTGCTTGCAGATATAATGACATTTCGCCACTGGAAAATCACCATTGTTCAATAGCATTCCGCTTGCTGGAGCATCCGGAGTGTAATATCTTCAAGAATTTCAGCAGCGACACATTCAAGTGAGTACGATAAAAATGCAAAATATGAATTTAAAAAATTAAAAAAAAAAGTATAAAAGTCCATGAAAATAGTTAACTCAATTTCTCGCAACTCTGCAACTCAAAGACAAACTTAAAAGCAAATATTTTAATTTTAAAGCCAAAATTGAATATGGCAGGTCCTTGCTACACTGCCGCTATATGTGTGTGTGTGTGTGCCTGGTGTTCTTGTTTCGTGTGCGTGCAAAAGTTTATCATTTATTTTCCTGGTCATGAATTTTGCAAAAGTTGAAATTTATTTTTGGGTTATCATTTTCAGCACTCTCTTCTTTTTGCTGTTGTTGTTGTTGTGTTGTGAGTGAGTGTGATGCAATGCAGTTGAGGTGTAAAGTTTCGCTTAAGCAAATTCGGTTATATTTCCCAAAACCATGCAGAGTGTAGTGTATATTTTGTATTCAGATATGCTTTATATGTATACAGGGTTTCTCAATTGGGATGGTCCGGTTCTTACTGAATATATTTTGATATGTATTATATCATTCGTATCTTTTTACATATTTTTATAAGCGAATCTCGGCTAACCCTTTCCATCGCTTCATTTATATTCAAACCAAGTTAACCCTGGCCCTAATGTTTTAAGATAAGGACCAATAATTCTTTTCAGTTATAATAACAACAACATGGAATTACATTATTATATTAACAACAGTCCAAAATTCTTAGCGATCCAAATTCAGACGAATCTATGTCGCCAGCTTCAGTACTGCCAAACCTCTTATATGTATCTCAGTAGTATCTTGTATATATCTCTATAGAAGCCTGTGTGCAAAAGACCCATCATTTTGAAAGCCGAAAGTGCTTTTTGCTTTCTTAACAGAGATAACCAGGAGCTTGGTAGGCGTTAAGAAAGAAACTGCAGCAGATTCATTGAGAACAATATAGCATTTCCTCTTCCAATTTTCAAAAACCAAATAAGGGCTTAACTAAAACCTTGAAAAAGAATTCATATATGAGAAGATAGCTTAGATCGACCCCTGCAACCATTAAATAAAATAGAGATTATTTTAGAATGTATCTTTCTTCGTCCCGCTAACAGCTCTCTCAGTTCTACTCCAAAAAAATTTATACAAACCCACTTATAGAAATATATTTCATAAATCTTCCTGAAAAAACTTTAAAGGTAATTCTTTGGCTTTCAGGTACCCATTCTAATTTGGTCCAGCTTGTATAACTCTAGATCCTAGTCCAAAAGACTCTTATGAATTCACTTAGTAAAGATATTCCATAGACCTTCCCGAAAAAACTATTCTTAGGCATTTAAAGATATTCCATAGACCTTCCCGAAAAAACAATTCTTAGGCATTCAGGTACCCATTCTAATTTGATTAAACTTCTATCTCTCTGGGCCCTAATACAAAAGACAGATACAAACCCACATAAAATAAGTATTTTACAGATCTTCCCGAAAAAGGGTTTAAGACAATTCCTCGACGTCCGGAGACCCCTTATAATTAGGTCCTGCGCTAAGTCCTATTCTATTCTATTCTACCTCTTACATAAAGGTAATTCGTATACCTTCCCGAAACAAGTTTAAAGATGATTCTTAGGCATTCAGACACCCGTTCCTAATTTGGTCATTTGGACTTACCACTGTAAGTCCCATTCAAAAAAATTATTGAAAAATATTTAGAAAAAATATTCGATATATCTTACCGAGAAAGCGATTTTGGCAAATCCTCGACGTCCTGATACCCCTTATAATTAGGCCTTGCTGTATATCTCTAGTTCATATTTGAAAAACTTTTATAAACCCTTTTAAAATAAATGAAGATAGATCTTCCCAAAGATCCATTTAAAGTAATTCCTCGTCGTTCAGAGACACCTTAGAATATGTATGTTAAGATCCTGGTCATCCCATTTAATTATTAGCAAAGGCTACACAAGATTCTTAAAGAGGGAAATATATAAGCTCTCGAACTTTTATGAACCATTATTACAATATTTTAGAGCTACCAGCTCCTAAATCTATACCCAAAAATTTAACCAAAATACATTTTTATAACCTCAATTTTTATTAACTCACTTTTAATGATGCATTATAATGACAGTCATCCGAGAGCATATTCTCGCTGTCATAAAAATATAAAATAGTCAACGAGTGTATATGTGTGGGTATGTATGATTGTTGTGTTGGTGAGTTACCGAAAATATGTCACCAAATAAAGTCAATATTTATGCTTGGCCATGCTGTGTTGCCACACACCGTCAGAGCGCGGCGTTTTGGACACCAGCAATGTGCGCTCGTCATATAAATTAGCTATTTAATCAAATTTCATACAAATTATGACAGAATTTTATATCTCTATTTTTGTGGCGCCTCAATGTATGCTATTGCTATTATGTTGAAGTTGACAGTGCTGCAAAGCACACATATTTGCTCGGAATTATTTTGTCTGATGCAGCAGGAAGGAAAGCAATTTGTTGGTTATGTATGTACATATGTATGAGCAGAGTGTATATAAGTGTACTATTTACTATACACATGTGTTTGTATTTACATACAAATTCAACGCATCCAACCAGCCGTAGCATATCCGCAGGCGCTTTTAATGCTCAACTGATAAAAATTGCAATTGCCATAGAGACTTGGTGTATATGCCATATTGGCATGAAGCAACATTTTATGTTGCCACTGTGACAGCTACTAATTTGCAGCTGTCAAATTCATTCGCACACACATATACATATGTATATATGTGTATATAGCAATTGCATGTGTATATGTATCTGTGAAGGCATTTTATGCATGCGCGCTCGCCACAAATGTTGCCGGCAGTGGTGGCGTAACGTAGCATTTTTGGGGTGCACGATACAGTTACACGAAAATTAATACATATGTACATATACATATGTATATAAATATAACGCAATATTTCAAATTATGCGCGTTTGGGGTGTCCGAAAATCCAGTTTTTGGCTTAGAATTATAGTAAGTCTAGTCAGCTGGTGCAGTTATATGTGTGTGTGTGTCTATGTATAATACGAAGATACATACAATAGAAGATAGAAAGACCGCTCACTAGTTTAAGGCAAAATATCTGGTATGGCGCCTAAAAGTATACATCTCTTTTGGTCGTGGATATTTTTGTGGAGAATTAGCGGAAATTAGGGATTTTTAGAGGCTCAAATTCATAAATGAGTTAGAGAAGTAGTTGTATAGCCATATAACGATATTGACAGTGGTTTTAATGAATAGGTAGAAATCAAAAATAATAAAAAATGTCCGTCAATTTGAATCTATTGCGGAAAGTTTAGAGATACAGCATTTTGTTATGAAATTTTTTAATTCTTTTAATTTTTCATTTGTAAATTAAGTTTCACACTTATTTTCAAATTAAATTAAATTTCTGCATTATTTCGAAAATAATTTTTTAATTATCTTTAATTTAAAATTTTTATAATTTTAATATAATCATATTATATTGTTATTCGTTTTTTTTAAGTTTTTTATTCATAATTGCCATACATTTTTGAATACAATTTTTGTGATATATTTTATATATTCTTTTAGTTTATTTTTGATTCCATAAATTTTTTATTCGTTTAAAATTTACTTTCATATTAAACAGTTCCGCATTACTATTACGGAAATATTTTTTATTCTTCATTTTTATTTTTATTTTATTTTTTTTTTGTTATTATTTTATTTTTATTTGTTTATGTGGTTAATGTTTTTGTTGTTTTTTTTTTAGTTTTTGTAAATGTAAATTAATTAATTCCATTTACTTCTTTTTACTATACAATTAAAAAATAAATGTAATGAAAATATTTTTGCAATAACCTGTTGAATAAAATTACTTTTATTTTTTTTTTAATTTTTTATATGCTTCACATTTCTTTTAATTTAAACATTTCTGCAGTAAAAAGCTAAAGCAAATAATTTCTTTAAATTTAATTTATCATAAATTTATTATATATTTGTTTCTGATTCTTTTAATTTTTTTTAATTTATTTAAGAAATGGTTATTTTTTCATTACAAAATATTTTATCTATAATTTATATTTTATTATGATCTTTTTTTCTTTTTTTTTTAATTTTTTCCTTCTTTAATGTGCTGCAATTTTTTGTAGTAAATTGCTAAATTTTGTAGTAAATTTTTTTAGTTTTAATTTTTCATAATTTTATTATACAGTATACTCTCGAAAAGTAAATCGATTGGTATTTTGGGTAATTTACTTTTTCGAATCATTTACTTTTCCAAATATATACATAAATTATCTGTTTTTATAATATTAAATGCATTTTTAAACTTAAAAAATTCATTCATTTATTTGCTTCAATAAAACATATGGATTTACATGAAAAACATATTTACATTTACATACATACATATGTATTTACTATGAAGAGAAAAAATCTTGAATATTCTTTTGTTTTTTTTTCTTTTGCAATATATTTTCTGACCATTTTTGTACGACAATTCAAAAAGTCTGACACCTGATTTGCATCGTTTTCATTTTTAAACCAGTGGATCAAGTAGGAGAGTTTATTTACTAAAAACACGCGATAAACAAGAGAGTAAGTGTTTTTGCAACATCGTAAAAAACGCTGCTTGCTTCGTTTCGAATTTTTTATCACACTCTCTGAAAAGTAAATTAAAAAATTTACTTTTTCGAGGTGCATGTGTAATCTTAAAGGTGATTAACTTTTCCGCGATTATTTACTTTATGAGAATTTACTTTTCTAGAGTATACTGTATATATTTTTTCGTATTTTATTTTATTTTTTTTCTTATGTTATTTTATTTATTTTTTCTTATTGCACTTTATTTTTTTTTCGTTTAATTTTTGAACCGTAAATTAATTTATTAATTTTATAAAATATTTTATTTATTTTTTATATTTTGTTTTTAATTTAATTTTCTCAACTGTAAATAAATTTATTTTTTATTTATTTATAATATTTTATTTTTTCGTAATTTCTTCCAATAAATTGTTAAATTAATTTATCCTCTTTACTATTGATTATACTTATAATTTATTATTACTAAATATATTTGCAAATGCAGTATTATATAAAATTACATATTCGCTGTTTTTTATAATGTTTTAAATTATTATTTCTTAAATTCTCTGTCTTTCTTTATAATTTTTACTATATATTTTTTAATTCTGTTATTAGTATGTCTTATTATTTTATTTTATTTATAATTAAATATCGAAGCAATTTTTTTATTAATTAATTAATTTTTGTGAGTTTAGTTAATTTTTAATATTTTTTTAAAATTTTTTTTTTGTTTTAACGTTGAATTTTGTCTTCAAGTTTTTTGACTTTAATTATTTTCACATCATATTAAAAAATCTTTTTTAATAAATTTCAATTATTATTAGTTTTCTAGATTCGTTAACTAGGTTTTATTGCAAGTACCGATTTTTTGTTATATTTTTTTATACATTTTTATTTATTTATTTTTATGTTTTTTTTGTTTTTAATTTTTAATTAATAAATTTTACTTCCTATTTACCAAATACAAAATATATATTTAAAGTTTGGACAAAAATTTTCTCATATAACACATTTTTTTATAAATCCTAAATGGTGGGAAAAAATTTCGAAATTTTTCTAAACATTTTTTACTAAATTCTTATTTTTTTATTTTTTTTTGTTATTTATTTTTATTTTTCTAATTTAAATTTTGAAATTTAATCCCAAAAATGTCTGCCTATTTACAGTATCTAATATTTGCATATATTAGCACTAATTAAAATACAATTATTTTTAATAACCACGCAGCCTGCTTATTTCTAGCCAACAACTGAGCCACACACATTACATAAATTTCATAATTTTTTTTGAGTACATTCATGGCAATTAATTAAATGTAACTATTTAGTGCAAATGTTAGGCATTTAAGCGCCTCGAATTTAGCGCATTAAAAGCGCATGCAAAATGCAAAAATAATGCCAAAACAAATAACGGTAATTCAATTAACTAAATATATTGTGCGCTAAAAGCTTATATAGCGACTCACAAACGCACACTATAAAGCACTTAATTATATACATTTGGACGTTATTCTCATATGGAATTTAAATAATCCAACAATTTCACAGCAATTAGCAATTGAAATCAAATTTGACATAATGCAGCTAAAAATTTATAATAATAATGAATTTCATTGGGACAAAAACACCCACACGCGGCTACACTGACTCCATTTGGCAAGCCGAAATTCATTTATTTTAATAATGCAAGCGTTAAAAGTGCGACTTAATTAATATTTATATGCTCATTTAACGGTAATACCTAACTGTATATGGCAAATAAATGCTTACATTTACATATATACAACATATATACATATGTATATCTGTATTATATATATGAGTATGTGCTGTGGTATTTGCTTTTATTAATGCATCCTAAATGTATGCTATATTAATTTACAATGCCGTCTCGCCAGAACTGTGCGTGCGTTTGTTGTTTTGTTTGTTTATTTATTTGATTTCTCCTTTAAATAATGTGCGCCACAGCAACTAATATACATATGTATTTAATCTGGATATAAAAGTCAAGCAAAAAATTAAACAAAGTAAATCGGTTTTTTTTGCAGCAAAACAAATAATATCGGTTGAAATAAATCACAAATATTCGCGTCATTTGACAAGTAATTGAGCGAAATGCGAACAGAGAATTCCCTTTTTATTTGCAAAACATTTTTTAAATAAAAATTTACAATAATTTTTTTTCGTAAAAATTTTATTTGTAATAAAAATCCTTGCTATTGTTTTGTTTTGCTTACAATTTCAAGTCATTAAAACTACTTCTTAAGAAGATAGCATTCAAATAAAATAATATCGTATTAACAAATTATCTTTCGAACAAAAACTAAATTTTATAAAGGTTATTTATTATTAAATTATTTTTTCAATTAAAATTTTGAAAAATGTGAAATTTTTTTCCGTTTCTGATTGTGAATTTTCTTTTTAGTTTTTTTTTTATTTAAATTTTTTGCTTCAAAATATTTTCTTTTTAATTTTTATTTTTTTAATATTTCTTATTTTTTAATTTTTTGATTCAAAATATTTTTTTTTTATTTTTTATTTTTTTGGTTCAAACTATTTTTTTTTTCTAATTTTTCAAATATTTCTATTTTTTTTAATTTTTACTTTTTTTATATATTTTTGCTAAAAATTTTTTAACAAAATACAATTTCATAAAATAAAATATTAATTTATTTTCAATATATTTTTTACTATGTAATTAAAATGTTCAATTGTAAAATTTTTTCTCGTTTCTGATTGTGAATTTTCTTTTTAGTTTCTTTTTTGTTTCAAAATATATTTTTTTTATTTTCTAATTTTTCTAATATGGGGCATTCTATGGAAAAAAAGCCACTTGAAAAAAAGTTCTTTATTTTCTTTGGCAATGATATATCTTATAGTGCATGTAAAACCTAAAATAAAAAATATGGTTTTAGGTCTGTGTAACGCGGGGTTGCCATATTATTTGTATTTTTTGTAAAAAAAATTTCGAACCGCCATAACTTTAAAACTAATGAACAGATTCTAAAACACCATGTGACTTTTTTGTACAGAATTTCTCAAACTTTAAAACTGTGTATCGTAAAAATTTTTAAAATTAATATTTCATAGCAAAAAATGAAAACAAAATTTTTTTTTGGAATTTTTAACAACTTATGCCCCCTTCGATTTTTTTTCGAAAATATCTTAAATTGTTCCTTATTTCACTACCTTTTTACCCCCCAAAGGGAATTTTGGGACAGCAATATTTGTATGAGCTACAAATAAAAAACCAACTCAGAACATGATGAAAAATCATTGATTTTGCACTATTACTATCAGAATTTAGCGTAACCCAGGATTAACGACGTGGACGTAGCAGACATTTAATCCCTTTTTGTTTTTTTATTTTTTTAATATTTTTTTTTTAATTTTTTTGTATTTTTCAAATTTTGAATTTTTTTGTTTGTTTTTTTTGGTTTTTTTTTTAAATTATTACATAGATTAGATTCAAGTACGTGATAATTTTACCGCGTTACACAGACCTAAAACCATATGTTTTATTTTAGGTTTTACATGTACTATAAGGTATATCATTGCCAAAGAAAATAAAGAACTTTTTTTTTTCAAGTGGCTTTTTTTCCAGAGAATGCCCCATATGTACCATAGAACTTCTTCATTGCCATATAGTCTATGAAAAATAATACAATAATTATTTCCTTAGGCAGATGACAGTCCTAGTTTTAAGAATATTAGCAATTATAACAACGTAAGATTGAGCACGAACCAAAAACACGTCTCAGACGTTGTTCAGACATCAATCCAAAAGGTGTGTTAGCTTAATTGTATTTTACGCAAGGTCAATCTCCCTTGTTAATATAGAGAGATATTGAGGAATATCAGTAAAGTGTTTGAAAACTATTGTTAGGTACAAAAATGATGGGTGTATCTTAGCTAAGGCTAAGAGTTGAAGAACGCACAAAGGAAAGGGATTAAAATGTACTATTTTGTTGTTGTTATTATACCCTACTATTGAATAAACGACTACCTGAAACGACTACGCATGCATCCATGTTACCTGTGAATTAACCTCAGAGCTTGCTTCGTTCAACGACAGACCTATAAAATCTGGTGTCTTCACCGAGCTATACTCACAGTGAACTTCACATCCGCAGGTGACAGACGTAAGTGCGAAAGTAAAGAGTAAAAATATATTGTGCGAAATATAAAAAATAAGAAGAAAAAAAAATGGAAATGCTACCGATTATTGCCGATGCTCAACTCCAAGCCGAAAATGATTTGATCACCAATGCAAGGAATCCAGGGGAAACAATACCATTCATAAACAGTTGGTTGGTAAAGTTTAGCGAACTACCGAACGAAACGATTAAACTAGTCAACCCGAAACTTCAAATGGCGCTTAAAGCTAAACATGTATTAGCGCAGAAAATATTGGAGGAAAGTAAGAATCCGTCACAGGGAAGTAGCCAAAATACAGCTTGGTGGAGTGATTTTATTGCCGCCATCGATAGTGGCTGCTCTACAGCGGTGTATCAGGTGCTGGCCACTATGGCATCGCCCAACCCAGCTAATCAATTGAATGTCGAACCAAGTACAAGCCGTTCCTGTTATACAAATTCGACCCGTGTGGTAAATGGTAGCGAAGAACCTCAAACAACTAATAACTCGAATGCTGCACACGGTACAAGTACTGAGGCCGGGACTCGCACGAACACTCCTCAGAGTGTTGGTGTTCCCTCGCCCCCCATGGCATCCTCGATACCTTGGCTAATATCATTACCGCCCAATGATGCCGTTCTACTCTATATCGTGATTGGTCCGAATGGCACAAGAGTGCCAACCGAAAAATTCACCTCTATTTCATTCAAGTCTCCGTCCGAAGCCACTCGCAGCTTACTTTCCATGATTTTCCCGTTAGAAGCCCTTGTGAAATATGCACGAAGTTACAAGCCCATGCCAACATTTTTTGTAAGTCAACGTCCTTCTAAGGATCAATTGGATCCCAATAAGGTTGAGGATATCATATATTGTGTGACCTCTCGCACTTGCTGCACCAAGAGGGAGGTTCGCAACGCAATAGATATTAAATGCATCGACAGTATAAAAAAGTTTAGACAACTCCGTAGGGATGCAATGCGCCGTAATTGAATTCAGAAATTAGAAAAAAGAGAGAACGGATATTTGTTAAGGAAAATTAACTAATTTTGAAAGATTAATAGATATTTTATTATTACTTTTGATTTTTGTATATGTATGTATTTCTCATAGTATTTTTTTGAATTTTTATATTTATGTAAAACTATGTAATAATTTTTACCATTTTAATTTAATACCAAAAAACCAATAAAATTATACTTTCTGCGAGCAAAAAAATTTTTAATTTTTAAATTTTATAGTCAGTACGAGTGTGTTCATGTCGGGAGTGTTTTATGATGTTATTAGTTATTTAAAATATGCCACGTTTAATATGACAACTTGTTGCCATAATGATAATTTTAAATAAAAAACAAAAACAAAAAAGATAAAAATTTGAAAAATACAAAAAAATTAAAAAAATATTAAAAAATAAAAAAACAAAAAGGGATTAAATGTCTGCTACGTCCACGTCGTTAATCCTGGGTTACGCTAAATTCTGGTAATAATAGTGCGTAAATCAATGATTTTTCATCATGTTCTTAGTTGGTTTTTTATTTGTAGCTCATACAAATATTGCTGTCCCAAAATTCCCTTTAAGGGGTAAAAAGGTAATGAAAAAAGGAACATTTTAAGATATTTTCGAAAAAAATCGAAGGGGGCATACGTTGTTAAAAATTCAAAAAAAAAATTTCATTTTTTGCTATGAAATATTAATTTTAAAAATAAAAATTAAAAATTTTTTTTACGATATACAGTTTCAAAGTTTGAGAAATTCTGTACAAAAAAGTCACTTGGTGTTTTAAAATCTGTTCATTAGTTTTAAAGTTATGGCGGTTCGAAAATTTTTTTACAAAAAACTTTGGCCCCTTATAATATGGCAACCCCGCGTTACACAGACCTAAAACCATATGTTTTATTTTTGGTTTTACATGTACTATAAGGTATATCATTGCCAAAGAAAATAAAGACCTTCTTTTTTTTCAAGTGGCTTTTTTTCCAGAGAATGCCCCATATTTGTAATTTTTTTTAATTTTTACTTTTTTTTAATATATTTTTATTTTTTTAACAAAACACAATTATAATATAAAATAATAATTTGTTTTTTAACTATGAATTTTATTTTTATTTTCGTTTTTTATTTTAATTTTTTTTTAATTCTTTTTTATTTTCTAATTCATTGTATAAAAATATTTTTTTTTTTATTTTCTAATTCCTAATTTCTAATTTATAATTTTTTTTAATTTTCACTTATTTTTTAATATATTTTTGCTAATTTTTTTTTTTAACAAAATACAACTTATTTTTTTTTTTATTTTAGTTTTTTTATGTTTATTTTACATTCACATTATTATTTATTTGTTTTTTAATTTTTTTATTCTTTTTATAGATTTTCACTTATTTCTTAATATCAAAATTTTAATTGAAATTATTTTTTTATTTCAAGCGTACTTTTAAATTTTTGATTTTCAAATTTTTTGTTTTTATGTTTTTCTAATTGCTGAATTTAAAATTGTAAAGTTTTTTAAGATTTTTTCCCATATTTAACTTATAACAAATTAATTCGGTTTTATTTTTTTTTTTTTTTTGTTGTCGAATTCTTAAATCAAAAATGTTTTTTATTTCCAAATTTCTTTGACTGAACAGAAATTAATTTTTTTTATTTTGTATTTGCCACATATTATTATTATCATTTTGTTAAATTTATGAATTTTATTTTTTTCAGTTTTTTATTGTTTTTTTTTTACTTCTTAAAAATTAATGTTTGTTTTTATATATATATTTTTTAAAATAATTTTTTTTTTTTTTAATTTTTTTAAATTATATTTTATAGATTTTAACTTATTTCTTGATATTAAAATTTTACCTGAAACTATTTATTACCATTATCTATAATATTTATTATTTTTATTTTAAGACTCCTTTAAATTTGTTTCGCGTTCAAATTATCATATTTTTATTTCTTTAAATTTCTGAATTTAAAATTTTAGAATTTTTCAGTTTTTCCCATTATTTAACTTTGTTGTCAAATTCTTATTTTTTTTAATTTGTAATTTTTTTCACTGAATACAAATTAATTATTTTTATTTTGTATTTGCCACATATTTTTATTAATTTTTTTTTGTTGATTTTTATTTTTTTTTTTACTTCTCAAAAATTAATGTTTATTTTTTTATATTTGTCACATATCTTTTATTATTTTTTACATTTATAAATTAGTTAAATTATTTTTTTAATTTATCACTATCTATTGAATTTAATTTTTTTGTATTTGCAACATATTATTATTTTTTTTGTTAAATATAAATTTCTTTAACTTTTTTAAATCTATCACAATTTAAATTTTAGTATTTTAGAGTAGCCACATATTTTTAGCATTTATTTATTTATTTTATTTATTTTTATTATTTTTTTAAACTTTAGATTTTAAAAATCTATCGATTTTCAACATGTATAAAATATATTTTTTTTTTAATTAATGCATAAATTTTTGCGATATTTAATTTTTCAAAAATATTGTTGAAACAATTTTTTTTTATTTTTGAAGAATTCTGTTTTAAAAGACTTCGCAAAACAATCACTCCCTACTATAATCCTCTGTAAATTTTCAGTGTAATAAACATAGCAACAAGGCTATGAAAATTTACTTACCAAAAAAGTATTCTGATACAAAACCAACTTTTTAAAAAATTTTATTTCAGCAGAATATTCCAAAACATATTTATAATATACTTTTATTTTCTAATTATTATTAATTTTTTAATTCATCCACATATTATTATGTGCCTTACAATTTTTATTGTGATAATACAATTTACATATATTTTATTTCATAATTTTTTACATATTTAGAGAAAAATTTAACTTTTACTATTTGCTTAATTAAATTTTTTTTTCAATTTTATCGACAATTATTTTATGACTCCAAAGCTGAAACTCCCGCTGAAAAGAAAAAAATATTTAATTTGAAAATGTGTGTGTTTCAAAATGTTTTATATTTTCAGATATTAGATACTAAATTTTAATATTTAAAATTTAAATTTCTGCGTACGAAACAGTTTCTCAAACTAATTCATTCACAATTAATTTTCTTTGAAACGGGCTGCAATTTTAAATTTAAATTAAACTGATATTACCCTTTATCTATATAAATTAAATATTCTATTATATGTATATTATACACATACTTTTATATATTTTCTCAATAACATTATAGATCTGTGTTATATAGAAGCTATTTATAGAGTCTATAGACACCGATCAATATCAATTCTAATTTCCATTCAAGAGCACGGCATTTCCGATAAGAACGCACAATATATATTCAAATATATATACAGTATATAGCTTTCTATATTCCGGCTGATTATGTTTACACTTTACACTATAAAATCATAAATCGTATCAGCTGAAAGCTATTTGTGTGGATTCTCACGGGCTACAGTTAAGCGATAAGCTTCTGTGCTGCCTCAGCAGTATACAAAACAAAACAATTCGCGAAAGCCTGCTGAGCTACACAGCATCAATGAGAGCGGTATAAATCGCTTATCAGTGGCTCAGCGACGCGTTAGACCGCCTTTAATTCCGTTTCTGTGAAATGCGCACAGTGAATTCAGTGTGAAAGTGTACGTAAAAGTGAGCGGTGCTATCAAAATGCGAAATATTTGTCGGCGCGTGTTATTTTCTACGATGCTGCTAACCTTGCTCTTGCTAGGTCATGTAAATCGTGACGTCTACGCAGCGACCGTTGCGACAACAGAGGGGCGCGTGTCAACGAATGCAAATGCGGATCAAAGCACCTCAACACCAACGTCCACAAGCGCGCCTACCAGCGGTAATGCTACACCGCCTAGCTGCGCAGCGGATTACTGGCCGCGCCAACTGGACACCATGTACAATTATGTGGACGATGTAATGTGGCCCTGCGACGACTTCTATGAATACGCTTGCGGTAATTGGCGTGCACCATATCAATTGCGCGCGCGCGGTGCACACGACACACTGAGCGCCGTCAAAGCGGATAATAAACAACAATTGATGGCGTTTCTATTGGACAAGCAAGAGGCGCTTGAGCAAAAAGACACGCGCTCAACGCTTCAGCGCAGCGAAAATGTAGCGGTGCGTTTCTTCAACGCATGCGTCGATCGCGTTACTAACGAGGACGGTTTTACTGGGCGCTTGCATTCGGATGTGGAAGCCGTCGCGTTGCGCACATACACCGACGAGCTGCGTCGCATAAGCGATTGGCCCGTGCTGAACCCCCATTGGCAGGCGATTGACTCGAACGACACACTGAACTGGGGCACGTACCTGAGCGCGGAGCTGCGTCGCTTTGGCGTGCAGTCGTTATGGCGATTACTAGTCACCAGTAACTGGCAGCAAGCAGAGCAGCAGATTTTCTACATTTCGGCGCCCGCTTTCGATTTGCTCAAACCGACGCGCAACGCGGCGCAATACGACAGTGACTCGGAGTACATATACAAACGGTATGTGAAATATTTGATGTTGGATTTGGGTATGCGAGTACGCCGCGCACAAGCGCTTGCCAGCGAAGTGGTGGAATTTGAGAAACAACTGTTTGAGCTGGTGCCTAGCGCGAGCTTGGTGCTATTGCGCGAGCCACAAACGCTGGCGTCATTGGCCGCAGAGCTGCCTGAGTTGAATTTGCGCGAATATTTCGCGGTAGTGGTGCGCGATATAGCCGTTGAGTTGCCCAACGATTACGCGGATCGCCTGCTGATTGTGGCAGATGTACCGTATCTAAGGAAGCTACGCGATTTGTTGAAGCACACTAAACCGGAGTTGCTGGCTAAATATTTGCTTGTGCAGTTTTTGGCGCACTTCGAGGTGCGTCTACACGACGAGGAGAGCTATCAAGAGCAGCGCGACTACTGCTTACAACAACTGCACAGCTTTCTGCCTGCGGAACTAACGGAGATTTTCATGCGCCTGCAGTACGGTGACACAGGGGATGCAGCTAATTATATGGCGCACACGCAGAACGCTTTAAATGACATTTTCTCACAGCTGAAAATGCAATTTGAACGCGCATTAAACGCTACGAATGTATTTGAACGCGACGCGCTCACCAAATCGCGCGGTATGGAGAAGCTGCACGCAATGCGTCTACTGCTACCGCAAGCGGCCAACACCAGCAAAGCTCATTTGCCATCCACCATAACGCTGAGCGACAACCATGACGCGAATTTGCTGAAATTGTGGCGCTGGCGTACGCACAGCCAACTGAACGAAGTTCTCGAGACGCTGTTGACAGGACGCAGCGCGCCGCCTGCCTACAACAATTACGGACCACTGGATGTGAACGCCTACTATCGCCTGAAGAAGAACGCTATAGCATTGCCTATAGGTATTTTGCGCGCGCCCTTCTACCACAGCTGCCTGGAGCCCGCGAAAATATACGGTAGCTTCGTCTACATCCTCGCGCACGAGCTGATGCATGGCTTTGATTATGACGGCCTCAATTACGACCAGGCGGGAAATGCGGTGGGCAACTGGGGTGCCAAAGCCATAATAAAATTTGGCACCAAATCGCGTTGCTACCTCAGTGAGCGTTACGATGATGGAGAAGTGACATTGAATGAGAATATCGCCGATACGGAGGGCCTGCGCCTCTCTCTGGAGACCTACCGACGCAGTGTGGGCGAAAACGCCACACTAACGGTGGAGCAGCTGAAGCTATTCTTCTTGAGCTTCGCGCAGACGTGGTGCGGCACAAGCGCGTCAACCTCCAATAATCTGCACGATGCGCATTGCGTGCGCGTCAATAATGTGGTGAGTAATTTCGAGGAATTCACCACGGCATACCGCTGCGGCAAGCAGAGCCCTATGAATCCGCCGTACAAATGCAGCATATGGAGCGAAGAGTAGCGGAATGGAGCGTGCAGGGCCTATAAATTGCTGTACAGTTACATTTTGCATTGTATATATTGTTTTTTATGTAGATTTCAATAAAATTTTGCGTATTGCATTTAAAAGGAACGTCGTTTTTGGTTTTTTGTGGTGGTGGGGCCGCAAACCTATTAGCGATGCACCCGTTATGCCTGTGATTCCACTAAAAAGGCTACTGCGCTCGAAAAGCGCTGAAAAAAGGGCAGATCGCATGGGGATAGCGGTAAAAACCCAGCAAACCATTGCAGCGGGGCATTATTGGTGATCATTTACACCTAAAATCGATGGTATTTCGATCGGGGACC
Source organism: Zeugodacus cucurbitae (assembly GCF_028554725.1). Taxonomy (NCBI): domain Eukaryota; kingdom Metazoa; phylum Arthropoda; class Insecta; order Diptera; family Tephritidae; genus Zeugodacus; species Zeugodacus cucurbitae. Next base: position 6,467,355 of record NC_071670.1, read on the forward strand.
GATATTCTGTGCATTCTTCCTCGTATTTGGCCACAAATCGCTTTATAATTCGATATTCTAGTGTAATATGGTCGAATGAAAAGCTGGGAAACGAGATTTCCCCTTTTTGAAGCCGTTTTATTGCCCTAAAATGCGGGGGAAAGCAGTATCCCACTTTTTGTGCCAAAATTTGGGACCTAAACCGTTTTTGGTACAAATTTTGCACTAAATTCTGCAGGTGTAGCTGCTGCAATCCGTTCTACATGCCTTGCGCTGCTTCCTATTGCCTTTTGGAAGCTTTCTGGCCGTGGAATTTTGCAGAAAACCGGCTTTTGTAGGCTGGGTTTAGGTAAAATGAGCTCAAAAAGGGTGCTATTGCATTCAGAACCCCATTCTGGAAGCAATTTCTAGTAGAATTTAGCAGAAAATCCGCTTTTGGAGCCTGGGTTTAGGCAAAAGCAGCTCAGAAGGGGTGCTACTGTATTCAGAACCCCATTCTGGAAGCAATTTCTAGTAGAATTTTGCAGAAAATCCGCTTTTGTAGGCTGGGTTTAGGCAAAAGCAGCTCAAAAAGGGTGCTACTGCATTCAGAACCCCATTCTGGAAGCAATTTCTAGTAGAATTTTGCAGAAAATCCGCTTTTGTAGGCTAGGTTTAGGCAAAAGCAGCTCAAAAAGGGTGCTACTGCATTCAGAACCCCATTCTGGAAGCAATTTCTAGTAGAATTTGCTTCTAGAATGGGGTGTAGCACCCTTTTTGAGCTGCTTTTGCCTAAACCCAGGCTCCAAAAGCGGATTTTCTGCTAAATTCTACTAGAAATTGCTTCCAGAATGGGGTTCTGAATGCAGTAGCACCCTTTTTGAGCTCATTTTACCTAAACCCAGCCTACAAAAGCCGGTTTTCTGCAAAATCCCACGGCTAGAAAGCTTCCAAAAGGCTATAGGAAGCAGCACGAGCTATCTAGAACGGATTCCAGCAGCTGTATCTGCAGAATTTAGTACAAAATTCGTAGCAAAAACGGTTTAGGTCCCAAATTTTAGCACAAAAAGTGGGATACTGCTTTCCCCCGCATTTTAGGGCAATAAAACGGCTTCAAAAAGGGGAAATCTCGCTTCCCAGCATTTTATTCGACCATATTACACTAGTATATCGAATTATGAAGCGATTTGTGGCAAAAAATGGGGTAGAATGCTCAGAATATCGGTCCCCGAACGAAAAACCCTCGATTTTAGGTGTAAATGGTCACTAATAACGATCCACAGCAATGGTTTGCTGGATTTTACTACAGATCCCATGCGATCCACCCTTTTTTGAGCGCGTTTCGCACGCAGTAGCCTTGCTAGTGGATTTTTAGGTATACCGGGTGCACCGAATTTAGGCTACACCCCCACCACCCCGATAAAAACCAAAAACGACGCTCGTTTTAAATGCTATATGCAAAATTTTATTGAAATCTACAAAAAAACGATATATACAATGCAATATAAAGCTGTACAGCAATTTATAGGCCCTGCGCGCTCCGTTCCGCTACTCCTCGATCCATATGCTGCATTTTTACGGCAGATATATGGGGCTCTGCTTGCCGCATCGGTACGCCGTCATCGAGGTTGACGCGCTTGTGCCGCAACACGTCTGCGCGAAGCAGCTTGAGCTGCACCGCCGTTAGCGTAGCATTTTCTCTCGCACTGCGTCGGTAGGTCTCGATAGCGAGGCGCAGGCCCTCCGTATCGGCGATATTCTCGTTCTCACCGCATTTCCCGCTTGGTGCTTCGTGCGCGATGAGCTCCGTATACTTTCGCGGGCTCCAGACAGCTGTGGTAGAAGGGCGCGCGCAAAATACCTATAGGCAATGCGATGGCGTTCTTCTTCAGGCGATTGTAGGCGTTCACAGCGTCCTGTGAGCAGCGTCTCGAGTACTTCATTGAGTTAGCTGTGCGTACACCAGCGCCACAATTTCAGCAAATTCGCATCGTGGTTGTCGATTAGCTATATAGCGGATGGCAGATGAGCTCTGCTGGTATTTGGCGCTTCCTTTAGTGAGCGCGTCGCGTTCGGCGCCATATAATTAGTATACCCAGTGTCACCGTACTGCAGGCGCATGAAAAGCTCCGTTAGTTCCGCTGGCAGAAAAGTGTGCAGGTGATGTAAGCAGTAGTCGCGCTGCTCCTCGTCGTGTAGACGCACCTCGAAGTGCGCCTAAAAACTGCACCAGCAGCTCTAGCTAAGCGCGCTTCAACAAAGCGGGCAGCTTGCGTAGATACGGTACATCGGCCAAAATCAGTAGGCGCTCCGCATAATGAACGGCAATATTGCGCATAATCGTAGTGCGCCAGGTTGCGCGTCGGTATCAGCAAATCGAAAGCAGGCACCGAAATGTAGGAAATCTGCTGCCCTGCTAGCTACCAGTTGCTGTCTCTGCGCTCAGGTACGGTTGTCGTTCGAGTCAATCGCCTGCCTATGCGACGCAGCTTGTCGGTGCATGTGCGCAACACGACGGCTTCCACACTCTAATGTAAGCGCCCAATGGACCCGTCCTCGTTGGCACCGCTACCTTTTCACTGCTCTGAAGCCTTGTAGCATTACCGCTGATGGACGCGCTCGTGGGTGTTGGCGTTGAGGTTAAATGAAAAGAGAGAATAAAATAAAACTTTAATTAATAAAAAATTGTAATTAAAATATTTCTGCAATGTATTCTAAAATATCAGTATTTAAAAATATGTATTCAATAAATATTTTATTAACAAGAAATGTTTTAAAAAAAATTTATTGTCAGGTTTTGAGATTTAGTAATTAGAAAATATATAAATATTTTTGGAATATTTAAAATTATTGTTTTCTTCTATCAAATGCCTAGGTAAATATATACGTTATTGTACAATAAGATTGCGCAATATTTTGAATCAATAAATGGTCTTCAACTTCTCTTTAACTCATATAATATAAAATGAAATAAAAAATTACAATTAAATAGTTATATTTTATAAAAATAAAAATAAATAAATTAATAAGAAATATAAAAAAATCATATACCAATAAATAAATAAAAATTTAATAAATATTGCATTAAACTTTTGAATTTGTATATAAAAACATACTGAAAGTAGAAATGAATAAAATTAAATTAAATTAAAAATAAAATAAAAATAATACAAAAGTAAAAAGAAAAATGAAATATTAAAAAAATAGATATAAAAAAATAAAAAAAGACTAAATATAAAAAAATATAAAATAAAAATTAAATAAAAAAATTAAAATAAAAATTAAATATTAAAAAATATAAACAAATGAAATATAAAAAAAAATATTTGAATTTTTTTAACAAAAAAAAATATTTATATAATTCTGATAAAAACAAAATATAAATAATAAAAACAAAAAAGTTAATAAAAATGAAATATTAAAAAAAAAATAAAAAAATTAAAATAAAAATGAAATATTACAAAAAATTAGATAAAAAAATATAAAAAAATTAAATATAAAAAAAAAATGTTTATATAATTTTAATAAAAACCAAAGTAAAAATAATAAAAAAAATAAAAACAAAAAAGATAAAAAATTTTAAATATTAAAAAAATAAATATAAAACAAATTAAATAAAAAAAGTAAAATAAAAATTAAATATTACAAAAAATTAGATAAAAAAAATATAAACAAATTAAATATGAAAAAAATATTAAAATCTTTTTAACAAAAAAATATTTATATAATTTTAATAAAAACAAAAAAGTTAATAAAAAATAAATATAAAACAAATTAAATAAAAAAAGTAAAATGAAAATTAAATATTAAAAAATTAGATATAAAAAATATAAACAAATTAAATATAAAAAAATATTTTAATTTTTTTAACAAAAAAAAATATTTATATAATTTTGATAAAAACAAAATATAAATAATAAAAACAAAAAATTTAATAAAAATGAAATATTACAAAAAATTAGATAAAAAAATATAAAAAAATTAAATATAAAAAAAAAATGTTTATATAATTTTAATAAAAACCAAAGTAAAAATAATAAAAAAAATAAAAACAAAAAAGATAAAAAATTTTAAATATTAAAAAAATAAATATAAAACAAATTAAATAAAAAAAGTAAAATAAAAATTAAATATTACAAAAAATTAGATAAAAAAAATATAAACAAATTAAATATGAAAAAAATATTAAAATCTTTTTAACAAAAAAATATTTATATAATTTTAATAAAAACAAAAAAGTTAATAAAAAATAAATATAAAACAAATTAAATAAAAAAAGTAAAATGAAAATTAAATATTAAAAAATTAGATATAAAAAATATAAACAAATTATAAAAAAATTAAATATAAAAAAATCTTTAAATATTTATAATAAAAAAAAAATATTTATATAAAATTTTAATAAAAAAAGTAAAAAAAATAAATAAAATACAGAATTCTCTGACAGTGGAAATTCAATAAATATAAAAATTAGTAAAAAAAATTATAAATATAAAAATTAATTCAAAAACATAAAAATTAAACAAATAAAAAAATAAATATAAGAATTGAATGAAATATTTGAATTCTTATTAAAAAAATAAATTAAAACAAATATTAAATAAAAAATATAAATTAAATATATTTGAAAATTAAATTTTTAAATTTTTAAATTTTTTTAACTAAAAAATATTATAAAATCTATTAGATACTGCATTTCGCATTTTTGTTTCTGTGTCATTGAAAATTTATATAAAAAATAAAAAAAAAAAATCCAAAAATTTAGTAAAATTGTAAAGTTATCCCTCCCAGCTATGACAGTTATGTATTTATAGCGTAAGCTCGCGTTGCACGAAACTTTTCGCATAGGTCGTCACATATTGAGCGCATTGTTGCTTCCCATTTTTATTATCACTCAACTTCAACTTCACCATAGACATATACAATGTATGTATCGTATGTGTATAAGCATGAAACAAGTAAGTTTGTGTGCATTCATTTATTCGACATGCCAGTCAGGTACAACAAGTCGAAGAACAATAAATGTCAATTATAAGAGCGAACAGTGAGCATATCGACCGTCGCGCCATTTTCGGTCAGCTGGCGCAGACAATGTGGCGCAGGCATAAAATAGACGAGCGCACACAAAACTATTCTATATAAATATGATATATGCACACGCATACACACAAAAGGTAGTAATGAAAAAAATAATATTTGACTGTTAGTTGTAACGGTGCAGGAGGCATGCAACAGTTTACAATGTGACCAACTGTGGTCAGCATGACAGTGTTTTAATTGGAGAGAGAGGGAGACACATGCACACACACACACACACTCGTACAAACAAGCGCGCGCTCATAACTGTTATATAACGACAAATTGTTGCACGCCACCTAACCCCCTCACCTTACCAACTGTCATTTAGCCATGGGCTAGTCAGCCAGCCAGCTGTATCAATCGTAAAAAATATAAATTTTTGTATAAATCCGACCCGCTGACCATTTTATTGTCGTGACGACGCTTTTATGCCTACCCACTCATAATGACAGCAATACACACACACACACACTCACACACGCCGACACACATATGTACATTAATTTGTGCTGCTAAAAATAATTGCTTTTCCACGTGCCACATGACCCAGGATGGCTGTTAGCTACCATATATATGTATATGCATATAGGCCTGCGTGTGTGGTGTGTGCATTTATTTTTAACCTCCACTTTGGGGTCTAGGCTTTTTATAGCAACACACACGCTTCGTGCACTGCATTTCATTGCAATTGTGTGAGTATATGCGGTTACACATACATCTATATCTATACATATGTATATAAAAGCTGTATATAAATACAAAACGAAATGTGAAAACCGAGAAATTAATACAGTTTTTGCTGACGTAAAAAAGAAAACTTTGTAAAAGTTATTAAAGTAATTAGAGGTGCTGCTTGTGATTTCACTGTGCGCCGCTAAAGCACAGCACATGTGTCAGTTATAATTATGTGAAGTTTGGTTAGCTGCAGCAAAATTTGGCAATAAAATAGTTACAGCGAAATTTCTAGCAATAAAGTAGACACAATATATATGCTGCTTTCTAGAGAAGAGACAACTTGAGAATTGGTGTGGAGAAGTAGAGCACAAATTTATTTTCCACTAAACAGTATAGTAAAATAACTAAATATTAATAAAGCTCATTCTAGAAATAATATCATTCTATTCAAAAGTACTAAAAACATGGTACTAAAAAATTTAGAACTATAAAATTTCAAGCTTTGGTACAAGAAAGATTGTACCAAAAACCAATGTTTTTTATTGTTGTACTAAAAAAAGAACAAAATAGTACCAAAAATTTGGCACAAAGTGACTGTACTAAAAAAGCAAAACGTTTTATTGTTGTACTAAAAAATAAAAAAATAATACTAAAAATTGAATACAAAAGAGATTGTACTTTACATTGTTGTACTAAAAAATATATATAAAAAAATAGTACTAAAAATTATATGCAAAATTATTGTACTAAAAAGCATTATTTTGGAATTCTGTAACAAAAAAATAAAAAAAAGTGTTCTAAAAATTAAAAAAGTACTAAAATTGAACAAAATTATTGTACTAAAAATTTAGTACAAAAGAGATTGTACTGAAAAGCTAGTGTTTTCATTGTTGTACTTAAAAAATGAAAATAAAAAATAGTACTAAAAAATTTTATGAAAAATTATTGTACTAAAAAGGCATTATTTTGTAATTTTGGTAATTTTGTACCAAAAAAATTAAAAAAAAAAAGTTCTACAAATTTAAAAAGTACTAAAATTGTGCAAAATTATTGTACTAAAAATTTAGTACCAAAAAGATTGTACTAAAAAAAAGCTAGTTTTTCATTGTTGTACTATAAAACAAAAAAATAGTACCAATTTGTCACAAAGTGTACTAAAAAACAATTATACAAAATTATTGTTGTGCTAAAAGATAAAAAATAGTACTAAAAATTTAGTGGAAAAAGATTGTACTAAAAAGCAATTTTTTATTGTTGTACTAAAAAATAAAAAAGTACTAAAATTATGCAAAATTATTGTATTAAAAATTTAGTACAAAAGAGATTGTACTGAAAAGCTACTTTTTACATTGTTGTACTAAAAACTAAATAAATAATATAGTACAAAATGACTTTACTAAAAAGCTAGTTTTATCATTGTTGTACTAAAAAAAAAAATTAAAATAGTACCAAAAATTTGGCACAAAATGACTGTACTAAAAAAGCAAAATGTTTTATTGTTGTACTTAAATATACAAAATAGTACTAAAAATTTAGTGGAAAAATATTGTACTAAAAAGCAATTTTTTATTGTTGTACTAAAAAATAAAAAAGTACTAAAATTATGCAAAATTATTGTATTAAAAATTTAGTACAAAAGAGATTGTACTGAAAAGCTACTTTTTACATTGTTGTACTAAAAAATATAAATAAAAAAAAATAGTTCTCAAAATTTTATGCAAAATTATTGTACTAAAAAAGCATTATTTTGTAATTTTGAACCAAAAAATTAAAAAAGTGTTGTAAAAAAATAGTACAAAAAAGATTGTACTAAAAAGGCTCTATTTTTATTGTTGTACTAAAAACTGAATAAATAATATAGTACAAAATGACTTTACTAAAAAGCTAGTTTTATTATTGTTGTACTAAAAAAAAAAAATTAAAATAGTACCAAAAATTTGGCACAAAATGACTGTACTAAAAAAGCAAAATGTTTTATTGTTGTACTTAAATATACAAAATAGTACTAAAAATTTAGTGGAAAAATATTGTACTAAAAAGCAATTTTTTATTGTTGTACTAAAAAATACAAAAGTACTAAAATTATGCAAAATTATTGTATTAAAAATTTAGTACAAAAGAGATTGTACTGAAAAGCTACTTTTTACATTGTTGTACTAAAAAATATAAATAAAAAAAAATAGTTCTCAAAATTTTATGCAAAATTATTGTACTAAAAAAGCATTATTTTGTAATTTTGAACCAAAAAATTAAAAAAGTGTTGTAAAAAAATAGTACAAAAAAGATTGTACTAAAAAGGCTCTATTTTTATTGTTGTACTAAAAACTGAATAAATAATATAGTACAAAATGACTGTACTAAAAAGCTAGTTTTATCATCGTTGTACTAAAAAAAAATAAAAACAAAAATAGTATTTTTGCACAAAATGACTGTATTAACAAAGCAAAATGTTTTATTGTTCTACCAAAAAAGAATAAAAAATAGTACAAAATTTTTAATAGAAAAAAATAGTACTAAAAATTGAATACAAAAAAGCTATTTCTTATTAGGTCTACAACTTTGCTTCCGCCGTTTTCCAATTGATGTCTTTAGGGTCAAGCAAGGGTAAATAAAGGGTAAAGGTAAATCGATAAAATCGTTTTATATCGATCTTGGACCAACAAAATTTTCTTATTCTCTACTGAAAACGTCACTTTTTGAGCCGAAACAAATGTATGCGGGAAATTTTGCTTTTCTTTTTTAATTCCAAGGAAAGTGCGGCAGAGGCTCATCGACATTTGTAACCGTTTTTATACAAAAAAAAGAGCCTTAAATTTACAAACAAAAAACGTCGGAAACAAAGTTGTAGACCTAATAATTTCCATAAAAAAATAGTAGTACAAAAATTATTATACCACAAAATTAAAGAAAAATAATATACTAAATACATTTATATAATTTAGTACTAAAATTAAAAAAAAAGCAATTGGTACTAGTAAGTTATTGTACTAAAAATTCTGAAATATGAATGTGTGAAAACCGTACTAGAAAATCTAAAAAACGCTTTTTATGAAAAAAATATAGTTGTACTAAAAATAATAAAAAAATATATTTTTTTATTTTTGGAAAAAAAATATTGAAAATTGAGTACAAAAATTGTTGTATTAAAATTTAAAGAAAAAGAAAGTACTAAAAGTATTTAAAAAATTTAGTACTAAATAATTCTTAAATTCCTTCTAGTGAAAAAACAGCAGCTATGAGAACTAAAAACTCAGCAAGTTGACAATTTTTCACAATTCTGAAATATGAATTTTTAGTACACAATATTTTTAGTACAATTTAAAACAATTTTAGTTTGGATTTTAGGAAACTTTAGTAACAGTATTCCATACTTAAAAAAGTTCCAACAATGATTTAAAATTTTGAAATATTAATTCTTAGTACACAATAGTAGTACAATTTTAAATGTTGTACTAAAATGTTTGAAATGCAATAGTATTAGAAAATCTAAAAAAACACTTTTTATAAAAAATATAGTTGTACTAATAATAGTAAATACTTTTTGTAAAAAAAAAAAAATTCTTGTACTAAAAAATATTTTTTTTTTTTTTATTTAGTACAAAAGAATTTTAAAAAGTTTCCTTCTGGAAGCAGCAGATGTGCGTACTAAAAACCCAACAAGTAGATAATTTTTTTACAATTCTGCCATAAATATTAAGAAATATGAATTTTTAGTACAATCTACAAAAATTAAATTTGGATTTTAGGAAATTTAAGGAACAATATTCAAAACGTAAAAAAAGTTCCAACTATGATACAATTTTTAGAAATATTATTTTTTATTACACTATTTTAGTACAATTTTAAATAATTTTTTCTTGCTTCAGAAAACGTAAGTAGAAGTACTAAAAAGTAGAAAGCTAAATATTTTCCCCAATTATGATTAAAAAAATATAAAAGATATTAATTTTTAGTACCCAACTTTTAGTACAATTTAAAATAATTGGTTTTGGCTTTTAGAAAACATGAATAGCAGTAATCAAACTTATGAAAAGTTCCAATTCTGATAAATTTTTAAGGGATATTAATTTTTAGAACAAAAATTTTTAGTACAACTTTCAATTAATTGCTTTTAAATTCAAAAACTTCAGTATTCAAAGTATCGAAAAGTTATAAAGTTCAAAATTATTCAAATTCTACCAAAAATATTATGATATTTTAATTTTTAGTACACATTTTTAGTACAATTTTGAAAAAACTATGTTTTTAGAAAAAAGATTAGCTGCTGAGCTGAGTTGAAGTTTTTTTATTTAGTACGAATTTTAGATTCTAATTTTTAGTACACATTTGTAGTATAATATTAACTACAATATTTATGATAAAAAAACTCAGCCTTAAAGCTCTTTCATTTAGTACCAAAAAATTAATTTTTTTCAAATCAAAATTATTTTGTTGTCAAAAAGTTCAAAGGCAACGCCAAATGCTCAACTTAACCACACTGTAAACCGACCACTTATGCTACAAAGTCTCTGGCTTGCACTTAAGCAAAGCTTACGACTAAAATAAATGCCACAAAATCAAAACATCATCTCTTATTAGCGTAAATCTACATACAACATGGAAGAATACGCAAAAGACGCGTCTGCAAAACATACACTCATACATACATATATACAAATTAGTGAACGGAACAAAGCAGTTTTTGCCGACGCGCCGCCATTCGCATGTTAATAAATAAGTGCCATAAGCCAATCTGCGTGGCGTGGCCTAAAAGGAGCAAAACCAATAAGAGAGAGTGTGTGTTTATATTCACACTCGCATCCAACTTTCACATCGCCATACCAGCACTGCTTTTAGGCGCACAAGCCTAGCACGATGTGTATGTATATTAGTTGAAATTTTTTTGATATGCCGCCGGCCGCAAAACCGTCTGTTGCTTTATATTTGACTTTCTGATCTCGTACGCTTGCTTGAGTCACACTGCTATGCTCTTCGCTATTTATTTGTTTTTTTCCTATGTTGAATTTTGCTTTGCTCTGCTGCCTGTCGTTGATTTGCGTTCATTGTCCTTGTGCTGAGATTTCATTTATGCAGCTGCCTTTCGAAAATGACAGATTTTTATTATTGTTTTTTATGCTGCCTCTCAAGTTTGATCGCTTTTTGGATTTTACTATTATGAGACGGGGGGCAGAATGTATGCATGCAAAACTTAAGTCATGTGAGCTCTTGGCTGTCTACGATAAAAAGAAAGCTTTGCTCCATTGATGTTGTCCTTTTCAAGGTGGCGCAAGACTTTAATGCACAAGACACTTTTAACTGTCTATAACATAATGCTTTAGCTGGAAAATACTGTGGCTTGACTAAGTCAATATGTTTTATTGCCTGTGTATAACGTACATATATATTTACGGCGATAATTAAATTTTATTCTAAGAATAAATCTCAGGAAAGAAGGAAAGTATAGAAAGAAAATCACTAGGAGCACATTCTAAGTGATTCTCTAAACAAATTATAAACTCATTTACCGATATCTGAAAATAATGTGAAGTCAGAACTCGGTACTAAAAACTATTTACATACACTCATTGTACCGCAATATTATACAGACTAACAAAAGAAGACTGATGCGCCAAAAATTAAACAAATTTACAAAAAAGATATGTATTAAAATTTTAGTACTAATTTTCCGTACACTAAAAATTGTGTTATTAAAGACACTTCGAATTTTATAAATAAATTTAGAACTAAAAATTTTCATAGAATTTAGTACTAAAAATTTATTTATCAAAATTTATTTTCCAAAACAATTGTATACTAAAACGCTAAAATTTGTTTCTTCTCTTATAATTAAAAAATATAATAAATTTAGTACCAAACTTTTGGCATCGAGAGTTAATTAAAGCAACTATTTGTCATTTCTAATAGTACGAAAAAAGTATGAAAAATTTAGTACTAAATTTTCTGTGTTTCCAGTCCCCGAGAATATGTAATAAAAATTTAGTACTAAAACTTCATGCTGAAAATATTTTACCAAAATTTAGTACTAAAAATATTTTTTTCGCACTAAGAATATTTTAATAAAATTTGGTACTAAAATATTTTATCTCAATGCATTCAAATATGATAACAAAAATATTTATCTTAAAAACTCTTCTAAATATTTTACAAAGATTTTGTACTAAAAATTATTTAACAAAATTTAGTAAAAAATCATTTTCTGATTTTAATACTAATAATATTTCAATAATAAATTTTGGAAAATTTAGTACTAAAATTTGGTAAAAATATTTTTCTAGTTCTAGCACTAAGAATATTTTAATAAAATTTAGTACTAAAATATTTTATCTCAATGCATTCAAATATGATAACAAAAATATTTATCTTAAAAACTGTTCTAAATATTTTACAAAGATTTTGTACTAAAAATTATTTAACAAAATTTAATAAAAAATCATTTTCTGATTTTAATACTAAAAATATTACAATAATAAATTTTGGAAAATTTAGTACTAAAATTTGGTAAAAATATTTTTCTAGTTCTAGCACTAAGAATATTTTAATAAAATTTAGTACTGAAATATTTTATCTCAATGTATTCAAATATGGTAACAAAAAATGTGTATCTAAAATTCAGTACTAAAAAATATTTTACAAAGATATTATTTAACAAAATGTAGTAAAAAAAAATATTTCAATATAATAATAAATTTTGGAAAATTTAGTACTAAAATTTGGTAAAAATATTTTTCTAGTTCTAGCACTAAGAATATTTTAATAAAATTTAGTACTGAAATATTTTATCTCAATGTATTCAAATATGATAACAAAAAATTTGTATCTAAAATTCAGTACAAAAAATATTTTACAAAGATATTATTTAACAAAATGTAGTAAAAAAAATATTTCAATATAATAATAAATTTTGGAAAATTTAGTACTAAAATTTGGTAAAAATATTTTTCTAGTTCTAGCACTAAGAATATTTTATTAAAATTTAGTACTGAAATATTTTATCTCAATGTATTAAAATATGATAAAATTTTTATATAAAATCCAGTACTAAAAATTATTTTACAGAGATATTATTTAAACAAAATTTAGTAAAAAATCATCTTCTGATTTTAATATTAAAAATATTTCAATATAATAATAAATTTGGTAAAATTTTTTTCAAGTTCTAGCATTAAGAATATTTGACCAAAATTCAGTACTAAAATATATTTTACTAAAATTTGGTACTAAAAATAGTTTATCACAATTTAGTACTAAAAATCATTCGTTGATTTTAATATTAAAAGTATTTAAATATAATAATAAATTTTGGTATTCAAAGTAAATATAAAATGTAAAATTGAGTACTAAATAGAAAGCCCCAAATATGTGATAACAAAATTATGCAGGGACCTGGAATATGTACTAAAATTATAGTACTAAACTTTCATACTGAAAATGTGGTACTAAAATATAGCTAACAAAAAAATATTTAATTTTTAATTTTACCAAAATTTAGAACTAAAAAATTAACATAATTAAGTACTATAAATAATTTTCTAAATTTAGTAGTAAAAGTATTTAAAATACAGTAATATAATTTGATATTGAAACATAGTGCTCAACAAATTAAGCAAAAACAATTGATAAGATACTAAAGTGAAAGCTAAAAAATTTAGTACTAAAAATAAAGTCTCAAATATATGATGCTAAAAAAATAATTTTGTAAAAAGTTATAATAATTTGCTTTCAATTACAAAAAAAAATACGAAAAACAAAAATCCCAAAAAAAAAAATATTTAAAATTTTGTACTAAAAACTTGATTTCAAAATTGTATACTATTATAAGATTTTTTTAGTAATTAAGCATGTATATGCACATGAGAATATTATTTCTACGTTTTTCAATTATTATTAAAAACAACATGAATTTCACACACTCTACAAGCAGCACTCATTTGTCAGTTACAATCATGGTTCTACATTGCGTATACGCAACCTTTGTGACTTTCACACTGTTTTGCTGCGCTCTGAGCTTTACAGTTTACACTCTGACATATGAGTGGCATGTAATCAATGCAAATTTATGTTAAGCGTATACACAAATGCAAAAGGCACATGCATACACCCACATACCTCAAGCTAAAAGTCAAAGTATTTGAATATGACAAAGCTGGCAGCGGTTTTAGTGTGTCAACTACTACTACTACTTTGGTGCAATAACCTGTCAATGCAGAATTTTATTTACTATTTTTTACATTTTATGCTTTGAGTACTTTTGTATATAAATTTATATATGTGAATGTGAGTCAGTATAACATTCAAGGTGCTCGTAAAGTAAGTCAGCGGGAGAAAGTGAATGAAAAAGACGAAATGCTGACGAACTGGCAGCTGGCGAACTTGACTGCAAGTGTCGCACTAACACACACCAGCACATGCTTTGTTTAAGCAACGCCTTCATGTAATAGAAACTCATATATATATATTTGTATATACTCATACAACAATATATGAATTTAAGTCAAGCTAAAAAGTTATATACTCTTAGCAGGGTAGTATGCTTTCTAGCGCAAGCAAGTCTTTCAATTTACTTTCACTCGTGTGCACTTTTTGCCATTTGTGGTTTTGGTAGGTGTGTTCAACGGTGTACGTTTATGTACAGTAGTTTTCCGAAATAACGAAGTTTCTCTCAGGGGTTCGTCGATCTACGCTCTTTTTCCAACAGTTATACTCTCCTGGATTACACGAGAATTACCTGGATTACTCGCGTAGTCAACATTGTTTTTTTATTATTTATATTAGGTGTCCTTTTACTCTGGAGGGTCCCTTGGGTGGTGAATCGCAGAGTTGAACTTTAATTATAAAGAACCGGAGGGTCCCCCCGAAGGTGGTGAATCGCGGCTCTTGTTTTTAGTAAGTTATTGGCTGTACAAGCCTATATTTATTTATATTTCGGATTTATAATTCTCTGGAGGGTCCCTTGGGTGGTGAATCGCAGAGAATTCTAATAGTTATAAGCTGGAGGGTCCCCCCGAAGGTGGTGAATCGCAGCTTAGGTTTTATTTTTTTATAGGCTGTACGAGCCTGTGATTATTTGTGATTAAGTCCTTTTACTCTGGAGGGTCCCTTGGGTGGTGAATCGCAGAGTAGAACTTTAATTATAAAGAACCGGAGGGTCCCCCCGAAGGTGGTGAATCGCGGCTCTTGTTTTTAGCAATTTATTGGCTGTACAAGCCTATATTTATTTATATTCTGGATTTTATAATTCTCTGGAGGGTCCCTTGGGTGGTGAATCGCAGAGAATTTTATTATTTATAAGCTGGAGGGTCCCCCCGAAGGTGGTGAATCGCAGCTTTGATTTTATTTTTTTTATAGGCTGTACGAGCCTGTTGTTATTTGTGATTAAGTCCTTTTACTCTGGAGGGTCCCTTGAGTGGTGAATCGCAGAGTTGAACTTTAATTATAAAGAACCGGAGGGTCCCCCCGAAGGTGGTGAATCGCGGCTCTTGTTTTTAGTAAGTTATTGGCTGTACAAGCCTATATTTATTTATATTCTGGATTTATAATTCTCTGGAGGGTCCCGTGGGTGGTGAATCGCAGAGAATTTTATCATTTATAAGCTGGACACACACACATGTAAATATGTTGATAAGAATTTTATATGGATTCTATATGTGATTTTTGTATAGCGTTTGACTGCACAATTTTAATTTGGAAAAATCGGTTCGCACTAAAATAAACTTTAAAAATTAATTGAGTACTTTTTTAGTACAAAAATTTAAAAACTATAATAGTTTAGTACTAAAATTTTTGGAAAAAAAAATTTATTTTTCTGTAAAACAATAATTTTTAGTACTATTATTTCAATATTATAATAGTAATATTTATACTCTTGTGGTACTAGAATTTTAAATATATAAAATTTTTAGTACAAAAATTTTACAGAAATAGTAGCATTAGTGCTAAAGTTTCAATCCGTAGAAAAAAAATTAGAAGAGCACCAATAATTATGAACATAAAACCTGCCCTGAACTTGTACTAAAAATTGTTCTAAAAAAGTTAAGATCACATAATATTTATATTCGGCATTTGGAGTTGGAAAAAGAAATGCAATACAATTTTAGTACCAGAGTGTTAGAAATTATAAATATGTATTTAGTACACTTTTAGTACTAAGTACAGAAATTAAAATAATTCAAGCAAATTAAAAATTATTCATAATTCTGGTTATAAATTTCAGACTAAACTTGTACTAAAAAAATATCCAAATTGAGAGAAAAGTTAGAAAAATTTTTAAATTTAGTATAAATGAAATGTTTATATTAATTTGGAGATTAATTTTGTACTAAAATAAATATTATGTCAAGTTAATGTACTAAAGTTTGCACAAAAAAATTTTAGTGCCAAATTTAAGTACAAAGCATTTATCATACTGTTGAAAATAAATATAATGTATTAGTACAAATTTAAAAATATAGTTTTTTAAAACTTAACAGACTCGAGTGCTAAAAATTTCAAATGCTTCAGAAAATCGTATTTGATATTTTGCCCAAACTAAAAGGTACTAAGAAATAATTAGTGACGAACTCGCCTAAATCCTAAACTGTTCTAAAATATGCTTAATATTACAAACGCCATTGAAAATATTCAAAATTGCCTTATTAATGTAAAAATCTTTGAGGTGATTAACCATAAAAAATTTCTACAAATTTAGTACTAAAAATTTGTATTGATTTTTATTAATTTATGAATGTCAAATTCGATTTGGTTCATAAAGTGCACAGCAATGCCTTGAGAAAGAAGTTTTTTAAAAGCAGGTACTATTTGTGTACTAAAAATTTGTACTAAATTTTTATGGTAATTTTTCGAATTATCAGTAAATAGTATGAATAGGAAAATATTTATTTATTATATGATGTATTCAAAATATTGTGTACTAAATATGTACTAAATTGCTTTCCAAATTGTACTAAATTTTTAGTTAATTTCTTTTTAGATCGTAAAATATCTAGTTCAAAGAAAAAATTCAAAGAAAAATTAAGTGTACTAAATTTTAGTACTAAATATTTTCGAATAAAGTTGCAAATTAAGAGCTTTTTGTTATGGTTGGGTGAATCTGGTGTTGAACACGAAAAAAGTCATACATTTTTTTTAAAGAAAATTTATAGATTAAAAAGAAAATTTTGTGATTTTTCGTATAAGAAAAAAGCATATGAAAATCATCAAAATCAACCACCTTCAACTTAAAGCTCAGTCATTTCATCATTATATCCATAATTTGTGAATTCATTTGCCGTTACGTTACAGAAGTTGTTTGGAAGAATATGCGTCAAGTATATTTTGCAACAACAACAATTTAATAACATACAAAATATTACACAGACATACAAATGTATGTATATATGAGCATAAATTAGCCACGGCAAGAACACACAGACAAGTATATACAGCCTCTCAAATAATACAATTAAAATTTCGGTTACAGTTCTGTGTGAAATAATATATGTATGAATGTATGTGAGTGTGCGCGCAATGCGTTCACCAAAGCATACAAATGCACGCTGCTGAGACTTAAATATTCATACAAAGTGAGTAGCGTGCTTGTAATTGTCTCTCGATGCTTGTGTGTGTGTGCCTGCAATTGTGTGCGCATTGGTGTGGATTTTGTTAATTAATATCCGTCGCGTAGTGATTAAATACTCTGATGACGGTTACTAAGCCAACCAAGGCTGCCGAAATGTTGCAACAACGGCAACAACAAAAACCGCATGAATGTAGAATAGTAGTAAGGAGGAAACCTTTGATGGAGCACACAAGTAATAACAATGTGGTGAACCAGCCAATACGGTACTCGTAGTGTGTTGCGCGACAAAGTTTTGTGTGAGCAATGGGCAATGAGCAACGTGTTTTGGTGTAAATTAAATTATAAAATTAGCATACTTTAAGGCGTTTAAGTGCTTTTTGACATATACTGGGTTTAAAATGTGTTTGAAAAAAAAATGTAATTTTAAAAATAAATTGAAAAGGGAATCAATATATAATTTAATCAATTTGAAAAAAAATTTTGTTCGAAATTTTTATTCCGGAAAAATATTGTTTTTTTTTTTTTAATTTTTATAAAATAGATTATGTGATATATTTTTTTATAATTGAAATAACAACTTTATATAATAATTAAATAAGTGAGATGAAAGTTTCGAAACGATAAAAAAAAATTACAAAAACACAAGAAGAAAACAAAAAAAAAATTTAAAAAAATGAAAAGAAGATTAAAACCCTTTGCAAATAAATTTTAAAACCAATAATTTTATTTACTTTCTAATTTATTTTTAGCTTTACTAAACATAACAAAAAACTTTTTGCTTAAAAAAAAGAGACTACCTTGAAATGATTATATTACAATAAAAAAAATGTTAATATATTTTGTTCAAAATTAGACATTTGTTTAAAAAAAAATAAAAGTATTTTAATAAAAAATTATTTTAATATCAATTTTAATCGAATATATTACCGAATAAAACTTACATAAAAAAAATTATTAATGGAGATAATACTTTAATTTTTATTTCATTTGTAACATTAAAATTTCGAAAAATTTTAAAAATTATAATAATATACAGTATACTCTCGAAAAGTAAATCGATTGGTATTTTGGGTAATTTACTTTTTCGAATAATTTACTTTTCCAAATATATACATAAATTATATGTTTTTATAATATTAAATGCATTTTTAAACTTAAAAAATTCATTCATTTATTTGCTTCAATAAAACATATGGATTTACATGAAAAACATATTTACATTTACATACATACATATGTATTTACTATGAAGAGAAAAAATCTTGAATATTCTTTTGTTTTTTTTCTTTTGCAATATATTTTCTGACCATTTTTGTGCGACAATTCAAAAAGTCTGACACCTGATTTGCATCGTTTTCATTTTTAAACTAGTGGATCAAGTAGGAGAGTTTATTTACTAAAAAGACGCGATAAACAAGAGAGTAAGTGTTTTTGCAACATCGTAAAAAACGCTGCTTGCTTCGTTTCGAATTTTTTATCACATTCTCTGAAAAGTAAATTAAAAAAATTACTTTTTCGAGGTGCATGTGTAATCTTAAAGGTGATTAACTTTTCCGCGATTATTTACTTTATGAGAATTTACTTTTCGAGAGTATACTGTATAGAAAATATTATCAAAAAAGAGGATGGATAGTCTTGATTTTTTTAGAGAAAAATAAATATTTATTTATATAATAAAACAAGCGATCATCACAAATGAATTCTTACTTATAAATTTATTAGTAAAATAATAATTAAAAAACAATATTAAAAAATTTGGTTTTAAAATTTTAAAAATTAAAAAAAAAAAATTAATCAACCAAATTTAAAAAAATTCAAAAGAAATTGAATAAAAAAAGTTAAGAAAAAATTAAAATAGTTTAAGGCAATAGTCTGTTTTACAGGCTTCAAAAATCGATTTTTCTGTTTTGTTTTAAATCTCTTCCAAAACTATCCAAGAATATGTCTTTAAAATTGCAGAGGCCAATACGACATATTTACTAAGCTAGAGCAGTTTTAGTGGCCGAGCGTCGAGCAGGTGCGAATGCTCAGGCAGACTTTAAAGCGCGTTTTGTCGAGTTTTCATTTTCACAAGTGTTAGAAAACGGTGCCGGCGATAGCAAAAAGAATATATGTATGTCCGATCGAAAAAAACCAAAGTGATCTAGCTTCAGTATTAAATTATATTCTATTTGAACTAAAAAAGTTGGACAAAAGTATTATTTAAACTACTTGTTTTGCAACTTAAAGTCAATTTTTTTTTCTTAAAAAAGTGAATTTTTTTTTCAAACTTCGAAAAAATTTGAAATTTTATAACTTTCGGTATTTTTTTAGTTCATAAAGAAAAGAAACTTATAAAAATTAAAAAAAAAAAAATTGGTTCGACTGTTTCAGATGCATCGCACGACCTCCATCTCCGATTTGGCACCGATTTACAAGTGCAGACTTCAGGTGCTCCAGAAAAATACTTCAAACTTTGAAAAAATTTCAATATTTTTTAATAATAAATATTGTTTTTTTAAGCCTTAAATATAGTACACTATCGTCTTAAAATTCCGTTTACCGCAATTATTTCCTTCCCTTTAAAAAAAATTGCTAAAAAGACGCTTTTTTTCGGCTTCTAAAGCAGACTACTGCCTTAAAAGAAAATTATTACTTTTAATTCAAGCTCATTTAAAATTAAGATAAAAAATGGAATTTTGAAGAAAATAAAAATTTTTCCCAAAAAAACTACACCAAATTTATACCGAAATCACTCAACTTCTTCCCACACACACACACTTTTAGGGAAGTCAAGAAACAAAACAAAATTCGCCTTAAAACCACTTAACGTTACTCGCATTAGCACTTGAGTTGATTTCTTAAGACACTTATGCTTGCGGCGGCGCTGCACACAGCAGCTTTTCTGCTTGTGGCAGTGACGATGCCACGTTTTACGACTTTACGCCATGGCAATGCCACTTGCTAGTTACGGTGCAGAGCACCTGTGCTGTGTTATGTGGGAATTATTTGAAATCATTAGTTAATAATACACAAACATTAGCAAACATATATATATGTATGTATATGTATGTACATATGTATATACATTAGTATGTGGAATCATAGTAGATACATATAAGCGGTAGAGTAGTTCGTGTTGGCTGGAGTGTAGTTTTGGCAGTCGAAGTGGCACTGGTTAGCATAAGATAGTGCTAATTTATCGCAGCCCCACTAACAGCGCAAGGAATGGATTATACTCAAATATCTGTAGGATACTTAATTCTTATATGCAGTTGTATAAGCAGCTAATTAATTTCGGTAATTTTTCACTACAAAATATGCAGCTTTTACTATTCATAGAATTTTATGGCAAACAGTGTATGCTGGCTTCTTTACTTCAATAATTTAATTTTGCATTCTCCAACCCAATGCACACGACTTACTCTAGCAAGCAGTCGCTATTGGGCATGCCAGCCACCAAATGGTCGTGTCAAAATTTCATTTAACCCGGTGAAAAAAAAAAAATAAAAAAAAAATATTATTTGCCCAAAATATACAACTCACGCACGCTCATAAATTAGTGCAAAATGCGAATGTATGCATAGGCAAATATATGCATTTACCGAAATATATACATATGTACATACATATATATAGTATATACGCAGCCAAGTGTATGCCCCTGCATACGTTCTATATTTTACAGTAACTATTTTAATAAACACACTCGTATACATAATTACATACAAATGGCGGTACTGTGGTTGCCAGTGCTGGCTGCTATCTACAATTTACCTGCCCGACGGCTGAACGCTTAATTAAATGTTACACATACCGCGTGTAGCACAGCACTAGCACTGCATGAGCTGCGTTTCTATATATTTCTATGGTGTATGCTTGTGTAAGCGCAGCATAAACATAGCTATGCATTTATTTTATGGCAGTCAACACCTTTTCAACGTGCAACGTGCGTGCTTGCAATGCATATTTTTGGCTTATATTAGTACACACATACATATGTATATACATATACATAACTGTATATAACAGTAAAATATATTTTTCTGTTCTTTTTTGCAATTTTTTGGTGTATTCTCCTTTCAAAAGTTGCCACTAGACAGAGCGCGTCAGCGGTTTTTGCCACTGAAATAACGCGTTTTCATATTTTCATAGCATACATTTAGGTTGTAGCGCGCTTATATAATAAATATATGTAGTATAGAGCAAATTAACACCTTTAGCTGCATAAAAACATATATTTCACGCATTTAAAATTGACCTCATGCCGCTTTTGACGCCAACGCCTGTCATGCACCACAGACACAAACATATATGACCCATACGCCCTGTCCGACCTAACTCACATCAACTAAGCAAATATGCAGCGCAAATAAGCAAGTTAAATAAAAAAAAAAATAAAATAAAAAAAATAGAAATAAAAACAAAAATAGAGAAAAAAAAAACAAAAAGTGAAAACAACAAACACAACAAATTGTTAGTCAATTATATGGTTTTACCATGTCAATAACACTTAATTAAAAAACAATTTGTAGGAAGCCTGTGAAGAGCAGTGGCGGCTGCTGAACACGAGTGTATGTGCGTGTTTGTGTGTCTGTAGAAGCATAGAGCCAACAAATTGTATGGTTATACAAAGTAGCTTGGACGGGCAATAAACAAAAGCAAAAACAACAACAAAAACAAAAAATGCCGAAAATTTGTTCTTAGCAACAAAAATTTCTACCAAAAATATCATAAAACCAGAAACAGCAACAAAAAACACCAGAAAGCAAAAACAAAAAAAAAATACAAAAAATAAAAAAACAACAACAAAAATAGTTAAATTAAAACAACAACAACAAAATTACGAAAAATAATAAAAACATCCCAAAATTCATAAAAAACAAAAACAACTACAATGCAACATAAAACTCAACATAAAAACATTTAATTGCAACAAACGGATGAAAATACCAACAAAACAAAGCAAAAACAAAAACGAAACGAAAATCACAAACATTGTAGAAATTTTAATGCCAACCAAACTTCTGCCACCGGAAAACAATGTGATGTGGGTCAGTTTGAGAAAAAGTAATTAAAACTTTCATGCATAGCGACCGCGTGCAAGTTTGTTGTGTGTGTTGCTGCGTGCGCATTTACATTGTGTTGTATTGTATTTGTATTTGTACTAATCTAGACAACTTGTTGTGCTATTTACAACCAAGCTGAGACTTTTTATGCGATATTAAAGAGCAAAAAGAAGCAAAGAATTATTTTGTATTGCAATGTAATGGCAATAAAACAAAAAATTAGCGAAATTTCTAATACTTAGTGGACGAATAATTACGAACTTAAAAGCAAAGAATTTTTTATTTTTAGAAAAACTCTACATTAATATGTTTTTCGAAAAAAAAATTATGAAAAATATTAAATTTTGTTTGACTTTAAAAATGAAGTGCTTAGAGCGATATCTAGCGGGTGATTTGCTAGGTAAAGCGCCTTTTCTTATGCTATGTGGATATAGTACGCAAATATAAGCTTGTCGAAACTAACTTGTTAAACTAACCAGTTACTAATCATTAGGATCAAATTCAAAAATCCTGACCATTAGCTAGAAAATGAAGAGATCACTACTATTTTTCTAATTACTTGAGTGCAGCGCCACCTATTGGAGATAGTATAACACACTAAAACGCCTTCATTCATAAAAATTCATTCATTAAAACGCCTTAAAGTATGCTATGAAAATTCAGAACGTCTTTTGATATTTGCGATGTTTACTTCGAAGCTGTGCGAGAAGAATACAGAGGATTCTACAAGTATGAATCAACCAAAAATTAGTTTTGCATTTTTATAAAAAGTCAAAAAGGCACTACAAGACTAAACATTGCTTCAAGAAATCACCATTCGGAATATTAATTGAGTCATAAATACAAATTTCTAGGCCTGCCTACACCGCAGGGAAACCTACCGGATACTCAATTTAAGCAGAAATTTCAATTTGACAAATATTCTACCTTACGCGCCACCTAGCGGTTTCATAATTTGTTACATTTAAGTATTTAGCATACCTTTAAGAGCTATGAAATTAAAAAAATATGTTAAATTTTCTGAAATAAGTCAAAATATCAAATTTTTTTACCCAAAAATTTATATTGAACATTTTGTTACTCATAATTCAATTGAAATCAATAGAGTAACTACATATCACAGTTAATACCTCTCTAACGGCTTCAATTAAGGATTTTAGACCAGATACATCGAGTCTCTTTTGGGATTTATACATATTGCAAACGGAAGAAAAGGTCTAAAGATCTTCAATTGAGGTTGTTGGTAATTTTAAACCACAAACATCCAGACCCTTTGGGATTTAAATATGTTAAATTCTCCTAAATAAGTTAAGATAGCATAATCCTTGACTCTAAAATTTTCTACGAAACATAATTCGATTTAAATCAGTAGAGGATATACATATCACAGCTAATGCACCTGAATAATAATGACAGTAAAGCTCTTTTGAGTTGCTCAAATGACGAGAAAATTGAGTTTAACTTGTTTCTAAAATAATATTCTCATTTAAAATTAAATACCACTAGTACAACAAATTTTCTCTCTAGTTTTTTCAACAAAATAACTCATATTTTAGGTATTTTTATACTTTAAATTTAAAATGAATAAAATTGACTAAATTCAAGAAATACACCAACAAAGTGACTATGTTATAACGTATGTTATACACGAAAAAATATGCTTTAAATTCCATTTGAATTTCCACATCGATTTCTACATTCGTTTTCATTTTAGTAACGTGAAATTTTACATTTATGATCTTTTTTCAATTACAGAGAAATACGTGAGGGTATCATACGTTGCATATTGGCTACGGATATGGCGCGCCACAATGAAATACTAACACAGTTCAAAGAGATTACACCCATATTCGATTACTCAAATCGCGCACACATCAATTTGGTGAGTAGATATGCAGCAGTTCGGTTGAAAAATTTCTCAGTATATAAAAATTGGTTTGATTTTGTGAAACCCAGATGATATGGCATTCCAGCAATTTTAAAATTTAAAGCAATTTTTAATTTATAAAGAATTTAAAAAAATTGTAGCATACTTTTCAGAGTAAAATATGTTTTTGCTTTTTAATGCACATAAATATTATTGAAATATATAAAAATTTATTTGAAATTTCATTTTTCATATTTATTTTTTATTTTCAAGCAATTTATTGCTGTAAGAATTTATATTGCATAAAAAGAAATAAATGTGTAGCATACTTTTTAGCTGAAACTCACTGAAAAGTATGCTAATATATATGAGACACACATTCAAAACCCCCACTCACTCTTCCCCAGCTCTGCATGGTGCTCATCAAGGTGGCCGACATTTCCAATGAGGCGCGCCCCATGGATGTCGCTGAACCCTGGCTTGATCGTCTATTACAGGAATTTTTCGCACAAAGCGCTGCTGAGAAATCGGAGGGTTTGCCTGTTACACCCTTCATGGATCCGGATAAAGTTAGTAAACCCGGTTCGCAGGTGCGTTTCATCGGTTTGGTGCTATTACCGCTCTTCGAAGCTTTGGGCGATTTAGTGCCTGAAGTGATTGAACTCATCATTATACCCGTGCGCATAGCGCTCGACTACTATAGGTGAGTAACGCACACATCTACTTCACAAAGCAACAATTAATTAACCACTCTTTATCTTTCCACCTTCTCCCCGCAGACGCTTAAACGACGCGCAAAGTAAATCGCGCAAATCTGTCGCCGATACCGCTTCAATGGTCGCATCGGATAATACTAGTGCCGCCTCGGATGGTGGCGGCAGCACGACTGCTGTATGCGCAGGTGGTGGTGGCGGACATGTACACAGTCCAGCTGCTGGCACAAATGGACATATAACGGGCACCAGCACCACCTCCACGGGCACTACTACGACCACCGGTGCGGGCGGTGGTGGAGGCGGCGGCTCGGGCAGTGGTGGCACCAACTCTGGCGGCAGTATTTCACCACAAATGCCACGCTCACAATCGGGCATTAGTGTGAAGTCCCGCCGGAGTATACCGTCACAGAAATCGGCATCACGCACCTCTGTCGATGAGCCGCAATGTTTGGCCGCCGAATTGCATGATCTACCCGAGGGTAGTGAGAGCGGTGACTCCGAGACGGCAACCGAAGTGGATGTAAGTAATTATTCGGTATGATGGGAATGGTTGTTCAATTAGTATCTGTACTAGTGTGGCCTTCAATTGATTTTGTGGGTAATTTTATACCAGGTATATCCTGTCCTTTTTTTTGAGTTTGTTATATATTCGAAACGCAAAAACAGGGTCTTAAGGTCTTCAGTTGAGGTTATGGATAATTGTATACCATATATATTCTGTCCCTTTTGAGGTTGTTATATATTCGAAACGCGAAAAAAAGGTAGACTGGTCTTCAATTGAGGTTATGTGTAACTTTAGTCTCTTTTGGGGTTTATACGTATTCGAAACGGAAGAAAAGGTCTAAAGGTCTTCAATTGTGGTTATGGGCAATTTTAAGTCACAAACATTAAATTAAATACATTGGAAACTTGAAAATAAGTCCGAACGTTTTCAATTGATCCCAAAAATAATTTTATAGCAGATACATTATGCCCCTTTTGGGCCTTAAATACATATGAAACTCAAAAAAAAAAATATCTAAAGGTCTTTAATTACGGCCCCTTTATGGGTTTATTGGAAATCCAAAAGAAAGGTCTTCAATTGAAATTATTTTCAAATAACTGGCAACTCTTGTAAAATGAACTACCCGGCCTCTTTTTACAATTAATTCAAACTGGAAACCTAATGCACATCCTCCCAAGTCAAGAAAGCCCCCACCCATTAAAAATCCGTCATTATTAGGTACTTAAGTTTAAATTTCACGCTTTTTATCCCACCCACATTAAGCACGAAACAACATTTTAAAGTATTTAAGTGCAAAAGACAACAACAACACGAAAACAAATGAAATAAGAACTTATTTATTACTTACTTCCGTGTGTATTGCCTACTTATGGGCGCCGCGCCCATTCCAATGCAATGACGGAAACTTTATCTTTATGGCAATTTGCCTGGCATTACAGACATTTACATTTACATACATATACCGGAGCACTCCGTATAAACAATAATAATAACAAGCCTACGAAGCGCGAAAAAATAT
This sequence comes from Zeugodacus cucurbitae, assembly GCF_028554725.1. Taxonomy (NCBI): domain Eukaryota; kingdom Metazoa; phylum Arthropoda; class Insecta; order Diptera; family Tephritidae; genus Zeugodacus; species Zeugodacus cucurbitae. The sequence goes on from NC_071670.1 coordinate 6,493,775, forward strand.
GGCAGGACTACGGACGCGCGCGCGCTAATCCTTTTTGAGCCGTCGGCGTGACGCTTGTAAATACTTACAACTTACAGCTTTTTATTTTAATTTACAATGATTAAGCGCAGACAAGCGAAACAACACAACAGGACGCTGTGCGAACTGTATGATTGGCTGACTGACGCGCTCTGTAGCTCTGTAGTGGCTTTTTGTGAGAGCAGCGCGGATGAAGAACGTACAAGAGAGTGTACGGCTTTTGTCTACGTTGAGGCGTGAGCTAAATACAGCTGCATATTTTTATTTTATGTAGCAGCGAAATTAATATATTTTTTTTTGTTGCGCTATATTGTATTTGCAGCGAGCCTTGTTGTATGCTTCACTTTTTGTGCTATATAAATTTTAATGTCTGTTCTGTTTTTTGCTTTTGTTTTTGTTACGGTTTTAATTTTTATGACAATCCTTTTTCAATAAAAGCCACACAAAAGCACAACAGCAACAACAACTAATGCGCAGCAAGTTTGTAAGCATTTACAATTATTGCGGTTGCGGCGCTCACAAAAGTATGCCACACTTTCATACAACAACAGCGCTAAACTGCTGCAAAGCCAGCTAAAAGTACTTCCTGTGTTGTTTAGTCGTTGAGAATTATTCTTCTTTTTTATGTTTTTCAAAATTTTCCGCACGCTGTATAATTAAAAATGATTGCATAATTTCGGGGTCACTTAAGTCACATTGGTGCGCTTAATTTTCAGCATTATGACAGCTAAAACTTAGGACTTTGCGGTCGGGCGAAACAACTGCTGTAATTGTAAACCACCATGTTAGTGTTACAGCATAAAAGTATGCTAAGTTGTCATTCTCTCTTAATTTAAAAGGGGTAAGCATAATTTGTGTAGCATAATGATAGGCGTGTAAATGGGTTTTGTAAGTAATTGGCGCACATTACTAGCTATTGTGAGGTGTAAAAGTAATAAAGAAAGGAAAGTGCGTGAAATACTATATACGGAATTCATAAAGCCCCAAAAGTATGCTACTAATGACTAAATTCTCTTATTACAGACTTTAATTTCTGTAACTTTATTTCATTTATATATGTATTACGACTTTATGTAAATTTTCAGTAGAAAGAGATTAAAAATTTAAATTGATTAAAAAACACGTGATTCGTTTAAAGTCGGAGCTGTTGTAGACATCACGCAGAGCAATAATTTTCAACAATAACAGTAACAATAGTTTCACAAATGTCTTTCATCCCTAAAAGTATGCTTCATTTTAAGCAAAACTTAATGAAATAAGCAGAAAAGCATATAGAGAACAGAAGTTTCCCCAAAGAAACAATTTCATAGAAGTTCTCGAAAAAACAATACGACCTCAATTCACAAACAACTAAATCTTGAACGCCTAGAAATAGTTCGCTTTCCCACTAACTAATAACCCAATCCGCCATTTAGAAACGATTTCATGCTTTTTCAACTCAAACCCTCAACTCATCTCGTCTTGCAGGTCGCCGAGAAGACTTCAAAATTCAAAGTGGACACGGAAGGCAGTAGCAACCGTTCAAAATCCTCACATTCGACGTCGCGTAAGTCATCGCGCGAGAAGCGCCCCTCCATGATCGGCGAGATGTGCAGCAGCGGTGGTGGTCAACGCATACGCAACTCCTACGGCAACATACATGGCTATCACACCAATCGCTGTCACTTCAGCTCTAATCGCGCTGTCAGCCTCGACCAGTATAGCACAAATAATCGACGCCTCTCGGATGGCCTGCAGCAAGTCATCTCCGATAGTAATGTCTTCTATAATCGTCAGAATCGTGGCAGTCTCGAAGCGCCCGCCAGCCGTCTGGGTGACGATCTGAATATGAATGCAACTGGCGGCAACGCGGGTATTATGCAGTCTTCCACGCAGCCACTCAATCCGAACAATGTGCCAAATGTGGAGTGCAGCGCCGGTATGGCGGCACATGTTAGCGGCGCTTGCACCAGTCAGTCTTGCCAGCATCATCAACATGTACATCATACACATCACTTCAGCAGCCAGCATCAACAGCAGTTGCAGCAACAGCAAATGCAGCAGCAACTACAGCACTTACAGTCATCGTCGAATGGCAATCTCTCACCCACCCAGTTGCTGCAACCGAAACTACAGCAACATTGTTGTGCTGCCGCGGCCGCTGCAGCTGCTGCCGCCGCAGCTGGCAATACGTCCAACGGTTTAGGTGGCAATGGCGTTGGTGGCGCTACTGTTTCGAAGGCCACCTGGAAGACACGTCTCAAACAATTCTCCGACTACTTTGGCTTCTCCTTCGACAAGGGCGGCAAACGTTTCGGCAGCACACGCAGTTCACCGTGTCCGGCGCGCAACAATAATGGCACTGGTGGACTGACCGGTGTCAATCAGACTATTGATCCGCTGCTCGGCGGCAGTAGCAGTGGTGGTAAGCCGCAGAGCATTTGCTGCACCATCTCGAATAATCTGCAGTCACCTAGTCTGCGTCACAAATCGCTGGCCACCGGCACCGGTCTGCCCACCCATTCGGAGCTGGTGAATGCCGGACGTCTGCGCGCCTACAGCTTGGACGTGCCCTGCAGTCACACCAGCAATCCGCGTTATAGCAGCAGCAGCGGTGGCGGCGGCGATAGTAGTCGCAAATCATCGCGACATGATGGCGGCACCACCGGCACCGGTGACGACAACAATAGCAACAATACGCTACATAGCAGCGGTGGTGGTGGCAGTGAAATGCCTACTTGTCTACCGCCACCGATACGCATCGGTAGCGTGGATGCCAGCGACACAATATTGATAACGACCGGCTTGCCGCGCGTCATAACGCCCGCCCAACTGGGTGAGACCGAACCGAGTTTGAGCATTGACTTGGGTATGGCTAGTGGGTCGTCATATGAGCCACCGAAAATTTGACAACGGGGTAGCTCGGAGACGACTACGAACTCGCTCTCGAATAACGGCGCATTTGCAGCGCTGCTACAGCAACAGCATCAGTTGCAGAAGGAGGCGGCATCGTTACGGCACAGCTCCAGCTGTAATATGTCCTCGATGTCGCTGACCGTTTGGTCGGCGCTGGGGCAACGGCTAAGTGCGTTAGTGTGTCATTGCTGCGAACGAAAGTTACCCGAACCGGAGAATGTCTGAAGCGCAGAGTAGGCACATAGTGAGATAGGGATGGGAAGTCGCAATAAGGTAGTGTAAAAATTCGGCTAAGTGAAAAAAAACGCTCGGTATAGCAAAATATTTAAGTTGAATGGCGTGCTGTTGTGGCAACAATGTTGCTGGGGGGCTTGAAGAGGTTTGGGAAAATGAAAAAAATAAGCGCGTATAACTTGATGTCCACAGATTATTTGTTGATGCAATGTTGCTAGCAACCTGTGGCAAGTAGTCGCTATATATTTTAACATATTTTTCAAAATAAAAAAACAATTCTTGCGAAAAATAGTTTTAAAAAATGTTTACAACGAAAAAACAAAACAAATATATCGTCAAAAAAGCTTACATTTTTCAAATTGCAAAATATTTCTGTAAAGTTTGTATACCAAATGTTGCTAGCAACATGTTGCTGGTAGTAATATTTTCAATTAAAACCGAGTTTTAGAACACAAATTACTGATTAGAAGTTTGATGTTGCTAGCAACATGTTGCTGGCAGTTATCTATCAATTTAGAAGAGTTTTAGCAAAAAAATACTGATTACAAGTTCCATTGGTTATCTGTTGCTGGCAGTTATCTATCAATTTAGAAGAGTTTTAGCAAAAAATACTGATTAGAAGTTTCCATTATTTTAATGTTGCTAGCAACATGTTGCTGGTTATCTTTAAATTTAAACCAGATTAGAAACTTCCAAAACTTACAATTCCAAAATTGAAAATGTTGCTGGGTAAAATATAGTGAAATTGCACAATTCTAAGTGGATAGGATACATTTAGATACTAAAGCTGGGGAAAACTAAGTCATAAGAAGGTTTTAGTGAAACAATTTTATAAAGCTGCGATTTTCATTATATTTTTTAGCTAAAATATGAGCAGTCAATTTTTTTATATAAAAAAAAACTATTTTTGGTAACCAAATTTAAGAAAAAAAGGTCGTTTTTAATTTGTATGATTAGTAAAAATTTTTCTTTGATAAAAAAGGGAAAATGTAATCTATAAATATATACACCTAGATCTATGTTCAAATCTTGCGCTCGTCATGTGCATTACATTGCCGTAAAAACAGTCAAATAATTTTAAACATTGTACGTGTATATTATTTTATAAATTATATTATACTTGTAGCAAAAAAAAAAAATTAAATTTTATATTTAAAAATATTTTTTTTAGTATATTTATAATAAGCGGTGCCTAACTATAATATCATTATTATTTTATTGCTATTATAATTTGTCAATAAATTTTAATTTTAAATAATTTGTTAACTAAAAAATTTTAAGCTAAAAAATATTATTTCCAATATTATTATTGCATTTTTGAATTGTTTACATTTATTTAAATTTGTAATTTAAAATTTTACTTTGTAAATAGAAAATTAAAAAATATTTTTGATGTGTATTTTCAGTAGGCAATACTTTGTATATAAGCGACATTTTAAACAAAAATAAACAAGATTACAAAATTAATATAATTTACAAATCGTTTTCATAAAATTTTAATAAAAATAAAAAAGTTTATAATTGAAAATAAATATTTTAAATGATTATTAAATTGTCAAGACTAAACTTGAAAAACCAACATTTAATTGCCGCACTATATATAAAAATGAGTTAAAAATAATTTATATATTTTTAAATATAAAATTTCTCTCAAACAAAAATATTTATAATAATAAATAAACTCAAAATCATTACATAAAAATTGTTTAATTAATATAATATAATATATAGAAATAAAAACAAACTATATTGAAATTTTTTAAATTTAAAGAATTGAATACAATTTTTATATTTAAATTTTAGCTTTATTAATAAAAAGTATAATAAACAGTATACTAATATAAATAAAAAAAAAATACAAAAGAAAAACCCAAAATTATTATTTTTTGATTTTGTTCTAAAAAAAAAAATTACATGCCGAAATATAATTAAAAAAAAAACTATAATAATAAAATACAAAACACCAAAAATATAAATATTAAATTTTGTTAAATTGAAAATGAATATATTTTAATATATTTTTAATTTAAGTTAATTTCTGTAACCAACCCGCATAATATTTAATATTATTTGATATTTTAGTCGAAGCATAGCTAAATGAAATATTCGTATTAAGTTAGAAAACTGTTGAGGTATAAAATTATTTAATATTATTTCAAAGAGTAAGACTTCTGTTGGTTAAATAACAACTAAAATATTATATTAATTAGCATTAAGTTTTTAATTATTTAAGTTTATAATTTTAATTTGCAAAAATAAATGCAAAATTAAATAGAAGAAAAAAAAGAGTTGAATTTTTATTTTTTTTAAGCTTGAGTTTTCATTTAAAAAAATATAGATTTTTTTGTTAGTTGTGGAATTTTATTTGTTGTTAATTGTTCATTTATCTTGTGCTGAGTTTTTTAATTATTATTTTGTGATTCTTTTTTTCCGTTTATTTTTTGAATTTTTTTTTCTTAATTTATTGAGGTTACAACCCTCTGGAAATTTTTTAAAATTTCTAAGATTACATGTTTTTCTAGTCATGGAATTTTATTAGCGTTTAATTTTAATTTTTTTGATTATCTTAATATTTTTTTCTTAATTTATTGAGGTTACAACCCTCTGGAAATTTTTTCAAATTTCTAATATTACATGTTTTCCAGTTATGGAATTTTATTAGCTTTTAATTTTAATTTTTTTGTTTATCTTCATATTTTTTTCTTAATTTATTGAGGTTACAACCCTCTGGAAATTTTTTAAAATCACATGTTTGTTAGTTGTAGAATTTTATTAGTTTTTAATTTTTCTTTTATTTTTTGATGTCTTTTTTAATTATTATTTTGCGATTATATTTTCAAAAAGACTATAAACAATTATTTTTTAATTATTGTTTTTATTTTATTATTATTTTTTAATTTATTGAGGTTACAACCCTCTGGAGATTTATAAAAATTCTAATATTACATGTTTGTCAGTTGTGGAATTATATTATTTTTTCAATTTTATTATTTTTACGTTTTTTGAATCTTTATATTTTTTTCTTAATTTATTGAGGTTACAACCCACTGGAAATTTTATATACAATTTTTTTTGGTTAAATTCTAGAATTATTGAATGCAAATCTGTTGGTAAATTTAATATTTGTAAATAAAAATAATTTTTCATTAAAAGTATTTTTACATGGTAAAATTGATTTACCACCAAAACTTCTCTCGCTTGAAAACTTCATAAAATTTCAACACACAAACCTTCTTCGGACTTTATTAAAACCGCAATAATTCTATCTGATCATTTCAACTCCACTTTAATAAAGAAAACAATAAAGAGTAAATAAATCGTTTAAACCCCAGCAGCTTACGTCGGTCGCAATCAGACTAAAGAAACAACATGTAAAAAAAAAACAAAAAAAAAATAAAAATCGAAAGCGACCAAACAATATCCGCCCCAAAATTATGCTAATAAATCTCGGCAATAATACAAAAGTAAAAATAAGCGCATATGTATGCACATACAAATGGAATCTCAACCGCAATTTATCAATAAGTGCCATAAAATATGCAATACGCTCTCATTTGGTGTTATTGTAATTGTTGTTGTAGACAGCGAAGGAGCATTGTGGAAATGAAAAGCAAACCATATGTGTTTCTTGTATAAATACACATGTACACACATGCATACATTAGCGATTAATGTTAGCCCAGTGGGTAAAATTCATACGACTTGGTAAATCTTGCATCGAATCTATTCAGAGTACACTTCTTGAGGCAATACACCCTGGATAACAGTTACCCGAACAAAATCACTAGTACCTAGGAGATTCCAACACTTCAGGACTTTTTTTTTGAAGGGACGAAAAGGAAATATTGAGGTAGAAGAAAGAAAAAGAAAGAGTGGATAGGAGAGGACTTTCCATCATAACGCATAATATATGTATAATAGCTGAAGTATAGTTAACAGCACCGTCCTTGAGACCACATTCAAAGCAATTTCAAATGCAATTCCCCTACTTTACTACTTCAACACAAGTTCAGTGGTTCACTGGGTTCAACACTTCCGTCATCAATTTACCACTTTATCTTCAACAGCACACCTGATGCGCACATATCTCACGCATCGATATTTTCCCGTTTCTGGCTGATTGTGTTGCGTTGCTTGCGCCTAAATGTATGCTATCATGCTGCCAATTTAAGGATATGTCTTCATTGTCATTGTTATTTTTCATTGTTATTGTTGTGCCTTTATAGGCATGTTTGCTGGTTGTTGCCTTACACAAAAAAAAAAAACAATCTCCCTTGCACATCAATTTGCCAAACGTCTACGTTTCAGTACACGAAAATTTTCTACCTGCTATCGAGCAGTTGTTTTATGCGCTCGCTTGTTATTCACATATCTTTCTATAGGCTCTGCAACTGTAAGTGGGTGTGTTGTGTGAAGGGCTTAGCCGGAAAGTGTCATTAAAGTCGCGCGCGCGTCTGTATGTATGATATCAAATATCAGGGAGACAAACGAATGAAACATAGATTGCCTTCGGCTACAAGCCAAAACATACGCAGGTAGTAATACGAGTCGAGAGAGATGGGTCGTATAAACGCGATATTCGTTGGTCTAATGACTCTACTTGCGCACCTCGAATGTGAGTTAACGCTACGTTGACAATGTACGTATGTATGTCGTTGCATACTTTTCGGCTACGCTGATATTATGCCTTATTGGCTATCAGTTTGCATGTCAGACGTGTCTAAGTATCTTTCGCAACTCAGTTACTTATACGAATGCGCAACGCAATATAGTGTGCGGCCGACTAACTAACTGGTTATGACTTGTCGTACACCCAGACATTTGGTATTGTTGTTTTCGAAATCGGCAATAAATATAGCAGTATTGAAGCTTCATTGCGAAAGAAAATACGACAAATACACTACAGACGACCATAAATAGCACAGCTGATGGTATGTAGATAAGAAACGACAGCTGATTGGATAAGTATAGTAGGTATCAGCGCCTAAATGTATGCTAAGAAATTTTGATGCAGCATTTCCTAAGTAATATTGATGATTAATGGAAAGCTAAAAACTTGATTTTGATTAATTTAATGTGTTTGGACAGAAGAACGAAGAGAAACATCCCCTTTTTCGTGATATTAAAAACGAAGTTTGACAGTAACAAGACCCAATTTCTTCTCTATTTTATCGAAGGCTGCGAGACAAATAATTAAAGCTTTCTTCTCTTAAAGACAATAAATTATTTGAATTAAAATTTCCCAATACTAACTAAAAATACGTAACATCTTAGTTGAAAAATTTATCAATTGAATTAATAGATATTGATTAAGGGATTATACGCTGTGGGAATAACAAGCGTAGGGTAAGCAGGCACATATTTTTTCTTAATTCTCAACGAAAGTAGGCATAAGAGAATGTGTAAAACGTCAATGAAGTAATGGACCCAAAGGGAATTTAAAGGAAATTTATAGACGAGCGCAAAAAAGCAACAAAAGTGACAGAGTAGTTGACACAACAGCAACAACAAACTATTAAAATTAGTAATTTATTGAAAAATTTTAGTTAAATTTATTGAAAGGATAACATTACTACAGCCATGGATACACCAGATCGGGTTGACATTTTCGTAAAGGTTGCAATGACACAAGCTATGGAGCTGAGCGCCAAAATCGAGTATGAGAGTGAGTGAAAATAAAGTCAAAGAGCTTAAAATTAGGCAGAGAGAGAGCGAAAAAGAGTTTTCAATAAGGGCGAGGAGAGATTTAATAAAAGAGGAGACAATTATTGAAGGGGAAGATATTGAACGAAGGAGAAGATATTTATATAAAAAACCAACCATTAAAAATTTTACAAAAAAATAATTGATAAATAAATTATATTGTTTGGGATAATAAAAAAATTCGTAAAAAATAAATGTAAAAATGAAAATGTGCTGACTGAACAAATAGTTAGTTAGAAGAACGTAATGGATGACGATAATAATTAAAGAGATTATGAAAAATCTTAGAAACCTTATAAATTCTTTGAAGTAGAATGAAAATGAGTTTAAAGGAATAAGAATATTAAATTATCGTTTTGAAAAGAAAAGAAGAAAGAAGTAGTAAGAATACTAATAAAATGTGAAAGAAAGAGCATATGTATATGGCTCATTGTTACGACAAGATTTGTTACTAAGCATTAATTATATTTTTTAGAGTTATTTTGCTCAAAACTATTTCGAAGAAAAGAGACTTTTATAAAAGAAAATATATTTTTTATCTGATTTAAAAAAGGTGAATAATCAAAAAGGAAGAATTTCTAATTTTTTTTTATATATCTTTTCCTTCATCATATAACGTTTGAAATTAATTGTAAGTATGAAAATGAATAATATGAAAATGAGTAGCAAATTTGTAAAAAAAAATGTTGGAGGGAAAAAATATTTCAATTTTTTTCCAAATTAAAATTATAATTAAATATTTTTTCAATCAAATTTTTTCTTTTTTTCAATTAGATTCATAACTTTAATAACGAAGAGCTAAAAAAATGAGAATGACCATGAAATTTCTAAACAAAGATATGATAAAAATATATAATGCAGCACTTGAAAAAGTAAATTGACGATTTAAATCACTTTTAGAAACAAAATTTATGAAAAGACAAACTTTCTGCAAAGCATTAACGTCTAGATGGAACAAATTCAACATATCCTACACACTTGGCAAAGCTGTTATTAGCAAAACGGTAAAACGAAAATCGATACAAATTATTAAAAAAAAAAAAAATTATTGAAATTAAAATAAATATATATACATTTATGTCATAAGAAAGTAAGTCACAAAATATTATATGTATGTAAATGTAAATACTTGTAATTTAAGTTTAAATGAAGAACTCTCTAAATGTCTAACATATATACAGGTCTAATTTTTAGTGTAATAAAAAATCTAATTAAAACTAAGCAAAATATATAGAAGATATGTATGTATTCGTGTATGTCAATAACTTTCTTAAACAAAAAATAACATAAATAATAAACCTTTCTGTAAGCAAAAATGAAAAAAAAGCGCAAAAGTTAAAGCATACTTTTGCGCGCAACGCCAAGCTGGCTCTTGGCAATTCTGACTTCTACACATATGAAAAAACTTTAAAAACAATAATTAGCGTTTAAAAGCATAAAAAACGCGCTTAAATAAATTTAAAAAAATATTGAAAAATTTTGAAAAAAAGGGTTTTGAAAAAAATTTGAAAATTTTAGTATTAAAACTTAGCGCAAGGGAATTATGCGTTTTCTGTCGACCATCTAAAACAAACAAACGAGTACTTTAAAACTAACTGCTAAATGGGACACTTAGAACATATTTAAGAAACCACCAACAAATATTATGTATGAAGTGGTGAAATGACTAAGCAGTGAAAAAAGAATATTTGAAAATAGAAAAACCTTACAGCAGCAACAAACCTATGACACAATGAAAAAAATTAAAAAAATATATTTTCAAAATAAGCATGAAGAAAATTAACCTTAGAGATGACCTTCCGAAACACATGAAATACAATGTTGCAAATTTTTGACTTGACTTGAATGACATTAAAACAATATTAAAATAATACCACAACAAACAAAAGCACACAATAAACAAAATTAAAAAAAAAAAACAAATATGTGCTTATCAACTAGGCGAAACATTTGAAGAAGCTTCTCAAGACACTTTTATTTCTCGTCAAACAATTTTTTTATGTTTGCGTTAACTTCAGCAAGAAATGAAAAAATCTAAATTGTGAAAAGAAATATTTTAAACAATTTTACTATACATATATGTATTTACTACCTATGCCACATACAATGGGAATTGAGAACTGGACTTTACACACTAACCTTTTATAAATACAAAATCTATACTAAATAGTTATATAATTGAAAGAAAAAAAACATATATAATATATACAAATGTATTTGTGTATATTATAAACGGCACTATTTGTATAAAGTATATACTCCTATTAAGAACACAAAAATCAAGAAAATTAGCAAACTTATGTGTAGCATTGTAAATGTGGTTTAAAAAAAATGTACACAGGCACTACAGAGGCAAAGTAATGGTAGACGCATAAATGTATACAGACGATTTATGAGATTTGATTGAAAGAATTTTAATAAAATGATTATGAAAAAATGTGCAAAATTTTCCAATAAACAAATTATATTTAAAGAGTATATATATTATATGTAAATGATGAAAATAAAAAATTTAGAAAGCGTAAATATGTAATTTATATACCTACTTACCTAATATTAAGAAATTCTTATGATGTGTATGGAACAGAATTATTTACACTCCAGTATGCTTTAATGATTTTTGTTGTTTCTGAAATGAAATGTTTATAATTAAAAAATTTAGAATGAGTAAATATGTAATTTATATATCTACTTACCTTATTGAGAAATTCTTATGATGTGTATAGAACAGAATTATTGCCACTCCAGTAAGCTTTTGGTGTTTTTTGTTGGTTTCTGGAATGAAATGTGTATAATTTCATAATATATTTTAATTTAATTTAATTTAATTTAATTTAATATTAACAATAATTAAAATATTTAGAATGAGTAAATATGTAATTTATATACCTACTTACCTAATATTGAAGAAATACTTATGATGTGTATAGAACAGAATTATTGATACTCCTCCAGTATGCTTTGGTGATTTTTGTTGTTTCTGAAATGAAATGTTTATAATTAAAAAATTTAGAATGAGTAAATATGTAATTTATATATCTACTTACCTTATTGAGAAATTCTTATGATGTGTATGGAACAGATTTAATGATACTCCAGTATGCTTTTGATGTTTTTTGTTGATTTCTGGAATGAAATGTGTATAATTTCATTATAAAATTTAATTTAATTTAATATATCTAATAATTTATTAAAATTAATAAATTAAATTTATTATTAAATTCTCTGCAATTCATTAAATTTTAGTTTTATTTTATTTACAAAATTTAAAAATTTAATTTGTATTTTCTTTTAATTATATTTTTTTATTTAAATTTACTTTTAATTATTTTAATCATTGAATTGTCTTTAATTCATTAAATTTTAGTTTTGTTTTATTTAAAAAAATTTTAAATTGAAAACCATTTAAAAATTTATGCTTCAAAAATGATATAAAACTCTGAACGATTAAGAGTTATAAAAATTTTACGCACTTTCAAAAAATTAATAAATTTAAGTATTTTCGACAAATTCATTACAAAAAGAAATGAAAAAGTTAAATTAAGGCATTTAAAATAGGCATATAACAAAAACAACAAAAAATTTTACGAATGCACTTCCACATGTAATCTTTAACACTAATTCCCAAATAATTTTAACATTTTATTAATAAATTATAAATATTAATTTTCATTATTTTTTATATTATTATTATAATTATATTATATTTTATATTATTATTTTATTTTATATTATATTTATTATGATTTTATATTTTTATTATATTTTATTTTATTATCACACGTTTCTTAATAAATTACAATCTCACTTATTAAAGGCGCAAAAAAATAACACTCAAACATTAAAAAGCAACACCATTCATAAAACAACCGCTACCTATACTCACGCCACATTCCATGAGCAATGCACCGTAACCCTATACTTTGTTGTTGTTATCAACATTGCAATTGCAGTGACGCCAGAGCATACCTATGCATGTTCTGTCATGTTGATTAAGCTACCGTTTTTAGGCGCAAAAATGCCTTTTGATATAATTTGCCATTGTTTTTATTATATGCCAATTCTAAATTAAAACCTTCAATATATTTCACATATTACTTTTCTTAAAACACTTTTATAATTAATAAAGCCGGTGCTCACATTTTCGTACAAATTAGCCAAAACTAATGTAAATTTATGCCAACACAATTTCTTTAACTTTAATTTCTTAATATATTGCATATTTTGTTACAATTTTACTAAAAATATTAAATATAGTTTTTTAACTCACATATTTCAAGTTTTTAATTAATTATTTAAACACTTATTTAAACTTTATTGCGCATTTCAACAACCCAACACATTTTATGCTGCTTGCATGTGCTCGCGCGAAAAAAAAACGAATGCATCACGAAAAGCATAAATCGATTACATCGATGTGGGGGAGTTATGTGGTGGTTACATGCTGCGCAAATAGGAACAAAACGAATTATATGGCGATTACATGGTGCGCAAATAAAAAGAAAAGGAGTTATATGGTGGTTACATGGTGCGCAGCTTAAATTGCAAAGCGAAAATATTAAATATTTAACTTTATTATTTATGAAGGCACATTTTAAATATTGTTTTATAAACCAAATAGTAATAACCAATATTTTTTATTAGAAATATAATATATTATAAATAAAAAATATAATATATTATTATTAAATATATTATTTTTATATATTTTTTTGCAAAACAACACTAATGCACCTGTTGCGCAAACACCAATTGGCAGAGGCTAGTTTGCGCAAATTTATTATTTATTTATTTTGTTTTTTATTTAATATAATTTCATGAAAAGCAAAGAGCTTATTACACTTTTTTAAGTCTTTTAAATTATTTACATTTTTGGCAACCATTTATTTGCTTAAATTTCTTATTTAATTTATATTAACATTAATTTCAATAAATATTTTCATTTCAGTAGTTTGACTAACCATTTTTTTATTCTTTTAAAATATTTTTAAAATATTCGCAGACACTTGCTTGCGCAAATATATTATATTATTTTATTTAAATTTAATTTAATTTCTCGAGAAATATGAACATTAATAGTTTAATGAGTTAGGTGGGTTTCAAAATTTGGAGAATTTTTTTTTACTTATTAAATTGTACAATAGGTCGAAAATATTATCCAAAAATATCAAATCAATCCGTGTAAAATTCTAAGAGATATGACTTCTGGAAGTTCCACCCAGTAGGCCACGTCAGTTTGAAAGTAAAACTTTATCTCAAAACTCAATTTTTTAAATCGTTGAACACGATAACTCGAAAAGTTATGAAGCGATTATGTTCCAATTTTGCACATAACTTTGGAATAACGTTATATATTTAATGAATGTAGATTTTTTTATTTTTATTTATTTTAAAATTATTAAAATCATTTTTATTTATTTATTTTTAAAGGCCAATATATGGCGAAAATTTTACTAAAAAAGTGAGTTTATTTGGATTAATTTCTGTCAAAAATACAAATTTTAATGTTTTCTTTTTTCCTTCGTGCATTAACTAGATTTATGCATGTACTATCGACATGTTTTTGGATTACTGTTTGTGGATGAGCAAATCATGGGTCGAGTTATAGAATTTTCATTAAAACATAAAATTTTTCAAAAAGCTTTTGTTACATGATTTATGCAAGCCATAAGTGTAATATCATATTATTTGTTCGCCTCCATAAGATATAGATAAAGAAATATGCCTCGATAGCAATATTTAAAATTTTGTATTATGCCCTGGTAGAAAAGTTCGGTTTATGGAAGGAAATTTGTATGAAATTTTACTTCTATTGTCAATTCAAAAGTTCGAGTTATAGAGTTATCTTTGGGTTATAGAAATTGTAAAAATACCCTTGTTTTCAGACTCTGAAACCCAACTAACCCCTTAACTAACATTTTTAAATATTTTTCTCTTCTAAGTCACTTCTTTATATTATTTAATTTATATTTGATTAAATTTCAAGAAAAATATTTACTTAAATTGTTTATCATACTTTTCCAAAGATTTTTAAATCATTTATAAAGTTATTTACCATTCAATTTATTTAAAATTCATTTAATATGTTATTTGCTAGTGAAAAGAAATATGCCGAATGTGCAAAAATATAAATCGATTACATCAACTAATGTGCCGTTTACATGGTGCGTTGTTTAAAAAACCAAATTTAATGTTTTATACTGAATTATATAATTCTTTAATTATCTATCATTTTGGCAATAATTAAATGCATAACTAACTACTACTTTTTATGCAATAAATATCGAAAATATTTCAATTAAATAGTATCCAATCAGACATACAAATTTAACACCGTTTCTTAACACAAATTTTGAAAAAGACATTTTCAATTTTTTTGTGTAAAAGCAAAACCACATAAAATTATATTTTATATGACAACTATTTTAGTATTCAAACTCAGAACTCTACTACCAACGGTTTCCTTACATTTAATACGAAGACTATCCATTAATATGCACAGACAACTATTTAACTGCGAATTTTAAGGCAACTAAAAGGTTGAGTAAATTATTTAAAAGTGAAATATTTCGGAATGTAACTTGAAAATATATTTAACAGAGTTACAAGCCAGATTATTTTGAAACTTTACCCTTTAAATAATGGTAAGTCTTTTTCTAAACATATGGTAAATGGCTTGTCTACATTTTTAGAAAAGTTAGACAGCAAATAAAAAATATTTAAGAAATATATGAATTTATTGTAAATCTAATTCAATGACTTTGAGGCACATAACAGTATTTAAAAATATTATTTTTAAATGTTTTTAGCAACTTAAGCTCTGAGGAAATTATTAGAAGCCACTTCTGTTCGCTAAAATTTTTGAAAAAAAAATACTATAAAATTTTAAATGCTTTACTCAATCTTTTCTGTGTCACACACTTAAAAAATATTTTTTTATTTTCCCCTCTACAAACGCTATACACTGTAAAACAAAAATACTTGTTAAGAAAAATGTAAAAGGACCCTCCTGAATGAACTACCAAAAGCCTTTCCTTTTCAAAAAGACTTCAATAAAAATATTTATAGTTATAAAGAATATGGAAAAGAAAAGTAGTAAGGAAAACAAAAACTATATGTAAAACTAACTAAATTAAAATGTAAGAAAATATATTAATTATATAATTACGCCTAAGCCAAAAAGAAACTATACAATATAAGATATTACAAAAAATGAGCGTACTTAAAAAAGAAAAAACAACTTTAGAGCATAGTATTCGTGAAATATTTAAAATATTTTAAAAATCTTAAAAAATACACAGTAAAAAAATTAAGTGTATAAGTGGTGTAATATGCTGTAGTTAAAAGATTTTAGGAAAAATGAAATGAAAATGAGAAAATTTTAAAAAGAATTATTTATGTCTATTGAGCTGTGGATTGTATTTATAGAGGAGCATATAAAAATATTAGAAAAAAATTGAGGTGAGCAGGTATTTTGAAAGTATATTAATAGTTTTTACGTCAAAAAATAATATGCTTTGGAAAAAATTATTTAGGATTTTTTTTATTTAGAAAAAAATTATATTTCTTTATTATTTGGAAAAAAAAAATATTTTTTATTATTTAGAAAAAAATATATTTTTATTGTAATTTCTATTTGGAGAAAAAAATTTTATTATAATTTTTATTTAGAAAAAAAAAGGTTTTTATTATAAATTTTATTTATAGAAAACTATTTTTTTATTAAAATTTTCATTTAGAAAAAATATTTTTTATTTAGAGAAAGTATTTATTATTTAAAAAAATATTTTTTATTATAATTTCAATTTAGAGAAAAAACATTTTTTATAATATTATAAATTTTATTTAGAAAAAAATTATATTTGTTTATTATTTGGAAAAACAAAAATATTTTTTATTATTTAGAAAAAAATATATTTTTATTGTAATTTCTATTTGGAGAAAAAAAAATTTATTATAATTTTTATTTAGAAAAAAAAAATGTTTTTAGTATAAATTTTATTTATAGAAAACTATTTTTTTATTATAATTTTTATTTAGAAAAAATATTTTTTATTTAGAGAAAGTATTTATTATAATTAAAAAAAAATATTTTTTATTATAATTTCAATTCAGAGAAAAATCATTGTTTATAATATTATATTTTTTATTTAAAAAAAATATTTTTTATTATCTCTAAATTGAAAAATAATTTTTTTATAATATTATAATTTTTATTTAGATAAAAATATTTTTTTATTATAAATTTTATTTAGATAAAAATATTTTTTATTATAATTTTTAATTTCAGAAAAATAATTTTTTATTATAATTTTTAAGTAGAAACAATTATTTTTTTATTATAAATTTTATTGAAAAATTATTTTTTATTGTAATTTTTATTTAGAGCAACATAATTTTTTTATTATAATTTTTATTTAGAAAATAATATTTTTTTATTATAATTTTTATTTAGCAATATTAATTTTTTATTATAAATTTTATTATTTATTATTATAATTTTTATTTAGAAAATATTAGTTTTAGAAAATATTTAGATACATTTTTTTTATAATTTTTATAATTTTGATTAAAAAAATAAATTTGGTTATCACTTTTTGTTTAAAAGAAAAAATATTTTTCAAAAAGAAATAGAAGAAATTTGGTATAATTTTAGTTCTATTAAAATATTTTATTCGGTGTAACATTCATTGATGATTTTTTTAAGAATTTTTAAAACGATTTTGAAAACCATTATACAAAAATATGTTTTCCAATTGCATGATTATGAAGAAAAAAACGATTTAGGATACTAAAATAATTATTTGGAGCAGACTGATATGGAAAATATATGATAAACATAAAGGTGTATATGAAAAAAATATTTAAAGAAAGTAAAATTATTTAATTGATGCTATGAAAAGAAGAATGAAATTTACAAAAAAAAATATAAACTGTTTTTGAAAAGAATATTTGTGTAAAAGCATATATGTTATTAAGAAAAGTAACATTATGAAATTAAAATTTTCAAAAAATTTATTTAGAAAAAAATCAAAAATTTTCTAAATGTAACAATTAACAAATTTGCAAAGCTAAATTTTATTTAAATTTCAGTTCAATTTTTTGTTTAATTCCAACAGTGTTATGAGGTGAGGCGTAAATTTCAATGAACACATTTTATGCAGTTGCAATTAATTGGAAAACAAAAAAAAATTAAGTCAACATAAATGAATGCATTTTAAGTGTGCAATTGACATGCAAATTGAACGTTATTGTAATCTATATGTATACACACACACATACATACAAATATACATGTGTATGTATGTATGCTAGCAGACAAATAAATACCGATGCACACACAAACAACTGCACTTACCTACATACCAAACAAATGAATGCAAAATGATTGCAAATGAAAAACAAAAAAGAAAAAAGGATAAAGAATACAAAATGAATAATAAAACAAACAAAAAATATATATCTATCGACAATTGTATTTAGAGTAACTGAATTCAGTGTGCATTTAATTAAATAAATACATATATAAATATATTAAAAATAAATTTATTTTATTTCTTTATGCGCAATGACAGCGGTAAGTAAATAATTGGTGTGAAAGGGCAATTATAAAAGAAAGAATTTGATTATTAATAGAAAAATATGCTGGCTTGATCTAAAGTCACTTGCAGTGAACAGCAGTGTAATTGCAATGAAAGCACAGGACGAGGTGATGTGCATGTCATATGATCACATTTTTGTCTGAAAATATATTTTTCATACATTTAAAGAAAAAAAAATTATGTGGAAAACCAAAATTTCATATGATGTGATATGACATACAGATCATATGATGCCAACATGCAGTGCGATGTGATATGATTATGGCGAATTATAATTTTTGTTTGCATAAAATAAATTAAAATTATAATTTAAATTTAAAAAGTGGAAATTCTCTCTGAAATAATATTTTTCAAATCATAAACACGTGATTTAAATTAAACGCGTAATGCACTGAACACGTGATGCAACTGCTAGAGGTCAAACTTTTTTGAAAGTGATATCACATCTTGTATGTTTAATAAGATGATAAAATATAAAATATTTGATAATTGGATAATCTCAGAACATCGACACAGTATATAGCTTTCCAAAGTAAGTTAATTAGTCAAATGTCATATGATATGAATCTAATTTGAAGCCACGGTGCGAATTGATCGAGTAAGAACTAATTAGCATAAATACATACGCGACTATGCAGTAAAAAAATACATTAAAAATCATAATTATCACATATCATGTGATGTTATGATTTTCAGATCACATGATGTGCATCACATCATATAAAGTAATGGCAATAATGTATTAATTTTTATATACGACTATATAGTAATAAAAAATTGATCAGAACTCGAAATTATCACACATCATGTGATTTTATGATTTTCAGATCACGTGATGTAGATCAGAGATATAAATTGATGAAGAATTTTGAACTCAAAAGTTGCACGGAAATGCATTTAAATGGTATTGCATAATATTTTATAGGAAGTCAAGAGAAGCAACCTTGTCAATGAAGTCATGTGATGTCAGGTGTAGCTGATAGGAGACCGACCGATTAATCGGCCTTGGTATCGGCATCGGCCAGTATCGGCCACAAAATTAAGTATCATTACTTAATCGGCCATATTTGGCCGATTCTTAGCCGATTCTTTCTACTTCTTTCGGATTATACTAAAATACATTTTTTTCCTTTTTTAATTTCTTTAGAGCATAAAATTTGAATGAACCATATAAAATACAGTGAATCACATTTGATTAAACTAACAATGCATCATGGTGATAATTTAAGTCTAGTATAAAGAAATTCAACAATTTTGCATTGGTTGGTTGGTTGGTTGAAAAGGGAGGCGAAGAGAGCCTGACCGCAAGCGGCCGCTTTTAGGCCATTATTAGGCCCATTGTGCTCCCCGAAGACAATTTTGCATTAATGAAAGATTTTATTTAGTACTGCTAGATTTATGTCAAATATGTACAGTTTTGTTTAAAGTTGTTGAGATTTTGAAGATAATGTCATAAAGTCACTATTATAGAAGCATTCGTAACTAGGTTAATTTATTTTTAAAAGTTTGCCATAGACAGGGTCACGTAATAATCACTTGGTGCTGGCCAGGACTATAATAAGGTGCATGGAAAAGAACCTCCCAAACAAGCTTCCGAAGTTTCTATTGAGTCACTATCACTATTTGCCGCCTTTCACAATGTGAGATATAAATGACAAAAGACATCTCTTTGAAAATAACGGATTCTTTTTACTAGACCTACTGTTTTCGAATATTGGCCTTAATGCTCATATTTGTCCTTAAGGGGTAACCCAGTGTAACCCATGAAAATTATTAAATTAATTTAAAAAAAAGTTACCCAACTGCTGACATGATTCCGGCCGAATGAGTAACTGATACACAAAAATTTAAAAAGGTTATTAAAGTTGAATATATTCCCTATACAATGACCTACGATTATTGAAAGATATCAAACTTTAACAAAATGGCGTAGTACTGAAAAAAATTTCGATGTTTTAGGTAAAAAATTGTCGTTTTTTATATGCCAAATTGACAATTTTCAACAAATCAAAAAGATCGTAGGTCATGGTATAGTAAATATATTCATTAAGTTTAAAATTGAGGTTGATCGGTCAATATCTCGTTGAGTTATGATGTCAGTAATTTTGTGAAAAGTCGTTTCGAGAAAAACGCCTTTTAAGTTTCGACTATAGCGGCTTATACATGTGAGCGATTGCTCTTTAGAACGCTGCCATTCAAAAACTATTCAAGATACGACCTTACCTTTCACAGGATATTTTTGAAATTATAAACTTTCGAATAAGCAAAAAATAAAAAAATCGATTTTTTGAAAATGTCACACCGGTATACCCCCTTAAAGGAAAAAAGCTATATTGCTGATTGCAGATTCGCTTTGAGAAAACGCGAATAATTTATTTGTTCTATCAACATATATCTTATAATAATAATTTTTTTAGTTTTGAATATTAATTAAATCACTAAACAACTTCATATTTACATATGAATTGAGTTGTTTACCTATTTTGTGAGGTTATTTGTCTTTGTTTTTATTTTGTTACTATACTAATTTACTAAATAATGTTGTTGATGAAAGAATCGGGATCGGCATCGGCATCGGCCAAAATTTTGGTATCGGTCGGACACTAATACATTTGTTTAATAAAGTGATATCAAGTGTAAATCATAGGTGATATTTACTTTATAGAGTGATGTGATTTAATTAATTTATCAATGCTGTAGTCCTTATAGAAAACAAAATTATTTTTCGTATATTTAGCTCTTATAATGAGATTGTCTGATATAAAGATCATATGATGCAGATCATGTGATGTGATTTGTAGATAGAAATTCGAAAACAAAATAAAAATTGTTAAAAAATAACGCAGTTGTATTGGCTGAATATAATATATAACAATAGCCTTATAAAATTTCGATATACAATAAAAAGGTTTCTATGTCAAGCAAGTCATATGATATGAAGATAAGAACATCACAATAAAAAATCTAGTGATATGTATTATTTTGATTGGTGTAATGTCATTATATCTTTTCAAACAAGCAATATTATCTGAATTACACAATTCTGGCAGATCATATGATGCAACATCACGTGATGTGATTTGATGCGAAAATTTAAAAAAAATGTCAACTATATTGAGTAGATAATTGAAATATAAAAGTCATGTGATATAGCATATATTTCTGCTCTAAATCAAACATATTTCTATGTCATTGAAGTCATCTGATGTGTGATCTACTCACATGTTGCTTTATGAATGGATAGCATGTCAATTAATTTGTTTTTTTTTTTATATATAGAAATAGCACTACTATTTATAATAAAATATGAACTTTATTATTTCATGCATATAATGTCAAAATGCATAGTTCACATGATATAGTATGAACGCGTGATGTGATTTCGTGAGTATACCCAAAAATAGAAGTGATGTGATGTACATATTACGCAGATGTTCAATGAAGTATTAGAAAATTCAATATATATTTAAAATGAATGTTGCCTACGCTTCGTTTGAACTCTATTTAACTATTTATAACCCCATCTCACCTCAACTTCTATAACTCTGAACTGTCTCTTTCTCTCCCTCTCTCTGGTAAGTCAACTCCGAATCTCACTTATTTTCGCAACTACACCGCAAAAAGTAAATATAATGAGCCTTCATTCATGGAACTTTATGAATCAGCTACTTTGCATCATCAGAAAATATCTCCACAAACTAACAAAAACAACAAAGCGCTTTGTCTTCACGCTGTTTTCCTCACACGTATTTGAAAAATTCTCTGAAATGAATCAGTTAGTTTTATTTGAAAGCTTATTAGCATATACTGGTGCTGAAAATATTTATTTGTATGTGTGTTTGTTTGGATGTGTAATTACGCTTAATGAAACCTTTCCTTTTAGGCGTTGAACTTGTATTAATTAAGGCATTCAATTACATTTTTACTTTCCTGAAACAATACTAAGGTGAGTGACGAATGCGGGACGAACATTTTTTATTGCAATAACGGCTTTTTAATGCTAAAATCGTTGCATATTGCAAGCAGAGGCTGCGCACTCTTATATAAGAGTGTATATATATATATATATATCACATATACCGGTAGTTGTTTACTATGTATAAGCCGATTTCTTCTACTCTCCGCTGTCTACCGTATTTTCAATACGCTTGTATATTTTTTTAATATAAATTAGTAATTTCTTGCTCTTATTTGGCAGCTTCAATTGACTTCTAATGGAATTGAATGTCGCTCGCTTATCTCATGTTGGTCTATATGTGCGGGGGCCATTGAGGTCAGAGAGTGTGATTGTTGTATTTTCAAATTCAATTGAATTGAATTTATTACTTGTTTATGTGCTCAATATATACATACAAATATACATACTTATATTAACCTGTAAATATCGCTAAAATATTGTTTTATAAATATTTTCAAATCTCTCTTACTATATATATGATTAAAATGTATATAGGATAGAAAAAAATAATTTATGAATTTTGTAATTTTTTTTACTCAAATGTGACAATTTAAATAAAAAAATATTTTTTCATTAAAAAAACCTCATTAATTTCAAAATTGCTTTTTTTTTTAGTTTCAAAAATTATTATTTCATCTCTTTTGAACTTTATTATTTAATGTATCTAAAACTTGGATTAATATTGTAAATTGAATATATTATTAGGTCTACAACTTTGCTTCCGCCGTTTTCCAATAGATGTCTCTAGGGTCAAGCACTGGTCGATTCAATCGTTTTATATCGATCTTGGAACTGAAAATGTCACTTTTTGAGCAGAATTCTCGACATTTGCGGGAAATTTTGCTTTTCTTTTTTAATTCCAAGAAAAGTGCGGCTGAGGCTCATCGAAATTTGTAACATCGACATTTATAACCGTTTTTATACAAAAAAAAAACTTAAATTTACCAAAAAAAGAACGATGGAAGCAAAGTTGTAGACCATAATATATTTTTTAAATTTAAAATTTTGAAAATTTTATTATCTTTAACAAATTATGAAGCTTTAAAAAACTTAAAATTACTTTCTTTACTAATTTATAAAGTTGTCAAAAAAATATATAAAAATATCATTTTTATTAGTTAAAATATTTACTTTTACTTTTATTTTAAATATTAAAAAATAATTACTTTTAAATTTAATTTTTACTTTTATTTTATTTTAAAGAAAAAATATCTTTTAATTTATGAAATTATTTCTAGAATAATTAAATTTCATTAAAATTTTAATTTTCAATAATTGTTTATAAAAATAATTTATTAAAAATAATGAATTTTATTCGAAAAATAAAAAAAAAAAATCAAAAGAAATAGCGAATTAAGCTGTTAAATGCAAATGATTTTTTTTATTTTTAAATTTTAATCCAAACAAAATTAAATGAATTGGCGAAATAAGCATAAAAATAATTGTAAAATTTTTATAAATCGTTTCTAGTATATAAATATGAAATAATAAGATTATTTTTTGTTAAAAAAAAAAACAAACAACAAAAAATTAAAAAATAATTTTAATTCGAAAAACGTTTGGAAAAATGTTTAATATTTTTTCATATTCATATTTAAAAAAAATAGTAAAAACATATAAATAAATAAAATTAAATATTATAGTTTAATAAATTATATTCGTAAAATATATTATATTTTCAGTAAATTAAGATAAAAATAGTATTTGAAATTAAAAAACAATTGGAAAAAAAATAAATATTTATCAAAATAAATTAAAAAAAAATGATTTTTATTTTAAAAATGTTTATAATTAAATATGTATTTTTAAATAAAAACAACTATGTTATATATTTAAATTTTTTTTTTACAAAATTAAATAACATAATTTTTTATAATTAGAATTTTTTTTTAATAATTTTTGTAAAATTAAAAATTGTAATAAAATAAAAAAATGTATTTATTAAAAAAAATTTTTTTTTTTTTATTTATATTTGTAAAAAAAAAAATAAATATATAACATTATTTTCTTATTTAAAAAAAGTTTGGTTTCTTTGAACATTTTTAAAAATATTTTAACTTAAACTGCATTATGTAATTTTTTTTATAATTAAATATTATTAAATAAAAAATAGTATGTTATATATTTAAATTTTTTTTTACAAAATTAAATAACATAATTTTTTATAATTAGAATTTTTTTTATTAATTTTTGTAAAATTAAAAATAGTAATCTAATAAAATATTTTATTAATTAAAAAAAAAATTAATTTTAATTTTTTTATTTTATTGTGTAAAAAAAATGTAAATATATAACATATTTTTTTCTATTTAAAAAAAAAAATTGTTTGCTTTATTTTTTGAACATTTTTAAAAATATTTCAACTTAAAATGTATTATGTACAGCCTTAAATTATATATTGTTGACAACAACCGATTGTAGCGTACTCTCACACTCCACTAAACGCCGTCTTAATCACGAGCAGCGGCAAACTATACATACACATGTATTTGTATATATGGATGTACCTAATGTAGTTATGTCAGCCTAACAGGTTTCTGCGTTGCCTCTGTGCGATTCTCATTTCAATGCCTGCTCAGTCAGTTGCCGGAATTCGTACGTGTCAGTTGTGATAATTGTCGCTGGTGAATTATTTACCAAGTGTATTTCAAAAACTAGTGAATTTATTTTTTAACCAAAATAGTGTAAAAAAACTTAAAAAAATCGAAAAGAAGTAATACTATTCACTACTTTCAGCGTTAAGTAAATAGAAAACGCGCGAAGCAATGCGTTTCAAGATCAATCACACACTTTTCGTGTGTACTGTGTTGTTGTTGTGTGTGCTGCAGTGCGAATTTGCAGGTAAACAAAATAATAATAATAATAAAAAACATTACACAAAGCCCATGGAGTTTCCAAAAACACTAGCTGTCCGTAGAAGAGTCTACAGTGGTGTTAGAATGTGAAAAATGTTAAAAAAATATATATATATATTGTAAAAGAAAAACAAAACATACAACTCAAGTTAAATATAAAAAAAATAAAATAATAGTTCTAATAAATTTTTGAATACATAAATTTTAAATTAAAATTAATTCTTTAAATATAAATATATATTTAAAAAAAAAAAAATAAAATTTATTTTTCCAATAATTAAATTAAAAAAAAAAAAATTTAAATAAAATTAATTTTTTTTTATATAAATATTTTTTTAAGAATTTTTTTTTGAAAACTTGAGTAAAAATATTTTATGGAATCCAACAATTTTTACTACCAAAACAAAAGTGGAAAAACATATAATTAAAAAAAAAATATATAAAAAAAATAAAATAAAAAATGTTTTTAATTTATTTAACACTAATTCGACAACTGACAGAATTAAAAAAAAAAATGGCAAAACAAATATTATTAGATGAGCTAAATCTCACTAAGACAATATTTGAAAATTTCCTTATCTCATTTTAATAAATAAAATATTTTTGTGTCATCGCTTATCGCTCTAGTATATACGCTCGCAGTTGTGAGCTAATTTCAGAAAAATAAATATTTGTGTAAAAAAATTAAATAAATTTCATTTTTCTAGCCAGCTACAAAGCCGAGATCGAGATAACTCCGGCGCCACCGGAAGAGCAGACAACAAAGAAGTCCGGTTGGTTTAGTCGGTTCTTTGGCGGTAGCGGTGATAAGACAACCACCACTACCACCACACCGTTACCACCACGAAATGTGCCGGCGCCCATACCAACACAACCGCAGCCAAATGCACCGCGAGTACAACCAAATACCGCTGGCGCACAGAAGCCACCACCATTTGCCATTAACCCAAATGCGCCGCTGATGCCGCTGGGACCACGTCCCGACACCCCCGACTCATCGCCCTTCGGTGGTAATGGCAAACAGCCACCACAGTGGCCACAACCCAATTCGCAATCAGCAGCACAAACACCGACCACGCCAGCCGGTTTGCGTCCGCCAGCCGGCAGTCCACAGTTGCATCCATCACAACAACGTCCACAGCCAGCACCGACACCTATGAACTTTGGTGGTAATGTGAATAACTTTGGACGTCCAGGTACAGCACAGCCGAATTTGCCACCTGGTTTTGCACCATATCAACCACCTAAAGCGCAGCCTTCTGGCTTGGATCTTAGTTATGGCGGTGGCGCACGTCCGCAAGGCGGTGCAGCCGGACGTCCCGGTTTCGGTTTAGCACCATTGACCAGCACAACTACCACCACTACCAGTACCACAACCACGACAACAACAACTACACCAAAACCAAGTTCACCCGGTAGTGCTTTAGGTTTGGATATGCGTAATGGTTTTGGCGGCATCGGTGTACCAACCACGACCACCACCAGACGCCCTTCAACAACAAAAGATGATTTCCCACCTTTACCACCACCACGCCGTTCCTCCGTGGGCAACAAAGAAGACTTCCCAGCACTACCAACACCACGCACACCCGGTAGTCCCACACCAGCTTCGCCGCTACGTCCCTCCTCTCCAGCTGGTGGTAGCGCACAGCCCACACTAACCTTTGCTTGGGGTTCGCCCACACCAGCGGCACCATCACGACCTGGCAGCGGTATCATACCACCAGCTTCACCTACGCCAAGCAGTCCAACGCGCCCCAGTACCCCTGGATTTGGTGGAACAGGCGTTTCGTTTGTGCCACACGTACCCGGTCCGTCGACTACGGTAAAACCTGGTGCTGCCAGTGGTGCCAGCGTTAGCTCAGTTGCCAGCGATGACGAAATACGCGCACTCACTGAGCAATTATATGCTAAAGAGCAGAGCTTGTTGAATTTGGTGCATGTCAATCCACAGGGCAAGACAAGGTCAATTGATAGCACAGACGAGGCGCCGAAACCGTAAGTATACCACTTTGTTAAACAGCTCAGCTTTGAAACATATAGCCACCAAGACATTGATTGCTTCGCTTTTACGCAGTCTCTTCGAGGTCGAGCCACGCGCCTTCGATTCGCCAACAGTCGCTAAAATGCGTGCACTTTTCGACAACTACGAAGAGGACACTTTGGCCAATGAACATGTGACCGTTAATGAACGGCGCGAGGAAAATGAGTTCGTCGATGCCGTAATGGGCACACAGGTGATGCGACAGGCCATGCTCTTCTTGCAAAACAAAGGTATGTTCAATTACTTCTTTACTTTGAATTACTTCATACCTCCGTTTACATGTAGGGATTGTATCGCCCGATCCGAAGACACATCGCGATCTCGTCAAAGAGCTCTGGTTTACACAGTACTCACGCGGCCAGGGACGCATTGGCAGTTCGGGCTTTGAGCATGTCTTCGTGCACGAAGTAAAGAATGGCACATTAATTGGTCTGCACAATTGGGTGTATTTTGCAGACGAGGAGAAAGCTGGACGCTTGGACTATAAGGGTTATCTGCATCAATTAGATTTGGGCAATGTAAGTGTGGAGAAATCAGACTGACTCTTTAACTATTTATAACTCTTCACATCTATGCTCTACAGAAAGCTAAAGTGCTGAAAGTGCGTTTCACTCATAAAGGTGTTAATAAACCGGTTAATGGCGTCTTCGCTGGCACCTCACCCGAACTGGAACTGGCTCTGTACACTGTCTGCTTCCAGTTGCGCCCAGATCGCACATGTCCCGTGTCGCTAGGTAATCAGCGCTTCGGCATTGTCACCTATACTTGGCGTTATCGCGGCAAACATCTGATTGGCAGCGCTTTCCCCGAACTATAGAGACGCCATCATGCAAGCATAATGAGATTTATAAACTTACTTTTGTAAGAAATTGAGATTTAAATTTGTAGTTTAATCAGGTAAAATAAACCAAAAAATATTTTCTTTAAAATTTGAATTTGCTTTTTACACCTAGTTAATCCCCGAGCCATCTACAGGCGATGAAATATACGAAATTTTTGTCAGCGGTGTGTGTATTTGCTTAATACAAAGGAGTGTGTCTCTGCTGTACTTTTCACAGAGGTACGTACAGTACGAAATAAAAAATCCGGTTGTTTCATGTGAGACTGATATAGAATGTTTACAAAAGTCCAAATACCCTAACCTCAACTATTCCACAGCAGTTTCTTGAAACTTAGTGTTAAACGATTCTTGTAAATATTATAAATATTGTTGTTTAATCGGTTGAAAGCTTATTTGAATTACCTGTTGTATACTCCAAGTTCTAAATCGACGACCACTGTCTGAAGTGGAACCATTCCAGGTTGTTAAAGCACAGAAAATAATCAGTATTTTGCTTGTGGACTACATGTAGAGCCTTAAAAGCTTTCTAATGAGAGTAAATTACATCCTGAGCAGGCGGTTTCACTGGAGTAACTT